>NC_137160.1:6347534-7547534 GCF_951394435.1 Stenella coeruleoalba | reverse complement strand
CATTCCTTCTCTCTAAAGAACTTCTTTTAACATTTCTTATAAGGATGGTCTGGGCTTCCCTGGTGGCGCAGTGGTTGAGAGTCCGCCTGCCGATGCAGGGGACACGGGTTCATGCCCCGGTCCGGGAGGATCCCACATGCCGCGGAGCGGCTGGGCCCGTGAGCCATGGCCGCTGAGCCTGCGCGTCCGGAACCTGTGCTCCGCAACGGGAGAGGCCACACAGTGAGAGGCCCACGTACCGCAAAAAAAAAGCATGGTCTGCTGACAGACAACAAATTCTCTCAATATCTGTTTGTCTGAGAAGTACTTTATTTCTCCTTTACTTTTAAAGGATAATTTCATAGGGTACAGAATTCTGGGTTGGTGAGGTTTTTTCCTCTCAACCCTTTAAATATTTCACTCCACTTTCTCCTTGTTTGCATGGTTTCTGAGGAGAAGTTAGATGTAATTCATCTTTGTTTCCCTGTAGGTGAGGTATTTTTCCCTTCTGGCTGCTTTCAGGACTTTCTTGGTTTTTCTTAATCTGTGATTTTCTGTAATTTGAAAATGATATGCCTAGGTGTAGTTTTTTGAGCATTTGTCCTGCTTGGTGTTCTCTGAGCTTCCTCAGATGTATTAACTTAGATGAGGTAAGAATGCTTTGAGGTTGGTGCTATCACTGCTCCCACAGTAAACTCGATCAGTTAGCTTCAGGCAGTGAGCAGTTAAATCACGTGGCTAGTATGTGACAAGGCAAGGGTTTGCACTCGGGCAGTACTATCGATATTCTAAAGGCCCTATGGTTCATGTAGACTTTATTCCCAGCCACCTCACATTATTTTGAAAGAGTTGTGGCATGCCTTATTAACACAGGAAAACAAAGTGCTCACTTAACCTCAGTGACCTCTCAAATAGTACTTACTATATATCTAAACTATCTCTTCCCTCTCTGCTACTGCTAGTTGCTCTATTTTTGCTTATTTTGTAGACGTTATTTGCAAATATCTCTGACTTTTAAGCATTCCTTTGTATCGGTGCTTTCCTTATTATTGCTTTTTCTTGTTTTTAATTCCAAATGTTTAAGAGACAAAAAATGACTATGGTGCCTTAATTACAATGATTTCAATGAGCTGGTTTGACCTGCCTTTTTGCGATTCAGGATTCAGGATCGCCCTGAATCCTGTCCTCGTTTCTGGGAGGTGTAAGGAACTGAGTGACTCATTCGGATCATCTGCTGTCATCAGGAAAGAGTACCTGAGGGACAGAGGCTAGACCGGGATTTAAGATAACTGGAATCTAATCTCTGCTGGCTTACTGGTTGTCTTTACGTGGGGCTACATGTTGACTGTGATGTATGGGTGATCACTTAATTTCCTGTTCTTTGTATCTTTTCCCTCTAAAATGGCAGTCATTATTCTTTATCCCTTCTCCCCCCGACAAGGATATTGCAAAGATTAATTATCATTAAAAACAAAATTATCAAGAGATAATTTGCTATATAAATATAAGAAATGATTCTCATGATTTCCTTGATCTTTATACCTGTGCCTGTAGGGTAAATAAGCACGTTCTCAATGAAGAGGGAGTGGTGAGATTCCTTCCAGAGAAGTCTGACACTCATTCTAAATTGCCATGGAGGCTCAGGAACCCTGGAATTGTTCCAGCTGGTTCTTACTCTGCCAGGTAAATATTTCCATGAACTAACAAGCTGTTTAAATTGATTATTCATGGATTCGGCCGTAACTGTTGCCAGTTCTTGAGTTATTTTTTGTGTTATAGTTTTAGAACCCTTATAATTTTGTAGGTCCCAATGCTGAATCTGAGTCAGTATTGTTCTTTTAGGTGTCCTATTAAAAAAGGACATTTATTGCAGACTTAATAAGATATTTAGAGGGAGGTGTTTCCAGATTGGCTTGTGACTTAGTATCATGGGGGTCCCATGTTCTTTCTTTCCTATGCTTCAACATCTGTAGCCTGTTTAGTTTTTATCCTTAGGTGTCAGGCTTCATGGTCACCAGGTGATTGCCACATCTACAGACAGCAAGTCTTTATGTGACCGTGTATGAGGGCAGAAGGAGGAGAGCTGTCAAGGTGGCAAGAGGCAGCTCTTCTCACATACCTGTTTCCTCTTATCCAGGAACAAAAGTCTTTCCCAGAAGTCCCTCTACCTTACATCTCTTTGGGCAGAAGGGGGTCTCATGGCCTCTCTGAGCTACAAAAGTGGCTAGAAAAGGAAGGATCTCGCTTTTTTAGCATCTACATTAGGAGGTGGGCAAGGAGAAAGGATGAGGAATCGCCAACCAAAGTGTTTGTTGCAACTAACAAGCTCCTTTTCTTTCTTTCCCTTCTACTCCGTTTACAGACAGCAGTGTCTGCCAACAGCCTCCCTCACTCTTGGAAATGGACTCTGACAAACTTACCACCGAGGCAGTTGACACTTCCCATCGAGCATGGAAGAATGGGGTTCCGAACTTTGTTACACTACTTTTGAAAGGTAATCAGCTCCTGTACGTGAGTGGATGGAACAGGTCCATTTAAATCGCTTTGAAGTTTACCTGTGCAAGCTGAAGCACTGAGGGGGAAAGTTGTGCTGGCATTGATCCGTTTCTCATAACTGCCTTGGAAGGAGACAAATGACCATTAATCCTACTGATTTTATAAATGAGGATGAACAATTAAAGGGGTAGCAGTTTGAAATCTAGGAACTAGGCGTGAACAATTTCATTTCTAGGCTCCAAATGACCAAAGGTACCAGGACAATAAGTTTTCTGTCCAAAACATGTTTGATATATGTCCATTGACAGCTGGAATTCATGGATCTCGCCTTTTAAATCATTGTTTCTCTGAATTCCATACTTGTACGTTGAAATTTGTATTTTGTTTGCCCTAAATAGTCGGAGAATGCATAGGATGATCTTGTCGTTAGGCAGTATACAATACAATCAACTCTATGTGTTAATTCTAGAATCATTTCCCATTGATAGGAATGTAGGAAACATACACTGGCATCATTATCCTGGACATTTCTCTTTGTTTTTATTGTATTCAATAAAATATTGACTTCAGTAGCTCACCTTGGAAGAGAAGTGTGATGGAGTTGGACTCTCCTTTAGTTTTACCTTAATTGCCAAAATGCCAGGACCCCAAACCTGTCTTCCTCCTAGAGAGGTCAGATTGGGAACAATGAGCACATCTTTCGGAAGGTGATCTCCTTGATCTGAAAATGAAGAGAACCACCTGATGTGAATAAAACCCAAAGAATTTTGGGAAATGTTGGTGTTTCTTGATCCACACTCTTCACTTGGGATAGATTTAGCTGAGAGGGGCAGGAACTTTGATACTGCTTAAACAAATAAGGAGTTTCATTTTTCTTGCAAAAAGTATGGAGGTGGTCATTTCAGGATCCAGTGCATCTGTCCTAGGGCCGGGTTCATTTCACCCTTTTACTTCACTGTCCTTCACGCATAATGGCTGAGCATCTAAGAATCATGTTAGCATTCCAGAAACAAAGAAGAAAGATGAATGAGGAAGAATAAGTGGCTAGATCAGGCCTTGGAACATTTCCAGAAACCCTAGTAAATGTACACCTTCTTGCCCTGAACCGTGTCCCACAGTGACCTTTAGCTGCAGTAGGGTCTGATGACTGTTTTGTTCTCTGGGCCCAGTGCCATTCCTGTCAGAATTGAAATTCTCTAAATGAGGATGAAACAAGGAAGTGATATTGCCTCAGCAGCTCGCAGTGGACACCACACCCATCAGAGTCAGGCAGGTTATGGTGTCTGTGTTTCATTTGTGGGTCATTGTTCTCAATCGCTATTGCCATGGCTAATGTAAGTCAAAACGATTAGATGTCAAACATGAAGCTACATTTTCTTTTCTTTTTCAGGTAAGCAATAGTAGCCTTCCTATGCGTGTTTACTTTTGTGCAGAGTGGAAGTTTGTTTTCTAGTTTTATGCGTGTCGTTTTACATATATTCCCAGTTTTGGTGAGGAAGTGAAGGTTCATTTGGATGACAAAGTGAATCTTGGAGGGGCAAATTCATTCAGTCGCCAGCTGGGTCTGGGCCTTATCTGGTCACTTCTGTGCCCCCTGTATGGCGCCTGGGCACCTGGCCTCCCCTTTGGAACCAGGGCCCCCTCAACCCTGCCCGACCTGCAGAGGGTCTGAGCTAAAGGCTGAGGAGAAGCTTCTGGGTCCCAAGGTGGTGCATTTTGTGCTGTGCTGACCTGGCTGGCCAGCTGGGTCTGTGGGAACGCTGCCGCCGGTGTCAGGCAGTAGGTCAACAGTGTATTTAAACAGAGCGGGGGGCTGTTGCATGCATAGCCTGACTGCATCACAGCAGGGATCTTTCCCTAGGGACCTAAAGTGTGACAGGCGTTCCCAGCCAATGGACTCATGGGGTTAGCCTTTTGCAACCATGATACTAATCAGAACATTATACTAAAAGACACCTTTTTAGAAGAATCTAGAAGGCACTTTTCTAATTTCCCACCTGTAGGAATCTCAGAGGACCTCACCTCGTTCTTTGTGAAGACACCCACAGACACACACACACATTTCTCAAGTCAGCCAGTTCTGAAGAGCGCGTCGGAAGGGTGTTGATTGTCTTAGGTGGGTATTAGCTCCTATCAGATTTCAAAACATCATACTAACAGTGAAATTCCAAAATCCTATCGGATAAAATGACAAAAAGGACTCTTGCACCGACTGGGTATTACACTGCTAGGTCTTCCCTTTTGCGTTAGGCTTTGTTGATTCAGAAGTGAGCGATAGTAAGTGTCTGTCAGCAAATTTGGAGGGGAAGTATATATGAAGCACAGCAGCAATTCTGAAAAATGTGAGGCAGCATAAAACAGAAGGAAACAAATGGTGTGATGTGCCCTTGTGACTGGTGTCTTTAAGATTAAAATGTTGAGGATATGTCCTTGCAAGGAACTTTGATCATCTTCCTCTCCATGTTCGGAGACATGGTAAACAGGGCTATCTTGTCCCTTCTTTCCTCCTCCCTCCCTCCCTGTCTTCCTTTCCTTCATGCCTTCTTTCCAGGACTTACAACTAGGAGCGTTTCAAGGAGGAGAGCTTGATCACTTTGGTTTGAAATCATGAGAAGAGACATCAGGAGCGAGTTATTTGAGTGTTTGGTCAGATGGGATGGGAGATATTGAATCAAAACATGTGGACCAATGCCATGCTTTTTATTGAGTCTCCTAGAGTGACTCAGTCATGATTATTCAGGCCACTGTTTCACAAAGTAAATATGCAGCCCACAGGCAGCCATCAGTGTTGACACTTCCTTATGCTTCACTTTGGGGAGGCAAAGCGTTTAGGAGCGCACTGAGGAATACTCAGCTATTTGCAACAAGTTTCCCCAAGAGGCAGATGACCTTCTCAAGTGACAGGCTGTCAAGGAGTTACCTTGGGTTATGTGCCACTCTGGGCAAGCGACCTGTAACTGTGTCACCATCTCTCTTAACAGCAGACCGCAATCCAAGGAGAGTGGAAACACAGGGGGAAACAAATACAGGTGCCCTATGTGTTTTTAGAGGGTTGTCACAACTGATTTTAACGAAGTATATCGATGATGGTAGTTGAGGACTATCAAATGGTTGAAGACCACCTGTAGACTTTATCAAAGTCTGTTTATTCAGAGTTTCCTGTAGTGAGGGAGTCAGCTATTATTTCACTCCTTCTGCTAGAGACACAAAGGGATTCGAAAGGATAGTTTTATAGAGTGAAAGGAGGAAATTCAAACAGCTTTTGGTCCATGTCCAATTTGGGAGGGATTTTTTCCCCTTAGGGTGGGATTTTGGGAAGTGGTATGGAGGTGGTTGGGAGTGCGTTGTGGGCCAGGAGTTTTCTGATTGACTTGCAAATGTATGTGACAGTCTTTGATTGGGTCACTGTCAGCAGGCACATAACTGGGGCCTTCTCAGGCTGGGTCGGCCATGGGGGTTTTCCTGTTTCAACTGAAAGATTATCTGGTCCTTGGCTTTGGGCTCCAAGTCTAGCCTAAGCCAGCGCTGCAGGACTGTTGCATTAAACCCTAAGCTCCTTGTTCAGCATATACCAGTGCCTGGTGTATAGTAGGGAGTCAATAAGGATTTGTAGACTATGCAATACATATCTTATAAGAGGGACTTTTCTCCCAACATTTTATTGTAAAACTTTCAAATATAAAAGTTGAAAGAGTTGTACAGTAAGTGTCCATATTGCCACCACCTAGATTCCATAATTGAAATATTACTATATTTCCTTTGTCACATGTCTATCCATACATTTGCTCCACAAGAGGGATTTTCCTATGACGCATTTGATTAAGCTAAAAAGAAAACAGTTTATAGCCTTACATACTTACGTAAGGAGAGATCCTAGTCCCAAGAGAATGTTGAGCGATGGTTCCAGAAATGTCTTAATTGTCCTTATAAGCCACTATTTTTTGCCAAACGTGGGAGGGGCTCAGATCCCGTATGAGGCTTTTAGTGTCCACCAACTTCAGGCAGTTAAAGTGCTACAGGTTCATTTGTCGATAGTATTATTGAGCCAGGATTTACCCACACTTAAAAAAGATTGTTATTAAACGCGTAGGGAGAAATGCCAATTTTAAAAAACTATATGGCATTTTAAGCTTAATGGAGCTACTGCAGTCAGTGTTCTTCATATGATTTTTTTGAAGAGTCTGGAAGTCAGCTTAATTCACAAGTGAAAGTTTATTCTGTAGGTGGAATGAGGCAGGTAAAAGTTGAATATGCCTCCTGCATCACAGACTGGTAAGAGGCTTGTCATCAAAATATGTTTGCTTGGTTTTTCCTCTGTTCTGCACTTTTTCTGGAGAGTTAATACATTTCTGTACTATTACTCTCTACTGCTAGATATCTGTGTGCTGTGAAAAGTCTAGCAAATGGCCAGGGGAGGACTTGTGGGTACAACTGGGAGTCAGTGCAGCCCTTGAGTACAGAGCCAGATGCCTTGAGTTTGGGTTCAGCCTCCATCCTTCATAGTTGGGGCAAGTTACTTAGCTGCCCTGAGTCTCAATTTCTGCACCGTGGAATTAATTTAATCCACAATGAAATTACCTCCCAAGGTTGAGATAAAGATGAAATGAGATACTGTGTGTAAAATGCCTGGCGCATAGTCACAACCAGTAAATACTAGTTGTCATCAGTTAAAATGTGATAAAAGTCATATACTTAGGAGAAAAATTAAAATATACTTATATCGGTAGAATAGAATTCTAGTTTTGAGCTGGAAGGGGCTTCAAACATCCTCTCCCTCGGTTCCTCATCTGACAGACAAGAAACTGAAATCCAGAGACATTAAATAATTTCCCCACAATAACAGTTGAATTTATTCTGGAATAGGCTGAAAGCCAAGGTTTTTTTATTCCCTTAGTAAAAAGCTCGTTCTACTATTCCAGGTGATCCTGTTTGGAGGATGCTGAGGACGGCCTACGACATCAGTAAAGAGCACAGTCCTTGGAGGCATGCAGACCCGAATCCACATCCAGACTTCACCTCTTATTATGTGGCCTGGGTAGGTTACCCCTTGGTTTTCTCTCTGTCAATAGGTTTTGTAATCCTACCAGATGAGGCTCTGAGGTTAAATGAGATAATAGAATAAGGCGCACTGCACAGTGCTCTGGCATATAACAGGTTCACTGTTATGGCACCTGCTGTCAGTGAAAAGCAAGAAAAGGAGCTGGAGAAAGAGAAGGAGGAGGGGTTTTAAAGGAAGAACACATTCCCTAATTCTCATAATAAATTGTGAAAGACTTGGATCCTGAAAAGACTGTGGTACTTTCAGAGGGAGTTAGAAGAAAAGCAGAAATGCAGTAGGAGAATGAGAGAAGGAAAGAAGAGTAGAAAGAAAAGATGTTGATGGAAAACAAGTGGTGGTCATCAATCATTTCTGTTACTTTGGGGGCTCTTGACTTTGGTTAGGAATAGACAATCACAGACATGGTGCAATTTGATTCCGCCGCAAGATTCGCCCCAACAGGGCTCCACCTCACCCTCTGCATGTGCTTTGTTTTTCTTGACTCCTGTCTGAGCTTAATTTTTGGATTACATGGATGCAAAATTACTGTCTCAGAAGCTTGCTTTGCACCCTTCGATGTGTTTTATTGAGTAGCTGTGTACAATGTAGGCCCTGAGTAAGCTGTTTTCTCAATAAGAGAATGAGATAACCTAAATATGTTTTGAACTCAAGTGTAACCATTACGATGGGTGGGTAGAGCGGACGGACTGCTGGAGTCCACGATGCAGTGCAGTGTCATGGTCAGGAGCGCAGGGCTGTAGGAGAAGTGTCTGTGATGACGGAAATGTTCTCCACCTGCTCTGTCCAGTGGAAGCCACGAGCCACGTGTGGCTGTTGAGCGCTTGAACTGTGGCTAGTCCCACTGAAGAAATGAATTTGTAATATTATTTAATTTTAATTAGGTTAATTTTTAAAAATTTATTTTATTGAAGTATAGGTGATTTACGTGTTGTGTTAATTTCTGCTGTACAGCACAGTGATTCAGTTCTACATATAAATACTTTCTTTTTCATGTTCTTTTCCATTATAGTGTATCAGAGGATGTTGAATACAGTTCCCGGTGGTATACAGTGGGACCTTGTTGTTTATCCATTCTATATACAATAGTTTGTATCTGCTAATTCCAAACTCCCAATCCATCCCTCCCCCTTGGCATAATTAGGTTAATTTAAAATTTAAATATGGCTGCAGGACATATTGGGCTGTGTAGGGCATAGAGTGTAATGGTAGGACGCAGACACTGAGGCACGCAGCCAGGGTGTGCATCCCAGCCTTGCCCCTGCTGGTCGCTGCACTGCTCAGTTCCATGGTGTCCCCGTCTGTCAGAGCTGTCGTGAAGACCATGAGTCAATAGATGGGGTCAATATATGGAAAGTCATATATTGCGCCAATATATGAAAATGAATCAATATATGGAAAGTACTTAGAACAATACCTGGAAATATCACATATATATTATACATATATATACGTATATATATATATATATATATATATATATATATATATATATAAGCTTGTTGTTACTATTACTTTTATGAGGAGGCCATGAGATCTATTTTAATTAACTAGATCATTAAATAGTTATTTGGCCCGATTTTTGCCCTCCTTGACTGCCTAGGCCTGGGTAGTTCTGTCAGGTAAACACGGGGGTTAGTCAGTGCATCCTCTTCTGGTTCTGAGGGTTAATGTCTCTGTGCATGGGCCGTTTTCGTTTGTATAGCTGATTGCTAGGAGGAAATTTTGATTTTGCTACAGATTTGTTGGTATGTTGTCTTCTATCCTCAGTTTTTGCATCTGATGGATGAGGAAAACGCTACCTCATTTCTCAGATGTCTACATTTTAGAGTCACGTGAGGGATATTAAATAACATTTAAGTAAAGAGTTGCATTTCAGGTGTTTGGGACAGATTTCCCATGAATTATGATAATTATAACATAGCAAATATTGAGTGATTTTTCTAGGCACTGGGCTAAGTGGTTTGTGGGCATTATTTCCATTGGTCTCCAGTGCAACCCTATTAGGGAGATGTTGTCCCAGTTATTTTAAAGGGACAAGACAGAGAGTTTAAGCAGTGTGTTCCAGGTCCCATAGCCAATGGACAGCAGAGAGGCTATGTTCTCTTTGACTCTGAAGCGTGTATCCCGAAGTTTGCTGAGTGGCCTTCTCTTATATCTGAGAACACACTTGTTAACTCAATGTGTTTGCCCACGTGCTTAAAAAAATTCAATGATTGAGAAATCAGTTTTAAATTTCAAAAAATTTTAGAAACAGGAAGCAAGATAGCTTTATAGAATGAGGAGAGAAAATGTTGGTCGTTTATGCCCCTTTTGTTGGTGAACTTTCAGTCATTTGGAATTTACTCTGCAATTTTCCTTCAGAAAGTCTCTTGCTCTGGGGTTTCTTATGCTGTTGCCAACACAAAGAATCCGATGAAAATAAACTCCCAATTACCTCCATTAGCAAATAAAGAAATATCTCACTGCCTGACAGCACTTCAATAAATTTTTTTAACTTGCAAATCTGTAAATGTAGAAAGGGTGGGGAGGGACATGAGTGGATAAATTACTTAAGGTAACATTGGCACATTTTTTGGTTGTCTCTTGTCTAGAAAACCATCTCCAAGAGGTCTAGGGATTCCTACACAACCCCAGTCCTATCTCTGTGTACTTGTCTTCCTTTGTGCACGGCTGTCAAGGTCATGCTTACTGTCTTGTTGTCTTTCTTATTCATTCAGTGAGTGAATTCAGAGAGTACAGGGCACCTGATTTCCTCTTCAACAATCGTCTCTTCATTCATGTTGGTGGGATCAACCCCAGCCAACATTCAGGGATGGACACTCATTGGTTTCAAACAATAAGTGCTTACCATTTTTTGTTTGTTTGTTTGTTTGTTTTTGGCCAAGGGATCTTAGTTCCCCCACCAGAGATGGAACCCAAGCCCTCATCAGTGAAAGCACGGAGTCCTTACCACTGGACCGCCGGGAATCTCCTTACCATTGTTTTTTTTAACATCTTTATTGGAGTATAATTCCTTTACAATGGTGTGTTAGTTTCTGCTCTATAACAAAGTGAATCAGCTATATGTATACGTATATCCCCATATCTCCTCCCTCTTGCGTCTCCCTCCCACCCTCCCTATCCCACCCCTCTAGGTGGTCACAAAGCACCGAGCTGATCTCCCTGTGCTATGCGGCTGCTTCCCACTAGCTATCTATTTACATTTGGTAGTGTATCTATGTCCATGGCACACTCGCACTTCGTCCCAGCTTACCCTTCCCCCTCCCCGTGTCCTCAAGTCCATTCTCTATGTCTGCATCTTTATTCCTGTCCTGCCCCTAGGTTCTTCAGAACCATTTTTTTTCTTTTAAATTCCATATATATGTGTTGGCATACGGTATTTGTTTTTCTCTCTCTGACTTACTTCACTCTGTATGACAGTCTCTAGGTCCATCCACCTCACTGCAGGTAACTCAATTTCGTTTCTTTTTATGGCTGAGTAATATTCCATTGTATATATGTGCCACATCTTCTTTATCCATTCGTCTGTCCATGGACACTTAGGTTGCTTCCATGTCCGGGCTATTGTAAATAGAGCTGCAGTGAACATTGTGGTACATGACTCTTTTTGAATTCTGATTTTCTCAGGGTATATGCCCAGTAGTGGGATTGCTGGGTCCTATGTTAGTTCTATTTTTCATTTCTTAATGAACCTCCATACTGTTCTCCATAGTGGCTGTATCAATTTACATTCCCACCAGCAGTGCAAGAGGGTTCCCTTTTCTCCACACCCTCTCCAGGATTTATTATTTGTAGTTTTTTTTTTTTTTTTTTTTTTTTTGCGGTATGCAGACCTCTCACTGTTGTGGCCTCTCCCATTGCAGAGCACAGGCTCTGGACGCGCAGGCTCAGCGGCCATAGCTCATGGGCCCAGCTGCTCCGCGGCATGTGGGATCTTCCCGGACCAGGGCACGAACCCATGTCCCCTGCATCGGCAGGCGGACTCTCAACCACTGCGCCACCAGGGAAACCCTATGATATCTTTTTCATGACTTTTTATCATTACCAAATTACTCTGTGACCTTTTATTTGTTTATTTTTTTTTTGGCTGTGCCGCGTGGCATGTGGGATCTTAGTTCTCCAAGCAGGGATGGAACCCGTGACCCCTGCATTGGGAGTGCAGAGTCTTAACCAATGAACCATCTGGGAAGTCCCATACCCTGTGACTTCTTAAAACATTAAATTCCCTATTAATCTTTTATTAATCTTGCTATTCCTACATAGTTTGTTTGTATTTGCCTGGTAAATTACTGCCCATTCCTTTATTTTCAACCCATTATGCATAGTTTCTATTTCACTATGTCCACAACTACTATCACACGTAACTTAGAACTCTACCGAACTGTAAACCTGAATCCGCCTTGATTGTATTTCTCTCAGCAAAGGAGATGTTGGGCTGTCAACCTCACCTTCTCTATGTACTGATACTGAGCTGTGTTATGGGAAAAACTGAGAAACCTGTATCCCATGACATTCTGTGCTTCAGCAATGCACTTATTGGACTGTAAGAAGAACACAGTAAGTGTAGTATTCTTTCTAGCTAAAGCCTGTGCAAAGTTTGATGCCACTAGAGAGAAAGAAGATTCTCTCTATAACCCCATGACTTGGACACTTGGATTCTGAGTCATTTTGTAAGGGGCACCAAGGTGGGTCCAGATGTGCCCCGCCCAGGTACAGCCCACACCAGTCCTACGTGCTTCTGATTTTGTGGGTTTTGCACAAATATAGCCTCCAGAAATGATCAGAGCTTCCTGGTACCGCAGATACTTCTGAAAAGCTCCTTTTGTTTCTGGAGTGCACTAGATAGGGAGTGCTCTGTAAACATTCAAAATCCTTGAGAAGAGAGCTGTAAGTTACAGTCTAACATTCAGTATCTCTAACAGGAGGAGACAAACTCCCAAGCCTTGAAATGTAAAGACAATGGTAATTGAATTGGTTAATTCAATTTTGGGTAATGAATTGGAGGTGACTTTCCTGGTCCTGCCCACCCGCCCGCTGGGAAGTGTGCATCTCCTCTGCCAGGACTGGCTGCCACCCACTTGTCTGTCATCTTGCCCAGTTGTCACCTACACAAAGCCTTTCTTTCTTCTCCTCCAGGCAGCGCTAATGGCTTCTTCCTCTAGCTCCCACAGCCCTTTGTGTATAAGCTATATTTAGGACTAAACAAATTGTTCTGTAATGATTTGTTTATTTATCTGTCTTGCCCAGGAGGTGATGAGCATCTTGGAGCCCGGGGACTGTGTCCTCATCAGTTTTATACTCCATCTCCTTTTGCTGAGTGACTCTTTGAGTCTATATTCACATCTTTCTGAACACCTTTTGGTGATTCCCACACTGTCACCAACATAAACTCCAAACTTCACTTGTGTCAAATGCCTCAACCGGTCCGGGTGAGCAAATGTTTACAGGCTCTCCTAAGCGCATTGGGCTCTCTTTACTGTTTGGAACGCACCTCCAAAGCATCAAACCACCCCCTTTCCCTGCTCTGGGTTAACTCTTCCTCATTGTCAAGATCGGTTAGGAGCACACCCTGGGTGTTCCTATCGTGTTCTCTGCTTTCTCAGCATGTGAGCTAACACACGGTGTTATCATCGTCTGCCCGTGTGTGTGCTTTACCCCCTAGACTGAAAGATCCTTGAGCAGAGAGCTTGGTACACAGTAAATATTTGCTGATTGTTTCTTACAAAATCCATGAAATGTATCAGGAAACTTTGGAGTAGAATAGAAAGAGCTCGTAATCCGAAATTACAAAACTTGTGTTTTCATCCAGGTTCTGTTATTTATGCACGGGGAAGAAAGTAAAATGTAAAAGTTTGCATAACTGTAAGAATATGTTAGCAAAAAGTGGACATGAGCAAAGAGAAACAAGTCCCTGTCAGGAGGCAGGAACCAAAGTACAAGGACAGTGAAAAACAAGAGACAAGTCAGCTTAGCAGCAACTGGGGTTAACAAGATCCAGCAGAAAGGGGCATCCAGTCCTCAGGTCACAATGGCCCGATGACGATGCAGGCCAGGAGGACAGGCCTGTGCCCAGGCAGGCGGTTGCCACCAAGATCTCCCCACGGACAAAAGGAGGAAAGAACTGGTTTTTGGCATTGGGTAAAAATAAGACATCAAGCCTGAGATCTATTTATTTATGCACAGGTCTGCCCTTCATTCCCTGGTGAAGCCCTTGGAACAGATCCTTGTCAGCCGTGTGGCCTTGCTGCACGGAAGGGAGAGAGTCAGGCTCAGGCTTTGGCAGCTCCTGTGACATGAATGCAACGTGACAGCCGCCTGGACTGCTCACCCTGGGCCTAGTCAGCACGGCCCACCTGTGTGGGAGGTGGCAGGTCATTCAAAGCCTTTGGGCCTCAGGATCTCTCTCGGTAAAAATGGGGACAGACATTTACGTTATGGATCTCCGCCAGTGATCAGCCTTGAACATGTTATAGACATGTAAATCGTTTGTGCCTCTGTCCACGGCCCTTCATGGACGTGAACGTACCTCTAGGGGGGCGGGGATGTGTCCTGTGTCCTCTGTGCCACCACTGAGCTGTCCAACCGGGCTGTCACACACAGTGGATGTTTTAAAATAGATTGTATTCTTTGACAAATGCAGAGCCATTTCTCATTAAACCTCTCCTTCTCTCTCTTATGGGTTAGACCCCAAAAGCCCACATTTTGCCTATCTTCCTTGTTAGTGTATTCACCTAAGAGAGATTTGCCGTGTGTCTCTCATCAGTGTCAGGAGTGAGGATGTGCAGACAGAGTAGACTGGCCCCCAGACACAGGGTATGTCAGTGCTGTTTTGCTCATCGTAGTGGCAACGGCTAAGGGTGATGTCTTGCAGGTGATATGGGGCAGCGTATTTTGAGGGCCTGGCCTCATCCGGGCTTGGATTCAAAAGGCAGAGGGGGGCAGCTCTGGAGTCAGGCTGTGTTCTCTCCATGCTCTGGGCCTCAGCATCTGTGTCACCTGGAGCGTGTCACTTGCTGGTGTACTGTCTGCAGGGTGAGAATAAGAAAGTGCTTGCTGCGTGAGGTTGGCGTGGGGAGTCCGTGGGACTAGGCACGGTACCCTAGCCGTGATCAGCATGCAGTGAACACGAGGTATAACTCGCTCCTTGTTGAGTTCTGACACCAGCGTGTCAAACGGGTGCCACTATCCCTTCTGTCCGTGAGAAGAGGACGAATCTTAGTCAGCTTAAATAAATGAAGATGACACTTTTCGTTAAGTGGCTGATTGGGGATTTGAATTCAGTTCTGTCAGACACCCAGAGAGGGACTCTTTTCTTAGTGCCGTGCTGCACTGGAGGTGGTCTCTAAGCTTAGGAAACTTTCTTGTGACCTGTGCTGAGCCAGCTGTCTCTCTTTGCAGACTCCTTGCCTTCAAATCAGCACACACTCTGCCTGCCCCCTTCCTCTTCCCTCCTGCAGGCTTCCCTCCTCTCCAGGGCCAGGCCCTCGGGGAGGGGCGAGTTGAAGTTGGCCATAGTTACCTCATTCTCTCTGGGCGAGGGGCTCAGAGAAAGCTCCTGGAGGAGCGGGGAGGGAGGAGGAATCTTCTGGAGAAGCTTCATGACTCTAAGAAAGAAACACAGCTGGGAAGGACTGGACAGGGAGATGGGGGTCTTCGGAGCCCGTAAAGTCGCCGTTGCTCAAGTGTTAATTACACAGCCCTGCAACCAGCCACCCCCCCATTACTATGCCTCTGCTATGAGAGATGATAAATTTACTTGTCCTAAGGTTATTTCAAATAGGAACTTCTATTACTTTTAGCCAAAGAAATCTAAACGGTCTTTGGTTTTATCTCCACGTGAATCAATCAGGGTGGCTATGAACGCAGTTAAATCTTTGTGGGAGTTTTAGGCACTAGAATTATCATTTCAGACTTAGTAAGAGGCTTATGTAGTGAATTATGGCATTTGGGGTTGGAAGGGCTCTTAAAGATTATTAAGCAAGAGTGTTTACTAAATCTACGTCCATGACTCTCCCAGTTACCTCTTGGTGCAGAATGATTCACTTTCAAAACTCAATGACTTGAGACTTCCCTGGTGGCACAGTGGTTAAGAATCCACCTGCCGATGCAGGGGACACGGGTTCGAGCCCTGGTCCGAGAAGGTCCCACATGCCGCGGAGCAACTAAGCCCGTGTGCCACAGCTACCGAGCCTGCGCTCTAGAGCCCACAAGCCACAACTACTGAGCCCGCGAGCCACATCTACTGAAACCCGTGCACATAGAGCCCGTGCTCCGCAACAAGAGAAGCCATCGCAATGAGAAGCCCGCGCACCGCAGCGAAGAGTAGCCCCAGCTCACCGCAACTAGAGAAAGCCTGTGCGCAGCAAAGAAAACCCAACACAGCCAAAAATAGAATTAATTAATTAATTTTAAAAAACCCCCAAAACTCAATGACTTAACACAACCAAAAACCTTTCATTATTGTGGTGGTCGGCCTTGTGTGTCAACTTGGGTAGGTTGCTGTACTGTGTCATTCAAATATTCATCTGGGTTGTTGCTGTGAAGATATTTTATAGATGTGATTAAGATCTATAATCAGTTGACTTTAAGTAAAGGAGATCACCCTTGATATCTTGGGTTGGTTTGATTCAATCAGTTGGAAGTCCACAGGGGCAGACTGAGGCTTCCCTGAGGAGGAAGAGATCCCCGCTGTGGGCCGCAGAGTCAGCTCCTGCCCGAGAGCTGCCAGCCTGCCCTTCCTGGCCCCCACCATCATGACCTAACTCCTTGCCATAAATCTACATCCTTCCAGTTCTGGTTCTCTCCTGGTGGAACCCTGGTACAATTTGTGTGGATATCTCTCACAGTTCAGGGGGGTTGACGGAGCACAGCTGCAGGTGGTTTTTGCTTGGGACCCCCTCAAGCAAATGCAGTTGGAAGTCATGCAGAGGGTATCACTCATGTGTCTGACAGTTGGCTGGGACTCAGCTGGGCATTGACTGGAAAACCTAGACATGGCCTTGCCGTGTGGTCTGAGCTTCGTCCTAGCACAGCAGCTGGGTTCCCAGAGTGAGTGCCCCAAGAAAACAAGGAGAAAGAGCGTGGCTTTTTTGTTTTAAAGAGATGTGCAATTTATTTATTTTTCAATTTTTTGCTGCACCCCGAGGCATGTGGGATCTTAGTTCCCTGACCAGGGATTGAACCCACGCCCCCTGCATTGAAAGGGAGAGTCTTAACCACTGGACCACCGGGGAAGCCCCTGGCTTTTTTTTTTTTTTTTTTAATGATCTAGTGGTGGAAGTCACAGAGCCTCACTTCTGCCACATTTTATTGGTAAGGCAGCCATTAAGGTCCACACAGGCTCAAGGGGCAATTTTCACCAGTTCTTGGTGGAATGAGAAAAACTACAGCCAAACTGATTCACTTTAGAGGATGGTCCTTGATTCTGACCTTAAGTTCTGGGGTTGAAATGTCCTGTATGGAATGAAGTGGTAATTATTGTACTTGATGATTCTTTTTCTAAATGTATTTACTACACAAGTAAATAGCTGGCGACTTAGGGTCAGTCACCGGGGTCTCGTGAAATTCAGAACCTGGCAGTTTGATTGCATGCACTTCTCCATTCAGTGTTGTGAGGCCTTTTGCAACATTCCCCATTCATTCCTTCTGTGGGCACTCCTGGTGACCTTGGGCTCTCCTCACTGAAAGATTAGCCGTCCTTACTGCTAACAATCCTTGCTAGTATAAAGTCCTGACTTACTTCCCTGCTGTAACTTGTACCCTTGATCTTGAATCTCCCCTCTCTATTCACTTAACAGCTTTTCTCCTATGTAACCTGTCGTCACTGCACCATTAACTCTTCCTTTTTGCTAGGTTTAGCTGTAATTCCTGTAAGTGTTCTCTGTGGGATCCATCAGTAGATTGGGATCTAGGTGAGCTTGTATTTCATGGTAGTATTATCTCTACTTTCTATGATTTCAATATTCTCAATTTGTTCATATTGGAATTATGATTTTTAAGGTGCTTGCTGGCTAAGAATGTCTATAGTCTGCAATTCTGTCTGTACACTTCTAGAATCAGTACAATTTAGTAATGTTCTTTAACAGGCGATTACCACAGAAAACGTGTTCTTAGCAACACAGAATACAATGAGCTATAAAACCTCTTTCAAAAAAATCAGGTATGACATAGAGATGGTAAATGTTAAATATGTAATTAATTTAAAATCTACATATAATAAAATAGAAACTTACTTTTTTAAAGTCCTATCCTTGTGCAATTATTTTTACCTTCAATTTGGTACTTTTATTTCTATTTAATTATTAATATTACTATTGCTATTATTATTATTGTTGCTAAGCATCGATGATAATGCATTTCAATCACTAGTTTTTTTTTTTAATTATTTATTTAATTTTTTATTTTTGCTGCGTTGGGTCTTTGTGGCTGCGCGCCGCTTTCTCTAGTTGCAGTGAGCAGGGGCTACTCTTCGTTGCGGTGCACAGGCTTCTCATTGCAGTGGCTTCTCTTGTTGTGGAGCACGGGCTCTAGGCGTGCAGGCTCAGTAGTTGTGGCACGCGGGCTTAGTTGTTCTGCGGCATTTGGGATCTTCCCGGACCAGGGATCGAACCCGTGTCCCTTGCATTGGCAGGCGGACTCTCAACCACTGCACCACCAGGGAAGTCCTCATCTCCCTTTTTGAAAGTCAGCTGATTAGCATCCTTGATTCCATCTGCTACCTTAGCTCCCCTTTGCCGCCTAACCTAAGTTTCACAGGTTGGGGGATTAGGATGCGGTCATCTTTGGGGGCCATTATTCTGCTACCACAGGTATTTAAGAACATCTGCATTGGAGGACCTTGGCACGTCGGCAGAACCCCTTCATGCATTGTCAGCAGCAGCTTTCTGGAGCCATTTTCAGCAGCGCCCAGGCTGCCGCCACCGCTGCTTTGCAATCCATTGCACCCCCTGCCTCCATCCCCCCTCGAGGCCCCCCATCCCGGCTGCCCGGACACTCTTCTATCTAGAACTGCGATTATTTTTGGCTCTCCGGGGCCAGTGCGGTGCGGAAAAATAAAAAGAAAAGAGAGAGAAGGGGCTCGGAAGCGCCGGGCGGGGAGGGGAGAAGGAAGAGAGACTTGGAAACTCGGACTGTAAATAACAAAGAAATTGAAAACAATACGTTAATATACTCTAGCAATAAAAAGCAGGAGCGAAGAAAACACCTATGTATCTCTCTTGTTTCTTAGTTGATTAGAAAGATGTTGTATGTGGATTTTAAAAATTCTCTCGTTTGAAAACTTACAATTCGATTGATATCTCTATCATAGCACTTATGTATTCTATCAAAATGATCTGTTTATTTATGTGTCTCTCTCCCCCGCTAATACATATGCTTCTTAGTCATCTTTGAATTCCTTGAAGACAGCACAGTGACTAGTATAAAGGAGACACTTTGAAATGATTATATGGAACTGAATGAATTTTATTTATTTTGCAACAATTTCTTGTAATCTCCATCTTTAACTCTGACAGATGCTTTCCAAAATCCAAGTGCCTTTGCTTTCACAAATTTTGTCTTTCCTTTTATATAACACTTTTTCATCTCACATACACTGGAAAATAAATGATTTTTTTCATTCTATTAAGTGGAAATTCACACAAGAAACACATAAAAATGAAAATAATAATAAAAATTATTTTCAAGGTTTTTAAAAGGAGAATGAAACTCTGTGAAGTTTCTTAATATCTGTAACTAGGATTTTTTTGCAAATGCAAAAGGAATTTGGACGTTATTTTTCTAGGAAACTTTGGTTCCAGTGACAATGAAGCATTTTTTCATTAATTTATTCAAAACATTTTTTTTATTGAAGTGTAGTTGATTTACAATGTTGTGTTAGTTTCAGGTACACAGCAGTGATTCAGTTATACAGGTATATGTATATATTCGTTTTCAGATTCTTTTCCCTTATAGGTTATTATAAAATATTGAGTATAGTTCTCTGTGCTATATAGTAGGTCCTCGCTGGTTATCTGTTTTACATATAGTAGTGTGTATATGTTAATCCCAAACTCCTAATTTATCCCTCCCCTGCCTTTCCTCTTTGGTAACCATAAGTTTGTTTTCTATGCCTGTGAGTCTATTTCTGTTTTGTATATAAGTTCATTTGTATCTTTTTTTAAAATTTTTATTTATTTATTTTTGGGCTTCATTAGGTCTTCGTTGCTGCTCATGGGCTTTCTCTAGTTGCGGCGAGCGGGGGCTACTTTTCATTGCGGTGCGCGGGCTTCTCATTATGGTAGCTTCTCTCGTTGCGGAGCACGGGCTCTAGGCGTGCAGGCTTCAGTAGTTGCAGCACGTGGGCTCAGTAGTTGTGGCTCATGGGCTCTAGAGCGCAGGCTTAGTAGTTGTGGCACATAGGCTTAGTTGCCCTGCGGCATGTGGGATCTTCCCAGACCGGAGACTGAACCCATGTCCCCTGCATTGACAGGTGGACTTTTAACCACTGCGCCACCAGGGAAGTCCCTGTATCTTTTTTTTTTAGATTCCACATGTAAACAATATCATATTTGTCTCTCTATGACTGGCTTACAGCAGTGAACCATTTTTATAATGCATGATCCATGAATGTGAATCAGTTGTTCCTAATTATGTGACTTTTCATTGTGTTTATGACATCAGTACCTGTATCAGTACTAATAATCTATCTAATTTTTGGTTGAAGTCAAACTAATATTTATCGCGTTATTCTGTGAATTTGACAATATGCAAACAATGTTCTGAGGAAAAATCTGCTGCTTTTGTTGCTTTTTTTTCTTTGTCATTATTCTCTCTTTGGTTCGCTCATCAAACTCATTCTCAGATCATCCATTAAAACTGATTGGCTAACCTAAAAAGATGGTCTACTTACCATATACTTTTTTTAACCATATTTAATTTTGATACTTTTCCTTAATAGCATTTTCTTTACTGTATACTCTTAACCTCGTATAGTGTTCCTTTTTATTGATTTTTTGGCTACTAACAATCAACATTCTTTATTCCCATAATCCTTGCCAAAGTAGCAATCCCTCTCCCTTGGGAAAAGCAAGCATAGCCCTGCCTCTAAGTCAAAAGACTCACGGCTTTTTGTGGACCCAATGAAAACACACAGTCATTGTCGCAAAGTTGACTTCTGTTCTTCAGAAGAAAGATTTACCTGTTCCCTGGGATCTGCTCCTAGCTCTATAACTCTGTGCACAGTGATTTTATATGAGTCACTGGTAACACAGGATCAGTGTGGGAGCTTCTTGGACCAATAATTCTATGATTTCTAGTGATACTATAATTTTGAGATAGAGTGATTAAGTATCGGGATGGTGATTTCCTCCAATGTAAAAGAGGGGAGTTAGAGAAGATACTTCTCCTTTTCATTAACTCATTCTCCGTCATTTATTTCAAAATTAATCCATGAAAACACAGAAAAAATTATCTATAGTCTCATCGAGGGTGACAGCTATTAGTCATTATTTTTCTAATTTTTATATAAATTATAAATATGTGTATATATAAAGCTTCTCTATGTGTATATCCTTTTCTTTTTATTTATTATTTATTTATTTATTTATTTTTTATTTTTGGCTGCGTTGGGTCTTCCTTGCTACGCGTGGGCTTTCTCTAGTTGCGGCGAGCGGGGACTACTCTTCATCGCAGTACATGGACTTATTGCGGTGGCTTCTCTTGTTGCGGAGCATGAGCTCTATGCACATGGGCTTCAGTAGTTATGGCACATGGGCTCAGTAGTTGTGGTGTGTGGGCTCCAGAGCACAGGCTCAGTAGTTGTGGTGCACGGGCTTAGTTGCTCCCTGGCATGTGGGATCTTCCGGGACCAGGGCTGGAACCCGTGTCCCCTGATTGGCAGGTGGATTCTTAACCACTGTGCCACCAGAGAAGTCCCCCTTTTCTTTTTAAATAACAAAAATGTCATCATGTACACAATCTGTCCTGCTCAGTAGAATGAAGTTTCCTTAAGACTGTCTTCCTTATCTTTTTTTTTCTTATTAGTCATCCATTTTATACACATCAGTGTATACATGTCAATCCCAATCTCCCAATTCATCACACCACAACCCCCATTCCTTATCTTATTATCCACTCTGTTCTAATTCCTAGAATAGTATCTGGTATAAAGTAGACAAGCAAGAAATAAATAGTTGTTATCACTGAACACTTTGCTGCGAGCCTTTTCCACAATAATTAATACCGATTGGGGGAAAATTAATTTAACCTAACCTTACTGAGGAATGTTGAAAGGTATGCCTTAAATCACAAACTTTAAGTTGTAAAAGGAAAAAATTCTGGGGATCTAATGTACAGCATGGTGACTTGACTTAATAATAATGTGTTGTAGGGCTTCCCTGGTGGCGCAGTGGTTGAGAGTCCGCCTGCCAATGCAGGGGACGCAGGTTCATGCCCCGGTCCGGGAAGATCCCACATGCCGCAGAGCGGCTGGGCCCGTGAGCCATGGCCGCTGAGCCTGCGCTTCCGGAGCCTGTGCTCCGCAACGGGAGAGGCCACAACAGTGAGAGGCCCGCGTACCGCAAAATAATAATAATAATAATAATAATGTGTTGTATACTTGAGATTTGCTAAGGGAGTAGATCGCAAGTGTTCTCAAACAAGCACACACGCACACACACAATGGTAACTGTGGGGTGGCCAGCGTGTCAATTAACCTGATTGTGGTAATCACTTCAAAATGTGGACGTATATTAAACCATCACGTTGTTCACGTTAAATATATACAATTTTTATTTCTCCATTATACACCAATAAAGCTGGAACATAAAAGAAAAAAATGTGAGTTACCATATGGATCGTCAGTAGATGGACCGGCGGGGCAACCGCAGGTGGTATTGATGAAGAGTTAGGAAGAACAGGGGCCTTTGCCTGCTGAGAGCTCGCAGCTGAGTCTCAGGAACGCCCTTGGCTGGAGAGCTGCCTCACCCACTCTTATCTTCTGGGGGCAGTCCCACACAGGGGCTGATAGATAGAAGAGGGGACCCCAAGTCCCAGCCCTCTCGCCTCCATCCAGGTCAGCTCCGAAGGGCCAGCTGAGCTCCTCGTGGGATCTTAGCTAAGGCTGCAAACTCTCTCTTCACTCGGTCCTGCTTCCCACCCTTCTTTCCCTGAGTCATTCCTGAGAGCAACCTCCAAATAACCCCTGAAATCTCTAGGAGTCTGTGTCCAAGGGAACCCAACCCATTCGACATGTAGGCTGTTTTCAAGTATATATACTTGAACATTTTCGAGAAAAATTTTGTTGATTAGAAAGGATGAACATTTTTAAGGCTTTTGATACCAGATGGCAACTGACTCTAGAAGGGCTGAATAATTTACGTTTTCACTGGCAGTGTATGATGGTGCCCATACCCACCCCCTGCTTTTGCCATCACTGGGCATTCATTTATTGGTTTCTTTTTAATTTTGATTAATTTAATGGGGAGAAAAACCTTTGTCATTGCTTTTGTATCTGCAGTGCATTGATAACTAGTAATGTTCCACATATTTTCATATATCTGTGGAACATTTGTATTTCCTCTTTTGTTAATTTCTCTTATGGTCCTATTACCGTTTTCCTTTTGAGGGTAATAAATCAATAAAAACAGAGTCTAATTGTGTTTATATAAACTACTCTTTAACTTTTTACAACGTTGTTATTCCTGATCTACATTTCTACTTTGTTAATTTTTTAAAATGCAGAGACATATTTTTATTTTTTGTGGTTAAACCTATCAGATTTATCTGTCTTTTTCCTGTGTAAATTTTGCATTTGGAGTGATGCTTAAAAAGTCTTTCCCTACCCCTTGAGACTGTGAATATGTACCTAAATATTTTTCTAAAGCTTTTTGATTAAAAAAAATTTTTTTATAAAGTTATTTATTTATTTTTGGCTGCACTGGGTCCTCGTTGTTGGGTCTTCGTTGCAGTGTATGGGCTTTCTCTAGTTGCAGCAAGTGGGGTCTACTCTAAATTGCGGTGCACGGGCTTCTCATTGCGGTGGCTTCTCTTGTTGTGGAGCACAGGCTCTAGGCTCACGGGCTTCAGTAGTTGTGGCACGCGGCCTCAGTAGTTGTGGCTCGTGGGCTCTAGAGCGCAGGCTCAGTAGTTGTAGCACCACGGGCTTAGTTGCTCCGTGGCATGTGGGATCTTCCCGGACCAGGGCTCGAACCCGTGTCCCCTGCATTGGCAGACGGATTCTCAACCACTGCGCCACCAGGGAAGTCCCAATTCTTAAAAATATTTTAATTCTTTGGCATTTATTTTGCCATCAGAGAGAGGATACAAACTGTTGGTCTGGGCTGGATTGGACATGTAGTTTGTTCTGCTTGTGTAGTGGGTTTACTGGGTCCCCCCAAAGAGTCTGTTCAAACCCTCACCTGTGAATGTGACCTGGTTTCCAGATGGGATCTTTGCAGATGCTTTCAAGTTTAAATGAGTCATACTGGATTGGGGTGGGCTTGTAGAACATGGGAAATATGGACACGGAAGACACAGAGCTCGGACTGAGGCATCTACAAGCCAAGGGCTGTGGGCTACACCAGACGTCAGGAGGGAGGCAGGTAGCAGGTTCTCTCTCAGAGCCCCAGGGAGGACAACCCAGCCTGGCCCCCAGCCTGGCCTCAGAGCTGTGAGAGAGTAAGTTCCTGTTATTTTACGCCATCCAGCTTGTAGTAATTTGTTACCACAGCTTTAGGAAGTTAATACAACTTGGTTCACACAGTGTTTTAAAAATGTTTGAAATGGTCGCCTACAATTAAAAATTGGGAGAGTTCCTATAAAAATGCAGATTTCTTTTAAAAGCACCCAAACCGTGAGCCCTCCTGTTAATACGGTCCCTGGCTGACCTCGAACCTGCTTTCTTTGCTCGCCCAATGCCGGATGGGTAGGGGAGATCTACCTTTTTAATTAAAGAAATTTTTTTCTTTTTGTTTTTTAATGGTAAACTTGTCCCAATACCATCTCCTAAGCAAACCTCAGGAGATTAAAAAATGCTGCTTTTGTCATCTACTATATGCTTATCTAGCACTTGAGTCTATTTTGGGGCTTTCTATTCTGATCCTTGAATCTGTTCAAATAGCCTCTCATCAGCACTGCACAGTTGGACTTAATGGGAGTTTAAAAATATAACGTTAAATCTCACTGGGCAAGTAGGTGCTCAAAGTTTCCTTTAGTACCTAAAATTCTATCAGTTAGGATAAGTGAATTTAATAGAAATGAGTACAGATTCTGCTTAATAGACTTTAAGATTTAAAAAAAATTTTTATTGAAGTATAGTTGACTTACAATGTTGTGTTAATTTCTGTACAGCAAAGTGATTCAGTTGTACATAGACATATATATTCTTTTCCATTATAGTTTATCACAGGAGATTGCTTACAGTTCCCTGTGCTATACAGTAGGACCTTGTTGTTTATCCAACCTGTATATAATAGTTTGCATCTGCTAATCCTAAACTCCCAATCCTTCCCTCCCCCACGCCCTCCTCCTCTGCTTAAGAGACTAAAAGGTGACCTCACTGACTTAGATAGGTCTTCCCGCTGAAAATGTTAGCCATTAGTTTTCTGGCTGTGGATTGCTTTCCCACTATCAATTTCTTTGGTATGAAAAAGATAATTCAAATAAAGAGTCATCTCATTATCATTGCAGTTGTGAATATCGTTTGTTGTCTGAAAAAAGTACGTGGCATTAGAATAAGGAAGATATTTGTCAAGTCACGTAAACTTCATTAAAATGCATGTGAACATCCTTTTTCCTGTAGCGAAGTGTCACCTTCTTGAAATTTCCTGTGCACAAAGTTTGAATTAATAGAAAAAGGAATACCTGAGGGAATCATGTCTGTAGACTAATTAAAGGTGTGCTTGAAATGATTAATTTATGATAATGTTCAGAAAAGCCTTGTATTTACATGTTTTTATTTTTATAACTCTTAAATGTGATATAATTACAGATTCACGGGAAATTATAAAGAAATATGGAGGGAGGTCCTGTGCGCCCTTCACCCCCATGTTAATATTTTATAGAACTGTAGCGCCATAACTACACCAAGAAACTGCCTTTGGCGCAGCCCATAGATTTGTCCCGAGTTCACTGTTAGGTATGCACTCATCTGTGTGCGTACATTTGTGTGTTTATGCAATTGTACAGCATAACCACTGCCGCAATCAATACTAAGCTGAGCTGCCACAAGGCTGCCTCCTGTAACCCACACCCATCCTTTCTCCCCTTCTCTACCCTCCTGCAACAGCTAATCTGTTCTCTATTTCTATAATTTTCTCATTTCAAGAATGTTATATAAATGGCATCATATAGTATGTAACCTTTAGGGATTGGCAGTTTTCACCCAGCATGATTCCCTGGAGATTCACCCAGGAATGTTCATTCCTTTCTCTTGCGGAATAGTTTTCCATGGTGTGGAAGCACCCCGGTTTGTTTAATCATTCATCCATTGAAGGGCATTTGGGTGGTTTCCAATTTTGGTCTATTACAAGCTGTGGGAGGCCAGCTGTACCAACATCATTAGTTAGAAAGATTGCCCTTTATCCATCGAATTGCCCTGTACCTTACCAAAAATCAATTGGCCAAACCTATGTGCGTCTACTTCTGGACTCTTTATTCTGTTATGTTAATATTTTTAAAATATGGCTACCAGAAAATTTACAATTACGCATTCAATTTCTGTTGCACCGCATTGCTCCAGAGCACGGATGAATGGCACAGAGGGCTGGCCTTTGGAACTTTCCAGTCAGTCCCTGGCTGCAGGGCCCCCCAGGGGTGCGTATGACCTCCCCGTCGTCCTTTCCAGGGGAGGTGGCTCTCAGGGCTGAGGGCAAACCTCAGATGCTTACAGCAACTCACACTGTCGAGGGGGAACTGGGTGGGGCCAGTTCCCCTTTAATCCATCCCTTCTAATCTTCTCACCTTTATACTTTGGTCTCTCTTTTCTTTCTCTCTTTCCTTTGTGCTGTTTAAGCATTGCAGTTCCTCCTTCCTGTTCTGTCCCACACCCCCAATCTGTCTCTCTGTATGTCTCTCTCCATTTAGCATGAAGTCTTATTATCTTAATTCATTTTGTCTTCCTTGTGGACCTTAAATTATTTCTTTCTCCCTCGACTTTCTTATCTCTGACATATACACACTGCCAAATGTAAAACAGATAGCTAGTGGGGAGCAGCTGCATAGCACAGGGAGATCAGCTAGGTGCTCTGTCCACCTAGAGGGATGGGATAGGGAGGGCGGGAGGGAGACGCAAGAGGGAGGAGATATGGGGATATATGTATATGTATGGCTGATTCACTGTGTTATACAGCAGAAACTAACACACCATTGTAAAGCAATTATACTCCAATAAAGATGTTAAAAAAAAAACCCAAAACCTATAGACTTATTCATGATTATCTGGAAGGCCTTGTTATATCCCAATACTACTATTTAGTTTCAGCTTCTGTGTTTGTAATTTTTAATTGAACTGATGCTCAATGATCATTTAAAGTGATACTATTTAATTTCTAATATAGCATTTCTCGAACTGGGCACAGAAGCAGCATTCTAGGTTGGCCTGTGAATTCCCAGCGTTTGCAAAAAACTCTAGAATTCTAGAGATTGACAGATTCATTCAATAGTGATTTTAAGCGCTTACTCTGTCAGTCAAATTGTTCCTGTTACTGAAACACCAACACGAACAAGGTCCAGTGTTTGTTCCCGAGGAACTTATGTCCTAAAGGAGGCAGAAGGACGAGAAAGCAATGTTTACAATATGCAGAGGTCATGTCAGGGTGTGGAGGAAACCCTGCAAAGGACCACGAAGGGGGAGCTGCTACTTGGCCTGGGGGGAGACGAGAAGAGAAGAGAAGTGGGAGGGCTCCGCGGGAGGTGCTACTAACAGGAGCTGAGAACTGTGCTCTGGCAAGTGGGTCCAGATCTGAGCAGGCGCGGCCATACCAGGTGGAGAGGAGTGTGCAAAGCCAGGGGCGCGAAAGGGCCGGGTGCATCGCTATATCGGAGAACTACCAGGGATTGTACTCGGACGGAAATGCGGGCTGGTTGCAGGGGGTAGATTGGGAGGGAAGTTGGAAGAGAGCACCAAGGGCCAGATTATGAAGGATTTAAGGAATTTGTAAGTGGTGGGACCCTGATGAATAATCTTTTTTTTTTAATTGGAGTATAGTTAATTTACAATGTTGTGTTAGTTTCAGGTGTACAGCAAAGTGAGTCAGTTATACATACATATATATCTATTTTTTTCATATATATCTATTTTTTCAGATTCTTTTCCCTTATAGATTATTACAAAATACTGAGTACACTTCCCTTTGCTATACAGCAGGTTATCTATTTTATATATAGTAGTGTCTATATGTTAATCCCAAACTCCTAATTTATCCCTCCCCCTGATGAATAATCTTAAACACAAGACCAGCAGGACCGAACCTGAAACTTTGGAAGATAACACAGAGCAGCATGGAGGACGGATCCTGGGGTCACATTGGGGTCGTGTAGCAAGGGGTTAGGAAGTTATTATTTTATTTGCAAGCATAAGAAAGTGAACTAAATATTCCTGTGGGGAATGGGGAGATGGAGGGATAGGAGGTTGCTAACTGGTGGGACATTAGCAGCACAGAAAGGAGATGTGTTAGGAAGAAAGGAGATGTGTTAGGAAGAAAGGACCTGCTTCGGGCTGCCTTGGTTTCCAGTCCCCTTTTGGGTCTCTCCACCAAAATTAACTTCATCTGTGAGTGACTGCAAGCGCAAAACAACTGCTTACATGAGAACCCTTTTCCATGAACACAGATGGATTTGTCCAGGGCTCCATGGTGGCTCCGGGCCCTCATCTGAGACCGAGCCTCCCTCTGTTGTGTTACTTTGCCCTCCTTGTGGACCAGCTCCACCTTCCTGTGCTTAGGAAGGAGGTCAGAGAGCAGGAGGGATGCCTCCTTCCTTTAAGGACCCCTCCCAGGATTAGCACGGCACACTTAGGCTAACCTCACGGGCTAGCTCTTAGCCAAATGGGCACACTTACCTGCAGGCGCAGCTGCACAACATAGTTCTTATTCTGGACGGCGGTGCACCCAGCTACAATCTAGGGGCTGCGTTACTGGGCAGGAAGTGGGAAATGAGGAGCAAATAGTCTTTAGCAAGCCTCTCGGTGGCCTTTACATTAAAAAACAACGGTCCTTGTGCATATCTTGTGATGTTTATCAGAAGGTATTTCATCATCTTTGTTGGAATTGCAGAAGTGGATCTTCTTTTCCGTCGTATTTCCTAACTTGCTGATCTTCACTTGAATTGGTGATTGATCTTTATTAATTCTAAAATGAATCAATTTAGTAAATTTTTTTTTTTTTTTTTTTTGCGATACACGGGCCTCTCACTGTTGCGGCCTCTCCCGTTGCGGAGCACAGGCTCCGGATGCGCAGGCTCCGGATACACAGGCTCAGCGGCCATGGCTCACGGGCCCAGCCGCTCCGCGGCATGTGGGATCTTCCCGGACCGGAGCACGAACCCGTGTCCCCTGCATCGGCAGGCGGACTCTCAACCACTGCGCCACCAGGGAAGCCCTAAATTTAGTAAATTTTTAGTCACTTCCTTTGGGTTTTCTCTGTATATAAGTCCGTCACCAGAAATTAATTCCAAGTTGTTATTTCAAATTTTTATATTTCCTTCACTTGCCTGCTTTCACTGGCTAATAACTCCAGAACAATTTTAATGATAATCGTGCTACTGGTATCCTTGTTTTTCATTTTAATAGCAGTGACTCTTGTATTTATTCACTGAGCATGTGTGTGCTCTTACTGTGTTTAGTTTTATATATTTAGACTTACATATTGAGATTTTTAAAATTTAAGAATGTTGAGTTTTATCAAATGCTTTATAACACCTATAGAGATAATTATATGATTTTCCTCTCAATATGGTAAATTAAAATCTTAATAGCAAGCCATTGCCTCATTCTAGCTGTAAACCTTACCTGATCAAGATGTATTATTCTTTCACTGTGTTTCTAGATTCTGTCTGATAAGTTTATCGGCTCCATTATTACAATATTGATCTATATGTGAATCTCAACGTTACTTTGCTTCTGCTCATTTATCTGCATTTACAATTCCTCGATTCTGGATGACTTCACCCTTTAAATATTTGTATCTACTGCAGATGCCTACCCTACCTCGTTAATGTTTACCTAACTTAAACCTGTTTAATTCTTTCATGTAAGTTAGGCTTTGGTCCTAGGTATGCATTTTGATATTCCTTTTCATTTTTTTCCTGGACTTTTACTCATTGGCGAAAATTGCTGTTAAAAAATTGTAAAGAAAAACAGTTTCCTCTAAAGAAAACTGAAAGTGAAAAACTACTGGCAGATGTAGCTACTGAGTCCCTGTGAGATGACAGAGCAGGATGGAGGGGCTGTGACTTGCTGACCCCCTTACGGTGTGAGGGGGTAGGGAAGAGACGCCAGCCTGTGCTCGGAAACATCCTTATTTATAAGGAAAAGGTGGAGAGTCTGGGTGAGAAAGTAACCCAAAGCCACTTACTCAGTATCATTGAATTCAATAAAAATTAATAGGACAGATTAGGTTTCATGATCATTTAACTTGTAGTAAAAATCAAATTTTAAAGGTAATGAGTTATGTTTTATGTTATTAATCTCTAGGAGAAGTACTGGAAACATCGCCATTTATTAACTGTGCAGGAAGATGCTTCCAATATCACCGGAGTAACAAGGCTCTGATGGGACAGGCAGGGACCCGTGAAGGACAACAGCACCCCAGATTTCCAGAGCTTTCCTTGTTCCCGGCTGTTTAGAAACAGAGCACCTCCAGTAGGGCTGGGCCTGGGAATAGTATTCCTGGTAACATTTGAAAGTGATGAAGAGATGGGCCCTCCTGCTGAAGCAACGAAGTATAAATACTGAGCAAATCACACCAATGTAATTAAGTAACCTTTAAAAGGTTAAACCACTGTCCATGTAGTCATAGTCTAAGTTGGCCCATCGCAAGTGGTGGTTAGGAACACAGGACAAATGGCTCCCATAAGTGACAGCCGGAGTCTGAAAGGCAGGCAGGGCGAGGTTGGGGTGTGGTTAGGAGAGGCCATTGAGCTGACCTCCAGCCTCGTCACAATTAGTTTCTTAGGTGTGCCAGGATCTGACCTGCGCCCTGGGGATAACACAGATTAGAAATGAACTGTTACAGCGTAATGTGGTATTGATGGTCTGGCATATCTGCCTTCTGAGAATGTGTGAGTTAATTAATCTTAAGGTCAGAGAAAGAATGTGCTAAATGACTAGACACAAAAGTGCATGAGGTCAGGGACATATACTAACTTACTTCATACTTATGAAACTGTCCATGAAACGGAGACACAGAGAGGTTAAGAACTTTTCCAAAGTCACACAGCTAGTGTGAAGAGCTAAGCTTTGAATGGACACTGAGCTGCTTTATTGCTACACAGATGAAGAGCGTAAAAGCACATGGTAATACTCATTAATTTTGAACTATCATTATTTTTAAAAAATATTTATTTATTTTATTTTTGGATGCATCGGGTCTTAGTTGTGGCGCGTGAGCTTCTCTCTAGTTGTGGTGCATGGGCTGCAGAGTCCATGGGCTCTGTAGTTGCAGCCTGCGGGCTTAGTTGCCCCATGCGTGGCATGTGGGATCTTAGTTCCTTGACCAGGGATCGAACCCACATCCGCTGCATTGGAAGGCGGATTCTTAACCACTGGGCCACCAGGGAAGTCCTTAAACTACCATTATTATAACCTTGATTTGAAGAAGTGTTCCTTGATGTAGGCCGCTTGAGTTTCTCTTCCTGATTATAAGAATAATCTTTCCAAAGGAACTGATTCTACCTCCCAATTATCTACCCCTTGGGGACTTCCCTGGCAGTCCAGTGGTTAAGACTTTGCCTTCCAGTGCAGGGGGTGTGGGTTGGATCCCTGGTCGGGGAGCTAAGATCCCACATGCCTCACCGCCAAAAAACCAAAACATAAAAAAAAAGAAGTAATATTGTAACAGATGCAATAAAGACTTTAAAAATGGTCCACATCAAAAAAAATCTTTAAAAAAAAAAATCTATCCCTTGAGTTTATCTATTTCTAAGTCATCGGGGAGTTCAGGCCACCATTATTTCTGCCCAGGATCACTGCGGCAGCCTCTACTTCTGCTTCCAGTCTTACCCCCTCCCACCCTTGTTCTTCAGGGCAGCTAGTCATCTTGCTAAAATGCCAACCTTATTTCATTTGTCTAATTCACCAAACACCAGCAATCAATCAATAATTATGGAATGAATGGATGAGTGAATTAAATATAAGACTTCCTTGGTCATAATTCCCTCTCCACTATGGTGGTGTTTAAATGAATCCTACCACTGCGTCATTTTTTCCAGCTTCCTTTTCTAACAGTTCCCTCTTCCAAGCAATTATTCTTCCAGTATTTCATTTAATCCATAAGTGATCTTGTGGGATTTAAAAAGTAAGAGGAAGAGAAGCGTTAGTGTGTTTTAACTGGGTGAGGGCTCTTTACCCTTCATTCTCAAATTGCTCTCAAACTTTAAGTAACTGATTATAATTAATACTGGTCTTAACCTCATATGGCTAGATCTGAGCTATATCTTTTCTCTAAATTTTGTTGCTTATCTAATACAGATATTCCTCGACTTCGATGGTGTTATATCCCAATAAAACCATCGTAAGTTGAAAATATCGTAAGTCAAAAAGACATTTAATATACCTTACCTACTAAACCTCCCAGACCTGCACCCAAGGGCCTTGAAGACCTTCAGGCATTTGGGAGCACCCAGAGACCAGGGGCGATGTCTGGATAGACAGTGGTAACTCGGGTTCTGATCCAGTGTGTCAGGATCACCATCCTCATGCCCACCCTCAGTCCCCTTTAACTTCCAGCTTAGTTTTAGGCCATCCTTGGATCAGATTTTAAAACTTTAAACCATCACCTAAAAAGATATAAACACTGACTAGGTCCTAGATATATGTTTTGATGTACGAGTGAGGCAGTGGGAGCTTGTCAGGGAAAGGTGGGTAAGGAAGCTCTGTGGACACTATTAAATTCTATTGGTAAAGAACTAATTCTGTCTCTTTCTCAAGAGTTCTACGCACTCAAGAGTTTTTTCCTGGATTTTCATACCCAAACCCCAGCAGGGACTTGGGACATCATGGGCTCCGGGCATTCTGGATTAGGTGACAGGTTGACTGGGTAACCTGGGAGCCACCGAACGTCGCAGAGTGACCGACGCTGACCAGAGTCTGCCCTGTACTCTGCTTTGAATGCTCTTCAGTTCGGTTGGCCCGGGCCCAGCATCGGGTGCAGCAGGGATGCACTCCTGTTGATGTAAGGGGTGCACGGGTAGCATCCAGTGGCTGAGTTCACCCCCAGGAATACGAGCTAGGCTCTGCTGATTGAAGCACTCAGTGTTGCCCTCCGAACAACTGCAGGACTGCAAAGAACCTTTTATCTCAGACTTTCCAGAAAGCAAATTCAGCATTTCTTTTCCTCCGGGCATAATTTTATTTTTGAGCCCAAGTTTTGAATAAAAATAGCACACTTGCTGGTGCCCAGCCAGCTCTTTGATAGAGCAGCCAGGCTTAGGAGGTGAGGCTTCCGACGGCTGGTGACTCAGGCCTGCTGAGCATGTGCCCAGGTAAATATCTCCCCCGGGGGCAGGGCTGGGCACTGAGGGCCCGAGGAGGACGCGGGGGTGGTGTGTCGTTACACTGCTTCATTCCACTGCAGACCAGGCCACGCTTCACTGTGCGCGGCAGTGACCAAGGGTACACGTGGGTTTTACAATCAGGGCTGCCAGGGCACCAAACACCACTGTGGAGGTGAGAAGGGATTGGACGGGGCCGCTGGAGGGTCTGGAGGCAGAAGCAGGCAGGAAGGCACAGGTTTGCACCAAGACTCGTTAAAAAACAACCGAGAGGGGACTTCCCTGGTGGCGTGGAGGTGAAGAATCTGCCTGCCGAAGCAAGAGACACGGGTTCGAGCCCTGGTCCAGGAAGATCCCACATGTTGTGGAGCAACGAAGCCCATGCACCACAACTACTGAGCCTGAGCTCTAGAGCCCGTGAGCCATAACTACTGAGCCCGCATGCCACAACTACTGAAGCCCGTGCGCCTAGAGCCCGTGCTCCGCAACAAGAGAAGCCACCGCAATGAGACACCCACGCGCCGCAACAAAGAGTAACCCCCACTCGCCGCAACTACATAAAGCCCACGCACAGCAACGAAGACCAACGCAGCCAAAATTAATTAATTAATTAATTTAAAAGAAGAAACAACCAAGAGACAATTACGGGCACAGCCTTCCAGAATTCCTTAGAGTGAGGCGGGTATGTGAAGGGGGTGCAGCCCGCTCACACATCTCTGACATTCCCATTTTGTGGTTTTCCCTTCCCTCATTTTCTGTTCATTTGAGGCAGAATTCAGTCTGTAACAATGGTAAGACAGTGATGGGCAGGCCTTTAGACAATGTTCCTGGTGCTTGGAGACAGGTGTTGCTTCCTTCTTGGTAATTTTATTCAACTAATATTTATTGAGCATTTATAAGCGCAGGGCATCGCCGAGTAGGTAAAAATACACACGTAATACACATTCACCCAGAGACAGTCGAAGAGCTGCTTTACATGGAACAACGAATTAGGAAGTTCTCAACCGAAATGATTACTTTTTGGATTGCAAAGTATATATATGTAAACCTTGAAACATATATTTGCTCTGTAAGAAGTTCAAACAGTACAAAATATAGAAAATAGGGAATTCCCTGGCGGGCCAGTGGTTAGGGCTCCGTGCTTCCAGTGCAGGGGACACGGTTTCCATCCCCGGTCAGGGAATTAATATCCCACATGCTCTTCCGCATGCATGGCCAAAAAAAAAAGAGCAAGATATAGAAAATAAAAAGTGAAACTACCCCATAATCCCCTCCAGATAGCCACACTTAACAGAGCCTGTCTTTAAAACCTCTTTAATATACTTTGAAACAACTATTTGGGAATTTCTGGAAAGAAAGAATGAGAACATTAAAAATTCAGAGGACATGAAAATATTGGCATTCCAGTTAAGAAAGTCATCTCAGAAACCTTCCCTGATTTCCTTTTAATATTGTACTAGAAATGATCTTATTTTCCTAGAAAGATGTTGTTGGTTAAGTCGTATATGAGTTTTGTATCCAGAGCGGCTCCTGAGAGGTCAGGCCCGTTACCCGAAGTCCTTCTAGGCTGGAGTCTGCTGGCCTGAGCGGAGTCCCTGCAGCTGTGTCTGAGTCACTCAGCTTTGTGGTTGCTCATCCAGGGAAGGCCACACAGTACAATCTACCTTCTCAAACACACCTCTGGCCAGGACCCTCAAACTTGAAATTGAAGATCTCATTTCCCTTGACCAGTAAAACGAACACTTGCTCTGATGGCATCTGGTTTCCTGGAGGTGTGAGAGAGAGGTTGAGATGCTGGAATCTAAGAGGGATGTAAAGACGCGATGCGTGTGTGCAAGGACGTGCCCCCGCTAAAGACACCACCTGATCATTGTGAGCAGGACATTTACTTGGAGATCTTATTTAGAACAGTTTTGTAAACCATTTTAAGGAATGCCTTTGCTCTCTCAGTTTCGTCTTCCCAGGATAAATTTCCTCTCATTTGCCGATCAAAATCTCATCCATTCTTTGAAGCTGAGCTTAAATGTCATCTTTGGCGTAAGGTCCTTGGTAAGAATATTTTTTCCACTCTTCTTTTTATTTTTACTTCTGCCATGGCACTTTTATTATTATGAGTTGTCGTTAGCTGTTTTCTTCACTTGATAGCAAACTTTTTAAAAGCAAGAATTATTTATTTCTGTAGATACTAAATGATTAGTTCAGTTATAAGCATAAGCTGATGTTCAATAAATAGACATTTTATTTATTTTCCCTATAGGACTGTAACAATAATTACATTGAGGCAATTTTTACGGTACCAGAAGGCCTAGAAAATAGGAAATACATGGTCCACATCTCCTAATGTTCACGGCTACCATTTATACCTGCTTCTCCACACTGCTGAGCAATGGAGCCAGTCTTTTCTTCTTTATTATTGCTTTTGCCTTTCTTTCTCATGGTTGGTAATCCATTGGCCAGGCTAAATGTCAATCATCTTTTCCTTTGTTTTTCCTTCTCCTTCCAATTTTGGCTTGTTTAGGCAAGATTCATGGTCCTGACCATAGGACAGTTTTTTCTCTTTCCACAAATACTTCTTTGAGCAAGGGTCATACTTCTTTGGTAGCTTTGTGACACCTGGGGATCTGTTTTCCTTATGGACAACAAAAGCATGGTCAAGGGATTCACCGCTGAGCTCCACATTTAATGACTAAAGAAGACATCAATTTGAAATATCACCTGTTCCAAACCTGGCATTTTACTTCTGAGGGCCTTGAGGTTCCACCTAAGACAAAGGCAGGACAGAAAAGCAACCTCCATCGAGTTGCAGAGTTCTCCCTTCAGGAGATATCGGGCGAATGCATGTCTGTCTTCTACTCTTTGCTCCACTTTTCTTATCAGGCAGCCATCAGTTTTATCCCTGTTCTTTCATTTGGAGAGAGAACTAGTAAGTCTTGGTCAAGCCCTATGATTCATTTCCTTACTTTCAAGCAAAGGTCACTGAAGTTCCCATTCAGGTTCTGCCAAGTGCTCCCTTGGGGAGAGGGGATGCAACCTGTGTCCTCTTGACCTAAAAGGGCTCTGGTGGGGTGATGACTCATTAATTCCCTAATGTCCTTTCCAAGTGTAGATAAGGATCACAGTTGATTAAATGATGGGTCAAGGTATGGAATGAAGGTTGGCACCATGCTAGGAAATAAAGTATGTTTCCTTTGCCAAAGTAAAACATTTATTTTATTTGGCTCACAATAAATAGTAGGGGCAATTGTAGCTAACAAAAGAGAAGTGCACTCTGGGGAACCGGCATAGTATAGAAAAGAAAAAAAAAAGCACATAGAGATAATAAAAAGCACATAGAGAAAATTTTACATCAACCCTATTTGTGCCTTAGAGCAGTTTCATAGGATGATAAAATTTGCTGGAATTAGTAGCTCTGGAGAGTAATTGAGAACCACAGAATTTCAGAGTTGAGAGGTACTTTACAAAATAACTGATTCAACCCCTTTGATATTGCAGATGAAAAAAAGATGAGGTCAAAGTGTTTAGAGACGGGACCAGTTTCCCGATTCTTGTGTGCCTTCGACTGAAAAGTTTAGGTGAATCACAGATCTTGATTGCCGTAGACCTCTAGAATTATCTAAACACCACGAAGAAGCTGCAGCTGGCTGGCTTTTCATCACCTTTCCCGTAACTGTGGGATTGGGTCCGTATTCCTAGGTATCCAGGCTGGGTTAAAGGGCTGGACCTCCTTGAGATGCTCTGAGCTCCCAAAGACTCAGCAAACTTACCAGGACTCCAGATAGGTGAGGGTTCAGGCCATTGGGACCCCTCTGTGTCTCTCAGTGAAACGTTCAGGTGAGTTTTGGGCTTCCTGTGGCCCTGAAGATGCTCTGGGGCTTTGGAACGTGGCATGGAGGCGATGCTTAAGATGAATACTTTTAAACATAATTATGCTTAAATGTCTTTAAAAGCCCTTCCTTGGCAACAGGGATGTTTTAAAAAGTAGGTTTTATTGTTATTCAGGCATGGTGAAACCAACAGATCAGCAATAGCTACGGAAAAGATAGTTTGTTCTTCACAGTTCCCCAGAGGAGGGGGTAGGTGGTACCACGGAGGGCCCCCTGGGGGAGCACAGGGTGGGTCAGGAAGCAGAGGAGCTGGGAGACATTGGCAGAGCCTTTACTGTGGTTTCCTCAGGAAAAGAAAGGCAGGGTAAGCAGGCTTAGAACTGGCTCATTAGAATCATTTCAGTGGGCTCTGGGGTGTGGAGGCTGACCTTGGGTTGATTAAGGCAGGGGACTATTGCCTTCGGGAGCGTAAGAACCATATAGAGGTGGTGGCGGGCTTGCGAGCTCTGGTTGAGTTAGTCTGTGTAGGAAAGGTGAGTCCTAGGTGTGCAGTTTGCTGTCATTGAGAACTAGCTAACCCCGCCAGGCGCAGAGGCCCCAGGTGTCAGAATTCAGAAAACAGAGTTAATACAACTGGCATTTGCAGAAGTGTGCATCTCAGAACAGTTTTTCTGGGAGACGCTCTGGAGGGAGAGGGTTCTGTCGCCCTTCTGGGAGCTGTTGCATATGGCGCCCTGTTGGTAGCACATTAGTAGGTTAAAGTTGTTGGGGAATCCTGCTTTAAAGAAACCTGTTAGTCTTGATTTAATACAACTTTCCAAGCTTGTTTAACCATAAAATACTTTTGAAATACATAACATGTGGGACTTCCCTGGTAGTGCAGTGGTTGAGAATCCGCCTGCCAATGCAAGGGACACGGGTTTGATCCCTGGTCCGGGAAGATCCCACCTGCCGCGAAGCATCTAAGCCTATGTACCACAACTACTGAGCCTGCGCTCTAGAGCCCGTGTGCCACAACTAATGAAGCCCTCACACCTAGAGCCCGTGCTCCACAACAAGAGAAGCCACCGCAATGAGAAGCCCATGCACTGCAATGAAGAGTAGCCCCCGTTCCCCGCAACTAGAGAAAGCCCACGTGCGGCAACAAAGACCCAACACAGCCAAAAATAAATTAATTAATTTAAAAAACTACATAACATGTAGTTTTTAAGGTATCTTGAATATGGTGTTTTAGACCTAGAATCCAGATTTGCTCTGTCCATAACCTGGCACTCATTTTCTCCCCTGGGGTTTCTAATAGAAGGGGTTTCATTGCAGGTAGGCTGGTTTAATTAGGGTCAATAACAAGCTCTCCTCATTCCTGCCTCTAAGCTGTGTTCAAACCAGTTTTCCCCACTATTCAGTATTGTACCTCAGGCTCTGGACCTAATTCCACTCTTTCTAGCGCCAGCTCCTCTGTGAAGTCCTTGCCAGCTTCCCAAACCCACAAATACAGGCTGTGTGCCGTGTGCCAGACATTCTTCTAAGCATTTCAAAATATCAACTCACTTAATCGTCATAGTAGCCCTACAAGGCAGACACTATTTTATCCCTATTTTATAGATAAGCAACTTGAGATACAGAGATGCTGAGTGATTCATCCAAGGTCACAAAGCTAAAAGGTGTCCAGGATGTAATTGGCATTGACTTCATGCTATTGCAACAAATGAAAATGTCTGTGGGGGTAAGGGAGGTGCTTTCTGATGGGGGTATGTGTGTGTGTGTGTGTGTGCATGTGTGTGTGTGTGTTAGTATGTGCTTTAAATCAGAGGGAAGAAATCTCTCTCTCTTTTTTAACACTCTGGAACTTTATTAAGACTCTACCCATTCAGAATTTGTTCAGAATAATTCATATTTAATTTTAACTTAAAGTTTACTTTGGCTTAGTGAGAGATTTTCTGAGTCCATCCTCTGAGAGTGTGAGTTCATCAGTAAACAGAATGCAGGGGAAATTGTAACCCACTTAAACATACACTTTGTAGTACTAGTTTTTATACGCATAGAATATGTGACTTCTAATTCATTCTTTTTTTTTAAATTTAATTTTATTTATTTTTTTATACAGCAGGTTCTTATTAGTCATCAATTTTACACACATCAGTGTATACATGTCAATCCCAATCACCCAATTCATCACACCACCATCCCCACCCCCGCTGCCACTTTCCCCCCTTGGTGTCCATACGTTTGTTCTCTACATCTGTGTCTCTATTTCTGCCCTGCAAACCAGTTCATCTGTACCATTTTTCTAGGTTCCACATATATGTGTTAATATACGATATTTGTTTTTCTCTTTCTGGCGTACTTCACTCTGTATGACAGTCTCTAGATCCATCCATGTCTTTACAAATGACCCGATTTCGTTCCTTTTTATCGCTGAGTAATATTCCATTGTATATATGTACCACAACTTCTTTATCCATTCGTTTGTCAGTGGGCATTTAGGTTGCTTCCATGTCCTGGCTATCGCAAATAGTGCTGCAATGAACATTGAGGGTGCATGTATCTTTTTGAATTATGGTTTTCTCTGGTTATATGCCCAATAGTGGGATTGCTGGGTCTTATGGTCATTCTATTTTTAGTTTTTTAACGAACCTCCATACTGTTCTCCATAGTGGCTGTATCAATTTACATTCCCACCAGCAGTGCAAGAGGGTTCCCTTTTCTCCACACCCTCTCCAGGATTTGTTGTTTGTAGATTTTCTGATGAAGCCCATTCTAACTGGTGTGAGGTGATACCTCATTGTAGTTTTGATTTGTATTTCTCTAATAATTAGTGATTTTGAGCAGCTTTTCATGTGCTTCTTGGCCATCTATATGTCTTCTTTGGAGAAATGTCTAGGTCTTCTGCCCATTTTGTTGATTGGGTTGTTTGTCTTTTTAATATTGAGCTGCATGAGCTGTTTATATATTTTGGAGATTAGTCCTTTGTCTGTTGATTCGTTTGCAAATATTTTCTCCCATTCTGAGGGTTGTCTTTTCATCTTGTTTATAGTTTCCTTTGCTTTGCAAAGGCTTTTAAGTTTCATTAGGTCCCCTTTGTTATTTTTGTTTTTATTTCCATTACTCTAGGAGGTGGATCAAAAAGATCTTGCTGTGATTTATGTCAAAGAGTGTTCTTCCTATGTTTTCCTCTAAGAGTTTTATAGTGTCCAGTCTTACATTTAGGTCTCTAATCCACTTTCAGTTTATTTTCGTGTATGGTGTTAGGGAGTGTTCTAATTTCATTCTTTTACATGTAGCTGTCCAGTTTTCCCAGTACCACTTATTGAAGAGACTGTCTTTTCTCCATTGTATATCCTTGCCTCCTTTGTCATAGATTAGTTTACTATAGGTGCGTGGGTTTATCTCTGGGCTTTCTATCCTGTTCCATTGATCTATATTTCTGTTTTTGTGCCAGTACCCTATTGTCTTGATTACCGTAGCTTTGTAGTATAGTCTGAAGTCAGGGAGTCTGATTCCTCCAGCTCTGCTTTTTTCCCTCAAGACTGCTTTGGCTATTCGGGGTCTTTTGTGCCTCCATACAAATTTTAAGATCTTTTGTTCAGTTCTGTAAAAAATGCCATTGGTAGTTTGATAGGGATTGCATTGAACCTGTAGATTGCTTTGGGTAGTATAGTCATTTTCACAATATTGATTCTTCCAATCCAAGAACATGGTATATCTCTCCATCTGTTTGTAACATCTTCAATTTCTTTCATCAGTGTCTTATAGTTTTCTGCATACACATCTTTTGTCTCCGTAGGTAGGTTTATTCGTAGGTATTTTATTCTTTTTGTTGCAATGGTAAATGGGAGTGTTTCCTTAATTTCTCTTTCAGATTTTTCATCATTAGTGTATAGGAATGCAAGAGATTTCTGTGCATTAATTTTGTATCCTGCAACTTTACCAAATTCATTGATTAGCTCTAGTAGTTTTCTCATGGCATCTTTAGGATTCTCTATGTATAGTACTGTGTCATCTGCAAACAGTGACAGTTTTACTTCTTCTTTTCCAATTTGTATTCCTTTTATTTCTTTTTCTTCTCTGATTGCTGTGGCTAGGACTTTCAAAACTATGTTGAATAATAGTGGTGAGAGTGGACATCCTTGTCTTGTTCCTGATCTTAGAGGAAATGCTTTCAGTTTTTCCCCATTGAGAATGATGTTTTCTGTGGGTTTGTCATATATGGCCTTTATTATGTTGAGGTAGGTTCCCTCTATGCCCACTTTCTGAAGAGTTTTTTTATCATAAATGGTGTTGAATTTTGTCAAAAGCTTTTTCAGCATCTATTGCGATGATCATACGGTTTTTATTCTTCAGTTTGTTAATATGGTGCATCGCATTGACTGTTTTGCGTATATTGAAGAATCCTTTCATCCTTGGGATAAAGCCCACTTGATCATGGTGTATGATCCTTTTAATGTGTTGATGGATTCTGTTTGCTAGTATTTTGCTGAGGATTTTTGCATCTATATTCATCAGTGACATTGGTGTGTAATTTTCTGTTTTTGTAGTATCTTTGTCTGGTTTTGGTATCAGGGTGATGGTGGCCTCATAGAATGAGTTTGGGAGTGTTCCTTCCTCTGCCATTTTTTGTAAGAGTTTGAGAAGCATGGGTGTTAGCTCTTATCTAAATGTTTGATAGAATTCACTTGTGAAGCCATCTTGTCCTGGACTTTTGTTTGTTGGAAGATTTTTAATCACAGTTTCAATTTCATTACTTGTGATTGGTCTGTTCATATTTTCTATTTCTTCCTGTTTAGTCTTGGAAGCTTATTACCTTTCTAAGAATTTGTCCATTTCTTCCAGGTTGTCCATTTTTTTTTTTTGGCATTGTGTTGCTTGTAGTAGTCTCTTAGGATGCTTTGTATTTCTGCTGTGTCTGTTGTAACTTCTCCTTTTTCATTTCTAATTTTATTGATTTGAGTCTTGTCCCTCTTTTTCTTGATGAGTCTGGCTAATGGTTTATCAATTTTGTTTATCTTCTCAAAGAACCAGCTTTTAGTTTTATTGATCTTTGCTATTGTTTTCTTTGTTTCTATTTCATTTATTTCTGCTCTGATCTTTATGATTTCTTTCCTTCTGCTAACTTTGGGTTATGTTTGTTCTTCTTTCTCTGGTTCCTTTAGGCGTAAGTTTAGACTGTTTATTTGAGATTTTTCTTGTTTCTTGAAGTAGGCTTGTATTGCTGTAAACTTCCCTCTTAGAACTGCTTTTGCTGCATCCCATAGGTTTTGGATTGTCGTGTTTTCATTTTCATTTGTCTCTAGGTATTTTCTGATTTCCTCTTTGATTTCTTCAGTGATCTCTTGGTTATTTAGTAACGTATTGTTTAGCCTCCATGTGTTTGTTTTTTTAACATTTTTTTCCCTGTAATTGATTTCTAATCTCATAGCGTTGTGGTCAGGAAAGATGCTTGATATGATTCAATTTTCTTAAATTTACTGAGGCTTGATTTGTGACCCAAGATATGATCTATCCTGGAGAATGTTCTGTGCACACTTGAGAAGAAAGTGTAATCTGCTGTTTTTGGATGGAATGTCCTAGAAATATCAGTGAAATCTATCTGGTCTATTGTGTCATTTAAAGCCTGTGTTTTCATTAATTTTCTGTTTGGATGATCTGTCCTTTGGTATAAGTGAGGTGTTAAAGTTCCCCACTATTATTGTGTTACTGTCAATTTCCTCTTTTATAGCTGTTAGCAGTTGCCTTATGTATTGAGGTGCTCCTATGTTGGATTCATATATATTTATAATTGTTATATCTTCTTCTTGGATTGATCCCTTGATCACTACGTAGTGTCCTTCCTTGTCCCTTGTAACATTCTTTATTTGAAAGTCTATTTTATCTGATATGAGTATTGCTACTCCAGCTTTCTTTTGATTTCCATTTGCATGGAATATCTTTCTCCATCTCCTCACTTTCAGTCTGTATGTGTCCCTAGGTCTGAAGTTGGTCTCTTTTAGACAGGATATATATGGGTCTTGTTTTTGTATCTGTTCAGCAAGCCTGTGTCTTTTGGTTGGAGCATTTAATCCATTCAATTTACCTTAAGTTACCATTTAAGGTAATTATCAATATGTATGTTCCCTTTACCATTCTCTTAATTGTTTTGGATTTGTTTTTTAGGTCCTTTTCTTCTCTTGTGTTTCCCACTTAGAGAAGTTCCTTTAGCATTTGTTGTAGAGCTGGTGTGGTGGTGCTGAATTATCTTTGCTTTTGCTTCTCTGTAAAGCTTTTGACTTCTCCATCAAATCTGAGTGAGATCCTTGCTGGGTAGAGTAATCTTGGTTGTAGGTTCTTCCCTTTCATCACTTTAAGTATATCATGCCACTCCCTTCTGGCTTGTAGAGTTTCTGCTGAGAAATCAGCTGTTAACATTATGGGAGTTCCCTTGTATATTATTTGTTGTTTTTCCCTTGTTGCTTTCAATAATTTGTCTTTAAATTTTGTCAGTTGGTTACTATGTTTCTCCTTGGGTTTATCCTGCCTGGAACTCTCTGTGCTTACTGGCCTTTGGTGACTATTTCCTTTCCCATGTTAGGGACGTTTTTGACTATAATCCTTCGAATATTTTCTCGGGTCCTTTCTCTCTCTCTTCTCCTTCTGGGACCCCTATACTGTGAATGTTGTTGTGTTTAATGTTGTCCCAGAGGTCTCTTAGGCTGTCTTCATTTCTTTTCATTCTTTTTTCTTTATTCTGCAGTAGTTATTTCCACTATTTTATCTTCCAGGTCACTTATCCATTCTTCTGCCTCAGTTTTTCTGCTATTGATCCCTTCTAGTGTTTTTTTCATTTCAGTTATTGTATTGTTCATCTTTGTTTGTTTGTTCTTTAATTCTTCTAGGTGTTTGTTGTTTAATTCTTCTATGTCTTTGTTAAACATTTATTGCATCTTCTCGATCTTTGCCTGCATTGTTTCTCCAAGGACCTGGATCATCTTCACTATCATTATTCTGAATTCTTCTTCTGGAACGTTGCCTATTTCCACTTCATTTAGTTGTTTTTCTGGGGTTTTATCTTGTTCCTTCATGTGGTACATAGCACTCTGCCTTTTCATCTTGTCTATCTTTCTGTGAATGTGGTTTTTGTTCCACAGGCTGCAGGATTGTAGTTCTTCTTGCTTCTGCTGTCTGCCCTCTGGTGGATGAAGCTATCTAAGAGGCTTGTGCAAGTTTCTAATTCAGTCTTATATAAATACATTAATGACAATGAACATTTTCAGAACTGTATCAGTCAGGGTTCAAGAGATAAATATTAAGAGGTTTATTGCAAGGCATTGTGTTATGTGATTGTGGAGCTGACTAGTCAAGTCTGAAATCCATAGGACAAGCTGGGAATTCTAGAATAGGCTGCAGCTCCTGTCCCCAGGCAGAATTTCTTCTTCAGGGAAGCCTCAATGCTGCTTTCAAGGTCTTCCAACTGACTGAATCCAGCTCAGCCAGATGAACTAGGAAAATCTCCCTTAACTAAGGTCAACCGATTATGGACTTGAGTCACATCTGCAAAATACCTGCACAGCAACACCTGGAGGAGTGTTTGGTTGAATAACTGGGGGCTGTAGCCTCTCCAAGTCCACGCATCAAAAGATCATCTCAAGAACCTTCCCTGATCGTCATGACGTTCATTTCTTCTATGTTCCTACTTGCATATGAAAAGTGGAAAATAATTTATTTAGAAATATTCTATTGGATAAATAAGATGTTTTCATCATTTAAGAGGGCTTTGTTTCCATTGGTGTGAAACCATGTGGCACCATGTACTGGTGTTTCCTTGGTTTGTGGTCATCTTACGATGCCTTTCTGGTTATGCTTGCCTTTCTCTCTCCTCATGGTCCTGGCATAAGTATCTCCAGTTTACATTAACCCTGAGCTCAGTCACCTTATCTGAAAAGGAGGACAGTTACAGTACTGATCTCCATTCCAGATTGGAGGATTAACGGAATGAGTTAAATCACTTAGCACAATGGCGAGTCTGGCATGCAATGAGCAACATACTTTAATAGTAGAAGTTGTTCTTCTTTCCCTCTGTTAATTTTTTCTGGCCATGAACATGCCCTTGAGTGACAGGTCCTCTGAAGCAGACACCCAGAGGTTCTGATGTTGCATTTGGAAGAATTCAAAAATTGACATTTATCCATCCCCTTCTAATGCAAAAGGTATCATTTTCAAAGACCTGTTTCCCAGCAACTTTCTGAGGTGCTAGAGGTTCACACAGCCTCCAGGGTGGTGGCTGGAAGAGCCTTTGAATGTTCACTGTGGCTTAGCTGCTAGGCCAGCTGGTCAGCCTTTCACTTGATGTGGTCTTGCTACTCATAAGCTCTCAGTAGGTTCAAAGACCTTTCTAGGCTTAAAGCCAGTTTTTCTAGGTTGCTTCCTTTTGAGGTAAATAAGTATGTTTTATTATCATCTCGTTATGAAGGAAGATACTAAGATGCCGAGAAAGGGCATTTCCCCGGTCTCAGCTCTGGAATTAGCGATGAGCTGTTCCAGGTGTCCAGACCTTCACCTGCCCAGTTGTGGAGGAAACTGGCTGGTACTGAACACTGAACTCTGTCTTCGTTTTCAGTGGGCACCAACACCCGATCCTAGGTGAGGTGGTCAGGAAAATCTCCCATCTTCTTCCCCAGTTCTCTTTTCCTGGCAGGAAAGCCAATTTCTTTTGCCAGCAGTGATATTTGCCTCATTTGCTTTTAGGAGAGGGTGGCAAAATTTCTTCTGGGAAGACAGTAGCAGTTGCTGCCTTGCAAATAGGTGGCAAGAGCTCTCAGCATCTCCAGAGTCACCTCTTTGCAGAAACACTCCGAGCTGTTTGGAGGCGTGGGAGGGGGAGGGGCTGTGACGAGGGGGAGGAGATTGTTTTCTTTCCACATCTACCTCCGTCAGCTGCCCACAGCCATCTGGTGGGGATGGTGTATGCGTTGTCCCCTACACAGGCGGATAAAATCACGCCTCATGCTCTGAAGTCTCCAAGAAAAGTTGTCATTTCAGAGATATGGCCCATGTTTGTGGAGCCAGCCTGGCAGGTCCTCTTGCTGTACCCATGTCCTTTTCCTCAGCCCAGTCCTGCCTCACCTGCAAGAGCGTGGAGTCGTCAGGTCCCGTCTGCATCTCCACACTTCCCCGAGGAAGGCTCGAGGCGAAGCACCTGTTCGGCAAATGCTGCTTGAATGCGTGAATGAATGGATCCACTAAAGGCTTTCTAGGTTCGTCTAAAGGAATAGATAGTCGAGACGTTTCTCAGGACCCAGAGCTACCAGGAACAAGAATTCAGAAATGGGGCTTCCCTGGTGGCGCAGTGGTTGAGAGTCCGCCTGCCGATGCAGGGGACACGGCTTCGTGCCCTGGTCCGGGAGGATCCCACATGCCGCGGAGCGGCTGGGCCCGTGAGCCATGGCCGCTGAGCCTGCGCGTCTGGAGCCTGTGCTCCGCGGCGGGAGAGGCCACAGCGGTGAGAGGCCCACGTACCGCAAAAGAAAAAAAAAAGAATTCAGAAATGGTTGTCTCGATGAAGTGCCCGATAACGGAAGAGTGTTTCTGATTTACATAAGAGGATGCAGATGTGGACCAAGAGCCTAGAAATGGCATCTGTATTGTAAGAAGATGCTTCTTCTCCTCTGATGAGTAGATGTTTGACTGGATTTTGGTACCCTTACAATGGAATGTTGTATGTATTGAGATCATGAAAATATGATAATGAGAATGAAAATATTGAGACAATGAAAATGAAATAGGATCATGAAAATATCCTGCTTTTCACTTAAAGGATGTTATTAGGTTAATGCCCATCTCAATCTAGCAGGTGGGACTAAGAATGCAGATTCAGTATTGAGTAAATGTTGTCTAGAAGGAGTTGATGGAAGGTACCATGAGGAAAAATCATGAGATTGGATCAAAAAGGCCACTCAAATGCTAATCTGAACAATGAATTTGTGAAATCATCTCAATAATTTATTCAAATCAACCATCTTATAAATCAGGTTGAGATCACAGATTTAGACCATTTCCTGAATTCTGACTCAGAAGGTTTCACATATGTGCTTATGGCCAGAGGTAAGTAGATAGAGGAAATATTTCACCTTCAGAACCTTTATCTTGAAGGTAGCTCAGGTATGTGGCTGAAGTCGGAAAGTCAAAGTGAAACTCTCTTGCCTGTGGTGAATTATATGAGAAACTGCTGATTTTAATCATGGCTTTTTTTTTTTAAACAGACAGATCAAATATTCAAGAATCTTTATCACGCGTTCCCACCATTAGCTAAACTAATATTTACTGCTCACTCCTCTAAGCGCTGCATGCGTATTGACTTATTTAATTCTGGAAGCAGTCTGGGAGGAAGTCATTCTCAGTCTTTTGTAAGATAAGGACCCGGGAGTGTGTATGGGGGGTGATGACACGGCCGCTGAGCTCTGCTCCTGTGATGCACGGAGGGGCCTGTTGGAGTTCATATCCGGCCTATCGGAATACGTTCTTTCAGGGAAATTATGAAAATCAGCATTTAGGCGACACTCAGATATTGGTGGGATATCCACAAACACAAAATCGGGGCCGGCCGTGCCTACTTCAGCTTTTGAAAGCTGTTTATAAGAATGGTCAGATGTGGGGTGGCTTCTGAAACAAGACCTCTAAACCAGAGAAACAGGATTCATCACAACTCAGGGCCGAATAAACCTCGATGATGCTGTTAATTAACAGTTTCAAAAAGGAAGACCTGATTGAGAGAAAGAGGCGTTTATATTTGGGGTTTGTTCAGACTGCAACCCGGGAAGCACAGGTTCAAGAAGCATCTGAATTGTGTTCTGCTGGATCACAAAATAAATGGAGGAATATATAAAGGCAAAAACTGCAAGGCCACCGTTACTTATATAAGCTGTTTGTTAAGAATTATCCCTGGAGCTGGCAAGAAATGAGGATGCTTTCTAAGCAAGGGGGGTTGGGGTCTGAAAGGGTTACATAGTTGCAAGGGGGGATCTTGAGGCCACACGGTTGCAGCTGGTGGGTGTTGATCTAAAACAGCTGGCGGTGTCCTTGGGAGGTTGTGTTCTGGTTCAGAAAACTCAAGTTCTCAGCAGTGCAGAAAGGTGTCTATGAGCCCGTCCTCAATGGCCACCGGGCTCCACTTTGCGTGCCTGAACCAGGATTACACCATTGTAATTTCAATCTGTCATCAACGCCGAGGGGTGGGGACCCAGACTGTCCCCCATCCCCCATCCCTGGCTGCAGCCCAACTTTCTCCAGCTCCTGACTTACAGGGAAATGCTTGCCCCTCGTTGGGATGTAAGAGTTTCGGCGTCTTTTTGATATTTGTTCAAATTTAGCCAGGCATTATTGACGTTCTTCTAGAATTTTGCACGGTATTCTTTCATTTATTTTAACACCTCATTTGTGTTCCAAATGAGGAGACTCACTGTGATTTTGTTCCTGATTTTCTTTGCATTTCTGTATCCCCCTCCCTTTAAACGAATGCAAGTGGAGAGAAAGAGATGAGAGAAGCTGAAATCTAGAGAAATGCCACGGATGTACCAACTGTACCTAAATTAAAAAACAGAGCCCCTGAAGATGCTCTCTCGGTGTTGGTTACACTGGTCTGTGTCACATTCACGCAGCACAGCTCACTGCCTAGGAACTGAGGTTTTTTTCTGGAAGGCATACAAGAACAATAAACAAAGGGTGTTAAATAATAATGGCTTATATAAACATAAGAACAGCCTTTACAATAAGTGTCAGGTATAATGTGCTGGATGAGAGTTCCAACAAATCCAGACTTCAGGCGATAGGAGCTCTCTCATCAGTTTAGAATTGCAGTCCTAACAGTTCATTTTGTCACACATGTCAAGGAGGGTCATGCAGCAACGTGCTAGTAGAAGGCCTAAGGGTGCAAAGTTCACGTGACACGAGAGGAAGAGCCATCCTGAGAGGGGACGGTGCTCAAGAGTCCACTGGAACTGCTCCAGCAACCTCCCCACCCCACCCTGGACAAGTGCGCTCACTGCCCCAGTGACCATGGGCACAGAAATTGTGTCACACCCAGAGGGCGCATCCCAGATTGCCGCAGAGCAGGAGCGGTGTGGGGACTTAAGGATGTCGTGAGTAGGAGGTAGAAGGAGAGTCAAGTCCAGGGCTTTCAGTAAGAGCAAAGGGACCACCCACCAAGTCTCAGTGTCAAGGTCGCTGACATCACGGCCGACTTAAGAGTCTGCTCATCACAGCCACGCGGTCACACATGAGGAGCCTTGGGTGGACAGCATAAGTATGTAAACATGTTCACTCTCAGTAGAAGCCAAGGAAAGGCAAATAAAAATGGAAAGTAACTTCCCACTCACCAATATGGCGGAAATTAGAAAGGAAAGATAATGGCCAGGGTCTGCGAGGGCATCAGGGAACCTTGGCTCACGCCAGGGGTAGAAGTGGAGCTGGTATGAAACTCATTCATTGCCCTCCCAGAAATGTATAAATACATATACAGTAGTGTTTAAAACTATAACTCTCATCATTTTTACTGCCCAGGAATGGCATATGATAGCAACTTAAATATCTTTATGGTGGCAAAACAGTACAATGACTTACGTTGTATCCATCCATACGGTAAGATGCACTGTAGTGATTAAAAAGGAAAGTACACATAGGGGAGTATTCAAGGACTAGAAGGATGCTCAGATAGATTTGTGGGAGGCAGATGGTGGGCCCCACCCCACCCCAAAGGTATCCACAGCTGCCCTGGGACCTGTGAATATGTTGTACTTCAGGGTAAAGGGGATTAAGGTTGCAGATGAAATTAAAGTGACTAATCAGTTGAAAAATGAGAGGGGAAGATGATTTGGATCATCTGAGTGGGCCCAGGGTACTCACAAAGGCCTTTATAGGTGAAAGAAGGAGGCAGGAGAGTCCAAAGTGGAGGGATGCTATGTGAGAGAGACTCAATGGACCACTGCTGGTTTTGGACGTGGAAGTGGTCCAGGACTCTGCTGATACCTTGATTTCAGACCAATGAGACCCACGTTGAGCTTCTGACCTCCAGAACTGTTAATCTATTAAATTGGTTTTGTTTTTAGTTACCAAGTTTGTGGTAATTTGTCACAGCAACAATAGGAAATGCACACAACATTGTTAAGTGAAAACTGTCTAGTTTTGTATTGTGTACACTGAAGAATGAGTTAAAAATATAAAATACATATACAAACACACATGCACACACACAGCAGAAGAGCCTGAAATGTTATACAAAATGGCTAAATTTAATTGTGGTTCTATCCAGGTGGTGATGTTACCCTTGATTTATATTATTTTTGGATATTTTATTATCTGCATTTTCTGCAGTACTACTTTGTATCAGAAAAAATGTATTACTTTGTAATCAGAAAAAAAAAATGTTTTGTTAAAATGTTGTAGAGATCTCTCAGTCGAGGTCGCTGCAAGCCCTACTCTAAATTTGCAGTACGCATCCTTCACAGAGAAACTTTAGTTTGTCATTTGTTTAAAGGTGGAGCTGTTGCTCTGGGCATTTTCTTTCTTGTAGGATAATATTTTCCCCAAATCATAGACAACTGGTCATTGATAGTCATGTAAAAGCCCAAACAAATATCTTTCACTGAAGGGTGTTCTCAGGTAAGCACTTAAGATTTTTAGTACATTACAGGGACATAGTTGTTACTACTCCAAGTGTAGTCCCACATTTTGACAATGTGCCAATTCATTCTTTAAAAGTTTATTGCCGGGGCTTCCCTGGTGGCGCAGTGGTTGAGAGTCCGCCTGCCGATGCAGGGGACACGGGTTCGTGCCCCGGTCCGGGAAGATCCCACGTGCCGCGGAGCGGCTGGGCCCGTGAGCCATGGCCGCTGAGCCTGCGTGTCCGGAGCCTGTGCTCCGCAACGGGAGAGGCCACAACAGTGAGAGGCCCGCGTACCGCAAAAACGAACAAACAAAAAAAGATTAATTATCATAGCTTTCCTTCAGCCACTGCATTTTTGAAATGTCAGAAATTACATCTCAGTGAATAGTCTTGATTTTCTGTGGGTAGAGAAAGAAGAGTGACTCCATTTTGGAGGTGGCAGTGGCCAGGATAATCACCTTACCTCTCAGTTTCGGCTGGGGCAATGCCATAGAAAGGGTATCTGGGGAAAAGACAGTGCTTCAGAGAGACTGTGCCAGTGATTCGGTTATGTCAGGTCACGCCACGGGAAATAACTCTCAGACCATCAAAGTGGTGAGAGGTAGGCGCGTTCTCGAAGGCCAGAGCAGTCATTTTGTAAAAGTTAAAATGCAATTTAAAGCCTTGGGAGGTTAAGTTATTTGGTAGAAGCACAAAAACATCACGAGGAAGTCTTGCTGTTTATTTGCAGTTTTTGCTTGTACGGTTCAGTTTTGATGGTTTTGATTAGTCTCTGATATTTGGAGAGCATATTGTCATTATCAGAGCAGAAGTGTCCTTAGTGAGAAACAAAGCATCTACAACAAGCAAAATGGTAGGGAGGAAAGACCCTAAGTTTTGAGAGGTGGGTTAGGTAAGTGTGAAAGAGTTCTGACCCCAGGCTTGCCAAGGGCTGAGAGGGGTCGTGAATGTGTGAGAGATTCTTAATGAACAGATGGTAGACAAGGCTGGGCCAGGGCTCGTCAACAGTAACTCCTCCAAATTCCTGAGAGAGCCAGGGAACAGAACATCTTTGCATCGTTTAATTTTTTTAATTTATGAAATATTTCATAATTACAGAAAAGTACAGAGAAAAAGATGACCCACGCCAGCATGGCCACTGATCCCTATCAAAGCTCAGTGTTTGGCCACAGTTACTTCAGATGGTTTAAAATGAGGACAATTACAGACACACTTGAGCCCCTCTGTAAGGTCTCCCTCTCCTTTCCCCACCTCTCCCTTTACATTCCCAGAGAAGGGTGTGGTGTTTCTTATTCCCATGAGTGTTTTTTGTTTAAATCATTTTGTTACTGAGGTGTGTATTTGTAGATTATTGATAATATTTGCAGGGGGTTGGACGGTGGTCTCCAAAAGATATGCCCACATCTTAACCCCTGGAACCTGTGAATGTAGCTTTATTTGGGAAAAGGGTCTTTACCAATGCAATTAAGTTAAAGATATGGAGAAGTGATGACCCTGGATTATCCAGCAGGTCCTAAGTCCAGTGGCGAGTGTGTTTATAAGAGAGAGGAGAAGGCTGATGGGGTTTGAGGCAGATGTGGGAGAAAAGCAGCTACAAGCCAAGGAATTCCTGGAGCCTAATCTTTATGATTTGGTCTTTTCAATAAATCTTGTGTAGGAAATCCTTTCCCACCCTAGTCACAGCATCTTGCTCTGATATTTCCTTTAAATGTTTTAATGCATTTGCTTTCCATGCCTAGGTTTTTAATAGACCTTGAATTATTTCTGTGTATGATGAGAGTGATGGATATAATATCTTCCATATGGGGGATCAGTTGTTTCATACTTACTGAAAAGACCAGTGTGTGTCCGGGCTCCCTGAAGCCCTGGGCTGCTTGCCTAGTCCCTCCACCTAATTGGCCATGGTTTTGTAACAGTTGCTGTTATCAGATAGGCAAGTCTCACCCTTCCTACAGCTTTTCTTCTTCAGAAACGTCTTCATTGGGCTTCCCTGGTGGTGCAGTGGTTGGGAGTCCGCCTGCCGATGCAGAGGACGCGGGTTCGTGCCCCGGTCCGGGAAGATCCCACATGCCGCGGAGCGGCTGGGCCCATGAGCCATGGCCGCTGAGCCTGCGCGTCTGGAGCCTGTGCTCCACAACGCGAGAGGCCACAACAGTGAGAAGCCCGCGTACCGCAAACAAAAGAAAACAAAACAAAACAAAGAAATGTCTTCATTATCTTGGCTCTTTGCTCTTCTTTTTTTTTTAATTGAATGATAGTTGATTTACAATGTTGTCTTAGTTTCAGGTGTACAGCAAAGTGATCCAGATTTTTCAGATTTTTTCCATTATAGGCTATTACAAGATACTGAACTCTATGGATTTTAAAATGTGTATGTTTAATTATGAGAAAAACCCTGTTGATTTTTTAAAATTGGAGTTTGTTTTAGATCAAGTCTGATATATTTATGAGTCTTTCTATCTAAGGACAGGGCATATGTCTCTATTATTCAAAACCTTCTTGTGTATGTCCTTCAGTGACGTTTATTGTTTCCTCCATAAAAGTCTTGCCCATACTTTTTAAGATTTACTCCTTTGCATCTTGCAGTGTATGCTACCACTTTTGGGGCCTTTTTTTCCTAATAAATTTTGCACTTGGTTATTACTTGTTTATTCTAAAGCTATAGCTGAACTCTTTAGTAGTTTTGCTTGCATTTTTAATAGTGAGACATTTCCTACAAATAAGGAATTTTGTAGAATTGTTATCTCTAACTTTCCACTTTTTATACCACTTACTTCTTTTCCTCTCTGTAACTGCATTTGTTAGGTGCCTGATACAAGGTTGAAGAAAAGGAGTGTTATTAGTTATCCTTGATGTGGGGCATTCTTGTCCCTGACTTAAGTGGGAGTGTGAGTTAATAGCTTAAGCTATATTGAGTGCATGGGAGAGAACTTTTTATTTTTCTCAGCCTTGCACTGTGGTGGTGAGACACGTAAGAAGAGACACATAGAAACACACTGCTGGGAATTCCCTGGAGATCCAGTGGTTAGGACTCTGTGCTTCCACTGCAGGGGGCACAGGTTTGATCCCTGGTAGGGGAAATAAGATCCTGCATAGCCACGCAGAGACAAAAAACAAAACAAAACAGAACAAACAAACACAAAACACTGCAAGGAGGGCTTCTAGAAAAATCGTTTTTTGGCACCTACTGAGATGGTGATCTCAGGCTACCTGTATGAAACAGCATGTGACTTTTTAATTTTATTTATGTATTTTTGGCTGCGTTGGGTCTTCGTTGCTGTGTGCGGGCTTTCTCTAGTTGCGGCGAGCGGGGGCCACTCTTCGTTTGCGGTGCGCAGGCTTCTCATTGCGGTGGCTTCTCTTGTTGTGGAGCATGGGCTCTAGGCACGCAGGCTTCAGTAGTTGTGGCTCGCGGGCTCAGTAGTTGTGGCTCACGGGCTCTAGAGCACAGGCTCAGTAGTTGTGGCACACGGCCTTAGTTGCTCCGCGGCATGTGGGATCTTCCCGGATCAGGGCTTGAACCCGTGTCCCCTGCATTGGCAGGCGGATTCTTAACCACTGCGCCACCAGGGAAGCCCCAGCATGTGACTTTTTAATACCCACTGGTTGCTCATGATAATGACATTAATATGTGAGCACTTTACCCAGAAAAAAGTGGTAGACAGGGCTTCCCTGGTGGCGCAGTGGTTGGGAGTCCGTCTGCCAATGCAGGGGATGCGGGTGCGTGCCCCGGTCCGGGAAGGTCCCACATCCCGCATGCCGCGGAGCCGCTGGGCCCGTGAGCCATGGCCGCTGAGCCCGCGCGTCCGGAGCCTGTGCTCCGCAGCGGGGGAGGCCACAACAGTGAGAGGCCCGCGTACCGCAAAAAAAAAAAAAAAGTGGTAGACAGTGTTCATGAACTTGGAGGGAGGGAAGTGAGTATTTCCCTGCGCCGTGGGAGGGGACCGTGGGCTCGTGATGCTCTGCATCTGAAGCGAGATGGGGAAAGCAGCCCAGGATGCTCTCCTCTCTCGTGGTCTCTGAAAAGAGGGGACGTGGTTAAGCCCATGAGAGGCTAATGGTGCCTAAACCTTCTCTGTAATATTTTGAACTGTGAGTTGGAGCTTAAAACACATTTGTTTTAAAGCTGAGGCCTGTATAACTTTTCAAACTTCAAAATGAGCTTCTTTCAAAACATGCTGATCTGGGTCCGTAATGTAATTTGAATGTTTACAATATAAAATTATTCAGTCTATTATAGACATATAAGTATAAACAAAATTTCCTTCTAACTATAATTTCTCAGCAGTCAATGATAGTGTCATCAATACGATTTTTGTCCAGGATGTAATGTCCTGCTGAAGCTATTACGCATCAGTTCCTTAGAAGATGCAAATGTAAACGAACATCTCTTTATGTCAGAAATAGCGAGGTTCCCCCAACCAGATCGCTTCCAAGGCAACTGCAGTTTGCTGCTTGACCAACAGACAGGAGTCCAGCAAGTCCTGACTCTTTGCTTCTGTCCACACTGAAGAGACTAGCACCCTGAGGAGAGAGAGGATTTGAAGAAGGGCTCCCAGTACCATCTTATACTCTTTAGCTCAAATGGGCAAGTCTTCCTTGTGAAAAAAGAAATCAGAAAGAGCTTCATGGTGAAAAGAAAGCTTGCCAACCACTGATTCCAGGGGAGAAGCTGCTTCTTGCCCAATGGCATGAATTATCTCTTCCAGGCTTCTGTTGTCCCTGGGACGCCCCTGGGGCAGACTTGAACTTTTAAGAAACCGTGTTTCCTCAAGAAACCACGTTTCCTCTGTTCTGTCACGAGAACCTATTCTGGCTGTTCAGCTGAGTCAAAGCGTAGGACCCTGCAGACGGCTATTTCAAGCCACTGGCTTTCGCTTCTGTCTGGACTGTTTCTTCATCTTTATCCTCAAAATCCTATCCGCTCGTCAGTCTGTGCTCAAATATAGGTTTATCCTTGAGGCCTGGAAAGGCTTCCTCCCCTTCACTAATTTTTATTTTCTCATTCCCTCTCTCTCTACCCCTCCCGGCTGTTCCACATGATATGTTTCTACCTCATTTTTGAGGAGCAGAGCAAGGGCTTTGGAGGCAGACCTCGGTTCACATCCCTCTCTGAGTCTCACTGCATGGACCTGATGGGCAGCTTTCTCAGTTTCCCATCTATGAAACAGGGAAAATAATGCCAATGTCACCATATTTGTGAAAAATGAGATACACATAGGAATCATTTGATATAGCATCTACCAAACAGCTGGGCTTCAATAATCTATTCTATCCCTCCTTTTTTTTTCTTTTTTTAAAATTGAAGCATAGTTAATTTACAATGTTGTGTTAATTTCTACTGTACAGCACAGTGATTCAGTTATACATACATATACATTTTTTCATATTCTTTTCCATTATGGTTTATCATAGGATCTGTTTTATTTCCACTTAGCTGCTGATTGTTTAATAACATTTTGATTCATGGGTGTTGAGACTGCATCTTATAAAACTTTGTATCCTCCTGAACCAAAGATAGTGTCTTGGGTGTATCAGGCAGTCAGTAGGAGTTGTTGAATTAAGCTGCTCAGAAGAGAAACAGAGAAGAAATAAAAGGAGATAAACTCAAAATGGACTAAAGACCTGAATGTAAGATCTGAAACCATAAAACTCCTAGAAGAGAACACAGGTGGAACACTCTTTGACATAAATTGTAGCAATATTTTTTGGATCTGTCTCCTAAGGCAAAAGAAATAAAAGCAAAAATAAACAAGTGAGACCTAATTAAATTTAAAAGCTTTTGCCCAGCAAAGGAAACCAGCAACAAGACAAGAGAACAACCTACTGAATGGGAGAAGATATTTGCAAACTGTGTGACTGATAAGGGGTTAATATCCAACATATGTAAACAGATCATACAACTCAACATCAAAAAAAAAGAAAACAATTAGAAGATGGGTAGAAGGACCGAATAAACATGTGTCCAAAGGGGAAATGCAGATGGCCAACAGGTACATGAAAGGATGCTTAACATCACTGATCATTGGGAAAATGGAAATCAAAACCACAATGAGATATCGCCTTACACCTGTCAGAATGGCCGTCCTCAAGAAGAACACAAATGACAAATGCTAGGGAGGGTGTGGGGAAAAGGGAACCCCGTGCACTGTGGGTAGGATGTAAATTGGTACAGCCGCTGCAGAAAACAGTATGGAGGTTTGTCAAAAAAAAAGAAAAATAGGAGTAGAACTACCATATGACCCAGCAATTCCACTCCAGTGTATATATCTGAAAAAAAGACACTAATTCAAAAAGATACATGCACCCCAAAGTTCATAGCAGCCTTATTTGAAATTGCCAAGATGTGGAAGCAACCTAAGTGTCCATCTACAGATGAATGAATAAAGAAGATATGGTATGTACACACACACACACACACACACACACACACACACACACACACACACACAATGGAATACTATTCAGCCATAAAAAAGGAATTAAATTTTGCCATTTGCAGCAACATGGATGGACTTGGAGGGCATTATGCTGCATGAAGTGGGTCAGACAGAGAAGGACAGATGCTGTATGATATTGCTTGTACATGGAGTCTAAAGAATACAACAAACTAGTGAATATGACAAAGGAGAAGAAGACTCATGATATAGAGAACGGGCTGGTGGTTACCAGTGGGAGAGGGAAGGGGGAAGGGCAGTGTCAGGGTAGGGCGTTAAGAGGTACAAACTATTAGGTATAAAATAAGCTACTGGGCTTCCCTGGTGGCGCAGTGGTTGAAAGTCTGCCTGCCAATGCAGGGGACGCGGGTTTGTGCCCCGGTCCGGGAAGATCCCACATGCCGCGGAGCGGCTGGGCCCGTGAGCCATGGCCGCTGAGCCTGTGCGTCCGGAACCTGTGTTCCACAATGGGAGAGGCCACAACAGTGAGAGGGCCGCGTACCACAAAAAAAAAAAAAAAAAAAAGCTACAAGGATATATTGTACAACACGGGGAATATAGCCAATATTTTGTAACAACTTTAAATGGAGTGTAGCCTTTAAAAATTGCAAATCACTATATTGTACACCTGTAACTTACATAATATTGTACAGCAACTATACTTCATTTTAAAAAAAGGTACATAATCAACATTCTGGATCTTCACTTCTTACTCTTCAATTGAGAAGATAGCAGCAGGTTTCAAGGTCTAAATACCAAGGAGTATTTTAGACCAGGACTACTGTGTACTGAGCCCTAACAATTCTTATGCTACCTTGTTACCAGAAAGAATCTCAGAGCCACTGTGACCTCACCCAAAAGCCTTAAAATTCTGTCTCCTTTTCTTTTGCTACATAGGACTAGTGGTACGACTGGCAAACTTGTTATAAGATCTATAGGATAGATACTGGTAGTATATCAGTGCTGATTTCCTGTTTTTGATAATTGCAATGTGGTAAGGCAGGTATTTGGGAAGAGAGGGTTATTATGTCTCTCACTCACTTTCCAACGCTTCAGAAAAAACATACTGTGCTTAAGACAGAGAGAGACTGATGGAGCAATCGTGATAAAATGTCAATATTTGGGAATCTCCTTGAGGGCTCTGTGGGTATTCTTTGTACTAGTTTTACAACTTTTCGGTAAGGCTGAAATTATCTCAAAAGAAAGAATTGAAAACAATAGCTCTTTGAGAGTATATGTTTGCATCTTACTTGACCAGGTGAGGGAGTTACCAAACCAAATTATAGTTCTCTCGCTTCTTCCTAAAGGAAATGCTAATTATGACATTGGCTAAGCCCGATTCAAAACTTTTGAGACAGTCAGCTCTTCAGGGTCTGAGGCATTTCTGCTGCTCACCTGCAGTTTGAGTCCCACCATCCCTTATCCTGCTTAGATGGAGTGTCATCCTGGAGTTTGTTCTACAGCGATCAGGGACAAGTACAGAGGCTTTGCTTGACCAGCAATGTCTGGAGTGGGTGCATTCATGGAGCTGGGGACACGGTCAGCTTGGGAAAGACCAGCTTTGACAAACAACGCTTTAACGACAAGCTTGCTTAACGGACCAGCATCGGGCTGGATTGTTTTCCAGAGGACTGGTCAGAATTGTTTGACTCTGTAACAAACTTGTACTTGGGTGGAGGAGGGGGGAAGAAATAATGCTATAGATTTATTATATTTTTATGAAGAATAAAAGATAAATATTGGAACAGCTGTTTGCAAAGGCGGACTAAATTATATGTTTAATTGTAAATAAAATTGTAAATAAAATTATATGTTTAATTGTAAATAAAATTTTCTATAAATTTCCTTACAATATTACTAGTCTGTCAGATTTCCCTTCCATAGCAAACAGAGGACTCTGGGAATGACATTAGGAGGTCACTGCATGCTCCTAAATCGTGGTCCAGCTAGAATTCAAGCATTTCTGCCAGACCCCTGGGAGCAGCCTTTTTTGTTTTGTTTTGTTTTTTTGTTTTTTTGTTTTTTTTGCGGTACGCGGGCCTCTCACTGTTGTGGCCTCCCCCGCTGCGGAGCACAGGCTCCGGAGGCACAGGCTCAGCAGCCATGGCTCACGGGCCCAGCCGCTCCGCGGCATGTGGGATCTTCCCAGACCGGGGCACGAACCCATGTCCCTTGCATCGGCAGGCGGACTCTCAACCACTGCGCCACCAGGGAAGCCCTGGAGCAGCCTTTTTGATGGGCAGCTCCAGACAATAAGGGAGAAGAGATTGGAGTCAAACTTGGTGTGATAGAGACACCCCAGATTTGTAGATGAGAGGATTTCTAATTCAGCTGCCAACGGTCCCTCACCCGCGTCCTCATCCATTAATCTCGGGGCCTCTCCTGCCTTCTCCACACACACCCTCCACCAGGTGCGGGTCTCACGTCTGGGGACCAAAAGCAGAAAGGCTAATTTTACAGATCTGGGAGTGGCATTGGGAGCATAAGGAAGTGCTTTGGGGAACCAACCTAGAAGCGTGACCGAGAGGGTGTGTGTGTGTGTGTGTGTGTGTGTGTGTGTGTGCGCGCGCGCGCGCGCGCGCGCGCATGTGTGTGTGCGTACGCGCGCGCTCACGGCGTCATCGGACAGCACAGCACATCACAGCGTGTGTGCGCCGAGGGCCAAGCATGCTGACATCTCAGGGATGCTGGTGAGATCTCAGCCAGGCAGTGACTTTGGCACAGGGGAGGACTCGACACGCCGGGCAGCGGCGCTCTGGGATTCCTACATGGCATCGCTGCCATGCACCGATGGCATCAAGGAGTTTCCTATAACACCCTGCATAGGAAGGGAGCCAGAGCTGAGGAAGTCACCACGCTGGCAGCTCAGGGATCTGTTCTTGATTACCTGCGAGACAGACGCCTTCTGGAGATTTGCAATTTTGAGAGAGACCGATCCTGCAGTAACCAGCGCAGGACGAGCAGAGAAATAACTCATGTACTACTGCTGTAAAAAACCCAAATGAGGGCTTCCCAGGGGCGCAGTGGTTGAGAGTCCGCCTGCTGATGCAGGGGACGCGGGTTCGTGCACCGGTCCGGGAAGATCCCATATGCCGGGGAGCAGCTGGGCCCGTCAGCCATGGCCACTGAGCCTGCAAACCCCAAATGAAATCCACAATGAACCTACATAATCCACATGTGGGTTAATTGGCAGATTATTTGCATTTCTTACCTTGCTAACTTATAAGGATTGTTATTTTTTTAAATCTCAATTTAAATATATACATTAAAATAAATTTTATTTGATTGCCACAATCCTACTCTAATCTGATATTCGTCAAAGCAATGCAGAGATTCTGAAGCTGGGGTGCACATCAGAATCACCTAGAAAGCTGTAAAAATACATATGCCTCGATCCCATCCTGAGAAAGTCAGATTTCAAGATTTGGGATGAAACCAACATAGCTATAGTTAAAAAAAAAATTTTAAGGAGATTTTAGGATTCATTTCCTTGTTGAGTACTAACAATGTAATCCTGTTACATAATATAAAATGTACAATTATAAATGTATGACACTTATACTCTACTTAGATAAAGCCTATAGTTATGATAAAATGTAACAGGTGAATCGTAAAACGAAATCATAACTGATTATATAATACTGTCTTGCATTGTATTGCCGTTTTTATCTTTTCAAAGCCCTTTACAACCATTATCCTGATTTGTTCCTACAGCAATCGCAAAAGAGAGGTGTGAAAAGTCTTTGGGCTGTTCCTTGGAAAAGAGACAATGATGGGGATGAGATAGCGACCCAGGGAGGGTCTTACCGGAACGGATCCAGGTAAGTGCGTGTCCCGAGCTTACATGTGCGGATCTGAACGTACTTCTGGTGTTTAGCAGAGATTGCCCAGTAACTACCTGTCTGTTTGTGCTAAACTCTTTTGCAGGAGAATTATAGCCGTTATAGTTAACTGCCTTTTTAGCATTATGCTCTGTAATTTGAAAGTATTTCCCAAACCCCTACACCTGTAGCCTCCTGCAGTCTCCGCCTGACATCTAACATCTTTTGAAATCTATTCCCTAGGATTCTACTCACAAGAGCGGCTGGTCCAGTTCTGCCAGATGGAAACCAACTTGCCCAGGTAATCTCCATTTTCATTGGAAAGTCCAGAACTAATTTAGGATAAAGCTTTGCCCATTTAGTGTACGTTAGTCCTTGTTCTTTTTTTTGTTTTGTTTTGTTTTTGTTTTGCGGTACGCGGGCCTCTCACTGTTGTGACCTCTCACTGTTGTGGCCTCTCCCGTTGCGGAGCACAGACTCCGGACGCGCAGGCTCAGCGGCCATGGCTCACGGGCCCAGCCGCTCCGCGGCATGTGGGATCTTCCCGGACCAGGGCACGAACCCGCGTCCCCTGCATCGGCAGGCGGACTCTCAACCACTGCGCCACCAGGGAAGCCCAGTCCTTGTTCTTTTAAGATGATTTAGATGTATCCACAGGCCCATCATTTTTCCTGTTAGTTGTGTGGCTGACATAGATACTCTTATCACAGTGCTTGCATGTTACTGAAAATGTTCCCATAGAATAGAAATTAAATTTGACTATAATTTATAGATTTGCGGATGAATATTTTTGGATTCAACATATTCATTTCCCACGAATATTTCTAAAAGAAAATAAATCAACAGAGATTTTGAACAATGGATATCACATCAGAATTGCAAGGGAATAATCATCTTTTCATCTTTATTAAATTTTACAAGCATTTGGCTGCATATAGTTTTGCTTCCATTGGCATTAAAAAGTCATGGCACTCAGCTGGTATTATTTTATGTACATAAATCAGAACAATCAACGATATATGATTATTTGCTACTTCTTTGTATAATCAGTGAAAATTTAATAATTCTACTTCTAAGAGGAAAGGTTAGTATTTCTTTGTAGAAACAATAAAATTAAGTTGCAGCTGTAGGGCATAAGCATACAGTTAAGAGAAATATTGCCCCCGGCCTCCCCCATCTGATCCCCGATAAGACCTGCTGATTCTCCCTCCAAGTGTCTAGAACCTGTTTCCTTCTCTCCATCTTCTCAGACATCGTCTTCCTGGACTACCACCCAAATTCCTAACCACATCTGGGTCTCCCTGCTTCTGCTCTTGCTGAATCCCCACCCCACCCATTGATACAACAGACAAATGATTTCTTTCCCTGTAAATGCAAATGAGATCATGAGTCTTCTCATTCACTGGTTTCCCATTGCACTTGGGATACATCTGAACTTCTTCAGACCCAGGATTTTCTTTCCTTCTCACTCACTGTGGTCTATCCATGCTGGCTTTGGTGTCTGTGACCCAAAATGCTCGCTCGCAACTCTTGGCCTGAATGGTCTTCGGTGTGTCCGCTTAAAGTCACTTCCTCCTAGAGGTCTTGTCTGGTTGCTCTGCTGTTTTCTTTCCGAGCCTTTATCACGATGTGTAATTGTATTTTCACACATTTGTTTGCTCATTTAACACAGCTCCATGAGGGCTGGGATCTCTCTGTTCTTGTCCAGAGCAGTGCATGAATGAATACCCAAATGTTTCAGATAAGCGTGGAACTTGGGCAACATGGATGAATCAAAATTACACAACATACCCCAAAACTGGCCCCAATCATCCCAATGGGATTTCCCCAACAAGTTCATTGTAATTTTTTGTCCCTGTGTTCGAGGTGATCTCTATTCTTCTTCACTCTTGCATTACTTTGTTTAACTCTTCTAATCTTAGAATGAAGACATTGCAAATGTTTCTGCCAATACTAATCTCTGAGTTTATTGTTTGCAGTAGAGCATTTATTTTTTTATTTTTACCAAGAGATGTTATGAGTGTGTGCCTGACCTCTTCAGTTACAGAGTAATTAAAGGCATGGTTTTTTCCTTTTCCTTGGCACTGAGTTCTCGGTGAGATTGAATATATATCTATATACCTATAGATAGATATTTGAGGGGATGCATGTAATTTGTATACATATATTCCTCCCCTCCCTTAATTTCTCTTATTGCTTTTGAATGAGGAGGGTCCAAGCTAATTTTTGCATGAAACATATATTTTTAACAAGTTGATTTTTTTTAACATGCTGTAACCATCCGTCAGTCAATAAGTCTAAAAATCAGATATATTGAAATTAACATTCTTTTAGAAGAAAATGTAGTCATTTCGTGTAAGACCTTTATACCCCCAAAGGGACTTAGGGTAATTTTGCTTCGAAGCAACACTGACCCCCTGTGGCCAGGGAGTCTTATTAAACAGTTTTTCTTTTCTTTTCTTTTTTGATTCTTCTTTTTTAAACCAAGTTTACCTTTCTTTACCAACTTTTCCCTCTAATAATTTCTCTATCATGGAAATTTTTATTTTCAAGCCACAAGGTTTATTTTAACTTAACTGTGATGGTATGGTCAATCTATAATTCTCGCTCACCAAGGCAACAGTGAAGAAGAGACCCTCTTCTGTCACTTGTGGGGCAGGTGCGGGGCTGTAGAGCCTCAAAGTGCAGGAGATATGGTATTCGGAGTCTGGTCGCTCTCAGTATATGGTTATTTTCCCCATTTACTGCACTTTTCTCCTATTCCTTCCATTCAATAAATGGGTCAGTCTTATTTATCTCATGAAAACCTTGGAGTCAGCTCTTCTTTAGTTAGCTAAAGTTCATTATTCTCATGCCCCATCAATTTACTTTTCAAAATACCTTGTGTCTGAGTCTCTTCCTCACTTGCATTTTCACCACCTTTGTCTTCAGCTTCCTTGAAGATGACAGTATACCCTGAGCGCCTTCTCTTGATTTTAACTCTCTTTTTTTAAAAAAATTGAGGCATAATCAACATACAGCGTTACATTAATTTCAGGTGGACAACATCATGATTCACTATTTGTATACATTGTGAAATGGTCATCACAATGTCTAGTTGACATCCATCACCATCCACAGTTACAGAATTTTTTTTCTTGTGATGAGAACGTTTAAGATTTAGTCTGTTAATGACTGTCACATGTGCATTACAGTATTATTAACTCTAGTCACCATGCTGCACAGTATGTCCCTAGGACATTTATTTATAGCTGGAAGTTCCCTTCACTCATTTCATCCATCCCCACCCCCCGCCTCTGGCACCCACTGGTCTGTCCTGTTTCTCCTCTTTCGTCATGCTCCACTCCTTGGAAGAGCTACTCCACGTGTTGTCTGAGGATCAGCTCTTCCTTCTGGGTCTGTGATAACGTCAGGCAGCAACTGAGAGTAAGAATTTCAAGGGCTTCCCTGGTGGCGCAGTGGTTGAGAGTCCGCCTGCTGATGCAGGCGACACAGATTCGTGCCCCGGTCCGGGAAGATCCCACATGCCGTGGAGCGGCTGGGCCCGTGAGCCATGGCCACTGAGCCTGCGCGTCCAGAGCCTGTGCTCCGCAATGGGAGAGGCCACATCAGTGAGAGGCCCGCGTGCTGCGAAAAAAAAAATAATTTCAAAACGTTCATGATCATTTGACAGAGTAATTTTGTGTATATTTGAATCTGATAACAAAAAAATTGGGTTTTGGGGGTAGTCATTGCCTTTTTTTATTCCATGTTCTAGACATCTATTTTTGCTGTATTTTATTGTCTTTTGTAGCGGCCCTTCCTTCTTAGGCTGGAAACAAACCAGCCCTTCGCTACACAAGGTTCGCAGAACACTGTTCTAGTCTAGCCCACTGGACTAATCCCTCTTCATCATCCTTTTTTAGGGGTTATTTCCTTACTCAAAGATTTCCGTACACTTATTTCACAGTGTATCACTTCTAAACTGTCCCTAGGATTTCTAGTGAATTTTAACTTCAGCGTCAGGAAGAAGCTGTCCAGTCTTCTCAAGTCAGTCCCTGGGCTCTCAGGGACCTCTGTGCAGACGCTCCTTCAGTTCCGTTCTTTCTTTGCTTATACTCCTGAGCTGCCCACACCTTGGATCTAACCTAGCATCCCCTTCTTTCTCTGTGACCCGTCCAAATGGGACCATTGCTTCTAGGTCCCCTACATGTTTACTTCCTGCTTAGGTTTCCTGTTGTCTCAAACCTTGGTCATCTTCCTGTCCAGTCAGTTCCCATGGCAACCATAACGACAGGTCTTACATTTTCGGAGGGCCTCTTTGTGCAGCTGTTGCTCTCTGCACCTGTGCTTTCTGTGCAAAATCTCCTGTAATCCTCAAACTAGCCCTGCAGGGTAGTTGCTGTCTTCATCCCCATTGTATGGGTGAGGAAACCGAGAAACAAGGTGTTAAGTCTCATTTCCAAGGTTGCAGAGGTTGTAAGAGGTGGAGCGTCCATAACACCAAGTCTAAATTGGGTTTTGATCTCTCTGCGAGATAAGTATTATGAACCCTCATTTAGAGAGGGCCACGGAAACTGGTGCAGAATGGATGTGAACCCATGTCAGTTGTATCAGTTTCCTTGGGCTGCTGTAACAAATCATGACAACCTGGGTGGCTTAAACAACAGGTTTATTGTCTCAGAGTGTTGGAGGCGACAAGTCTGAAGTCAAGGTGTTGAAAGGCTCCTGGAGACTGCAGGAGAGTCTGCTCCATGCCTCTGTGTCTCCCAGCTTCACGTACCAATGGTTGCCAGCAAGCCTTGCATTCCTTGGCTTGTAGCCACATCACTCTGATGTCCACCTTCATGTCCACACGACCTTCTCTTCTCTGTCATTGCTCCCTGTCCTTTCTCTTGTAAGGACACCAGTCACTGGATTTAGGACGACCTCCTCTCAAGACCCTTAACTTCATTACAAGTACAAAGACCCAATTTCCAAATAAGGGCACACTCACAGGTACCCAGTTTGGGGACATGAACATCTCTTTTTGGAGAACACGATTCAACCCACTACAGGGTTTGTCTAACTACACAACACACATTCTTTCCATGCCATGCTGCCTTGTGTCCATCGCTGTCGTATTTGATGACATGCTCTCCAGACTTGCAGCTGTATGTTTCACAAGGCTTGGTTTTATTTCAACTCTGGGTGCTTCAGGACCACGCTTTATACACCGTCTGCTTCCCCTCAGTGCCTCTCACAGAGCAGTATGTAAGAAAGTGCTCAGGAGGGAATGGCTGGCATCAGAAAGGATGCAAGAGCTGTCCTTGGAATTCTACATCACAGCCACAGAAAGGTAATTGACATCTATGGACAAAGCCATTCTTGGGTGTAAGCACATGAGTGGTATCCCTACACACAAACAAGGAAGCGTGCTGGAAGTCCTGGGGCAGGAACCCATAATTATTGAGCTTCTACTACATACTCAGCCGTGTCACCCATTTTACTTTATTATTATTTGATTCATACTCAGTCCACTAAAGTTCACAGCAGTAGGGGGGAAAAAATGAAGCAGCTAAAATAGGTAAATTGCAGTTGATTTGGGGATAGTAGGTTAAGGCTAACAAGACTGAAGAAAACAAATTTTTGTGGCTCATTTTGAAAAATAATTCTTGAAAAATAATCGAATCAAGGTATCACAGGTCATATCAATCAAATAAATGCTTTTATTAAAAAGACAAAACTTTGGGACTTCCCTCGTGGCACAGTGGTTAAGAATCCGCCTGCCAAAGCAGGGGACACGGTTTGAGCCCTGGTCCAGGAAGATCCCACATGCCACGGAGCAACTAAGCCCACAAGCCACAACTACTGAGCCCGCATGCCACAACTACTGAAGCCCGTGTGCCTAGAGCCCATGCTCCACAAGAGAAGCCACTGCAATGAGAAGCTCGTGTACTACAAAGAAGAGTAGCTTCCACTCACCGCAACTAGAGAAAGCCTGCGTGCAGCAACGAAGACCCAATGCAGCCAAAAATAAATAAATAAATTTATGTATATATAAAAAAAAGACAAAACCTTAGCACTGAGAGAAGCTTCGTTTTGTATTGTCACTCCTGGGAAAGCTTTAAAGCTAAATCATAATGAGGCTTATAACGTTTAGTCTTCAAGTCTCAGCGATTCTTTCTTTGGTGACTTCACTTCAGGGCAAGTTAGGAATAGTGGAATTAATTCTGAGCACAGCAAAGCCTGACTCAGACTTTCAGAACTCGATTTGCAGTTTAAAACTTCGGTTTTTGTTTGTTTGCTTTTGTTTTTCACTTAGGCCTTGAGAATGTAATGGGAAAAGACAGCACTTTGAACTGAAACGATATGCAGGGTAATTGGAGCCTGGCTGGTGTGGGCCAGGGGTCCCCGTGAAAGACTCCCCACCCTCTCCCCCAGGATACTCAGCTTTCCAGCTGTTTTTAAAGTGGATTGTTCCCCAAAGAGAAGGAAGAGTGAATATATCTCAAGTGTAATGATCTGTTAAAAAGAAGCAAAGACTGCCTGTTTTTAAATGACTAAATCTGTGATGAGAAAATAAGATAAGGGAAGGCCTGGTATTCCCTTCGGTTTGCCTGTTTTCATGCGTGATGCTCTATTTCTGGATACATGTTCTTGAACATATCCTGTTTTAAAATCCCTCCCCTCCTTTGTGAATTGTCCAAGTTCACCCTGATATCCCAGTAGGGTGGAAATGGGAAGATTGTTTCCTTGTGTTATCTGCGTGGCCACGAAAGGGCTCTTGTTGGTTTACCAACAGCTCCCCCTGGTGGCGTTTCTATGCATTTCATCATTCTAAATAGTTTAAAAATCTCAAGGACAAGATGAGGCTAAATTTGACTTACAAACAATATTTTACTTAGGTTTTCAAGTTGTTGATTTAATTACTCTTCTCTCCTGCTGTATCTGTTGGTTCTGCCTGTCTAAGGCGGGGGAACTGGTCTTCGTTATTAAATTTAGGGTTGAAGTCTGTGGCTTGGAGTGGACTGGGCCTCAGGTTCACGTGGGGTTCGAACACACGTTACTAAGTGACCACTAGGTCAGTGGCAACAGTCTGTGCCAAACCCTTGCACCCGCCTTGTTTTTAAACATTTGAGTAATTGAATTCTAAAATACACTTTTTCAAGACTGAAGTATTTTTAATTGTTGTTATTGTTATTTCAAGGTATAGTATTCCTTTTATCTTTATTTGAACTCAGACTTTTTCACTCAATCCAAAAATGGGCAGAAGACCTAAACAGACACTTCTCCAAAGAAGATATACAGACTGCCAACAAACACATGAAAGAATGCTCAACATCATTAATCATTAGAGAAATGCAAATCAAAACTACAATGAGATATCATCTCACACCAGTCAGAATGGCCATCATCAAAAAATCTAGAAACAATAAATGCTGGAGAGGGTGTGGAGAAAAGGGAACACTCTTGCACTGCTGGTGGGAATGTGAATTGATACAGCCACTATGGAGAACAGTATGGAGGTTCCTTAAAAAACCACAAATAGAATTACCGTACGACCCAGCAATCCCACTACTGGGCATATACCCTGAGAAAACCATAATTCAAACAGAGTCATGTACCAAAATGTTCATTGCAGCTCTATTTACAATAGCCCGGAGATGGAAACAATCTAAGTGTTCATCATCGGATGAATGGATAAAGAAGATGTCACACATATATACAATGGAATATTACTCAGCCATAAAAAGAAACGAAATTGAGCTATTTGTAATGAGGTGGATGGACCTAGAGTCTGTCATACAGAGTGAAGTAAGTCAGAAAGAGAAAGACAAATACCATATGCTAACACATATATATAGAATTTAAGGAAAAAAAATGTCATGAAGAACCTAGGGGTAAGACAGGAATAAAGACACAGACCCACTAGAGAATGGACTTGAGGATATGGGGGGGGAAGGGTAAGCTGTGACAAAGCAAGAGAGTGGCATGGACATATATACACTACCAAACGTAAGGTAGATAGCTAGTGGGAAGCAGCCGCATAGGACAGGGAGATCAGCTCGGTGCTTTGTGACCGCCTGGAGGGGTGGGATAGGGAGGGTGGGATGCAAGAGGGAAGAGATATGGGAACATATGTATATGTATAACTGATTCACTTTGTTGTAAAGCAGAAACTAACACACCATTGTAAAGCAATTATACTCCAATAAAGATGTAAAAAAAATAATAAAATAAAATAAAATGTATATCTTGTGCAATACCTTATAAGATCACACTCCACTTAAATTCTGTGTGAAATTATTTGGAAATTAATTTGTTTGAATGAGAAATTCATATATGAGAGGTATAGACTCAGCAAATGACGGCTACCCTAGGCTTTATATCTCTTTTTAAAAAAAAACCCTCCATGTTTTAAGTCAGAGCAATAAAAGTCAGAATTAACCCATTTTACATGAGAGGAACATCTGGTTTTGAGCTTTGCTCTACCTCTTGGTATTCTGGTGTTCTCATGACACTGACATTAAAAATGCTGCCTGACAACTTCTTCCTTTTGGCCATCATCTTACTTTCCTATCACTATGACCACTTTTCCATCTGTCTGTCAAGCTTTTGCCTTATTTGAATAATATAGATTAGGCGGTCATTCAGAGATCATTTAAAATATAGTTTTGCCTAGACTATAGTACGTATTTTACTCAGTGACTGCTTAACTGTAGAAATAATCAGATCTAGGGCAATTAATTTAGAGGCCCAGGACTTATCTGTGTGTGTGTGTGTGTGTGTGTGTGTGTGTGTGTGCGCGCGTGTGTGTGAGCAAGCATGCTTATGTGTATTTAAAAATCATGTTGGGTTTACATGTGTTTTGAATGTATATTCTGAGAAACAATAGAATTTCTTCTAGAAGCAGTAGGTATCAGGTTCCTTAAACTTCTATCATCCGTTTCTTTCTTATCTGGGCCATAGTTTTTTAAGTGATAAGTTTTTAAGATTTTAAAGATACTTCAACTTGTATTATCTAGCTCTAGTTACTCTAAGAAGTGCTTTGGATTTGCCCTATTGTTTTAGTATAATTAGCTATAACACCTACCGTAACCTCTATCTTTCATAGAACATTTAATATACTATCTGTGACCTTCTGACTTTTGAACTATAAGAGTTTGCATCCCTGATTTATAGTCTGTGATGACTGTATTCTTTTATGAAGAAAAATCTTTGAAAGAAATTTCTAGAACTTTATGAAACTTTGGGTCTTCTAACTAGTATAAGCTTTGCTTGCTTGCTTATTTATTTATTTAAATTGTGGTAAAATTCACATAATATAAAATTACCATCTAAACCATTTTTAAGTGTATTCACATTTTTGTGCAACAGATGGTTAGGACTTTTTCATCTTTTATAAAACTGAAACTATACCCACAACTCTCTCCCTTCCTCACCCCGCCATGTCGGGGCTTTTTTTTTTTTTTTTTTTTTTTTTTTTGCGGTACTTGGGCCTCTTACTGTTGTGGCTTCTCCCATTGTGGAGCACAGGCTCCGGATGCGCAGGCTCAGCGGCCGTGGCTCACAGGCCCAGCCGCTCCGCGGCATGTGGGATCTTCCCGGACCGGGGCACGAACCCACGTCCCCTGCATCGGCAGGCGGACTCTCAACCACTGCGCCACCAGGGAAGCCCGGGGCTTTATTCTTTATGGACCTCACAGACGGAGGACCAGGCATGGAGGAGTAGGGCAGTGACTCAATAAGGCAGCTGCTGGGAGAAAGGAGAGAATCAGGTGATGCTAAAAAAAGCCAATTTACATTATAATCAGTCTCTTGCATCCAACTCCTGTCCATGGAAAGCAAATTACTCTTATCCTACTGGTTAATATATCTTAACTATTTTTATGAACTCTCCTTCCCTTATTGTCCCTCAATTCTGATGATTTTTAATAATCCAATTTCATATATGAGGGAAGAATACACAGTGTAATTTGTGCTAGACAGCTTTGGTTTTCTTAAAAAACTTAAATCCAATATTTAAAAGCGCTTTCTAAGAAGTGTTTAAAAATATGAAATACATGGAATTCTGAGGCCTGATGAAAAGAACTTAGGGTTTTTTAGCTACGTAGAAGAGAAACAGTCCCAGGGACAGTGTCTCTTTCTTGTCCATATGCCTCTGTGAATGATGGGAGGCTGCTCCTTCCGTGTTGCTAATCCACTGGCCGGTTCTCTCTCTTCTCTTTCTTGAATATGGCTGAATGTATAGCAGCAGCCAATAAATATTTGTTAAATGATGAAATAAATAAATAGAAAGGACAAGTTATACGAGAGCAGCAAAGCGCTATGGAGAAAGAAATAGGAATCCGTTCTTGCTTTGGGTACATAACCGGGACCAGGAACTGCATGTCTCCTTCCTCACCCCACTTTCAAACAATAACCCTAAGCAATATATGCTCATATGCCACTGAAGACATGGCACTAGAGGAAGGAATAGAAGGAAGACTGCATCTGGAGAGGAGCAACCCTAAGAGCTGGGTGGAGGGACTTCCCTGGCGGTCCAGTGGTTAAGACTCTGTGCTTCCACTGCAGGGTACACGGGTTCAGTTGGGGAACTAAGATCCCGCAAGCTGCTTGGCTTGGCCAAAAAATTTAAAAAAAAAAAAAGAGTTGGGTGGAAACAGCAATGGGAGGGAAGGTAAGTCATGCTAGTAACTTCCAGAAACAGTGGGCATGGGAGGGGCAGAGGTGGGAAGTTGGTCATGGAGGGAGAGGTGATAAGAAAGCAAGAAACACATTGGCTTTTATTGGTCTAAGAACTAGAATGATTGAATAAATGCACATAGCGACATGAAAAACAGGCTGCTTCGTATTGCTAATTTAAAAAGAAGAGTAAATTACTTCATTCAAAAAAAGTGCTTTAAATATAGACAAAATTCCAGCAAATTGAATGGCGCTCTCTTCCTTCTCATTGTGAAAGGTCACAGCGGTTGTAATTCCAATGTCCAATTACCAAGCACCATCAGCACAGCAAAGTGGAATCAACTGAATTTCAGTCTCAGGCATTTGCCTCACCTTTAACTAGCTTTGGTATGACTCACTGCGATTTTCTCATCAAAAAGCTAATTTGGGGAGCAAAATGTCAAGAAAAGATGAAAAAGAAGAGCCCGGTTTTGTGGAGGCTGGGATTTTTTTTTTTTTTTTTTTTTTTTTTTGCATTTGGGCTTCACTTCTAAGCTACTTGTCAAGTCAGTCACCCACAGAAGCCTGTCTGATGTTTTCGCTGTGCTCTGAGGAAAGAGAAAAGATAGAAAGACAAGCATATTTGTTCATTCCCCAATCTCAAATGTAGGGTTAACATTCTGTTCCAGACAGTCCCTAAATTTTGACCTGATGATTCTTCAAAGAAAATGTTCATTTGCATGAGCAGACTTGACATAATGAACATGGAGTCTGGTGGCTCCTTACCCAGTTGTCCTGCAAGAAAAGAAATCCTCTTGGTAAGTGAAATCTAGGGAAGGAGGGAAAAAAAGAGATTTTCATTCTCTGGCCTGGTATTTCTGCTTTTTTGCTACAGAAGAGGAACAATATATTTAGTCCTCTGAATGATCATAACGAAACCATCAGCAAATTCTGTGATCAGGCCATACGAAGAGGTGTCCAGTGCAGGGCGATTTCCCAGAGGCTCTTGGTCTAAGCGTCCTGGTGTTTCAGGAACACTCACATCCTAGAACACACTCTGTAGGTCCAACTAGATCCCTGCTGTCACAATCTTGGAAAATCTTATCTTATTGAATCAACACGAAAATTACAGAATAGTAATCCAATTACCTTTTCATTCTTGAAAAGCCAGACTTCTTATCCAGAAGCCAGAGGCCTTATCTGTCTTCTGGGACTTTAACCGTATTTGCTATCCTGTTTGACCCTATGTTTAAAGGCTGCCCTTGCCTGTGAGCAAAGATAGGAGCTGGGATCACAGTTATTATTTTTTACCGTGTTATTTCAAGAAATTATTTTGTATTTACGACTGATCTAGTCTACAGATGAACCAGAGGATGGCAGTTTAAAGAAAAATATTCCAAACGTTCGATTCTTTTTCCCCAGTCTAGACAGTCATTATCAGCTGGTATTAAGAGTGCAAAATAGTAACAAACCCAGAGGGATGTAAAAGGAGGCGGGGCGTGGCTTCCCTCCCCCAGTGCGGTCCCTGCAGCCAGGCCAGTGGTGGGGTTGGTGGTGCGCACCTGACTGCTCACTTTGGGCCCAGCACCCTCTGAGAACAAGCTCCCAGGCAGGAGGGCTCCTCACAAGGTGTGTGTGTTGCTGAGTGCAGGGAGCAACAACTGGGAAGGGGCAAGGGCTGTGTCCCACCCCAGGCCACTGGCATCTCCATGGCTTGGGGTAGGGGTGTTAGGCAGCTGGAGTTTGCTAACCCTACCCCTCTCCGAACCCAGGTATCTTTCTCCCCCCTTAGTTCTCCTCCGTCCAGTGATTCGCCAGGTTGGACTACCAGCCCCTGTTGGTGACCCCATCTGACCCAAAGTGAGTAGTTGCCATAAGGTATCATATTCTAGCCATGGTGTGGGCTGCAGGCCCCTTGGAGATGCTGGGATCACCGCGGGCTGGTCCTTGCCAAAAAACAAACAAACAAAAAAACACAAAAAAACCCCAAACAAACAAATGAAAAAACCCTTTTTGAGCCACAGAAATCAACCCAAGATGATGTGCATTGATGCTACCGCCCCAAATACACTTTGTCTCCTGAAGGCAACTGACTCCCGAGACAAACAGCCCCTGCACCCCACAATCATTCTGGTCCATCTGCCAAGACCCCGAGCTTGGCCTTGAACCCACTGGGGCTGTTCGGTGGAAGGCCTACCGCTGCATCGGTGCTGGGCCACCGGACCCCAGCTGCCTGTCTCTGGTCATGTCCTGCACACACTCCCGGAGGCCTCACCCCACACGGGGAGGCCCAGTTCCTTCTGGCCAGGGTCCGAGTCAGTTACAAGGCCATCTGTTGGGATGGGCGGGGTGGGCCCGGGCCGGCAGGGGCTGCACGGGAGTCACCGAGTCATCGAGAGTGGCTCCCGAGGCCCACGGAGCTTTCCAGACCGGTGCAGAGGACTCCAGGCTGGCTCAGCGGATGCCCCTGCACACCAGGCCCGGGGAAGTGGGGAAGAAGCGGCGTCAGAAGCCCGCGCCATGAGGGACAGGACCCGAGGAGGGTCCGGGGCTGCACGTGGCGACGATGCGGTGCTGCAGGTGCTCCGGCCTCGGCGCCGTCCGGGCCAGGCTCTGGCCTGTCCCCGCTGGGCGGACACCCCAGCCGGGCGTGGGTGCACTCTGGCCCCAGAGCCGCGGGGAGGCCTGGCGGTTAGGAGGGAGCCGCACGGACCTCGAACCGCCCTTGAGTCGCAGACTGAGAGGAGGCCTTGGCTCCCGGAGTCTCCCGGGGTCTCCCGGCGTCTCCCGGCGCCTCCCGGGGTCGTGCTCACTGTCCCCAGCTGCTGCCGGTTCGCCTCCTTGAGCATCGGGGCGGGATCCCGGCCCAGGTGGCAGCCCCTCCCGCGCAGGTTCACGCGCGCTCCGTGTTCAGAGCATTTGAGACGTCTTCGAGTGGTGTGACGTCTCTGGCAAAGGCGATCTCAAGCCCGGGAAGTGGCCAGCGGAGCCCGTGTTGATCTCTCTTCTTGGAAAACCCGCGTTCTTCATAATTCAAAAAGAGTCATGTACCACAGTGTTCATTGCAGCTGTATTTACAATAGCCAGGACATGGAAGCAACCTAAGTGTCCATCAACAGATGAATGGATAAGGAAGATGTGGCACATATATACAATGGAATATTACTCGGCCATAAAAAGAAACAAACTTGAGTTACTTGTAGTGAGGTGGATGGACCTAGAGTCTGTCATACAGAGTGAAGTAAGTCAGAAAGAGAAAAACAAATACTGTATGATAACACATATATATGGAATCTAAAAAAAAAAAATAATAAGGTTCTGAAGAACCTAGGGGCAGGACAGGAATAAAGATGCAGACGTGGAGAATGGAGTTGAGGACACAGGGAGGGGGAAGGGTAAGCTGGGACAAAGTGAGAGAGCGACATGGACATATATACACTACCAAATATAAAATAGATAGCCAGTGGGAAGCAGCTGCATAGCACAGGGAGATCAGCTCGGTGCTTTGTGACCGCCTAGAGGGGTGGGATAGGGAGGGTAGGAGGGAGACGCAAGAGGGAGGAGATATGGGGATATATGTATATGTATAGCTGATTCACTTTGTTATACAGCAGAAACTAACACACCATTGTAAAGCGATTATACTCCAATAAAGAGGTTAAAAAGAAAAAAAAAGCAACCAGGTTCTTGTCTCAGGTAGGCATGTGCGCATGGGAGGGGTGTGGGCAGCAGCGTGCCAGGGCATCTCGCCCTCCTGAGTTTCTCCAGTTGTGTAAGGCAATGACAGGATGAGGGATACAGCCATAGCTCTCGATTCATTCTGTTTATCTGTGTAAAAATACAAATTTGAAGTCCATGGACTATTTTATTCTTTTGAGGAAAAGAGACATGTCAATTGTTTTTGGAGAATATTTTAGGCCACGCAACAAGGCTGAACGTTACAGAATCTAGCCTTTTGTGAAGAGATCAGACTTATGTTTTTTTTTTAAAAAAAAACTTTGCCAGCTTCATATTCTAATTGGTCAGACATTTTCATACAGGATTGGGCTGTTTCATTTTGGAATGGAAAATGATATACACCCTCCCCCAATTGTTTCCCTGAACCTTCATCATAACATATTATTTACGACATGGGTGGGAAATGAATCCATCCTCTTTCAAAAAGTTCGGAATGCTTTAGGATAAAACGTCAAGGATGGAGCTATTCCTTTTGGAAGAAAATCTGGAAGAATATTAAGCAGTTAGCCAATTCTTTTTCCTGAATTCGTTTTTCATAAATTCAAGTATAATTTGAATTATAAAAATATGAGTAATATACCAAATGAATTAAAAATCAAACAAAACATTGGGAAAGGGGCTCCCCTGGTGGCGCTAGTGGTTGAGAATCTGCCTGCCAATGCAGGGGACACGGGTTCGAGCCCGGGTCTGGGAAGATCCCACATGCCGCGGAGCAACTGGGCCCGTGAGCCACAACTACTGAGCCTGCGCGTCTGGATCCTGTGCTCCGCCACAAAAGAGGCCGCGACAGTGAGAAGCCCGCGCACCGTGATGAAGAGTGGCCCCTGCTCGCCGCAACTACAGAAAGCTCTCGCACAGTAAACGAAGACCCAACACAGCCAAAAATAAATAAATTAATTAATTAAAAAAAAAAAAAACATTGGGAAAGTATTTGACACAAATTTAATAGCGCAAGTGTGAATTTTCTCAAAATGGAAGAACTCACAAACATTGCAATTTTGCTTTAATCTTGCGTTTAGTTCTTTGTAAAATAATAAATCACATAATTGGATCCAGTAGTCGATTTTTCCCCCAGTATCAGATGTTGTTTTAGATGATTAAACTCAGATGAACTGAGACCTGGAGGGCTTTGTTTACCATCACCGGGTTAGTTAGTGGCCACTTGGAGTGGCCTCAAAAGCGTGGCTATGCGGTGTCGTTGCCACCCGAGCTTTGTAGCTCTGCCCGCGCCCAACTGCAGGGGGTACTTTTTTGTGTCCACTTGGCTGGGCTAAGGGATGCCCAGAAAGATAGCTGGCAAAACGTTATTTCTACGGGTGTCTGTGGGAGAGATTAGCATTTGAATCAGTAGACTGAGCAATGCAGATGGGCACCGTCCAGTTGTTAAGGGCCTGAACAGAACACAAAGGCGAGGAAGGGTGAATTCGCACTCTCTGCTTGAGCTGGGACGTCCATCTCCTTCTGCCCTTGGATGTCAGTTCTTCTGGTTCTCAGGCCCTTGGAGTCGGACTGAGTTACATCGTGGGCTTTCCTGGGTCTCCAGCTTACAGACAGCAGGTCGTGGGACCTCTTGGCCTCTGTAGCCCCGTGAGCCACTTCCCGTAATAACTCTCCTCTTGCGTATATATCTGTACAGACCTGTTGGGTCTCTTTCTCTGGAGAACCCTGACGAATACATTGACAGCCCTCTCCTGCTTATGGTCCTGTCATCATCCCTTATGCAAATGAGGACCCTCAACTTGCCCCTTCTTTTACAATACAGCGACAGTGAGGCCCAACAGCAGTTTAGAAGGGTCTGTGTGAATGAATTTATGAGGCCAGGATGACTGGAAAATATCAGAATGCCGGCTGTGGGTACTGGCTAGATATGAGAAAGGGGGGGACAATTGAAAACATTGAGACCATGGAAAAGAAATGCGGGAGTTCATAATTTTGACCATACCTAGCCTCATACTATTGACTTAAATGACAAGTCATGTGTGAAGTGTAAAATTTCTCAGGAAGGAAAAAGCTAGAGATAATCATTTTTGTTTGTTCTCGGAAAAGTCAAAAATGTGACCGAATGAGGCAGATGAATTACAATATTTTTCAACCCACTCTTAATTGAAAATGACGGCTCCTTGCTATGGTAGGGTGAGCTATCCATTTAATAAGTGGGAGGATTAGGGCAGCTTGCTTTCAGTGTGGTATTCCTAGTTAACAAATTAGGAGATTCTGAACATATTAACACTTGAACTTTATCCTCATGAATCTTCAGGTAGTTGCCAAATGTTACTAAGAACTTACAAATGAATAAAGAATTCTCAGCTTGTTGTCTTGGAAAATTTTATTTTAATGAATAGACACAGCTCAGAATGTCTGTTATCAGCATACAGACGCTGCCAAGTTCTTTTCTTGAAAATGCCATCATTGACAAAAGTTTAATACTTTAATAAGAAAATTCCATGTTAAATCTTCATCCACATGAATAACTCACCAGATCTATTAGCACCAGCAAGGCCATGAAGAAATGCAGCAAGTAAGAGTTGCAAGATTTTTCTTCTTTTCGTTCTTCGGGAAAACTTGATGAAAAATACATTAAAAATAAACTGTAACACATCCGTGCGGCACTTTTTAGTAACCCCGTTTGTATTCTATCACATCACTTAATCCTTATGACAGCACCGTATGTTTTGGAGGGCGAGAGTTTATACCGTTTTACAAGTGAGGAAACGTGGATTCAAAAGCTTAAATGACCTGATTCAGGGCATACAGGCAGTTAAGTGAAAATTCAGGGTCTGAATCAAGGTTTTTATAGATCCTGGCTCAGCATCCTCCCCATAACACTACAGGGATGCTTTTCCACTTTGAACCATAAACTCTATTTATTTCTTTTTACAAAATATTCATAGTGTTGGAATGCCCATCGCTGCTGGGGATATATGTTGCTGCTTCTATTTGGACCGTAGACCCTGTGAAACCATAAACCAGGTGCATTATTTTGTTATCCCTCCCTGTGCTCCAGGCAGTAATCAATCACTGTGGGTTAGTAGTAATGCTGATCTCACCTGGGATGTTTTTTACAGTACTGTGAGTCTGTGAAGAAACTGAAATGGTAAAAAAAAAAAAAAAAATGTTACAGGCCGGTAAGGTTTTATTTCAACTACAAGGCTGCTGTAAAAATTGCACTTTGGTTTCCGGTGCTTCCCTTTCCCAGGAATGAGCAACTTACGTGCATTCAGTTTTTGTAGGAGTGACCGCTTCCCTTCGAAAACAGCCCAGTCTTTTCATGTTAGCACTCAGTTTGGGGACTGGTGTTAACTCTTTCGCCGGCAGCACGCCAAGACAGAAGGAAAACAAGGGCTCCCTGGGCTGAAGGTGTAGGGGGGTCTGCCGCATCTGGGTCTGGCCAAGCCTCACGCTAGGCAAGGCCAAGTTTACCTTCTAATCACACCATAAACTAAAATACGATCAGCCAGAGGAATAGGGTTCTCCCAAGGCCTTCAAACTGTTCCTTGACACACAGTGTGGATGTCTGACACTCTGCCCTGTTGGTAATTCGTTCTATAGCTAACGAAGTTGAGTTGCTAGCGGCATCCATGCACTTGGTGACTTGGCCTGAGGCAGGGCGTCGCCTCTTTATTATTTTCTGATGTGACTCATCAGGGAGGGGAAGAAACACTCTGCCTCTGTCCTCCTAGCTTTGATAACTGGGTCTTTGGAATAAACTAACAGCGGGCAGATTAACATGAGAAAAGGTACCGACATTTATTCATTTTTAATATTAAATACGTGGGGAAAGCACGGGGGGGGGGGGGGAAAAAGTGAATATCCAAAAAAGAATTGCGATTTGAGAGCATATATACCGTCTATTATGGGAAGGAAGAGGGGCCGTTTAGTCACTTAGGGGAGAGTAAATGATTTTTAGGCAGGAGGAACGGGCTCGTTCTTGCCGGGAGGGAATTTTTGACAACCGAGTTCCTCTTGGGGATCTGTTTCTAGGCAGAGGAGGGGAGTTCAGAGAAAGCCCCGCCCAGCACTGGCGGTTTGTCACGTGCCTTCGGCTCAAAATAATCAATATACCCGAGGGGCATATTTTGGGGTGGCGGGTCCTGAACACTCACGGCAGGGATTCGCACACGCTTTGCACTCAGTTCGGCCTCCTGGGATGCTCGGGGGAAAGTCGTGTCTTCAGATCCGGCAGCTCAGACACAGGGTGGTGCGACTGGAGGGTAAGAGGCACTATTGGCAAATTGGTTCTTAAAATATTTTTAGGAACGGACGTTATACCAGCATGTAGGACTCATTACTGATGTCGAGTGTTAGGATACGCTAGAACGTATTTTAGAGGAAGCTGTTTCCTGATACTGATACTGTTTCCTGATACTACTTTTAGTGGGGCTCGTATCTTTCTTAAGATCTCTTTTTATTTTTTCTGATTATAAACTGAATATATGCTTGTTATAGAGTACTTGAAAAATACAGGTAAGTATAACAAAGAAAACAAAAGTCATCCATTAATTCCACACAAAAAATGTTCACTGTTAATGTTTCGGAAGTATTGTGTTTATTACTTTTGAAACACATATGCATATGTAATATAATATTTCAGACGTACCACATATAGAGATTTTAGATTTTGCTTCTTATTAAACAACTTCACTGAGATATGATGTATACACTGTAGTATCCACCCATTGTAAATGTACAACACAATTAAAAGTAAGTGTGTAAACTTGTGCAACCATCACAACTGCTCATTTGCAGTTAATTCTTTTCCCCACTGCCACTCAATCTAGGCAGCCACTGCTGTGCTCTCAGTCTTTACAAATTTGCCTTTTCTGGACATTTCAGATAAATGGACTCACACAATATCTAGCCTTTCGCGTCTGGCTTCATCGTTTGGCGTACGTTTCTGTTGTAGTGTGTTGTAGCAGGTCTCAATAGCTCGTTCGTCTTAATCGCAGAATAATAGTCCATGGTATGAATCTGCCACTTTTTGTTTATCCATTCACCTGCTTTCGGTTATTATGAATACTGTTGCCACGAACACTCACACACACGGTTGCATTTCTATTGGGTAAAATCCTAGAAGTTGAACTCTTGGGCTGTACAGTACATTTATGTTTAGCTTTTTAAGAAATTCCCAGGCTGTTTTCCAAACTGGCTGTGCCATTTCACATCCCCAGAGGCAACATGTGAGGGTTCAAGTTCGTGCCTATCCTTGCTGACACTTGTCATCGTCTAGCTTATCGACAGTAGCCATCCTCGAGTGTACTGGTTCTCACTGGGGTTTTAATTTGGATTTCCTTAGTGACGAGCACATGCAGCAGCTTTTCATGTGCTCACTAACCGTTCGTGTAGCTTCCACACTGAGATGTTTGTTCACATCTTTTGCCCATTTGAAACAGTGAATTGTCTTCTTACTATTGAGTTATGAGTTCTTTATTCTGAATGCAATTCCTATTATCAGCTATATGATTTGCAAGAGTTTTTTCCCCAGTTTGTGGCTTGGCTTTTCTTTCTTTCTTTTTTTTTTTTCTGCAACAGTTTTTAATTTTGATGAAGTACAGTTTATTAATTTTTTCTTTTATGGGTTATGCTTTTGATGTTGTATTTGAGAGCTTTTTGCCCACCCCAGGATCACTACAATGATCTCTTTTGTTTTCTTGTAGAAGTTTGATAGTTTTACCTCTTATAGTTAGATGTATAATCCAGCTTGAATTAATTTTTATGTTTGGTGTATGATAAGGGTTTCAGTTTTTTGTTTTTCGTGTGTGTGGCTGTTCAGTTGTCCCAGCACCATTTGTTGAAGCGCCTGGGCATATTTGTCAAAATTCGATTGACCATGAATGTAAAGGTTTATTTGGGGACTTTCAGTTCTGTTCCATGGATCTGTGTGCCTGTCCTTATGCCAGGACCACCCTGTCTTCTTTACTTGTTTACTTGTCTTGATGACTTTACAGTCATCGTGGAATTGGATAGTATAAGTCCTCCAACTGTGTTCTTTTTCAGAATTGTTTTGGCTGTTTTAGGTCCTTTGCATTATAAGAACATACACTTAGGATCAGCCTGTGAATTTCTACCACAAAGCCTGCTTTGATTTCGAGAGGGATTTCATTGAATTTACGTATTTATTTTATCAGAGCATTTTCCCATGCTTCTATAATTCTGATACTTCTGGCTGGCATAGTTATAGAGGCATTTCTGGGGGGAAGAAGGGAGTTGGGCTAGATTACCTTTCAGTTTCCCTTTTCATCTTCGAATTCACTCAGTTTTTGCTATCTGTATTTGCAAGAGATATGTGGGTCTTTACAATGGAGAAACTGGTGACTATCAACTCGTCAGTTGTTAGGATCTTACAGAGTTCTCCCTGGCAGGTCCTAGGGTCACCTGGAGGAGAATGGGTGGCCGAGGCAGTCCTGGAGGCTGGCGATCACGTTGATGTGTCCTTCAGTACCGGCGTGATCACCCCTTCATGCCACCAACAGTGTAGGTTACCAGAGATAACTCTCAAGATGACACAGAGATGCTCCGTATTACTCAGCGGGCCAGGCAGGAAGCAGGTGCTGTCAGGAAGGCATCTGCCGGAACTGGGGGGAAAGAGCATCCCTGCCATTTCCTGACATCAGGATCTGTGGGAGGCATCGCCCAGCCCAGCGCTGATGGGACCCACGCACGCAGCACAGGAACGGCCCTCTGGCTTCTCCCAGATCAAATGGTCCACGGTAGGGTTTACAGTCCTCATTGCTGATGTTATAAGGTTAGAGGCAGTGACCTTGGGAGAGTTTACACTCAATTGAATTTTTATTGTTTCACGAAATGGGCCTTGTTTTCTGCCAGTCGACAAAGCAGTGGGCATCCTGGTGTATAATGGACGTGGATACACTATCACTGTTTGTTACAGCCGTTTAACTGCAGGGCAGTCTTATTAGTGGGGATTTCAGAACCACAGGACTCTTGCCAGCCTCAGGGCTAATTCTTTATCCAAGTCAGCGTTAACGCTGTTACATATAACAGGTTATGACTGCTTCAGAAGGAGAGGAAAGTTCGGCGTCCCTGAGGTTTAAAACATAGCAGAAAGGAAAGGAGCTGAGAGAACCAAGATCCGAGCAGTCGGGAAGTTCGGGGCAGCCGTGTCTGAGATGTAAGCCAAGCAATCAGATGTTCCAGGACGCAGTGGCCCAGCCAACCTAGAAGGTAAAAGAAACATTAGTGAAGAAATCAGCTGAATGACAGAGGAGAAGTGCAATGACTAAGGCAAAAATCATCATTCGTTTAGGGATGGAAAAATGATCGATCATTTTCCCTGCATGTTATGAAAAAAATACAAACCATCCGAAATCCCTCCAATTCCCAATTACCTATCCAAACTGAGCAGAAGTCCTGTTGAAGCTTATATGAAAGAGCAGGTTATGAAAGGAATCCTAGCTTGGCTTCGGAAGGCCAAGAAAACGTCCTCGTTATACTGGTGTGGTGTGATCTGACAGTGATGCTGCATTCTGGGTCATGGGCCGGTCAATGCAGAGATGTCGGGGAGAAGGGGAGAGTCCCAGGCCGCCGTGAATACAGGAAACAGGGAACAAGAAACCTTTCTCAGAGGCGACATGTGGCATCGAATAATACTGTGGGTGAAGAAGTTTCGTAGTGGGAATAGACTGCAGGTGTGTGTGTGTGTGTGTGTGTGAGAGAGAGAGAGAGAGAGAGAGAGAGAGAGAGAGAGGGAGGAGAGAGAGAGAGAGAGAGAGAGAGAGGGGGGGGAGGGAGAGAGTGGGATCTCCAGTTATTCTATTTTTTTTTTTTTTCTGCAGTACGCGGGCCTCTCACTGCTGTGGCCTCTCCCGTTGCGGAGCACAGGCTCCGGACGCGCAGGCTCAGCGGCCATGGCTCACGGGCCCAGCCGCTCCGCGGCATGTGGGATCCTCCCGGGGCGCGAACCCGTGTCCCCTGCATCGGCAGGCGGACTCTCAACCACTGCGCCACCAGGGAAGCCCTCCAGTTATTCTTTGTGCTCATATCTAAGTCAGGTGGTGCTGTTTCTCCTTGCTCTGCTTTTTGCTTCTTCCATAGCACTCATCACCTTCAAGTACGTTACTATTTACTTATTTATTAGGTTTGTTGTCTGTCTCTTCCCCGTTAGAATGTAGCGGGCAGGAGTCCTGCTTTGTTTTATTCGCTGATGTATCCCAAGCCCCCAGAACAGTGCCTGGCGCATGGCACCCAATACATGATTGATTGAATGAATAAAGACCCGAAAGGGAAGAAAAGGAGGATTCTTAGCCAAATAGGGAAGTAAAGAGTTATAATTTCTTACTGCGGGAAGGAAGATGGTAGCACAGAAAGAGAGTGGAAGTTGTTCCAGATCTCTGCTCAATCTGGTTCTCGTCTGCTTCAGTCCAGAGAGAAGCATCTCCCTCAACAGTGGGTTTTAATGGTTCAACTGCAACAGCACAGAGAGGGAACAAGTCCTGTGCAATCCCATAATTTGATGAGCAGTCCTCTGTTGTTTGTTTCAGAAGTAATCTACCCATCCATTAAAATATGTTGCCAATACTCCATCACAATGTTAACTTGAAGCATAGTATTCGTCCTTATTTTCAAACCACTCCATTTTAAAGAAGTTCAGTTTGCCAGGTCTATATTTAAAATCCATAGGCTTTAACTAATTTAAACAAAAGTACAAAAAGTGACAAGTGCAAAATAAGTTTACCTACCAAAAGGGGATGTTCCTGGCAAGCTCTAACAGTACAAGCGGGTTTGTTAATAATAGATTCATTTTACTGAGAAACTAAGCATCAGAGGGGCCTAATTTCCTCAGTCACACAGTTACTAATTGGTTACAATCCGTGTTTTTTCCGAAGAAGTTTGAATCACAGGAGCAGTGTTCAAATCCCATTGAATGTGCAAATGAAAGGGGCCTTGAGGACACCTGACGTAATTTCCTCCGTTTACAAATTAAGACACAAGCTCAGTGTATTAGTCTGGGGTCTATAGAATAGAACAAATAGGAGATATATATATATATTATATATTTCTTATGATAATTTATTATGTGTTTATTATAACAAATAATTTGATATTTATTTTCATAGACTATAACCTATTATTATATGAACTTATTCTTATAATATATGCATATTTATTTATTATAAATTATATATTTTATATTTATATATTGTTATATATTTATACATAAGGCAAGCTGGAGACAGATGGTATAGCTCCAGTCCAAGTCCAAAGGCCTGAGAACCAGAAGAGCTGGTGATGTAAGTTCCAGGTCCAGTGTGAGTCCTGAGGCAGCAGAGGACCGATGTCCCAGCTCAGAATCTGTCCGCCAGAGAGCGCGGATTCTCCCTTTCCTCAGCCTTTTTGTTCGGTCCGGACCCTCAGTGGATTGGATCAGCCCCACTCATGTTGGGAGGGGCAGTCTGCTTTATCGAGTCTCATTCAAATCTAATTTCATCTAGAAAAACACCCTCATAGCCACACCCAGTATATTGTTTAGTCAAATATCTGGGTGCCCTGTGACCCAGTCAGGTTGACACAGAAAATTAATCATCACACTCTGGAAGGGAATTTGTACACAGTCTCCACTGTGAGTCAGGCCAGAGCTGCCAGGACCCTGACATGGACGGAATTCCCAGTTTCCTGTGCTTCCCTCTTCACATCCTTACACCTTCAGATCAACGCACATTTCCTACATAATTCCATAATGTCCTAATAATTCTCATACATCTAATGAGTTCTCATTTATGCATATTAAAATCATTAATTTCTAACAACTTTCTTCAATGCCTTGTATATAATTTTCCTCAACTGCTTAGCAGAAAGTTATTTAATCTACATATTTAGAGGAATACTGTCACTACAAGTTAGATTTTTTTCCCCCATAGAAGTAAATGGTTCATTACTGAAATTAAGGTTCCTTATCATTGCACTGTCCCTCCGTGGATATGATGGGAAGATGGTACAGGTGTTATGGAGGGTGTTTGACCTGAGACAGTTTAGAAAGGGGCCATGAAATATTTTCTTGATTGAGACGAGGCACAAAATAGGATGTTTTCTGTTGCTTTCATCTTGTTTTCCCTCATGAGAAAGGAATTTTTTTGATCTTTCCATTAGTATAACTTATGTAAATCGTCTCCATAAAGATATTAAAAATACCTGCTGAGTGTTCTAGAAATCAGAAGAATCAGAGTAGTACATCAAAGCAGATTGGAAAAATGGGCGCGATTTGTGGCACTAGACAGCTTGTGTGAAGGGGAGAAGGTGGGCAGAAGAAGGTCGCCCACTGTGACAAAATGGAGTTTATTGATCCTTCATTGAGGACTGCTCTGGGCCAGAGACCGTACAGGAGGCATTTGGCCTGAGACTGGGAAATGTGCTGTGAACTTGCCCAAGTCACGTGAGTCCCAGGAGGCTGAAAACATCTCCCGGGGTTTTCTGCTGCAGCTCATTCTGGGAACCACCGATTCAGCTGAGCAAACGAAAGGTGATAAGTATCACCTGGGTGTTTGTTACACATTCAGATTCCTGGCCCTGCTCTCTTGACATTCTGGTTCAGTAGGTTTGGAAAGAAGTCCAGGAGTTGGTGTTTTTTGTTTGTTTATTTGTTTTTGTTTTTTTAATTTTTTATTGGAGTGCAGTTGATGTACAATGTTGTGTTAGTTTCAGGTGCACAGCAAAGTGAATCAGTTATACATATACATATATCATCAACTCTTTTTCTTTTTTTTTAGATTCTTTTCCCATAGAGGTCATTACAGAGTATTGAGTAGAGTTCCGTGTGCTGTATAGTAGGTCACTGTTAGTTATCTATTTTATACGTCAGTCCCAATCTCCCAATTAAAGAATCCCAAGTGTTGCTAAGGCAGGTCGACAGTGAACTTCCTTTGTGAAACAGTGCCCTGTGCTCTGCCCTCATCTCGGGTCTCAGCTACCCCAGGCTTCTGGGAGCTGCATCCACCACTGCCCTTCACCTGTTTCCAGAGCGCAGAGATACATAAAGAAGTGTATCAGTGAATCCACCCTGGCTTTCGGGAAAGTGAGGAAATATTAGGACACATGCAGACTCAGGAATTAAAGACACGCCCCGCAACATGGGGTTGTTCCCTTACTTTGTTTCTTGAGTCTCTTTTCTGCCCATCAGGTCCAGGCCTCTTGGGGTGTTTATGGGTCCTTTATGGCTCTGTGGTCCTTCTGTGTTGTAGCTCACCCTTCACAGAGTTACAGCCTCCGGCTCCTCTCCAGATCGCACTGTGAGTTTCCCAACTCCTTCAAGCCCTCCTCCAAATCGTGGTCAGGAAGAGGGGGCTTTATTCATCCTGCAGAGCCGCAACTTTGCACCCTCTGCCAACGTCCGTCCCCACCCCCCTGCTCCTGGGAACCGCCCTTCTACCGTCTGTGTCTACGCATTCTGCTTCTGTAGGTTCTGCCTAGAAGTGAGGTCACGCGGTGTTTGTCTTTCTGTGCCTGGCTTATTTCACTCAGTATAATCCCTCCAGGTTCATCCATGTTGCTGCAAAGGTACAGCATGGTGATCGTAGTTAATAATACTGCATTGTATACTGGAAAGTCACTAAGAGCTGCTAAGATCTCAACTGCTCTCCCCACACACACACACACACACACACACACACGCACACACACTGGTAACTAGATATGTGAGGAGATGAACATATTTATTAGCATAACTGTAGTAATCATTTCACTGTGTATATCGAGACATCACGTTATATAACTTAAATAGATATACTTTTCATTAAAAAATCTAAAAAGTGAACAGAAAGAAGGGGTGCTCTATTCTTTTCATGCTTCTGACAGCCAGGCCTATCCCCCATCAGGGCCCTGCTGTCCGGGCCACATCCCCCAGACTAGAGCCACCTTCCCATGACCCCCAAGTGTTGACTGTACAGGCACTTGCGCTCCTTTCCCATCTCTCCATCTGATGCGTGGTAACTGTGGCTGAAGGTCTCTGTCTCATCTTCTTCACGAGCTCTGGAGTCTGCTCAGCCAACTCCTCACGGACTTTAATTCTTGCGTCTCTATGCTGCCCTGTCTCTTTCCAGTCCCAGCTATTTTCTTTCCCTCTCTTTCCCCTTTCTGCCTGTGTCAAAACCTATTACACATTCAATATTCTTGACCCTTAACTTCAGATGGTTCTTCTGTATAACCATAAAGAATTACTCCTGCCTATTCTCAATTAATAGACTCGGCTACCTTTAAAAAGTGACTTTTCTGTTGCCCATGTGTATTAATCTGCCAGCATTTTGCTCTTCCAAGCGAGCATGTGGTTACCATTTCTTTTATTATTCTGGTCGTCCAGATTTTGTCACTGGGCAAGTTTAGCTTGCAAATCCCGAGTCCTAACTTCTAGCTCAAAAATCCCAAACTGCAAAGAAATTCTCCTTATTGAGTTTGCATTTTTAACTTTGAAAACACATCTTCCTCATAATAATTTCAAAAATGAAGAATATTTAAAAAATAAAAGGCCATTCTTTCTTTTCTCATTCCGCACCCCAGATGGGATCACATTTAGAAGTTTTATGTATCCTTCCAGACATCTTTTATGCATCTTGAAGCATGTCAGTTTATAGATATTTGCAAACATTGGTTTTTCTAGAGCATATGTTTTACCTAATTCCGATTGAAATCGTCATCCTTAACTTTTATATAGCTCAGGCTTCTGGCAGAGCGAACCCTTAACAGAAGGTACTAATTATTGTTATTATTGTAATTTTTACATGAAGAAATGTGTTGCCACACGTGTAAAATTGCTGAAATCAAAAGGATTAAAAACTAGCTGAGGAAGGTTCTTCCAAACTGGTGGTTCTTAACCTTGGCTACACACTGGGATCCCCTGGGAGCCTTGAACATTACCAGCTCCTTTGCCTCCGCTTCAGCGATTCTGACTCCATTGGTCTGTCGTGTGGCCGGGATTTCAGGAGTTTTTCCACGCCCCCCACCCCAGGTGAGTCTGTTGTGCCGCCTAGACCGAGAACCACTGTTCCAAACACAGATTAAGGACCATCACTGTTCAAATACAAACATAGTTGGGAGCAGCCCCTTGGAGACCGACTCCCTTTCTTAATTAAAGGTTTCTGATTTTCACTTGACTCCCATGAGCATGTGGTTTTCTTAGAACACGAACAAGCAAGCGCCCAGCCAGAAGCAACCGCCCTGCTACCCAGATAGTCTTTCCAAAGGCGTCACGTTGGTTGGTGATGGGGGCAGGGCTGGCCCTGCCCTGAGCCTTTTCTGCTTCTCTGGGCTGCGGCAGGACCAGGTGCGGTGCCGCCCCCTTTCCAGGAGCCTTAAACTGAAGGTGAGGCAGGGGCTGAGCCTGGGTGGAGAGGCGCCGGGAGGACACGGGGAGTGACTCATCTGTTAGGGTCAGAGGTCAACAGGGTGCAGATTAGGAAGTGGGTAAGGAAAAGGAGAGGCGTAAGCATGGGTTCGGGAGAGGAGGTCGCTGGGACGATGCTTGTGTATCTCCAGGGGTCCCAGCCTCGCGCGGTACCACTTCCACGTGCCAAGTCAAGACCTAGCCAGAGGCGTCTGCTCGGACGGGCCGTGTTAGGATCCGGCCCTGCCACTCTCTTCTCCCAGATGGGTATTGGCGGGCTCGGGGGAGGCGGCCTGAGCCAATTGCCTGGCAGGCGTGATTCCCATCAGCCTCCACCAAGGAGGCAGGTAGGCAAGGAGGGATCCCCAGTTCCCTCCTATAGGGCACCCCTCTTAGGGGTGACGGTCACTCTCCTCTTTTCCCCAGGGGCAGCACAAACGCAGCTAATTGTACCTTCAGCCAGAATGTTTAAAGAGGCTGAGTTATACCCCCAGCAGGTTAGAGGTCGAGCTTTCTGCAAATGATCAAGCGTCTAGCTGTATGTCTACGACTGTTCATTTGAGGTTTGGGCAGAGAGGGTGAATGTGCTGCTTCCTGCGGACCGCCTCCCCAGAGCCCTCACACTGGGCAGAGGTATTTCATCACTAATCATTCCCAAGTGGTTAGGAAAAAACAACTCTCTGTTCTTTAAAAGAGTCAGAACAGAGTAAGATAATGGCGATTCAAAGCTAGGATTTGGAAAAAAAAAAAAAAAGCTAGGATTTTTTTTTTTTAAGTAGTTATGTATTCAGTATTTTATTTATTTATTTTTGGCTGTGTTGGGTCTTCGTTTCTGTGTGAGGGCTTTCTCTAGTTGTGGCAAGCGGGGGCCACTCTTCGTCGTGGTGCGCGGGCCTCTCACTATCGCGGCCTCTCCTGTTGTAGAGCACAGGCTCCAGACGCGCAGGCTCAGTAGTTGTGGCACACGGGCCTAGTTGCTCCGCGGCATGTGGGATCCTCCCAGACCAGGGCTCGAACCCGTGTCCCCTGCATTGGCAGGCAGATTCTCAACCACTGCGCCACCAGGGAAGCCCAAAAACTAGGATTTTGCATGCAAACATTGGAGTGAATACTGTGTGTAGATAATTTATTTGAAATCTATTTTACAAATTAAGGCCATTATTTAAGAATTTTCATTGAAATTTGGTCTAAATGCTACAGAATGAAACAGTTATTTTCCTGTTCTCTGCAGCAGATTCTCAGGGAGGTGCCTGTGTGAGCCTGACCGAGAATCCCCCCGAGAGGCGTAGAAAATTTGCTCAACTTTGGTCATCGGGAAATGACAGAACACCACCCTCCGTCATATAGGTTCTCTGACATAGTTTGCTAGTGATGATAATTATAACTATAATATCATAAAAGTTGGTGGTGGTTGGGGACCGGTCAGTTTGGCAAGAGGTCCTGCGGATGAAAAGGCATCTTCTTCCCTCATTTATAAGTGCCAGTTGGAAGACACAGATGGAGGTTGGCATGACTCCAGGTATAATTATAAGACTTGATTCAGTTACAGGCCTGACTGAAGGGAGAGGGTCAAGCTTGCCTGCAGTCCAGAGTCAAAGCCGTGAGTTCCCAGACACTCAGATTCAATTATTTAGGGGAGACCTCTGCCAGCTCCGGTTCTGTTATTGCACCTTTGAGACTCCCTACCTACAGTGGATGCCTGCTGGCGGTTACAGCTGATGAACCAAGTAGGAGATTCCCGCTCTGGGGGCAGCAGCAGCTTCTGCCGAGACCCATTGCTGGCAGCAGCTCCGGCAGTGGGGACTCCAAGCTACAGCATAAAAGCCAGAGGTTATCTGGCAGGGACTTAGCAGGGCTAAGAGCCACTCTAAAATCCAGTTTTCTCTCTGTTTTGGACTGATTCAGAAGGCTCCAGGGATCAGGGTAAGTGCGATCCTAAGATGGTAGAGTCCTTGGGAAAAAAATCTCTTTGGTGGGTAAAGCACTGGCAAACAGAAGTGGAGATGACTGTTTAAATGTTACGCACTCTGCCGATATAGATTTGAAAATAAAAAGAGGATTAGAGCTCTCAGGATTAATACAGGATTAATCTAGTTTTTTCCTTAATACCAAAGACACAAATGTCCTGAAGGAGGAATTGATGCTCTCTTTAAAAAAAAAGAGCCCATAATTCTATAGAATTAGAATTCTCATAAGGAGATCATCTTTTGTGAACAAGACGATTTAGAAGAAATTCATTCCCTGATCAGCTTATGTTCATGATGAATGTAAATGTTGTTTTTTAAATTGCCATTGATGGCAACAAACAGCACTAATTGAAGGAGTGCTGAATTCTGGTCGATGAACAGTATCAGAGTTTGGGAAGTAAGTTTCATGTTTACAGCTTCGAGGTGTCAATGAAATACCAGCTTGGAAGCGTTCCTGGTTATTAACCTTTGGAGAAAGGGAGCTCATCAACATTTTATTAAACCTATTTTCTTTAATGTGGCCTTTTTATTTACTAATCATCATTCAGCTATGCTGAACAAATTTCAGAGAGGTTTCCTCAGGCAGAAGTTTCAGAGTATTTTGTGACTATTTTTTTCTCCATCTTAACACGCAGTCTTCATTGATATTTAAGATGTTAATATCTATATATAGAGAAAAAGGAATGCCATTCAACATCTCTATTATTTTTGGAATAAGCCTCTGGATGAAAAAGACGATGGTATCAATTTAGGGACCATTCTTGACAAAGATTCTAACTACAAACGTTCAGGACCCTGAATCTGGACACATGTTGCTGGTGATTTGAGGGGCAATAAAGGGGAGGAGATGCATCTGCGGGGACAGACCCAGGAAAGCACTTCTGAGTGCAGTTAGATGAGACCACTGGCAATGTAAATTACCCTTTATGATTGTGAACTTCGGAAACAGACAGACTTGGGTTCATATTCTGATGCTGCCTTTAAGACCCTGGGTAAGTTACTCAACCTCACTAAGCCTCAGTTTCCTCATCCCTAAAATGGGGACGGTGAAGGTGCCAACGTTACAGGATGACTGTGAGGCTTAAAGGCTAATTCTTATGGCACATAGTACATTCTCAATAAGTGTATGCAACCCTTTTGGCTGCAGTTGGGGGTCAAAATGATGGCTCAAAGGAAGTAGGCACCAGATAGAAGAACATCTGTTTTTGACAAGGACTAACTCTTACAGCCCTGGGTACTTTCATGACATTTTTAAGGAGGATTCAGGAAAAATATGCACCAGGTATACGCTCTGTGAGCCTAAGAGGAAAATAAATTTTACTGACCAAAGGATAGCAGGGGGTCATTTATGGATTGAGTCAAATTTGATTGCCAACAAATGCAACAATATGTCATAAAATAAAGTCTTACATCTGCATAATACTCTCGACATTTTTTTCTCTCTTGTGTTTTTGGCACTGGCTCTCCCTTGAGTTCCAGATGGGTTTTTGTTTTTGTTTTGCAGTACGCGGGCCTCTCACTGCTGTGGCCTCTCCCGCTGCGGAGCACAGGCTCCGGACGCGCAGGCTCAGCGGCCATGGCTCACGGGCCCAGCCGCTCCGCGGCACGTGGGATCCTCCCGGACCGGGGCACGAACCCGTGTCCCCTGCATCGGCAGGTGGACTCTCAACCACTGCACCACCAGGGAAGCCCGAGTTCCAGATGTTCTGATTTGGGCTTTTGCTAGGTAGATTAGAGGATTGTGCTGAAAGTTAGTGGTGGGGCTCGATGAGCATGGCTGGTGGAGAGAACGGTGTGAGGTGAAACACAGAGACATGATCTACTGAAGTTCACAACCTGTAAGTGGTAGAACAAGTGTGCAGGTCTTACCTTATGATGCGTGAGTGAATAAACGAATGGTAATTCTATGCACAATGCCTTCTTTCACTCCAGGATACCTTAGTAGCTCAGTATCAAGAATAATTTTGTGCAATGCCTAGTTAATTTGCAATCATAACTAATCAATCATTACATTGATTCAGTTAGTATTTATTGAGATCCTACTAGGTACATTGTATTAGATCATGTCATTTAATAAATATGTCAAGACACATACATAGATTACAGTGGTGGCAACAACCCACCAAAGCTTCAGGCCATTTTAAAACAAGACATCATCACCTTTTTTATAAACCCATTGAAGATTTTTAGAATAACTACGAATTAAAGATTTTCTTTTTTGAAAATGGACTTAAAAAAATTTTTTTTCCTAGCGGTGGAGAAGTGACCAAAGCTACAAAGGGATCGTGGAACGGTGAATTCCTTTAGGAAAAAGGATGTAATTTATACATTTGATTGCCAAGATGCTTGTAACACCAGCTGTAAAAATTGACACATTTTGTCTAGGGAACCAGGCAAGATTCTGTCATTGAACAATAAAACCGCTGTTGGCTGTTGCAGGATACCAGGGGCCGACCCCGTGGAAAACTGAGGCCTGTGCCTTGTGGGCTTGTGGATAACATGTTAATGTCTGGGCAAGACCCTTGAGGTTGAGAACCAAGGATACATCAGCTCTCGGCATATGTGTTTCATTGACAGAGATGAAGGGAGGGTGCTGGATAATTTTTGTTCTTTTATTTTTCCTGAAATCACATAACACAGGAGTTTTGTTCGGTCCACAATTACTTGAGCTCTACAGGAATCACACGGTCTTCATTGTCCAGTAGAACCAGGGGTTTGTGGAGCGTAGGGATACAGCCCTGCGGCAGCTGAGGACGGGCAGTTGCCCCAGAGCAGTGTTCTGTATTACATTCAAAGACCTCTCAGCGTCACTGGATCCCCTGAGTCTTCAGCCTGCACTTCTGCTGGGAGTGCTCCACTCCCACGTAGCAGGGGCCGTGGGAGCTGAGCGGCTGCCAGGGTCCCTGCATCCTGGGCTCGTTCTTGAGCGTCCGTGCATCCCTTCCCGGAGCCTCTGTGAGCTCCTCTTTCCATCTCGCCATCCTGTCACCCTGTTTGTTTGACAAGTTAGAAGCTAAGACGGAATGACTTCATTGTTCCTATACGTATGCAATTCACATTGTAGACACAGAATTTCTGCAGAGAGTTCTTTTTAAACTTTTAAATGTAGTTTTTAAAATTTATTTTTTGAAATAACCGTATAAGAATGCGGTTAAAAAATAACCAAGCAGTACCAGAGTATACACTATGCAGTGGAAACTAAGTCCCCTCCCCCCTTCCTCCCCAGCCCCCCTTCCCAGAGGTCATTCCATACTCTTCCAGAGCAATGCTGTTGATCAACAAGCATGTATATCTGTTTTGTTTTTTGTTTTTTGTTTTTTGCGGTACGCAGGCCTCTCACTGTTGTGGCCTCTCCCGTTGCGGAGCACAGCCTCCGGACGCGCAGGCTCAGCGGCCATGGCTCACGGGCCCAGCTGCTCCGCGGCATGTGGGATCTTCCCGGACCGGGGCACGAACCCGTGTCCCCTGCATTGGCAAGCGGACTCTCAACCACTGCGCCACCAGGGAAGCCCCATGTATATCTGTCTTTTAAACACAAAATGGGGGTGTATGATATTCTGTATTCTGTACATTTTTCCAAAGAACAGTGTCTCAGAAATCTTTCCAGATTGGTATATGTAATTCTACTCCTCCAAATGCCAGTATAGCATTCCATTGGAGAGAGGTAACAGGATTTATTTATTCAGCTTCCACCTGGACATTTCTGTTGTTTCCAGTTTTGTTTTGTTTTTTGCTATTATAACATATGATGCCACGAATATCCTTGTGTCAGCATGATGTGTAAGATAAATGCCTAGATGCATGTGGGCGTATACATGATTGAGTATGATGAACATTGCCAAACTGTCCTCTGTAAAAGTTGTAGGAGTGTCTTTTCTTGCCAGCAATATATTAGAAAGGCTGTTTGCCCGTACCTGCTGTAATGCACAAAGATTATAAAATGTTTTTATTTTTACCAGTTTGAGAGTTGTTAGATTAAAAAGGTATCTTATTTGCATTTCATTAATCATTAGTGGGGCTGAGCATATTTACAAATGCTGAAAGGCAATCTGTATTTCTTTTCTCTCTGAAGATTGCTCATGTGTGTCTTAGTAGATGGCTGGTATTTTTCTTTCCGTTTTGCGTAAACACTTTTTAAATAGTAAAGACTTTAGCCTTTTCATGTGTGTTGCAAAAACTTTCACAGTTTGTCACTTGTATTTTGACATTTAGGTAATATTGTTTGGCACAGTAAAAACTTGCTATTTTATGTAGTCAAATCACACAATTTTATCTTCATTACTTCCAGGTTTTGTTTCTTATTTGAAAGGCCTCTTGGTATATGGTTTGAGTGGTTATCAACAAAGATCTGGGTGAGCCTTCTGTCTTCTCAGTGCTCCTACAGCACCTCGAGCGCGGGGTGTGAATCTCCAGGATTAACTGAAGTGACTTCTGTTTTACTCCAGATAAAACGGAGTCAATTTGACCCCTAAAGAGGGGCCCAGAGTGCTCTCTCCCCTTGTCCCAGAGGCCTGCTCACCCCCTGTCCCTGCCATCTGTGTCACTGAAGTCTGTATCGCCCCCCCGCACCCCCAGAGGTTGACCCACCTTGTCCCAGAAGGGTACCCTCCTCCCTCACTTACTGGTCTCTGGACCAGAGAATCTGGCCTGGAACTCAAATAGAAGTTGTAGACAGGAACCCATCTAAGTCTTAGCACAGTGTTGTACCTGTTTTCTTTTCTAAAGGTACTGAGTACACAACCAGAGGTTTATTATGTTACACGTATTCTGTTCTTCATCACCTCTTACCATTAAAAATTCTATTTACTTCTGGAGCCCAGGACATCTCTCTAAATTCATCACCAGGAAGTTTATTGCAGTATTGCGCAGTTTGGCCCCATGGTTAATTTTGCAGCATTCGAGAAAATCAGACAGACCTTATGGGATGTTTATAACATTCAAGGCTTCAAAGATGAGCAACATGTACCCCTCCCATGGATGAGCTCACAGTTCCAAGGGAGAAGACATGGGGTGAAAGTTCACAGTACAAGTGGTTAGTGCAGCCATGGAGGGCTGTGCAACATTGAGGAAGGGGTTATACACGGGGTAGTCTTTGACCTGGGGCTTGCAGCAGGCATAAGGACCCTAATTCTCTGCATACGCTCTATTTTTTGCAACGGATATTTTTTTGCACAAGGTAGCATTCCACTTGTTTTGCTCAATAAAGGTAAACACTTGTTCAATAAAGGAACTACAGCAGTGAATGGTGACTATCAGGAATTATACGTCTAATTCCGAAAAATGTCTTAGTTTTTCTTTTTTCCTACTTTCTTCTTCCCGTTATAAGTAACGTCAATACTCAGGCACTTTGTTTAATCGTGATGTTAAATAAATTGGCCACCAGAGGGCACTGCATACTGACGGTGCCTCCATATTGGATGCTCAAATCTTCAAAGGCTCCAGAAGTGACTGTGTCACTCAGGTCTGTTGGCAACGGTTTCAGACCAAAAAATATGGCAGAAATTAAAAGAGGAGTGTGGCAAATCAACTGTACTTTAATATAAAATGAAAATTAAATTTGAAAAAGCAAGGGAACTTAAAAAAAAGGGGTCAGTGTGAATAAAGAAATTAGATACATGGTATAGTAGAATTTCTCTTTAATTGTTCATAAAGAGGAAACGTCTACATGGTTATGAATGTAGCTTACATCAGTTAAGAGAAGGTAATATGATAACATCAGTGTCCTGTATAAATCAGCATGACTTCTAAATTCTCTTTGAAAATGTTTTTAATTTCATTATGTGGTTTAATTCTCCATCTTAAACTAAAGATAAAGAACCAGTTCCTAATGTATTACATTCTTTTAGACACTGAGGTAGATATTATTGTTTGAATAGTGTCAAAATGTTGTAGTTGTGCACAAATTCTTTTCCTGTCTGTTTACAGAGTTTTGTTTTGTTTTGTTTTTGTGTTTGTGTTTTTTAGCTACATCACGTGGCTTGCGGGATCTCAGTTCCGCCAGCAGGGATCAAACCTGCACCCCTGCTGTGGATGTGCGGAGTTTTACCCACTGGACCGCCAGGGAAGTCCTACAAAGATATTTTAATGTATGTATTTCCCCTATGGATTTGAGGATTCCAAAACATTTTTCGAGTATTGATTTTCTCCCCTCCATCTTTTCCTTAAAACTTTTTAAAGGTATCATGTTTTTAAGCCCATTTGCATGTGGTCGAACTTGGCAATGTGGAGACCCTTTGTTACTATGGCTGGCACTTTAAGTCAATGCCTGGCATTTGTGAGCAAACTGAACTGGCCCCATGATATGGGCCCAAATCATGTAAACACTGTCAAGAACCTACCCCAAATTTCTCAGAAGGAGGAAAACATTCAAGTAGATTGTTGTTTGCAGGAATCCCACATCCCCAAACCGTAATCTCTGTGTTCCGATGATTTCTTACTAATTTATCAGACATGTTTAATGACCGTTTGTAACAAGGTCCTGCCCTGATAGGTAGGTGTTGCGGAGAATCAGAAAGTGATAAGACATTCTCTCTCGCCTTAATCCATGCTCCATTTAACTAGTACTTCTACCTAGGGTCATTGCTTGGCACAGTAAAAGTGTAGTGGTGGAAATGAGATATGGCCTAACCCAGACTATCAAATATTACTGGGGAAACTTTTAAGGGAAATAATTATAATTTTGAAAACTATCAAATAGCAGCTACTCAGTGCTTTGAGATTTAGATGTAGGTTAAAGCCACTCTTTAGATTAAATCATGATTTGTCTTTTAAGCTTGGAAAGCAAGTGAACGTTTGCCCCTTGGCTCTCTTTGCAGTGAGTGACCACCTGGGTACCTGGGGGTGATCCTGTAGCCATGCATCGTTCTGCAGATAGAATCCTCTGTACCACTAAATGTTTGGCCTCTTACATTTCATTTTGGATTGGCGAGGCAACTGGAATAGAGTTCCTTGGAACTGGTTTGTTATATGTTAGTAGTACCTTGGTACACACTGCTTTGGGAAGACTAATGACAGCCTTGGGGTGTCATACCTTGATGGTCTAAAGATTAGCTTCAAGTCATTAAATCTGTACAGTCATTTATTTAAAGTGATTATTGCTTATAAATTATTGTTATTTTAAGAGACGCTTTTCTCTCATTGCCTGGATCAACGACTTGTAATAAGTTCTGTATTGAAGAGCCATTGCTTCCTAATGACCTGTGTATCTTCAGGGCAGGCTGGATCTATTTTATCCTGGGGCATGATGGGTGTGGTCTCTGATTGTCTGGCCAGAGTCTAAATAGCATCAACCCTAACACAGGAAGAGCTCGAAGATACCACTCCCCCCCGCCCCCAGGTGAGCAATTTTTCCCTCTTTTCTCAAGCTTTTATGTGGCCTCCTCTAGGGAAGAGGCAACAAGTAGATCGTGGTTAAGACCCAGGTTCTGGAGCCAAACAAACCTGGGCCAGCCAGGAACAAACTTTGTGAGTTTAGGCAAACGGTTCAACTTCCCGGCCTCAGTTTCATCATGTGCAAATTGGGTGTAGGAACAGGTTACTGTGAAGATGAAGGGCCACTCTGTCTATAAAACACTGAACAGTCGTTATTAGTTACTGTTAACAGAATTGGTGGGAAAACCGGGTACTAAAACTGGCCTTGCCTGTACAATTTTTTATTTTAAATTAATATTATTTTTTAGAACAATTGTACGTTCACAGAAAAATTGAGTAAAGAGAACTGAGATTTCCCACATTCTCTTCTTTCCCACCCACAGTTTCTCCTATTATTAACATCTTCCACTATTTTTTATAATCAATGAGCCACTATCGATTCATTATTATAAACTAAAGTCTATAGTTTACATTAAGGTCCGCTCCTTGTGTTGTACGTTCTGTGGGTTTTGATGATGGATACTGTCATGTGTCCAACATGTTAGCATCATACGGAATAGTTTCACTGCCCTAGAAACCTTCTCTCTTCCACCTATTCATCCCTCCCCTTCCCCAACCCCTGGCAATCACTGATCTTTTTTTTTTCAATTCGTTTGATTGAAGCATAGTTGATTTACAATGTTGTGTTAGTTTCTGCTGTGTAGCAAAGTTATTCAGGTATACAAATATATACATTCTTTTTCATATTCTTTTCCATTATGTTTATCACGGGATATCGAATGTAGTTCCATGTGCTATACAGTAGGACCGTGTTATTTATCTGTTCTATGTACACTAGTTTGCATCTGCTAATCCCAAACTCCCAATCCATCCCTCCCCCCGCCTCCCTTCCCCTTTGGCAACCACAAGTCTGTTCTCTATGTCTGAATCACTGATTTTTTACTGTCTCCATAGTTTTGCCTTTTCCAGAATGTCGTATAGCTGGAATCATGCAGTATGTAGCCTTCTCAGATTGGCTTCTTTCACTTAGTAATCTGCATTGACGTTTCCTTCATGTCATGTCTGGCTTGATAGCTCATTTCTTTTCATCTCCCAGTAATATTCCATTTTCTGGCTGTACCACATTTTGTTCACCCATTCACCTCTCGTTTTCCATGGTATTTGCACTGCTTCCTTCCCTCTGTCACCCAGTCCTGGGAGCCGATGGAGGAGGAGATTGCAGCTTACACATCACTGTAGCCTTAGAATCTGGGACAAGACTGGCTAAGTAGTAGGTGTGCAATAAATGTTTGTTTAAATAAGAAAAGTGGAAAGAAAGGACTTTTAGATCGGCTACAACAGCATTCGTGCTGCTAAGTGGCAGGTTTTCTAAGGGCTGTCGGAAATGATGTCAATCCTTGGCTTGTTTTATTCTTGGGAACCTGGAGGGTCCGGTGCTGAGTCTGCAGGGCAGCGACACATGTCCCTGGCGGGGCCACGCCAGCGGGCACAGCAGCCGGACACATATTTTCCACGGGCCCAGCAACGGCTGCGCTCCCCGGAAGGTGGCCTGGCAGTTACGGTCACATCTTTGCTTAGAGAGGAGTGAGTGTGGTCAGGGGGTCTGGAGACTAACTGGCCTTTGAGGTGATAAATTGCACTTCCCTGGGGATCTGTATAAATACATCGTTAAACCATGGAGTGACTATGACCAAAAGCATCACTATAAAGTGTTCATTATTTAACGGCTGCTGCGGAAGAAGTTTTAGAATTTTCCTAGGCGAGGTAAGCAGGGCATAATTCATGTTGTAGGCGGGAGGTTATTCTTAAAATCAACATTATAAACATGAAAGTACAGTAAAGAACAAATTACTGGGCTTCCCTGGTGGCACAGTGGTTGAGAATCCGCCTGCCAATGCAGGGGACACAGGTTCGAGCCCTGGTCCGGGAAGATCGGACGTGCCACAGAGCAACTAAGCCCCTGCGCCACAACTACCAAGCCTGCGCTCTATAGCCCATGAGCCACAACTCCTGAGCCCACAAGCCACAACTCCTGAAGCCCATGTGCCTAGAATCCGTGCCCCACAAGAGAAGCCACTTCAGTGAGACGCCCGCGCGCAGCGACAAAGACCCAGCGCAGCCAAAAATAAATTAATTAATTTAAGAAAAAGAGAATAAATTACTATTTGGTGTCGTGCTAACCCACGTGAAACCCTGGCCTCAAAGTTTTTTTTTAAACAGAGGAAAAATGTTTCTTCCATGAACTTGTGTCTATAGAGAAACTGTTACTTAAGAAGAGGAAAAGATGTGATATATAATCATTCTTCTTATTGTTTTTTTAATTAAAAAACAGAGGATCAGAGACCTGTCCTGTGGCATGAGGGTGGGCCTGCCCTCGAATCACCCCTGACCCATCTGGGAGGTTCACAATAGCTAAGGTTTCATGTGGTGAAAGCTTGAGGGGACTTTGGGGAATTAGCCAGTTATGGACCGTATTGTTTTACTCATCTCCTGTTCGCCCTGCTGGTGAGGGAGGGATTCCACCCGAGGAATGGGGATGGCGAGTACACAGCCTAGAGGAGGACACCACAAGCCATGCTGGACCGCATGGGGCCGAGCTCAGAAGAGTGTGACCCAGCAGGGGCTGCAGGAGGCGGGCTGTGTACTCACAAGGGGGTGAGGTGCCCCTGGGTGCCGTGGGAGGATGTGATTGACTTGTTTGAATCATTCCCTGGGCTGGCTGCGGACTGACACCCACTACTCAGCTGTGCACAGGAGCCTGCCTGGTCCCGTGACAAGGGTCACGCACTAGGGGATCTTTTCTGCAATAGCAGGGTGGGGAGGGGAACTTGGCCTTAGCCTTTCCAAGGCCCTCTTGGTCTCAGATGTCAAGACAGCACATAATACAGCACTTAATTTTAGGTCTTATACCGCATGAGCATAGGTGAGGGGTGTCAAAGGGAGAGTGTCAGGTTGATGCTAATTCATTAAACATAATTAAATTAGCAGCCAAAGTAACTAGTTTACCTTTTCCCCCTTATTCACGGCAGCCCATCTTTCAGGCACAGTTCAGTTCCTGTTCTCTGAGTCACTGTCTCTGAGTTTCATCACGGAGAAGTCATAAAAGGCACACACCTCGCTTGCTAGAGCAAATGAAAAGACCCAGAGAGACACTTCACACCCGTGGCAGGTGATTCAGGGGCAGTGGGTGTTTTCTGCACCAGACATGAACTCCGAAGTTCTGTTTTGTACGTGGGCACTGGACACCACATCTAAAAGCAAGTATGTGTACTTGGGCCACAGAGCACGGAATGATTTCTTTCTGCAGAGTGCATATGGAATTTTCATTTGTTTTTAATAACGTATTTTATCCTCTGGTGGGATTTTTCATATACCAGTAGGCATTCTCCAAAGGCACAAAGAACGATGTTTACTTGTCATCATGCGGGACAGGGGTGGGGTGGGCCTAGACGGTTCCTTCATGGAGTGCCGTGTGGCTAATTTGTTCCATCGTGTCCAAGGCGCAGAGGATAGGAAGTGTCATTTATTGTGACTGAGGGACTTTTAGACTAGCATGAAATTGCCAACATGTATATCTTGATGGTTAACTTTAATTTCTATTCTTAGGCATTGCTGTATGTTATTCCAAGGGTGAGATATGGGTGACCTTGCTGTGTCTGAATTCTCAGATTTTGCTGAAGAGCAAAAGGTGTGTTCTAGATTTTCTTTACAGAGGCGCTGGAGACCAAAACTCTTGTTCCTGATTAGGGTCCTTGCTCTTAATGTTTGAGAGCCCATTGACTCCCCAGCGGGCTTCTCTGTTCCCTGAGAATAAATAATAAAGCCCCTGATCTGTCTCTTTCTTGCTTAGGGGGTTAGTGCGTGCACTCCACAAGGGAAGGAGAGACTGTCTTCACTGAGTTAAAGTTCCTTGTGCTTTTCCCTATTTCCAGCCAGCTGTTAGGAATTCTGCAGCCCTCAGCCCTGCCCGCCTTGGCGTTACCACGCGTGTGCTGAGGGTACTGATCCAGTGTGGGCAAAGGCAAGATTTAGGCCAGTTGTTAAAATCCTGATGAGCGTTAATGCACGCTGAGCATGGGTTTACATTCTACCTTGAGAGTCATTAAAAATGAATGCTGTGCTGAGCTGTTTTATCGTGGCTTTGCATTTGAGAAAAACCTCTAAGTAAAAGCAACTAAGAAAGTGTGAATAGCTTGGAAGTCCCTTCATATTCATTATAGTTTTGTGTGTGTGTGTGTGGCAAAGAATTTCCAATGTCCAGTTGTAATTGGTGACCTGCAGTCAGCCCCCAGGGTGGGCATTATTACTCCCTGTGACCTCTCAGGGATACACCTAACCCAGGCAGGCAGAAAATGAGAATGTTTTATGTCAGTAAATTAAATCTGTCCCAGGCAGATCAGCTGATTATGCCTGATGACAAGCCTTCGTTGGTGGTTCCTGTCAATAATAATATTGTAGGTATGTAGTGGGATGGGAGGGGGTGATGTGTGTCAGCATCTCTGTAATAGACTTCTCTCCAAGATGCAAGTATCCAGCGATGTGTCTGGCAGATAATAGGTTCAGTTTTATGAGCTTTATTGTTATCTTGGTGATGTGCTGATGCCTGAAATCTCAGTCTGGGCAAAGCTGTAGCAACTGGAATTGCCCGAGGTTATAGATTGCTAAATGTAATTATTCAACCCCGTGTCGACAGGTGACTTCAGAAACATAGAGACGCTCATCCTGGCTCTGCAGAGTTTGGTGGAGATTGGCTGCTCAGATATATAAAATATTACATTTATACTGAGATCATGTAAATGATCTTCTAAGAAAGAGACCCATTAATGGAAAGAAAGCATGTTGCATTAAAGGTCAGGTGTATTACTTTTAAAATATCTGAGACAAGAGAAGAATAATTTAACAAGCGTTTATCGAGAACATTTTTTGGATGTCATTTTTTTGGGTTACTGGTGAGCACTGAAATATTTGAAATCCCAGTTGCTGATTTCATGGGCTTTAATGAAATGACTGAAAAAAGCACACCTGTACACAGAAAATCCTGTGATCAAATGTAAACCTCATATGAACAAAGAGTGTTGGTTTAAGAGACTAGACGTTAGTGTAAAAAATTTATTTTAAATTCTGGGGGTCATTAGAGGGAGCCAAACGCATCCAGCGCTGGGGGCATCCAGCCATCTAAACCCTCCCTTGACAAAACCGGGGTGTCTCAGCAGGTCTGTAACATGGGGCACCTGCCGAGGCTCACAGTATGGCCACTGTATTGAAATCTTCATTATGATTTTTGTAATTTGAAATTTCCATGCTTTTCCAACAGGATTTAGCAAATAAAAATGTAGGACACCTGTTAAAACTGAATTTCAGCTCAACAATGAATACTTTTTTTTCCCCTTTTAATAGACCTTAAGAGCAGTTTAGGCTCACAGCACAATGGAGCAGAAAGTGTAGAGAGTTCCCGTTTACCTTCTGCCCCCACTCGTGCACAGCCTCCTCCATCATCAGCAGAGCGGGGCATTTGTTAACCAGGGATGAACCTACATGGACACATCATCGCCACCAAAAGGCCACAGTTTGCCTTGGGGCTCACTCTTGCTGTGGTGCATTCTATGGAGTTTGACAAATGTGTAATGACATGTATCCACAATTTTAGTGTCATTCAGAGTCCTTTCATTGCCCTAAAAGTCCTCTGTGCTACGTCCCTCTTCTCCTGAAACTCCTAGCAACCAGTGATCGTTTCCTTGTCTCCGCAGTTTTGCCTTTTCTAGAATGTCATATATTTGGAATCATACGGGATGTAGCCTTTTCAGATTGGCGTCTTTCACTTAGTGATAAGCATTTAAGGTTCCTCTGTGTCTTTCCATGACTTGATAGCTCATTTCTTTTTATTGCTGAATAATATTCCGTTGTCTGGATGGACTGGTTTATTTATCCGTTCATGTGCTGAAGGACATCTCGGTTGCTTCCAAGTTTTGGCAATTATGAATAAAGCTGCCATAAATATCCATGTGCAGATTTTTGTGTAGACATGTTTTCAGCAACTTTGAATAAATGCAAAGGAGTGTAATTACTGGATGATATGGTAGGAGTATGTTTAGTTTTATAAGAATAGTGGTTTTTTTTAGTATAAATATGTCCCTAATATTGCAGAGCAGCTCTACTTTTCAAAGATGGAGGGCTTCATGCAAGGCAATGGACACACAAGTCACACTTTTTTTTAAAATAAATTTATTTATTTTATTTATTTATTTTTGTCTGCGTTGCTGTGCGTGGGCTCTCTCTAGTTGCGGTGAGCGGGGGCTACTCTTTGTTGCGGCGCATGGGCTTCTCATTGCGGGGGCTTCTCCTGTTGCGGAGCACGGGCTCTAGGTGCACGGGCTTCGGTAGTTGCAGCACACGGGCTCAGTAGCTGTGGCGCACGGGCTCAGTTGCTCCGTGGCATGTGGGATCTTCCCGGACCAGGGCTCGAACCCGTGTCCCTTGCATTGGCAGGCGGATTCTCAACCACTGCACCACCGAGGAAGCCCAGCCGTCACATTTTTAAATTAGGGTTTTGAAAAATAAGGCAAACTTTACATCTCTCTCTACCCCTCCAATTGATGTAACTTACTCCTAGCCCCCTACTGGTTTCCATGGCAGCCAGTGGTGCTGGAAGGAGCCAGAGATCCCACACGGGGGAGGGCTGGACAGTGTCCTGGGCACTTTTTTTAAAAAATTAATTTCTATTGGAGTATAGCTGCTGTACAGTGCTGTTAGTTTCCGCTGTACAGCAAAATGAATCAGTTATACATATACACGTATCCCCTCTTTTGGGGTTTCCTTCTTTTTTGATTATGAGGCTGTGCCCGGCACCCGCAGAGCCTCTCACTGGGCTTGGGCTTGGGACTGTGGACTGAAGATGCTCCCCGTGAAATGCTTGCTCTTCACCGAGGCCTCTCATACCTTTCAGCTTTCTGGTTGCCGAGGCCTTGCTTCTGCTGCCCCTAACTCTTCTTGCTGTCCCGATCTCCCCAAAGGTTTCTCAGGGTGGCCGGCGGGCTTTCAGAAGTGAGACCTGAGGCTTGGAAGGCATCAGGCCTTCTCTGCAGAGCTGTTTTAGGTTGAAAACGAAAAGCAGCTGTCCCAGTGTGAAGACGATTGGTGGACAGCCTTTGGTGCTGCAGAGATCTGGGCAAGCCTTTCCGCCTACGGAAAGGCAGCTGTGCCCCCAGCTCTGGTGCCCAGCACAGTTACCTGGGGAGCTGCTGGTCCCAGGGCCAGACCTCACCCCAGGCCTGCTGGACCAGGTGGGGAGATGGAGGTAGCAAAGCGCTGTGTGCAGCAGCTCCCAGCCTGAGAGGGACTCCTGGAAGGGGGTGGGTCGGGGCTGTAAGGTGGGGACTTTCTTGTCCTGGGATCTGCCAGGGCCCACGAGGTGCCAGAGGCAGCAGAGGGGACAGGCCTTCAGTGGTGAGGGAGTGAGATGGCCCAGAGCATACCCTTCCAGAGGGCAGCTTGCCAGGTCACCCTGCTGCTGTACCGCTCCCTTTTCAAAGTGGCTGAGACGCCACTTGACTTCAGGTCTGCAGGACGTGCCACAGCAACATTCCTGGCCACCAGGGGACCCTGGCACCCAGCAGGGGGCAACTGTGGGCAATGAGGTGCAGGGCCGTGCTCAAGTTAATCCCGCCTGAGGGGCAGCAGAGTGGACATTGCTGGAATGCTGAAAGGCGGCCTGGGGAATTCACTGATTACTCCTCAGTGACCTCCCCCTGTGGAAAACCTAAGCTCCCTAAAATTCTAAGAGTCAGTTGGTAAAATAGGACGTAAAATCTTTTTTTTTTTTTTTTTACTTTTTTTTCCATGGGACGTGATGAGGTTGGATGAGGTTGGATGAGCTCAGGAGCTTCAAAGAATGGGCACAAGAGGGCGCCACCGGGGAGCCCTCCTGCTCGTCCCCTGAAGTGCCTGGACTCGTGAAATAGACCAGAGCCAAGCATCCCACCTCGTCAGTATCCTGAGAGCAAAGCTGACACCCTGCTCATACTCCTGGGCCGGGTTTATAAAGCCCAAGTTTTATGAAATTAGGATGCCAGGTGACTAACATAAAAACGTCAAAGATTTATAAGCAAGTACGGAGGGACTTAGAGTCTTTAAATGTTTGTCACCAACATTTCCACAAAAGGGGTTGCTTTGCTGGGGATAGACTTTTCTCTGGGACTCTCCTGGGATGGGCACCATCCTTGCAGGCCCTTTTCTGCCAGACATTGTTCTGTGCTTCCAGGGCAGACAACCCACCACTTGGATTAAAAAAGCTAGATGTATAATTACGGTAATGTCTAGTTGCGCAAGTTGTGAACAATTCTTTTCCAACTTCATTTATGTGCTCTGATCTACCGTTGTGTTTATACTTTGATTTCGGAAGCAATTCTCCCATTCTCATTTCAAAATATTTCGGCCTCATCTCAACTAAAATGCAAGGCTTTTAAAAAACAAAGAAACGTGTTAGTGATCATAAATGATTGTGATGTGACCATCTGAGGATCACATATAATCAAGTGAATTTAACTCACTGTCTGTCCGGCTGCTATAACAAAAATACCACAGACTGGTGGCTTAAACAGCAGACATTTATTTCTCAAAATTCTGTAGGCTGGATGTCCAAGATGAAGGCTTCTGAAAATTCAGTGTCTGGTGAGGACCCTCTTCCTGGTTCTTGGTAGACGCAGTCTTCTCCTTGTGTCCTTACATGATGGAAGGGCAAGAGAGAACTCTCTGGGGTCTCTTTTATAAGGACAATAATCCCATTCATGAGGGCTCCACCTTCCTAAAGTCCCCACCTCTTTATACCATCACATCAGGGATTAGATTTTAATATATGAATTTTGGGAGGACACAAACATTCAGTCCACAGCAACACGTGAATAGATAAAATACAGAAAGCTAAGAAAGCAACTTTCATGGACCTGGGTTCAATTCAATACAACAGCCATTTGTTGGAGTCCTACTGTGTGTCAGGTCCAGGGACTTGTTATTGGATCAACATGAGTGAATGAAATGTTCTTATCTGTAAGGTGGTTAGAGGGGAATTGGGTGAATTACAAATAATTTTAACTAAATGGTTGAAGGCAATTGAATTTTATGTAATGTTTGCCTGTATTTTTGTTATAAAATGTTTGCTTATACTTCAAGGCTTTTAAACGGTGATAGATATGGATGTTGACTTGACATTTCAATACTAATGATCACAAAAGTGGTCCTTGCATTATAGCCAGGAAAGAGATGGCCATAAAAGGAAGAAGCCTCTGATGTGTCCCTATACGTAGGTTAGAATAGACTGCTTGTTAACATTTTGTGATTTTTATTTCATTAGTAAAATTGAAAGTACACCCTAAAGCAACTAGCACTTCTATGAAAACATAAATATTTTAATTATTACATACCTTCAAGACCAGAAAAGGGAGTAATCTAAAAAAAGACATGTATCAATAAAACGCTGTGGGCTGCATTGAAGATTTAACGTATATTTACTTTGATTTCCCTTAATAAACGTTTAATTTTTATTATTAAAAAATTATCAGGGCTTCCCTGGTGGCGCAGTGGTTGAGAGTCCGCCTGCCGATGCAGGGGACATGGGTTCGTGCCCCGGTCCGGGAAGATCCCACATGCCGCGGAGCGGCTGGGCCCGTGAACCATGGCCACTGAGCCTGCGCGTCCGGAGCCTGTGCTCCACAACGGGAGAGGCCACAACAGTGAGAGGCCCGCGTACCGCCAAAAAAAATTATCTCAGACGTTTCCGCTCTTCCAGAAGAGGAGAAAGAGAACTTTTCAGAATTTGGAGCTAGGGAAATACTTACACTTGCATCCACCTTTGTTATGGAATTTTAATCATACAGCACTGTTGCAAATAAACCTTCTGAAAAGAGAGCAGCTACAAAAAATTGCAGCTAGATGTGCACCAGATGTTTTTCTAACAGGCAGTTTAACTGGATTATATAAATCGAGTATAATGATGGTTTTTAAATCTCCATTTTCCCCAGGTCCATTTTATTTTATGATTCTATCATCAGATTTCTTTGGAGACACCCAGGCTTCCTGTCTTTTTTTCTGTATTCTTTTCATTTTATACCTGCTTTATCCTTTAATTTGAACTTGAATCACAGTCATCCTTGTCATCTGTTCTTTCCTTTTTCTCCTTTTAGTTCTCTCTCTTCTATATTCTTTCTAAAATATTTTATTAGAAATAGAACTTTTTATTAGAACTTTAGGTTAGAAATTCTCCAACCTAGAAGTTTTCTTTACTTTAGAATATGATCCAAAAGGTGTCTAGTTGAATGGAAGCAGGGATTTAAAAGGCTGAGATTAAATATGTTAACTTAAATTTTGATATCTGAAAATAAGATATGATGAGCAGTACAATAAGTTTATTTGATGAATAATTTGGCCTCTTTTGCTGGCATTAGAATAAAATTGGTGAGGAAGAAACTTCATCTGTTTTGGTTAATTAACAATTTTCTTGCCGGTGTGTTTTGTCTGGATGTGGCATTTAGGAATGTCAGATACTTAAATATTGTCATGCTAGAGAGAGATGTTGTGGGAAATACTTTGGTTGCTGTATATGCACTTATTTAGAATTTTAATTCAGCTTCTGGTATGTTTGTTGTATCTGTACATATGTTCAACTCCATCTTGGTTTTCTATCCTATGGTGTTTAGGAAGCACATCTATCTAAAACATCCCATCTATTTTTTTTGTCTTTAATGATACAATACAATTTATTAATTTTATGAAACCTTGACCCTTGAGTAAGCATCTTTTTAATATTTTGTGTGACAAAATGGGAAGTATACATAAAACATTTTAGCTTTATATTGAAGTACGAAGGCTCTCATGAGGTTGAATTGTGAGCTGAACTGTTGGCTTTTTGCATAGAATACCCATTTTTCCTTGAAAGAGCCACTGATACACAACCATACACATCTATGGCTGTTCAGATTTGTGTATTCGACAGACCTTTCCTTAAAAATGTCAATTCAAGAAAACAAAATACTATATTTGTTGCCAAGGATAAAATTGGAAATTTCAGGTAAAAATTTACATTTTTGAAAACTTGTGTCTACCCTGAGCTTGAAAACTTCCTAGTTCTTAAAGATTTTTCTGACGAGCTCAATGGTGATACAAAGGTAACTTTTTGATATTGTGCAGTGAAATGTGTGAACATGTGGAAGATCAGTATAACTCAGTAAACCAATATTTTCTAAAAAGTATCAATGTATAATGTCACAGAATTATGTGTGGTAAGAGAACGATCCAATGTAAAAGATAGACCAATCGATTTTAAAGTAATAGAGTAAAAATATTTACTTAGACAATTTAAGTTTCCACACTGTAGCTAAATTAAAAAAAAAACTTCCACTTACTGAGTTTTGGTGTAGTTTCAAAAAAGAAATAATATCCCCAATCATCTGAAAATAGCTATGAAAATACTTTTCCTTTTCTTAAGTATATATCTGCATTAAGTCAGATATTTTTCATCTCCTTCAGCAAGAGTAACCTCTCAACATATTGAATACAGACCCTTATATGAAAATTCAGCTGCTTCTATTAAGCCAAACATTAAAGATATTTGCAAAAATGTAAAACATTGCCACTCTTCTCACAATTCTTTGGGAAATATAAATAATTATAATTATTTATAAAAATATATCATTTTCTTTAAAAAATAATGGTTTATCATCATTCATTTAAAATAAATACATACTTCTGAATTTTTCAGTTTTAATGTCTAATGTAAAAAGTGATAAATGTAACATCCATCACCATTCATAGTTACAAATTTTTTTTTCTTGTGGTGAGAACTGTTAAGATCCCCTCTCTTAGCAACTTTTCAATATGTAATACAGTATTATTAACTATAGTCACCATGCCCTGCATTACATCCCCATGATGGATTTATTTTATAACTAGAAGTTTGTACCTTTTGATACTTTTCATTTAGTATGTTTCTTCTTGATGATGTAGTATATCCTTTAATAATTCTTTCAGACAGGTTTGACTGTGGATGATAAATTCTCTAAGTCTTTGTTAAAACTTCCCATTTATTTTTCTAGGAAAGTAAGCATATTTAAGTAAATACTTTGGTGGTTCTGGAAATTTTCTGTAATTTTCTATGCAGATACACACATATACATATTAATATTTGCCCCTATATAAACTATATTTATTATGAAAATAACGCTTGACAGTTAAAAACCAAGAATATGGAAGTCCTTCCCAGAGCTTTATTTATTAATGATTGGGTGTCTGTTCTTCCCAGCTTTTCTCTACGTCCCTAACCGTGGTTCTTACATTTCAGAAGGCATCAGAATCTACAGGGGGGCTGTATTAACAGAGATTGCTGAAGCCCATCTCCACCATTTTTTTTTTTTTTTCGGTACGCGGGCCTCTCACTGTTGTGGCCTCTCCCGTTGCGGAGCACAGGCTCCGGACGCGCAGGCTCAGCGGCCATGGCTCTCGGGCCCAGCTGCTCCGTGGCATGTGGGATCTTCCCGGACCGGGGCACGAACCCGTGTCCCCTGCATCGGCAAGTGGACTCTCAACCACTGCGCCACCAGGGAAGAAGCCCCCATCTCCACCATTTTTGATACAGTATGTCGTCGATGGGGACTGGTTGATTTTTAACCACACGCACATAATACTTTGAGCAAATTTCTCAAAAGTTTTTCGGTGTTGCTGATATTGCTGGGCTAGGAATCACACTTGGAGTCCACTGGTCTATAAAATGCTACAGGTTAAATTGGTATTTTTCTAATTTCCTTTCCCCAAATGTAACTTAGGGGAGGCATCAAATTAATTTTGCGATGGCCTTGAAACTGCCTGCCTTGAAATCCTCACTTTGTCAACAGTAAAACCTGTTGCTGTTGTTATTATTATAGAGTAATATACAAATATGATCAAGTATTACGTGCTTGAGGTTAAAAAATCATACGGTACAGAGGCATTTAAAGTGAATAGCAACTTCCTCCCCTTCTGTATTTCCAGTTCTCAGAGGGAACCATCTTCACCTCAATTAACCCTTTTCTCTGGCATTTACCCCTGTATATTGCTATTATGTTTAAATTGTTGTTTCTTGATTCATCACTTTTAGACACATACTTGTTTTGTGAGAGGAATCCTTGAATTAGGAAACCAAACTCCTCTGTCTCCATCCCAGAAGGATTGTATTACTAATTTTAGTTCCCTGATTGATTATTTTTAGACTCTAAGTAGTATTTTACCTTTGTATTTCTTGTTTCATCAGTTATAGACAATAGCTCTTGATTCCTCACTTCATGATAGGAAGATAACAGTAACATTATTCTTTCAGCTCTTCTCAATTTCTAGCTCTTGTTTTCTGTGATTTCGTCACATGACCTTTCATTTGATTCTATAACCAAAATTGTCCTCTTTTCTTTGTCAAGATTTTGATAAGAACTTGAAAATAGAATAGTTTACTTGATCTCACTATATGCTTATTGTTCACTAGAGGGCCATGTAGTGTAATGATTGTATTGTCTTTGTTTTATTATTATTTTTTTAAATTTATTTGTTTTTGCCTGTGTTGGGTCTTTGTTGCTGCTTGCGGGCTTTCTCTAGTTGTGGTGAGCAGGGGCTACTCTTTGTTGTGGTGTGCGGGCTTCTCATTGCAGTGGCTTCTCTTGTTGTAGAGCACGAGCTCTAGGCTTGTGGGTTTCAGTAGTTGTGGCGCACAGGCTTAGTTGCTCTGCGGCATGTGGGATCTTCCCAGACCAGGTCTCGAACCCGTGTCCCCTGCATTGGCAGGTGGACTCTTAACCACTGCGCCACCAGGGAAGCCCTGTCTTTGTTTTTGAACTCTGTTTCACATGGAGTTTCTATTGACTTTTTTTTAAAAAACTTGACTCTTTGCCTTTATCATAGTCTAATTTTTATTTTTTTTCTGTTTATTATTTATTTATTTGGCTGCATCAGGTCTTAGTTGCAGCATGTGGGATCTTTAGTTGGGCATGCAGATCTTTAGTTGCAGCATGTGGACCCTTAGTTGCGGCATGTGTGACCTAGTTCCCTGACCCAGGATTGAACCTGGGCCCCCTGCATTGGGAGCGTGGAGCCTTGGCCACTGGACCATCAGGGAAGTCCCCTCATTTTTAAATAAATCAATATCATACCAACTATGTTGTTAATTTCCCTTTTACCCAAAGGCCTCTCTCTGAGACCTTTATCTTTTTTCTCTGATCTTAGGTGGCTTTTTCCTAGGACTGCTACATAGCTCTCACCTAGGGATCCCCTTCATAGCTCTCCTCAGTTGGGTCCACTCATTCCTATATCCCCTGATTTCTTCTTTCTCATCCTTTTTCTTAACTTAGTCCTTCCTTTTGCTGACTTACATTCTTAATAAAGTTACTAAGGAAATAAGTATTGTGAGTCCTACCATGTTTAAAAATGTCTCCATTTGGCATTTAAAATCAATTAATTGGTTGACTTCTATAGAAATTTCTGTTAAGAATGACTTTCCCATCAGGAATCTGAAGACGTTGCTACATTGTCATCTGCCATCCAGTACTAGTGATGGGAAATTTAATTCTTTCTCCTTTGTAGGTGATTTTCCTCTATCTTCTGTGGAAGCCTTAATATCTTCTCTTTATTCTCAGGGTTCTAAAAATTATCTGATTAATTTCTTTTTTCTGTTCCTTGTGATCTCTGTTTGGAATCTGTTACTTTGGTGGAAAACAAACTGGATTTCTTTTTTTATTTTATTGAATAACTGTCATCTCTTCTCTTTGTTCTGTTTTTCTATGAGATATTTTAAATTTATCTTCTTCCTGTCCTCCTACTAACATTGTTGGCCATTATATTTTTAATCTCTGAGTCTTTTCTGATTCTCTGATTTTTCCTTTTTCATAGCAACTGTTATTATTTGTGGATGGAATATCTCCTAAGAGGCCACCAAATTAGACTTTTAAAAAAAGTTCTATTTCCTGCCTTGTGTGTTTTCCCTTTTTTTTTTTAATCCTGGGATCTTTTTGTTTTGTTTTGTTTTTATAAATCTTGGTCTTTATGTTGCAGAATTTCCTCAAATGTCTGGTGATGCTTGGTTGCCCATTCATATTTAAGAATGAAGCACTAGGGGCTTCCCTGGTGGCACCGTGGTTGGGGGTCCGCCTGCCAATGCAGGGGGCGCAGGTTCGTGCCCCGGTCCGGGAGGATCCCACGTGCCGTGGAGCGGCTGGGCCCGTGAGCCACGGCCGCTGGGCCTGCACGTCCGGAGCCTGTGCTCTGCAATGGGAGAGGCCACAGCAGTGAGAGGCCCGCATACGGCAAAAAAAAAAAAAAAAAAAAAAGCACTAACAGACAGACCCCAGGAGGCATGGGTTAGTTTTCGATATATTCTAAAATGCCAAGCTACACATGGCTTCGTTTGGTGCTGTGTCCCCTATGATGTCCTCCCCAATTCTTCTCAACATTATTCTCAATTTCTTTAGGGAAGAGCATCTTTTTCTGTGACTTGTATTATACAAACAGTCTGCCAAGTGTTTTGCACATGGAAGTTGGGAGTGGAGTGGGGAATCAACATCTATAGGCTGTTTTAATCCACGTATCTCCTACTCCTTCTTTCCTGGCTCTTCTGAGTCTTGAGTTCCTCCAAATTGGCAGCTGGCTCAGTGGAGGTCCCCACAGGGCACCTTCTGGGCTGTGATCTTCCTGCTGTGCTTCGTCATTCACATCTCCTGCCTCCGGGCCATCTTGTAATCTTTGGCCAAATCTCTCTCTCATTTAAGAAAATTATTGTGGCTGTTTTTTATTCATCATTCTAATGACATCTCAGGAATGGAGGCAATAAAAGCATGTTCTTAATCTTGTGTCCAAAATATAAAGGGTCACATATCAAAGTTTATAGTGAAGGTATGTTGTAGTAGCTTACTTTGGTGAAATCACAATTTATAAAGAATTGGGTTTCGGCAGGATTTTTAAAGTAATGGTAGACTTTTGTTGATGAGTTAGTATTCAGAACCAGCTGCCAGTCAGTGGGTCTCTGACAAAGTCCTTATTTCATTACTGTAAGCACGGGAGACTTTTTTACATGGGAGAGGTCCAACTGAAGTTTTTGTGATGATAGACATGTTCTATGTCGTGCTTTCCAAGGTAGTATCCTGTGTGCCTGTTGAGCGCTTGAAACATGTCTAGTGCTGCTGGGTAACTGAATTTTAAATTGTATTCACTTTTAATTAATTTAAATTTAAATAGTCCATGTGACCGGTAGCCACCATGTTGGACAGGCCATTCTAGATCATTGGATCATTTAGTTTTCTTAAAGTACTTATAAGTGTTTGCTTTGAGCCCATCAGAGTATTAGTTCTTTAAAGGCAGCGATGTGGTCTGTCTTGGTCCCTCTTGTGTCTTCAATGCTTATCACTGTACCTGGCACACAGTAGGTGCTCAAAAATATTTGTTGCCTACATAAATTGAGAATTGAGAAAGATAACACATTTTTAGTGTGCACGTAGATCTGAGTTTTTCAGTCTATATCTCGGTGGAGATTCAAGACTAGGACTGGGTTGTAAAGAATAGATACACCACTTTCTACTTCAAAATGTCATTTAACATGAGCTGTTGTGTTGCTCATAGAAACACACTACGTTTCACGGGAAGCTTTTCTTCTACCTGGATGGCATGTTTGCCCTTTTCTCTGTTCTCTTTTCTACTTAGCTAAATCGTCTACATTAAGATTCAGCCTAGGTGACCCTGTACTCCAGGAGGTATTCTGTGACTGTTTCACCCACTCTTCACTTAGCCTTCTCCTCCCTGGGTCTGGATTGGATGCTTCTGCTGCGTTATTGGCGAGCTGCTCAGTGCTCACCATGTGCCGCTCACATGTTTTCACCATGATACTGCGAGCTTCCTGAAGGCAACACCTCGTCTGATCAGCTCCGTTTCCCAGCATAACACCTGAGAAGGGCAGGCATTTGACTAGTTCTCTTACTCATATTAACTGCTAACCTTGGCTGTTGTATCTAGTACTAGTGGCCTAGGAGGTAAATATGTAATATCCCCACCTGTTTGTGGCTGTGGCTTGCGCTTCTCTTATTTTTAAATGTAATTATCAGAAGTTGAGAAAAGGACCTATCGTTCTTGGTACTGAGCATATATGGTACAATTTAAACATGGATGAATACCAAGAATTTATAACTAATAAATTTCATTAATCCTCATCCATGTATTTACGGAAAAGATTGAGCATTTAGCAAGCTAGCATTACTTTGTCTGTGCATCTTCTCTTGTCTGGAGCTGAGAGGAGAATGCTAAAATGCATCTTGTGTCCGGGTCGAGGGCTGCACGTGGTGATTGTGGAGCTGACGTGAGAGGTTGCGGTGCTTCAGAGGGTGGGGATGGATAGATACCATTTCCTTCAGTGGGGTTTGCGTGTCTGTGAAGCACATTTCAGCAAAACAAGCAGGTGCCAATAAACCGTCCTCTTAGTAAAACAGGAATGAGGCAAACAACCAGGTGTTTTCCTTAACATGAGCCACGCAGAGAGACACGGGCTGGATAACAAAACAGCCCAGGGTGCTTTGTGTCTGTATAGGAGAGAGGTGGGAGGGAAAGACACAGAAACCAGGGATCATCATAATAAAGGCTGTAAGAGGATTAACTATCAGGGCCGGAGGAAATGTTTCTGAACCACGATGGCCGGGAGATGCTGAGGCAACGTGATGTGCTGCCCTGGGGGGGTCCTGCCCGCCCTACCCCCCCCCCCAACCATGGTCTCCCTAGTAACTTACTGCCACATCTCTACCCCTAACTGAAGAGGCAAGAATCCATCTCAGGGCAAACTCCAAACTTTGGCCACACTCCCCACCTCAGGCTATCCAGCTCCCCAGGTTCCCTGAGATGGAGATGTCTCCTGCGGGCTGCACTGAAAGAGCAGGGCCAGTGTGTTCAGGGTGTCCACGTTTGATCCGTCAGCACAGCCTCCCATGTCCATCCAGGAGCATCCTTTCTGCTCGGGCAACTCTGTCTGGAAGCAGATTTCCATTAGCCTCAGCCGGAGGGGGTACCTTATTCACACACATCCTCTCTGAAACTAACATGCACAGTTTCTGAATCAGTTCTGGAACTGACTCTCCCGAGAGGTTTTACTAGGTTCCTCATCTCCCCTTGAATCTATACCACCCCCTCCCTCAGATCAGACAGAGGAAGGGAAGATACCTAGTGAAGGTCAGCAAAGGCCAGAACACGATGCCCCCGCGAGCCTGTCCTCTGCTCACCGCCCTCCCTCCACCAGCTCCTGTGACGTGGGGAAGCCAGGCCTTGGTTCTGGTATAGCACTGTCCAGGGCGTGGCCTCCCATGGAGCATCCTGGGTAGAGCCCATAGCTTTAGGCCAGAATCTTTTTTTTTTTTTTTTTTTTCGGTACGCGGGTCTCTCACTGTCGTGGCCTCTCCCGTTACGGAGCACAGGCTCCGGACGCGCAGGCTCAGCGGCCATGGCTCACGGGCCCAGCCGCTCCGCGGCATGTGGGATCTTCCCGGACCGGGGCACGAACCCGTGTCCCCTGCATCGGCAGGCGGACTCTCAACCACTGCGCCACCAGGGAAGCCCTAGGCCAGAATCTTGATCGAGTTTTGGCAGGACAAGAATGACTTTGATTAAATCCTATAACACCAAAACTGCAAAATATATTTAGCTCTCTGAGGTTGGTGGAAGCAATGAGAGTTATTTTCAGAGATACTGTCCATCTCTGGGGGACCTCCAAGCCTTGGTCAGGAAGGGAGAGGCATCCAACACAGACCCCGAGCACCGGTGAAATCCACTCCTCTCAGCATCACAGGGTTCCCCTCAATGTAGCGTCAGCTGCACTCTCCCCCAAAGACTCAATACAATTGCATTAGCCGTAGAAGACACTGCAGAACCCACTGCTGCGTCTGTTTTCGGGGCCGTAATTGCAACGAGCATCAGCGTCCTCTCTGCGCCCATCCTAAGTTCCGGCCAGCATTTCAGCTGCTCTGCCTGCATAGGTGAGGTGATCTGGGCTTATCCTTGGGGGCTGGAGTGGGGGAGGTGTGTTCTCTTCTTCGTCTTCCCAGGATTGGTTGCTGCAAAGACCTACTCCCTATTAAAGGCATCCAGGGCAGCCCAGGGTCCTTTCTTGTCTTGAGCCACTAGCAGGAGAGGCAACATGGCCAGGTGGGAGTGGTAGCTTTAGACTCGGGTAGAACTTTACCTTATCCTCTTGTGGGAGTGATCATCACTCTAGAAACCATAACCTCTGATCATGTAAACCTTAAGGGTACAGGGCTGGGGAACATAACTTCCCCAGGGGATATCTGGGGCTGGTGGGTCGAAGGTCATCCCTGGTCGAAGGTCATGCTTCACCGCTGGCTCCCAGGGTGTATTTTAGCCACTGGGGACACAGCAGCACACAGCAGCCTCTGGTTTCCTGCGTCCTAGAGGACGAAGCCTGGGTCGTAAACCCTCGCTGGGAGTCGCTTAGTGACTCGGCCACCTGGACTAAAGAAGGAAGAGCAGAGCCAGAGAGGGGCAGGTCATGTGGGACAAAAATGAAGGGACAGAAGCGAAGGAGGGGGAAGTCGTAGCGGGCTTCGTGGGAAGGAGGGCAGGACACTTCTCACCTCTCGTCTTACTGTCCTCCAGTCTGGCTGCGTTTCCACGTCTCCCCTGAAACTGCCCTGGTCCTTCAATCTCTGAATCCTGAAATACTCCCCTAGGCTTAGTGCACTCGAGCCCGCAGCCTCAATACCTTCCAGACACTCTCCCACTGCTTCCGTAAAGTGAGGTCCGCACTCTCTTCTCCAGTCCACACTGCCTGCTCCTTCTTAGATGGAGTCTGTTGATTCCTCCTTGTCACCTCTGTCATCACTGAATAGCAAAGTGCATCGAGGCTGGACCTCCTGTTCCTTGATGACCTTCCCTCCCTGGGACACATCATGGCATCAGGAATTCTCTGTATGCTTATACCCCCCAATTGGACTGCAGAACAAACTTCTCCCCTGGGCTATAACTCTTTGTATCCAACTGCCTACCTGACATCTTGAGTTCAGTGTGGAACACAACTCTTGCTTCCCATCCTTCATGTGTTGCTGCAAGTGGTTGGAAAAAAAAAAACTAACTTTTTATTCTTCATTAGAGTTAATTTATATAATTAGAGTTAACTTAGTTAAAATATAATTAGAGTTAACTCTATGAGTTTATTTATTTTTGTAGCTTAAATCCTCCAGGTTTAGCTTATGTAGTGTGTGTACTTTAAAAAAAATTAATTCTTAAGTGTACGTTTGTGGCCTCTTAAATAACAGCTCAAGGCTCTTCTCCATCTTCCTGCCCCACTTACTTCATTCTGTCCTAATTGCTTTTGCAAAGCACACATGGCTATGGAGCTCTGGAATTAAGGAGGCAGCTAGGGAGGAGGAGAAATGCCCAACCCCTGACCTCCTGAAAGATTCCGCTTCAAGGAATCAAGATCTCGTACAGTGAGGCCTCCTCTGCTTCTTTCTGCTGTGGGTGTGGGTGGTAATTCTGATGTAAAGTACACCCACTGCTTTCTTCTCTGACCTGGGATTCTGCATAAATATTATCTAAAATCTGGTTTCCGAATTTGGTGGAACTATAGGGAGAAGAAAAAAAACAAGGGCAGTGGTAATTCCTGGTTGGGTGTCCTTAACGACATTAGATAAGTTCTATGACTTCAGATTTCGGAATCATAGAATGTCTATTAGATTCATATATTTAACAAATTTACCAGGTGCTTACTAGATACCAGGTATAATACATGCTTGATTTTATCAGGAGAGAACTAAGTATCCACACTTAGCGATCATGAAAATCTAAAATATAGCTACAGAATAATTTCCTTTTCATTTTTTGAGAACACATATACAAAGAAAATACAACTGTGGTTTCCCACTGTGAAAATAGTTATATGGGAAAACTAGAAATGATGAATCAACAGGTAAGGTGGGGAATCCATGGGAGAGGGCAACTCAAAGTTATCCATGCCTTTCTTAATGTTTAGTGACTCAGGAAATATCCAAACATAGGGAATACTTTCTATTAATTCACTAATTTGTATTGCTTAGTCATTCTTGTTTGTTTCCTAGGTTTTTATAAATTTTCCTGTTATTTTGCTATTCAGTGATTTAAAAAACATTTTTTTTTTTCCCTTAGCCTGCTCTGGCTAATTGTTTAGTGAAATTTAAGAGGTCATGTAAGAAAGGAATATTTTCCCCTCTTATCCTGTTTGTGATATACTATCTATGTTAGCATTTCTGCGTGAGAAAAATAGGCCGTGTATAAATGAATAGGTGACAGATTGGCTCATTCTTCAATCATTATGTGAGGACAAAACTCAGAAAGGATTGTGTCGCATTAATTAAATATGAATAATGGCTATGAAGATGAATCAGAGAAACCATTGTTAGAAATCTCTTGGGAACCTGTTCTTCAGAAAATATGTGTGAGAAAAGTCATCCTCCAATGGAGAGGAAAATGTCTCTTTATGGAGTTTATTTGTATATGTATTTTGAAAATCTAAATTAACTTGTTAAACAGTGAAACATAAAATATATGTGAGTTATTCAAATCTATAAATTTAAACTCAGTGTAAATTCCCTAAAAATATTATACATGCATTAAAACTACCAAGCTGGTATGCCATGGAGTGGTAGGCTAACATTTTTGGGGGCACTGGGACTCTAAGTATTCTTACTGTTTTGAATGGTTGAAACAGTGTCTGATGTAATTTTGGTGTGTGAGACTCATTCAAGTATGAAGCATATAAAAAGGTTCAGAAGGTGTTTCTTATGATTGCTAAGATGCCTGCACGTGTGCGCATTTTCTTCAATGGCAGTAAAATATGTTGCTGAAGTGTAATTGTTTCTACTCTGACAGCATTTGACTATAAAAAGTGGTCAGATAAATCAGTACTTACACTTCTCATTGACTCTCTGGGGGAAAAAAGGCAAGTCTTTATTAGTATTGATATTTTAATTCTTTGGATGAAATATTTCCCACACTCTCAAGTACTCTCATAAAAATTCTGAGAAAACCTTGTTCGTTCACTTAAAGATCGATCCATTTATCAAATTTATAGTGTCCATATTTTTAGCAATAGATTTAGAACAAAAGAATGGACCGCACCAAACAAATCCCCATATATATTTATTTAAAATCTGAGAGATAGTTATCTCATTTTTCTCATTCTACGCTCAGGTTCTGCCCACCCACATGTTCATATTTAACCCGACTTCTTGAGCCCAGTGGTTCTAAGCACGCTCTTGCTGCCTGACTCACGTGAAAGCCAATACTGTTGTTGCAGGAAGGGGGACGCCTTCCAGGGCCCGAGAGTGGGCTCTTGTCTAACACTCGGAAATGAATTGTCCAAGGAGACACACGCGCTGACAAAGCAAGAGACCTTATCGGGAAGGGGCGCCTGGGTGGAGAGCAGCAGGGTAAGGGAGCCCAGGAGAACTGCTCTGCCACGTGATTCGCAGTCTCGGTTTTATGGTAATGAAGTTAGTTTCCGGGTTGTCTCTGGCCAATCACTCTGACTCAGGGTCCTTCCTGGTCACCGCCCAGCCAAGATGGAGTCAGCGAGGAGGATCCTAGGAGGTCGGTAGGACATATGGACTGGCGTTTCCTCTCTCCTTTTGACCTTCCCCGAATTCTTCCGGTTGGTGGTAGCTTGTTAGTTCCCCGTTCCTTACCTGGACGTCCTGGTGTAAGAGAACTCATGCAAGTGGTTACTATGGTGCCCGGCCAGGGCGGGCGTTTTCACTCGGTGGTTTCCCTAACACCATGGCACTGGCTTTTGAGAAAAGAAAGAGCTTTATGGAGGTGCACCAGCAAGCAGACAGGAGGCAAGCTCTCCAGTCTGTCTCTTCATCCAGTGTTTGGGGCACAATGTAAAGAGTTAGGGGAATTTCAAACTTGGAAGCTGATTGGCTCGTTGCTAGTTAATCCATATAAACTACCTGTGCTGCTGGGATCCTGATTTTCTTCACTGACCAGCTTCTTGCTTTGTAAAGGGCTTCAGTGGCAACATTCTATTCTTTGAGTGCCGTGAACTGCAGACTCTTGGCTCCAGGGTCCTCCTGGAGGCATGGGTTCCCGTCTTGCACCTGCGCAGTGTTGCCTCTGTAAAATAACCCTAGGTTTGATTAATTAACAACCTATTCAGGGAGGCCAAAGCAGTTTAAGCTGGTGCTGTTTCAAGTTGATTAACCAATAACCCATTTACGAGGCAAAACTAGTTTTAGCTGGTCAGTGTTTTGCGTGCTGTTTCAAGGTTACTGTTTGTTTTTATCATTTTGAAATAAAGATGCATATGTAACAAACAAATATATTCCTGTTGTTAAAAGTTCAAACAATGTGTATGAATCTAAATCTTCTCCCCGATTAACCTCCTTCCTCTTTTCAGAGGTGACCATGTATGTTACTTTTCTATTTTTGGGTAGCAAATCACCATAAATTCAGCAGCCTAAAAGAACGCTCGGGTATCATCTCAGTTCTGAAGGTCAGAAGTGCCGGGGGCTCAGCTGGTCTCCCTGGTCGGGGTCTCACGAGGCTGAAATCAAAGTGTTGTCCAGAGTAAGCTTCTCACCTGGGGCCCAGGGCGCTCTCCCAACCTCAGTGGTTCTTGGCAGAATCATTTTACTTCTCGTGCTTTCCCTGTGGTCCCCTCCATCTCCAAGCCGGCTGGGGGCTCTGTTTCTGGTGCTCTCATTGTTCTCCTGATGCCTTTTGATTGATCTCTTTGACTTTTTCTTCCTCATCTGGTAAGAAGCTCTTTTTCAAGGGCTCATGTCATTAATGCGGGGCCCACACATAATCCAGGAGGACCTCCCTATCTTAGGGTCACTTGATGAATAATCTAAATGACATGTTTTGCCATGTAACTCCTGGGCATGGCATGAGGGGATGAAGCTCATGGGGGCCAAAAATTGCCTACCGGATGATCGTAGTCGATTTGGTACTTCCTTTTTTTTTCTTTTTTAACATCTGTATTGGCGTATAATTGCTTTACAATCGTGTGTTAGTTTCTGCTTTATAACAAAGTGAATCAGTTATACATATATCCTCATATCTCTTCCCTCTTGCGTCTCCCTCCCACCCTCCCTATTCCACCCCTCTAGGTGGTCACAAAGCATGAGCTGATCTCCCTGTGCTATGCGGCTGCTTCCCACTAGTCATCTGTTTTACATTTGGTAGTATATATAAGTCCCTGCCACTCTCTCACTCTGTCCCAGCTTACCCTTCCCCCTCCCCGTGTCCTCAAGTCCATTCTCTACGTCTGCATCTTTATTCCTGTCCAGCCCCTAGGTTTTCCAGAATTTTTTTTTTTAGATTCCATATGTGTTAGCATATGGTATTTAGTTTTCTCTTTCTGACTTACTTCACTCTGTATGACAGACTCTAAGTCCATCCACCTCACTACAAATAACTCAGTTTTGTTTCTTTTGATGGCTGAGTAATATTCCATTGTATATATGTGCCACATCTTCTTTGTCCATTCATCTGTCGATGGACACTTAGGTTGCTTCCATGTCCTGGCTATTATAAGTAGGGCTGCAGTGAACATTGTGGTACATGATTCTTTTTGAACTGTGGATTTCTCAGGGTATATGCCCAGTAGTGGGATGCTGGGTCATATGCTAGTTCTATTTTCAGTTTTTTAAGGAACCTCCATACTGTTCTCCATAGTGGCTGTATCAATTTACATTCCCACCCACAGTGAAGAGGGTTCCCTTTTCTCCACACCCTCTCCAGCATTTATTGTTTCTAGATTTTTTGATGATGGCCATTCTGACCAGTGTGAGATGGTATCTCATTGTAGTTTTGATTTGCATTTCTCTAATGATTAATGATGTTGAGCATTCTTTCATGTGTTTGTTGGCAATCTGTATATCTTTTTTGGAGAAATGTCTATTTGGGTATTCTGCCCATTTTTGGATTGGGTGGTTTGGTTTTTTGACATTGAGCTGCATGAGCTGCTTGTAAATTTTGGAGATTGATCCTTTGTCAGTTGATTCATTTGCAAATATTTTCTCCCATTCTGAGGGTTGTGTTTTGGTCTTGTTTATGGTTCCCTTTGCTGTGCAAAAGCTTTTAAGTTTCATTAGGTCCCATTTGTTTATTTTTGTTTTTATTTGCATTTCGCTAGAAGGTGGGTCAAAAAGGATCTTGCTGTGATTTATGTCATAGAGTGTTCTGCCTATGTTTTCCTCTAAGAGTTTGATAGTGTCGGGACTTAACATTTAGGTCTTTAATCCATTATTTTTTGCGTATGGTGTTAGGGAGTGTTCTAATTTCATTCTTTTACATGTAGCTGTCCAGTTTTCCCAGCACCACTTATTGAAGAGGCTGTGTTTTCTCCATTGTATATTTTTGCTTCCTTTATCAAAGATAAGGTGACCAGATGTGCATGGGTTTATCTCTGGGCTTTCTATCCTGTTCCACTGATCTATATTTCTGTTTTTGTGCCAGTACCATACTGTCTTGATTACTGTAGCTTTGTAGTATAGTCTGAAGTCAGGGAGCCTGATTCCTCCAGCTCCGTTTTGCTTTCTTAATATTGCTTTGGCTATTCGGGATCTTTTGTGTTTCCATACAAATTGTGAAATTTTTTGTTCTAGTTCTGTGAAAAATGCCAGTGGTAGTTTGATAGGGATTGCATTGAATCTTTAGATTGCTTTGGGTAGTAGAGTCATTTTCACAATGTTGATTTTTCCAATCCAAGAACATGGTATATCTCTCCATCTATTTGTATCATCTTTAATTTCTTTCATCAGTGTCTTATAATTTTCTGCATACAGGTCTTTTGTCTCCTTAGGTAGGTTTATTCCTAGGTATTTTATTCTGGTTGTTGCAATAGTAAATGGAAGTGTTTTCTTAATTTCACTTTCAGATTTTTCATCATTAGTGTATAGGGATGCCAGAGATTTCTGTGCATTAATTTTGTATCCTGCTACTTTACCAAATTCATTGATTAGTTCTAGTAGTTTTCTGGTAGCATCTTTAGGATTCTCTATGTATACTATCATGTCATCTGCAACAAGTGACAGCTTTACTTCTTCTTTTCCAATTTGTATTCCTTTTATTTCTTTTTCTTCTCTGATTGCTGTGGCTAAAACTTCCAAAACTATGTTGAATAATAGTGGTGAGAGTGGGCAACCTTGTCTTGTTCCTGATCTTATTGGAAATGGTTTCAGTATTTCACCATTGAGGATGATGTTGGCTGTGGGTTTGTCACATATGGCCTTTATTATGTTGAGGTAAGTTCCCTCTAGACCTACTTTCTGGAGGGTTTTTATCATAAATGCATGTTGAATTTTGTCGAAAGATTTCTCTGCATCTATTGAGATGATCATATGGTTTTGTCCTTCAACTTGTTAATATGGTGTATCACATGGATTGATTTGTGTATAGTGAAGAATCCTTGCATTCCTGGGATAAACCCCACTTGATCATGGTGTATGATCCTTTTAACGTGCTGTTGGATTCTGTTTGCTAGTATTTTGTTGAGGAATTTTGCATCTATGTTCATCAGTGATATTAGCCTGTAGTTTTCTTTCTTTGTGACATCTTTGTCTAGGTTTGGTATCAGGGTGATGGTGGCCTCATAGAATGAGTTTGGGAGTGTTCCTCCCTCTGCTATATTTTGGAACAGTTTGAGAAGGATAGGTGTTAGCTCTCCTCTAAATGTTTGATAGAATTCGCCTGTGAAGCCATCTTGTCCTGGGCTTTTGTTTGTTGGAAGATTTTTAATCACAGTTTCAATTTCAGTGCTTGTGATTGGTCTGTTCATATTTTCTATTTCTTCCTGGTTCAGTCTCAGAAGGTTGTGCTTTTCTAAGAATTTGTCCATTTCTTCCAGGTTGTCCATTTTATTGGCATATAGTTGCTTGTAGTAATCTCTCATGATCCTTTGTATTTCTGCAGTGTCAGTTGTTACTTCTCCTTTTTCATTTCTAATTCTATTGATTTGAGTCTTCTCCCTTTTTTTCTTGATGAGTCTGGCTAATGGTTTATCAATTTTGTTTATCTTCTCAAAGAACCAGCTTTTAGTTTTATTGATCTTCACTATCGTTTCCTACATTTCTTTTTCATTTGTTTCTGATCTGATCTTTATGACTTCTTTCCTTCTGCTAACTTTGGGTTTTTTTTGTTCTTCTTTCTATAATTGCTTTAGGTGTAAGTTTAGGTTGTTTATTTGAGGTGTTTCTTGTTTCTTGAGGTAGGATTTTATTGCTACAAACTTCTTAGAACTGCTTTTGCTGCATCCCATACGTTTTGGGTCGTCATGTTTTCATTGTCATTTGTTTCTAGGTATTTTTTTATTTCCTCTTTGATTTCTTCAGTGATCTCTTGGTTATTAAGTAGTCTATTGTTTAGCCTCCTTGTGTTTTTATTTTTTACAGATTTTTTCCTGTAATTGATATCTAGTCTCATAGCGTTGTGGTCAGAAAAGATACTTGATATGATTTCAATTTTCTTAAATTTACCAAGGCTTGATTTTTGATCCAAGATATGATCTATCCTGGAGAATGTTCCATGAGCACTTGAGAAGAAAGTGTATTCTGTTGGTTTTGGATGGAATGTCCTATAAATATCAATTAGGTCTGTCTTGTTTAATGTATCATTTAAAGGCTTGTGTTCCTTTATTTATTTTCATTTTGGATGATCTGTCCATTGGTGAAAGTGGGGTGTTAAAGTCCCCTACTATGATTTTGTTAGTGTTGATTTCCCCTTTTATGGCTGTTAGTATTTGCCTTATGTATTGAGGTGCTCTTATGTTGGATGCATAAATATTTACAATTGTTATATCTTCTTCAAGGATTGATCCTTTGATCATTATGTAGTGTCCTTCTTTGTCTCTTGTGATAGTATTTGTTTTAAAGTCTATTTTGTCTGATATGAGAATTGCTACTCCAGCTTTCTTTTGATTTCCATTTGCATGGAGTATTTTTTTCCATCCCCTCATTTTCAGTCTGTATGTGTCCCTAGGTCTGAAGTGGGTCTCTTGTAGACAGCATATGTATGGGTCTTGTTTTTGTATCCATTCAACCAGTCTATGTCTTTTGATTGAAGCATTTAATCCATTTACATTTAAGGTAATTATCGATATGTATGTTCCTACTATCATTTTGTTAATTGTTTTGGGTTTGATATTGTTGGTCTTTTCTTTCTCTTGTGTTTCCTGCCTAGAGAAGTTCCTTTAGCATTTGTTGTAAAGCTGGTTTGGTGGTGCTGAATTCTCTTAAATTTTGCTTGTCTGTAAAGGTTTTAATTTCTCCGTCATATCTGAATGAGATCCTTGCTGGGTAGAGTAATCTTGGTTGTAGGTTTTTCCCTTTCATCACTTTAAATATGTCCTGCCACTCCCTTCTGGCTTGCAGAGTTTGTGCTGAAAGATCAGCTGTTAACCTTATGGGGATTCCCTTGTATGTTAGTTGTTGTTTTTCCCTTACCGCTTTTAATATTTTTTCTTTGTATTTTATTTTTGATAGTTTTGATTAATATGTGTCTTGTCATGTTTCTCCTTGGATTTATCCTCTGTGGGACTCTTTGTGCTTCCTGGACTTGATTATCTATTTCCTTTCCCATATTAGGGAAGTTTTCAACTATAATCTCTTCAAATATTTTCTCAGTACCTTTTTTTTTTCTCTTCTTCTTCTGGGACCCCTATAATTCGAATGTTGGTGCATTTAATGTTGTCCCAGAGGTGTCTGAGACTGTCCTTAATTCTTTTCATTCTTTTTTCTTTATTCTGCTCTGCAGTAATTATTTCCACTATTTTATCTTCCAGGTCACTTATCCGTTTTTCTGCCTCAGTTATTCTGCTACTGATTCTTTCTAGAGAATTTTTAATTTCACTTATTGTGTTGTTCATCATTGTTTGTTTGCTCTTTAGTTCTTCTAGGTCCTTGTTAAACGTTTCCTGTATTTTCTCCATTCTATTTCCAAGATTTTGGATCATGTTTACTATCATTATTCTAAATTCTTTTTCAGGTAGACTGCCTATTTCCTCTTCATTTGTTAGGTCTGGTGGGTTTTTACCTTGCTCCTTCATCTGCTGTGTGTTTCTACATCTCATTTTGCTTAACTTACTGTGTTTGGGGTCTCCTTTTCACAGCCTGCAGGTTCATAGTTGTTTTTGGTGTCTGCCTGCAGTGGGTAAGGTTAGTTCAGTGGTTTGTTTAGCCTTCCTGGTGGAGGGGACTGTTGCCTGTGTTCTGGTGGATGAGGCTGGATCTTGTCTTACTGGTGGGCAGGTCCACATCTGGTGGTGTGCTTTGGGGTGTCTGTGGCCTTATTATGATTTTAGGCAGCCTCTGTTCTAATGGGTGGGGTCGTGTTCCTGTCTTACTAGTTGTTTGGCATGGGGTGTCCAGCACTGTAGGTTGTTGGTCGTTGAGTGGAGCTGTGTCTTGGTGTTGAGATGGAGATCTCTGGGAGATTTTCGCCGTTTGATATCACGTGGAGCTGAGAGGTCTCTGGTGGACCAGTGTCCTGAACTCGGCTCTCTCACCTCAGAGGCACAGCCCTGATGCCTGGCTGGAGCTCAGAGTAAAAGGGAGAAAAAAAGAATGAAAATGATAAAATAAAATAAAATGAAATAAAGTTATTAAAATAAAAAATACTTATGACAAAAATTTTAATGTAATAAAAATAAAAGAAAGACAGAAGAGAGCAACCGAAGCAAAAAACAAATCCACCAATGATAACAAGTGCTAAAAACTATACTAAAAAAAAAGAAAAAAAGGAACGGACAGACAGACCCGTAGGACAAATGGTAAAAGCAAAGCTATACAGACAAAATCTCTCACAGAATCATACACACACACACTCGCAAAAAGAGAAAAAGAGAAAAAATATATGTATCATTGCTCCCAAAGTCCCCCTCCTCAATTTGGGATGATTCGTTGTGTATTCAGGTGTTCCACAGGTGCAGGTACATCAAGTTGACTGTGGAGCTTTAATACGCTGCTCCTGAGGCTGCTGGGAGAGGTTTTCCCTTTCTTTTCTTTGTTCTCACAGCTCCCAGGGGCTCAGCTTTGGATTTGGCCCCGCCTCTGCGTGTAGGTCGCCTGAGGGCGTCTGTTCTTTGCTCAGACAGGACGGGGTTAAAGGAGCCGCTGATTCGGGGGCTCCGGCTCACTCAGGCCTGGGGGGGGGGGGCGCAGGGAGGGGCGCGGAGTCCGGGGCAAGCCTGCGGCTCCAGAGGCCAGTGTGACGTTGCACCAGCGTGAGGCGGGCCGTGCGTTCTCCCGGGGAAGTTGTCCCTGGATCCCGGGACCCTGGCAGTGGCGGGCTGCACAGGCTCCCGGGAGGGGAGGTGTGGAGAGTGACTTGTGCTCGCACACAGGCTTCTTGGTGGCGGCAGCAGCAGCCTTAGCATCTCATGCCCGTCTCTGTGGTCTGCACTTTTAGCCTCGGCTCGCGCCTGTCTCTGGAGCTCCTTTAAGCAGCGCTCTTAATCCCCTCTCCTCGCGCACCAGGAAACAAAAGGTAAGAAACAGTCTCTTGCCTCTTCGGCAGCTCCAGACTTTTCCCCGGACTCCCCCCGGCTAGCCGTGGTGCACTAGCCCCTGCAGGCTGTGTTCACGCCGCCAAGCCCAGTCCTCTCCCTGCGCTCCGACCGAAGCCCGAGCCTCAGCTCCCAGCCCCGCCCGCCCCGGCGGGTGAGCGGACAAGCCTCTCGGGCTGGTGAGTGCCGGTCGGCACCGATCCTCTGTGCGGGAATCTCCCCGCTTTGCCCTCCGCACCCCTGTTGTTGTGCTCTCCTCCGAGGCTTCGAAGCTCCCCCCTCCGCCACCCGCAGTCTCCGCCCACGAAGGGGCTTCTAGTGTTTGGAAACCTTTCCTCCTTCACAGCTCCCTCCCGCTGGTGCAGGACCTGTCCCTATCCTTTTGTCTGTTTATTCTTTTTTCTTTTGCCCTACCCAGGTATTTGGGGGGGTTTCTTGCCTTTTGGGAGGTCTGAGGTCTTCTGCCAGCGTTCAGTGGGTGTTCTGTAGGAGTTGTTCCACATGTAGATGTATTTCTGATATACTTGTGGGGAGGAAGGTGATCTCCGCGTCTTACTCCTCCGCCATCTTGAAGCTCCTCTCGGCACTTTCTGAATGAAGGTTTTGGTGGTCAAATATGTAGCTAACTTTCATGAGTTGCCCATAAGTACTTGACAAGAGGGTGTTTTCACTGTTTTCTGAGTTTTCTATATAAATTAGATATTTTCTTTAAATCATTTAAATCTTGACATGTTTTTACCTGCTTGTGTTAGAGTTTCAACTCGTTTTAAGCATCTCATGCTACTAGCTTGTTTCTGTCTATTTCTTGTCTCTCCTGCCCTTCTTGCTTTACAGATGTTATGGCCATGCTATTTGGAGCACAGTGATTACTAAGTTATGTTCATGGTGAATTGTACCTTCTGGGATTTGAAGTACTAGTCTTTGCCCTTGTAATTTTTTTTTTTTTAATTTTGCAAAGGTTTTGGCTCTGTATTTCACAGCATCACTTACTAAGATCATGATCTCTCTATTCTCTCTTTCTTTTTGGTTTTGTTTCATTTTCTTTTCCTTTTATAGTCAACCTTTTCGGTTCTGTTTAGATTTTTCTTCTATGTACAGTTGTTTTTGTTTTGGAATCAAACACAGATTCTTTAAGTTGTTGAGTTTAGCTCATTTACAGTTATTAATGTGACAGATAAGTTTGGTCTTAGTTATTTTATAGTATATTGACATATTTTCTGGTTTTACAGATATTAAAAAGCATTTCCAAGGTCTCTGCTTCTTTCTCTTTTGGTTGTGGGTGTGTGTAGTGTTTATGATACTATAATGTTCACATTTCTTTGCTTTTATTCAAGGGGTTGTTGTACTTTAAGTTCCTCATAAAGTGTTTGGCCACAGATTTTTCTGTTCTCCGGCAACATTTTTTTCTTCTTCTGGTGAGTGTTATTCATCTGTTAATAAGTTTTACTGACCTCTTCCCTCTTATTTTTCATTATTGCATATTTGCTTTGATACCCTGCCACTCCCTTTTATGTTATGTACCTTTGAATGAATTGGGCTTTCCTGGACCACCCATTAGCAAGTTTCCTTGTGGGATATTAGATAGACCAGAGCAGAATTCCATTTTAGTTGCTTTTCTTTTTCTGTACTTTGGAAACATGACTTATTTGTAGCCATATCTCATCGGGTTTTTGAAACAAAGCTGCATCCAACAGGCCTTTTTTGGCAGCTCAGTTCAATCTATTTCTCCCAACAGTGGTGGCAAAAAAGGGTTATAACTCTTGCCCTGAGCACGTGTCCACGCTTCTGGAAGTGTAACATTTGTGCTGTCTGAGCTATGCTGCCTTCTAAATGGCTCCCATTGTAGTTTAGGGTTTTTTCCCAACTGCTACATATGCTCTGAGGTCTGGGGTTTATAGGGGTCTCCTGGTATCCCTGAAATTGACACCTAGGAAGAGAAGGAAAGATCCTTGCTGATTTATGAGCTCTGTTCATAATGGGATAATGGATGGGGGAAGGGGAGGTCTCTGGAAGTTTTAAAATTTTGGATGTAGTCCTTTGTGTGTTTAAAAATATTTTCTTCCAGACTGGGCTTGTCTTTTTTTCAGTGGAGATTACCGTTTTTATATAGTCAGAATTATCCATTTTTCTTTATTGCTTCTCTGCTTTGCGTCTTCCTTCCTCTCCCCAAAGTTATAAGCAATTCCGCTGTTTTTTTCCCCAATGCTACCAGAGTTTTCTTTTTCACATTTAGTCCTTTACACATTTAGAATTGATATGTTGTTTATGTGATGCAGGGATCTAAATTTACTTTTATTTAAAAAAATTATAGTTACTGTTCCAACACTGCATGGACAAATTGAACAGTGCATCCCTTCCAACTGCTTGGAAAGGCCACCTTTTCATATTTTCAGCTCTAAACACTGGGACTGTTTGTGAATAGTTCTTGATCTATTTATCATTGCTGGCACTTTTACCCATGCTGTTTAATTTCCTACAGTTTTGAAGTATATCAAGCAAGTATTCCCTCCTTCTTTTCCAAAATCTCTTTGCCATTCATGTTGTTATTTCTCTGTTACATGACTTTTCTCATCAGCTTGTCAAATTTTGAAACGTTTTATAAACATTAGGATACATACTGAACTTTCATTGAATATATACGTCAATTTAAGGAACGTGATTAGCTGTATTGGTGTTGAGTCCCCTCCTGTGGGAATGGCTTTCTCCCTTCACTTATAAAGCTTGTCCTTCAGAAAAGTTTCAGATTGTTTATCATCTAGATCTTGCACATTTCTTGAGAGATTTGTTCAGTGTTTTACAGTTTTTAAAAAATTTTGTGGCTCTTGTGAATGGAAATTTTTGTTGTATTCATTTGGTTATTGCAGGTGTAGGGGAAAGCTATTGATTTTTCATTTGTTAATATTCTACACAACCATTTTTATGGTTTCCATTTACCCGTGTTGTTCTTCAGAGCTGGGATGTTTCCCTGCTCCTTTGCTGTAGCTTACGTATCATTTGCGGGTTAGCTGACAGCCTAGCTTCCTTCATACATGTCTCCTGCAAACGCTTTTCCTTAAAAATTTCCCCTTCCTCTGAAAAGACTGGCAGTCTGTTGATGCTGTTAAGGTATTTGTGCTATCTTTATTGTTTCATGAAGGTTTTATTTTCTTTCCAGATTATAAACTGCATGATGACTCTGACTAAATTTCAAGATTATTCTCTTTACACAAATGATTTAATGATGAGCTTGTGATCATCAGCAAATACTTGATCTAGTAACCATTCTTAGATCCACAGAACTGCGATTTTTAGCATGTTAATTATCATATTAGTTGGTTCTTATAATTCCAAAAATATTTATAAAAAACACATGCTTTTAAAAGAATCTGCCTTTTCCAGTTTTTGCTGAATCAATCCATGATAACAACTATGGTAATTATTCCCCAACTTAGACTATTGCTTTTCTGGAAAGAATTTGAAATTCAAGCAAAATTCTAATCACACATCTCATCCAAAAAGAATGCACAAGAGTCAGGGATTGGAAGTTGTTCAATTTCCTACGCTGTTTCATTGGTCCTGGTTGTAATATACCCTGGAGCATTTGTCATCATAAGCAGAGGAGGTTTATGAGTCTAAGACCCAGGAGGTCAGCTGTGGTATGCTGCTGCATTGCCCATTACCGTTATTTACACTCACCCTGGAACTGAATTGGTTTCCTGTTTCTTTTCATTTAACAATGTTTACAATGTGGAAATAAGCTGGTAATAAAATTTCTTGGCCATTTTTAATCTAGCTGGTGAACTCCGCCTTCCCTGGAAATAGAGCAGCTGCGTGGTTGATTTTGTAACTGTCTTGTCCTGTCTTGTCCCGCCACTCTTCCCATCCCTGCTCCGTGCCCTCATTCCCCAGTGAGGTTCAGGCTGCTCATCTGTTTGCCTGCCTCACCTGCTCCGCCGGCTGCTTCGAGCAGCCTGGCTATTTGTATTAGCCTAGCTTTATTACACTTGGGGGATTAATTACCAAGTACAAGCCTATAGGGAGTCAGGAAGAATAGAAAATGCTTCAGTGCAGGCTTAGCAGAAGGGAAGTTTGAATCAACTTCTCCCCACTAAAAGGGTGGGTTAGAAATAACACTTTATATGAGACTGTGAGTGACTAAGATGAGATTTCTTTATTTTCTTGTGCAGGGGTCATGAATATCTCATCCTGTTTCAATTTACGGGTATAAGGAATATAAAATTAGGGCTTCCCTGGTGGCGTAGTGGTTAAGAGTCCGTCTGCCGATGCAGGGGACACGGGTTCGTGCCCCGGTCCGGGAAGATCCCACATGCCGCGGAGCGGCTGGGCCCGTGAGCCATGGCCGCTGAGCCTGCGCGTCCAGAGCCTGTGCTCCGCAACAGGAGAGGCCACAACAGTGAGAGGCCTGCGTACTGCAAAAAAAAAAAAGAAAAAAGAATCACCAGGAATATAAAATTAAATCCTCCAAATGATGATTCATATGTATGTGTAAATGTATCATTTTAAACAAGGTCATTAAACAATATCATTGAAACAAGGTGCTCTAATCTTTATAGTTCAGACGTTTTTTTCTTAGTATATAAGCATAAACTCATAGTAAGACAGCTGGGAGGTGGGTTATATTAAGGGTTAGATGAAGAATTCCAGAGGGTACCTGGTACATTCTTCCCAGGAGTCTTGAAAAATAGGGGAGATTGTCTTGCATCTGGAAAGAAAGAAATAAAATAAAAATCTCCTTCCAACCCTGTGTTAATGACTAGGGAACCCATCACTTAGGTAATCTCTGTAGACATACCTCCAGAAATACCACCAAGGGAGCTTGTAGGAGTTTTTAGGCAATCGAAATATTTTGTATAATATTTTCATTTTAGAATCTGGCCCTGGTGTGAATTTTATGCCCTTGCTTGACAAACACACAGGAACGTGGGCCTGAAATTTGCATATTCTCGAATGCCCATGCTGGGCCTTGTAACTGAGATTTACAAATATTTCTTTCCAGCTAGGCAGGCAGGCTAAAACAAAGCAAATGAGTGGGCCATGTGCACAGGGCAATTAGTAATTCTCTTACATCAGAACTCCTGAGCCAGCAGGACCCCAGGATTGAGCTGCATGCTACTCTGTCACATAGCTCTTCCTCTTAATTGCCGTGACTTGCTTTTTTCAAGACTGGTTCAACCTCATTGTTATTCTGCATGTTCTGTGATACCCCTGCTTGGAGGCTGCTACAGTATCCACCTCGATTATGTAGACGGATAGAGAGTAGATACAGATCTAGATGGAGAAACAGTCCTTTCTGACAAGTGGTGGAATAACTAAGGTGGGATATGGAGGATGAAATCTTGCCAGTTCAAAATTGTAAACTGTGGCTCTGATTGCCTTCCAGCAGCAGTGAAACACTGTGGTTAATCCTGGCCACAGTGATTACTCCCTCTGGGGGTCTTGTTACTTCTCATATACCCAGAGGAAAGCCTGCTGAGAGACTGCAGGGGACATGGTCCGCTCTGGAAACAACCAGCATTGCCCATAGGTTAGATGGAAAAAGTTACAGGTACAAAAGGGCTTTCCTCTCGTTCTTTTAAGCCAGTTCCAAGCTTTGATACAGGCTCTGCGCTCAGAGATTTTGTTAGTAGCCCAAAGGAAAGCCCTATATTTGGCTAGAATAAAAATGAAGCTTCCTGGGAAGGACGCAGAGTTCTGTGTTTCCACTGAGCACCTGGTGATCTGCTTCTTTTCAATTTAGCTTGGTGACGACTGTTTCTGGAAACTGGAACCTTTTTGGTGTGGTTCTAGGGAGTCAGTCCTAACTCTGGAAGGCTTTGCTTCTTTGTGCCTCGCCATTCACTTCTCCAGGTGGGAGCTGGTGGGAACCTGGGGGGAAACCCACACTTTCCCTGTTAGATATAAAAGACTCCTATTGCTTTGTACTGAATTTGACTTGTAAAAGCCATAGGGCAATACTCACTGAAATAGACGAGGAATTAGAAGTGAGCATCTACGTTAATATTACGTCTTATTGCTCTGTGCTGTCCCCAGCGCCTTATGTCTCTAGGAGTAGTGAAATAGAAAAGAAAGTGGACATTTTAGTTTTCACATCGTATCTAAAAGTTAAGCTCTAGCAGAATTTTTGAAAGCTAAGTTGGATGTAGAAAAAGATGAACCAAATAAGAAAAAGCAAAATCTCTTCATTCAGAGCTTGGTCTAGCAAAGGGGTCAGCCACTGTCACTTGGGTTTGGCAGAGACTCAGAGGCTGGCAGAGGGGCGGGGAAGCTCTCTGGTGATAAATGAAGGCTCCAGGTGTGCCCTGATGGGAGGGTATTGTCATGAGGAAGCTGCCAGTGGGTACTTAGAAGCAGGGCATCCTACGTGATTGGCTAGAGGTGCATGTTTGGCTTTCTCTGGTTGGTCCTAAGTTGGACGTGGGGGAAAGATTACGGAAGCTGTCAGTTATTGATCACGTCCTGGCTGTTTAGGGCTGATTGCTATGGGTTTATTGTTTGGCTTCCTGGACTGGTGGCTAAATATAATGGTCTGACTTTCTACAAGTCCGACTTGCAGATAGTAGGTTAGCTTCCTGGACTGGTCATTGAAGGTAAGTTGGTTTCCTGGACCGGTTGCAGACTGGGTCAGAGTTCAGTTTTTCTATCTGGTCTGGCCATTGTCTGTTTCTGCACTGGGTCTCTCACAGGTTTGATTGTGACCCAGCAGAGCTGAGAGACAGAATATTTGAAAACGTATGGAAAAGCCTTTACACGAGAGGAATAAACTTAGCCACATGTTTGTTTCTATGTACAAAAGGTCTCTGTGCTCACGATGTTTTGTAGCCCTCTTGAAATGGAGTGATTCTGACCTTAATTTTTAGGATCTCCCTAGGCTATAATTAGAAATGTTCAACTGAGAGTGAAATTTGCCAAAGTGGCAGTGAAGGAATCCAATTTATTTAGCGTTGAAATTAGAACAAAAGTGATTCCTGAGGACAACAGGGATGACACGTCATTCCGGAGCAAGATGTGGAGAGATGCAAAAAGTGAGGATAAAAACATTCTGGAAAAGCCAGTTAGGAGAAGTGCAGATGCCCAGAGGTTACTGCAAAATTAATAAATTCCTGAAAGATCAGGCACGCATTCAGCCTCCACACAAAGTGGAATGAAAGAAGACCAGTGGAAAATTACAGCAGCATAAGAAATAATTACAAGGAGAAGCAGCGATCAGATTAAAAAGTGTGTAACAAGAAAATAACTTGAAATCTGAGGCAAATCATAAGGCGGACGTTTTATCAAGGAAAATGCTAACATGATAGGATGCTTTGTAGAAAATATACGTTTTGAATCCTGTAGTTTGACTGACGATTGAGGGCTTCTCATTATGAAATAGATGAGAATTTTTTTTTTTTTCTGGTGAGAGCTTTTAAAAGAGCAAAGCAACTACAGGTTCAGTGATAATTGAAATGACACCAAAGTAGTAGAAAGAGGACAGAGAAAATAAACCCTTTGTAGCTTATGGCACTTTTAATCTCAATCCATGAAAATTCACCATTATCAGTGTATGCTGTTGTCATTATGAGGCTGTCCTGTTCTTAGGTTCTTAGTTTTGATTCATTTCTTGATTGGCTAGAGGCAGTTTTTCAGTACTTTGTGAAAGGAATAATCTGTAGGCCATAATTTTAAAAACTCTTTAAATATAGTATATGTGGCCCTATTGTCTTATGGCAGTTACTGTAGAAGAAAAAATTAATAAAGAAAAATTTTTTTTCCTCTTTAGGTAACCTCTTTTCCCTATGCTGTGGATTTAAAACCCCCCCCCCAAAAAAAAACCTTGCCATTAAAATCACTGTATTGCATCAGTGATTTATTTACTGAATTATTTACTGTATTCATTTATTTATTTACTTGGTTGCGCTGGGTCTTAGTTGTGGCCGGCAGCCTCCTTTGTTGCGGCTTGCCAGCTCCTTAGTTGCAGCACGTGGGCTCCTTTGTTGTGGCAGGTGGGCTCCTTAGTTGTGGCATGTGAACTTTCAGTTGCGGCATGCATGTGGGATCCAGTTCCCCGCCCAGGGATCGAACCCGGGCCCCCTGCATTGAGAGCTCAGAGTTACCCATTTCACCCCCAGAGAAGTCCCTGGCGATCCTTTTTGACTAGTTCTTGGGAAGCCCCTGGTTCTTCACATCTTCCCATTGCCTATTTATTTATTCTTTTCTTTGTATCATAAAGACCTTCTTACTCATCTCCCCCAAGTACAATCCCGGCTGCCTTTGTAGAGAACTTGCTGTGTGCTGGCACAGTGCTTTCTATACGTTCCCGTCTTATTTTATGTTTGTCACTCGTATTCCAGATTCCACTTTCTATAGCATCAGTCTAGCTGTGTACTATCTCCAATGTCAATTTTAATGTTTTTTTCCATTTTGAAATGTATCTGCAATTCTCCCTTATTCAACTGATCTTCTGTCCTGTTGGCTTTTTTCAATAAAGCCTATTTTTTCTTTTCCCCTTAGAACTTTCTACTCCTATTTCATAAAGAGTGCTTGAGTCTTTTTAAAACTTTTTATTTTTGAGGTGAAATATATATAATGTAATCATTTTAAAGTGCCAAGTAAGATAAGCTAGTTTATAAGAGGATTGTATTATGATTCTACTTCTAGAGTAACCACATTCATAGAGAAGAAAGAGAGAAGGGAGAGGTTCGGTGGGCGGGTGAAGGGGATGAGGAAGAGAGAATGGGGAGTTGCTGTTTTGTGGGTGCAGAGTTTCAGTTGGGGAAGATGACAAGTTCTGGAGATGGATGGTGGTGATAACTGCACAATAACGTGAACGTACTTAATCTCGAGTCTTTTTTTCAAATGCGAACGATGTATAGACATTCCTTCCCTTTTTGTGCTAAGTTATGTTTAGGGCTGTGCTCAGAATCTTTGGGATAATGTTCCCTTCCACCTTTCTGCGTTTTTGGTGGGTGTGAGCCCCACTGGTACGTAGTCCTCCCTACCTCTACTTTTCAGGTACTCAGCCTCACAGAGGAGGCCTGTGACCCACACAGACACGCCCTTCGGGGCTCTGGCCTCACTCGGTATGGACTTGGGCCCCCCCGGATCCCCTTTTCGAATCTAGAACCAGATGGAGGCTGAGATCTGCATTTCCTGGCCCAAACCCCAGCACCTACTGGGTTTTAACGAGTATAATTTTGGTAAACAAGGCAGTATGTTCTTCTAACCCTGTCTCCTCTGACACTGACAAATAGGTACTGACTACATAAAAATTTGAAATAAAAATACGCATTGCCACACACTTTTCCATCTTTACCATTTCTGCTGTGCTTTAGTGGCCCGGGCTGCGCTTTCCAGGATCAAATTTATGATGGCTGGTTCTTTTTCTCTGATCCAGTTGTCCAGATGTTGCCATTTCTAATTAGATTGGTTTATAGGAAGAGAAGTATTGCTGGGAGGGAGGAAGGACAGTACACTGGTTTTCTTAAACACTCCTCCCAGTGTTAAAGTTGTGGTTCTATAGGAAACGTCTGAAAAAGCCAGGAGTTGAAAAAGGAGGGATTGGTCTTGGTTGGGTCTGTGGGCACTTGGGGGATCCTGTCCAAATAAAGGGGCACTTGCTGCTCAGCCCTACTCACAGTTGCCAGATCTCTTCTGTTTTTTCACCAAAAGACAAAAATCTAGATTTTGTGAAATCACCCAATTATTTAAATACCAAATAAGATTAAAATGAAACTATAAGCATACAAAATACTATGTTTCCCCAAGTAAACCTGGTCCACAGGCTAAAAAGGATGGATGCCCAGGGTCTGGTTTACAGTCAGAGTGTGTCTGAACCAGGGGCCTTCGCTCGGAAAAGAGAGGCTACGATCACCTACTTCGGGAAGGTGAGTTTTTCTTAGCATCAGTGTGATGATCAGTGTCTTAATTCGTGACGGGATGCTGAATTTTATTTCCCACTAGCTCTTTAGCAGTAAAAACAACAGAAATGTCAAATGTTTCTTTGTAAACTCATGAACAATTTCTTCACTTAGAGCCAGTAATCAGTATAAACTAGTTGATAAGAAATTTTAGATTTAAGTCAAATGAGACATTCTGAATTCTTTCAATATTCTTGTCTTTTCCCATAATGGATTTCATGTCTAAAGTGACTCAGATTCTGGCTTTGGCTGTGCACACCTGTGAATTTTCACCTTAGTTGTGTGATTTTCTGCCTTATCAGTAAGTATTTAAGTCAAAGCAATCTAGATAACTTAGCGGACTTTTAATCTGTTTATCTCCTTACATAAACAAAATGGCCACGTATAGAATAGGATACCGTGTCTTGCTCCTGTGTTATTTTTAATGTGTTTCTGCTGTAAGTGGAAACGATGCTACTACGATCTCATTCCTGGTGAAATAATACGGATCTGCATCATCCTTTTTACAGGAATACGCACCAGAGTAGTTCATTCTGTTCCAGCTCTCAGGCACACGCTGGCTATTGTGTTAGTTTGATTGGGGTGCCATAACAGAATACCACAGGCTGGGAGGCTTAAACAACAGAAATTTATTTTCTCACAGTTCTGGAGGCTGGAAGTCCAAGATCAAGGTCCAGAAGGGTTGGTTTCTGGTGAGGACTCTCATCCTGACTTGCAGACGACTGCCTTCTAGCTGCCTCCTTACATGCCCTTTCCCCTGTGTGCAGGGCGGGATCTCTGGTGTCTTTTCCTCTTCCTATAAGGACACTGGTCCTATGGGATTAGCTCCCTCCCCATGACCTTATTTAATTATTATTTCTTCCTTAGTAAGAAATAATTCTTATTTCTTTCTTAAATATAGTCACATTGGGGGTTAAACTTCAACATGATTTTGGGGGACATAATTCAGTCAATAACAGCCACCTTGTAAATAGTTCTTTATCAGGGAAACACTCTTTTCTACAGTGTAGCGTAGAGTGGAAGGATGCAAATCTAAAAATATAAATTGTCTCCTGGGATCAAGTAAATGACTACATAAATAGCAGAGGTACTGAAACTAGATGCTCTTATGTTTCCTTCTTCATATTGGTAAGGGAGGCTTTTGAGTTTACTTAAAATGAAAATAAAACATTTAAAATGGCTTAAAGTGAATAATCATTTTGTGTATAATTATATATAACATTATATAATTATATATGTATATATTAATTACATGTATATATGTGTCTATTAACTGTATAGTATATATGCAAATCTATCAAATGAGATAACATATTTCCAGCTATCTAATTCATATTCTGCAATTTAATTTTGCAGATTGCTTAACCCAAGAGGAGTAGTGATGTGTTTGCTTTTGAAGTAATTACAATATAGGAAATGGCTTTTAATTGGGAGAGAAAAGCACATAGAATAAAGAAAATAAATTAAAAAGTTGATAGTGTACATTTTCCTATACTAGACGGAAGAGTCCTCCTTACCAGATGATAATTAGGCTGTGTCACAAAGCTTTAGTGGACAGTCTTTGGCAACGATGATCCTTTGTTTCCACGACCCAAACCCAAACTTCCTGCACGGTAGACTTTGCTAAGGAGAATGTTTTTCTCCAGGCAACTACTTAGTTAGCTAGCTTCTGTGTGTTCATGTATTACGCTGTGCCTCATTTAGCCTTTCTATGTGTAGGGTTTGGGGCTAGATATTGAGTTCTCAGATATGTCATCTCTACCAATTATGCAGAAAAGGTATCTGATTTTATCCTATTTGTAGGGTAATTTACCTGGCTCTGCTTGGGGTGATTCCTCATTACCGCACTCAGATAACTCAAACTCTGTGATCAGAGCATCCCACTCAACCAGCAGACCCTCCACTGGTCCTGGAGCTGCCCATCCAACAGGGCCAAGGTCTACAGAAAGAGGGAAGCAGGGCCAGAGCACAGGTGTCCGTATACCTTGCCAGTCCTTCTAATGTTGCAGCCAGAACCCTTTCTTCACGTTGCCAACTAGGACGGAGAACGTGGGTGTCAGTCTGGTCTGGTCTCTATCTCAGAAAACAAGAATTATGGCTCAACAATCTACATTAAAATTAAATTCTATCATGATGATTTACCTAGTGGTCTTCCCTAAGATGTCAAGAAAGCCAGGCATCTGGCCAGTGGTGTCATCCGGATTTTACTGCCCTCCTGAGGGAGGTTTGTGTAACTTAGTACAAAATACATTTATCTCCTGGTCATAATAGCTTCTTCAGCAGACCTTGTGGTTTCTTCTTAAAAGACTCCCTTGTTAGACTTAATTTGGCCATACCATTTCTTCTACTAAAACTTTATTTTGACTTAGGTTTTTATGGAGAAAGGATTTCCACTTCGGGGAGGTAAACTAACAGAGAGAGAAAGGGAGATGAGGGTGAAAGCTTGGTGACAGAAGCACAGCAGAATGGTCTGTGGGTGACCCCGTGGGGACTGAGCCAGTGAAACCTTTGTGCAGGTGTAGGGTTCTGACTAGAAAGGTTTCTTCATAGACCCTGCCTTTACTTTTGAATCATGATTTGTTTTCTCAAGAAGGGAGACTCTTCTTCATGAAGTTCTGCTGACAAAGCTCCCATCGTTTTCCAGTGAGGCTGGGTGTTACTTATTTATGTGACTGCTGTCACAGCAGGTGTGGGGTGATCTGAGAAAACCCCACACAGCTTCCTGAGTTTATAGAAGAGCCCAGAAGTTTCCTGTGCGTTCATGTCAGAAAAGACCCTTTGGAGAGAAGCCGCATTTGGTGCAGGGTAAAGGAAGGACTGTTTCCGTGTTCTAAGTTCACAGTTGAAGCATATGTAAAGTTGAGTGAGTGGGTTTGTGTATCTTTTTTTTTTTTTAAGTATAAAATTTCACTCTCTCCCCTTTTCAGAGACCAATTAATGTATTTAATATTTCAGATGTAAAAGTTGCACTTAGATTACTGAAATTGTGACATAAATAAAGATTATAGTTCTTCCTTTCTCAACGTGTGGCAAAATAACTAGAGGCAAAACTTTCAGAGGCAGGTAGGCTTAGCGCGAGGGTTTTGTGCTAATACAGAGGGGACAGAGTCGCTCTGGATTGAATAGTCCCTGTGAGATGAGTGCTATGGAAATACGAAAAGGCCCAAACAGTATTTTCCTCCAAGGCTATAGCGTCTGGCAGCTGTTTCGTCTGATATTTTTTTTTCTTCCAATTACATTCTCTGTACAGACCTTTATTCTTTTTAAAGAAAAGGTATGTTTGTGGCTAAATGGCGCTATGCATAATAGAGGCCAGAAGGTGACCGCATGCAAGCTCTTTCATCTCAACTCATACGTCCCTGATACAGGGACTGGGCAATAGGTCCAGGGAGTGCATTTATATCGATGCTTATCCTGTAGAGTGTGAGGCCGAACAGCATTGCTAAAGGGCGGTCAACACAGAAACAATACAAGGTTTCTTTAAACAACTCACCTCCTTCCTAGAAGTCTAAGCTTTAAGCGTTTTTCTCTTGTGACCTTGAGAGTTTCACCTTGTCTTGCATTATCCTTCTAGGATGTCACTTCAACCTTTCACGCATCTCCACCATGAAATAGTTCTCTACAGCCTTGCTGCTGTGGTCCTCCTTTGGGTTTGCTCTTACCCTGGGAAGGAGAAGGAATATCAGAAGTCTCCTGATGGAGTAAGAACCTGTTCCTCCTTTCCGATCGCTTCAGGTATTTCATTGCCGCATCAAGTACGTGTTTAGTGTGTTACTTGTCCTGAAACCACTAAATCCCTCTAGTTGGAAAAGTACTACCTAGAAAAATAGTTTGCTCATGGTGTTGGCTTATGTCGCAGCCCTGATAATACCATGCATTTGGGTTTTCATGGAGGAGAAGAGGAAGGAGCTTCAGTGCCTGTGTGCACATCACTACTTCTAAAAATCACAAATGGCTCTGGGCAAACAAAATAGACAAATCTTCTGCGGCTCTGGGGTGTGAGACTAGAACTCATTTTAGAAACAGAAGGTTCCAGATAGCAAAGTAAATGAAATCAGGGTGCTTAGCTACTCATTTGATATAAGTTATTATTTTCTCTGGGAAAGTTTATGAGTGGCTATTACATGTCTGTTCATATGCATAGAACAGGCTCACATATCTTCTTTGTGCAGACTTTTATTTTTAGCCTTGTAACATGTCCAGACTCTTACTGTCTTCACTCCATGATTACGTAGTGGGAACAAGAGGGACTTTTACGTTGAAAGTGCTCCTCAGGCACTTCTCCACGTTACGCAAAAGTTAGCAGCTTAGCAGCCGGTTTTCTGGGTTTTGGTGCAACCATTGTTTTTGGTGACTTTATCGGACTGCCATTTGTTGGGACCCCAAATGTGTGAAGCTGGTCACTGGGGCGGGGGAGTGGATCCCTTTACACTGGGAACCCTGCAGTCTTAAGGAGGGGTTAGGTACCAAAAGATCAACTGTTCTCTAAGATCAACCGGCAGAGCCATCAGAGTGGATTATGATAGTGTTGGCTGACATCTGGTGGCAGGAAAGGGGATGAAATCTCTTGAAATATAACTTCCTTGAGAAAAATGTGAGTCTAGGCTGGTGACCCATCCTCAAGAGTTCGAGGAGTGAAATCCACAACTGATGCTGGAAAGATTTCTCAATTCAGTCACCTTAGCACAGTGGTTCTGCTTATGAGAAACGCTAGCTGAGCACGAGAGTGTGAAATTAAACCAACTCCAGCTTCAGCATCCAACATGGGCCCTTCCACTGTGGCTTGTCCTGGACCTGGACCAGAAAGGGCATTCCGGCATCAGTAGAAAAGCATCATACATCACATGGTATAGGATCATGACAACCACTCTGTGTGGCAAAGAGACACCGTTGCAGCATTCAGCTCTTTAGGGACCAGACCTCTTTCCTCGTGTTTGGACACAGGACTGAGACCTCCTTGCACTGGATCTCAAGCAGTTTGTGTGAGGGGAGGAGGGCATCTTCTGAGGATGATGAGCCTTTCTTTTAGGGAGTAGGGATCAAGTGACGTATTTGCTTGGAAAAAAAGAGATAAAACCACAGTTAAACTTCCTTCGTGAAATATGACCTTCCAGTGTCATAGACTGTGATTCTTCATAAAGAGTGTTTTAAGTCAGGATATGTGAAAATGTGAAGGCATAATATTATCAGCTGTGAACCAATTCTTAAAAATCAGTATTTCCTGCTACTCTTCATCTTCTCCAGCCAGGCAGCCATGAATTCATTCTCTGTATGTTTACTGCCCCCTCAATAGTGGTTCCACAGAAACGTAAAGGGAAAGAAATGATCAGCTTTTGAGTTTCCAAATAGACTTTTGTGGTAAATACTAGACGTAGTATCTCTGAGAGAAAATACTTTTTGAGACCCAAGGCGGGGAGTGGGTTTGGGAGAATAAAATGCAGTTGCAATTTACTCAGCGTTATACATTATGAGAAAAAATAGGTATATTAAAGATTATATTTACAAATCCTTACATTCCAGGGAATGAGCATTGGAAAGCTCAAAATTCAGGAACGAGTGGTGTTTCCTCTCTGCATTTTGGCTGTGGTATTTGTGTGACTAGGGTAGTGGAGGTTAGGGTTTAATTTGAAAGGAGGAGAGAGGGTAAATGGCATTACGAGGCAAATGCAGGAAAACTGACACTCCTCTCCTTTGTTTAAGCTGAGAAAGCGTCCTCGTGGATATAGAGAACAGGTTGGTGGGCGCCAGAAGTAGGGGCTGGGAGTGGACAAAAGGGGAGAAGGGGGTTAAAGTACAAACTTCCATCTGTAGAGTAAGTATGTCATGGGGATGTCAAGTACAGCATGGTGACTATAGTTAATACTACTGTATTGCATATTTGAAAGTTGCCGAGAGAGTAGACCTTAAAAGTTTTCATCACAAGAAAACATTTTGTAACTATGTGAGGTGATGGATGTTAACCAAACTTACTGAGGTGATCATTTTGCAGTATATACAAATATTAGGTCTTTATGTTGTATGCCTGAAACGAATATAATGTTGTATGTCAGTTATATCTAAATAAAAAAAGTATGCTTGGATTTGCAAACATGGCAAGCAACACACTGTGCCCCTGAGATTTCTGCACGAGAGTGTAAGACCTCTCTGACCTAGGAGAGGGAGGGAGAGTTTCAGTAGCGGTCCAGAGGGCTAGCTGCCTTTAAATGTGTCCGGCTGGACCGCTAATGATAATAGAGGTTTGGGGCTGTCTCTGGCTCTGCCTCAGAATTACACGAAATGGTACCAGAAATGTAAGTGTTGCTCAAGAATTTTTTTCCTGTGTCATTTCAGCATTGTGGTTCAGCAAAGAATAGAAATTGAGGAATTTTATGTTTAGATAAAGAGAGTTGGGGAAAGATTCCTTAGTCTCCCATGACCAAGTTCAAGAGGGTAAGAAATGGCTGATAGAGACCCGGAGGTGGTCGTTAATTTCTGCTTAGAAATATGAGGAGTGTTTAGATGAAGAAAGGGAGACTGATGACAATGTGAATATAAGAAGTCTAGCGAGATGGAATAAAATTGTGGATGTCTGAAGGGCGGGGGTCCAATATCTGATCATTCTCTCTGATGATGTCAAACCAGCGAATCCCCTCAAATCAGCTCATCACCACGAGGATTCAAGGGCGCGTCCACATTAGCTGTGAAGTGACAGTGTTCACATCCTGCTTCATAGCCTGACAATGTCACACCTGTTACAGTAGTGTTGAATTTGTGGATGCTATACAAACCCTCACACATTTATGTCAGCAAATTCTAATTCAAACTGATGAATGCTACAAGTGCTGAAATACATGTCCACTTGCAGTCAGGAACCCAAACTCAGGGGTATGTCCACGGAACAGTGAAGAAGGCAGAGGGTGTCTGCCAAGGCAGATGAGTAGAACTAGCCCGGATCATCAGATTCTATAGCTGGATGAAAGTTATTTGAGCAACTTGGCTTATCAAATGTGATGACTTTTCATATTTAGGATCTGGCCTGGCAGGAGTTATTCTCACGGTCAAGGATGTAGCAAAACTGGCATTCTGTGTTCTGGTGTAGACTTGCTATTGTGTTTCCGTATTTTCATGCATTGTGAATGAATTCCCTCTTTGACATTATATACCTTGGACATTGGATTCAGTATTTATGTGAAGGACAGACCATTTCATTTAAGGTCTCAAAAATGGAAGACAGAAGAACAAAGATAATTCTTTAAAAGATTCACTGGTTATCAAGTTAAGAGCTGTCTTTGTTTGCAGGAGATGCTGACATGGTAGTAGGATCACAACCGTTTCAATGTTGCATTCATATTTCTGTCGTTTGACATTCACAGAATAACAATAGCATTGTCAAAAGAACAGTCCATCGGGAGAATCTTTGCTGTGTCAGCTGAAGCACTCTCCATAAACCGTGTGCAAAAGCAAAAATAGGGGCTTCCCTGGTGGTGCAGTGGTTGGGAGTCCGCTTGCCGATGCAGGGGACACGGGTTCGTGCCCCGGTCCAGGAAGATCCCACATGCCGCGGAGCGGCCGGGCCCGTGAGCCATGGCCGCTGGGCCTGCGCGTCCGGAGCCTGTGCTCTGCAACGGGAGAGGCCACAACAGTGAGAGGCCCGTGTACCGCAAAAAAAAAACAACAAAAATAACAAACAAAAAACCAAACAAAAATAAACGTGTAAGGAGTGTGTCTCCATCATTACATGATGACAGTCTGTCACGCTCAGGCCATGATTTCTTCTTGGCTGTTTTATTATATCTTGTGAAAACCTTCACTTTGAGGGCTAAATAAAAGCTTACCTGTTTTGGTCCCTCATTGTGAGTATACCTTACATTTGAGAATTAATTTCTCATTTAGGCTTCTGAGCATTAATATACTGCAGAGTTTAAACACAACGACTTGAGGCATTTCCAGTTAAAACAGAGCTTTTAGTATGATTCATGATGAACATTTTACATTTCCCTCTTTCTAAAGATGGAGGGCATTGTTATGTAAGTTGTAAGGAATATGTCTGCAAGAACAAAGCAACACGGTGTAAACAGTTCAGAACCATTCTGTGCAAAGCTCTTTTCTGTCTAGTGTATCCACACCTTAGCAGCGTTTCCCTGGCTTTCCCCTGGCAAAATGTGAACTAGGATACCCTAGACAGTTATAGGTTGGTAATCTTAATACTTGGTGTTCCCAAAATCCATTTGTAAGAAGTGAGAAGAAAGTGTATCCATCTAAGGGTTAGAAGAGCAGAATTCTGGGGCCAGTTCCTCTACTCTTCAGCTGTGTGACCTTGTCTCAACAAGGCACAGAACTTCTTTGAATCCCAATTTTCCTCTTCTTTTAAATGGACAAACTGACATTTACTCAACATTCTTCCGAGTTGTGAAAATTGAAGATACTAGATGAGGTGGTGTTTGAAAACAGCCGTCTACAAAACTAATGAAGAGTTGAGACAATCTAGAAAACAGGGTGGATCGTTTTATTAAATCAACTGAATGTGTGGTCTCCACTGCCCACAGTGGACCCTCACCCTCACCCCCAGACTCATGCCTACAGTGCACATATTTCAGTCTAAGTTATCCCATCTCCACCCTTTCAGAGGTTGACGTTCTGGTGTTATCAGGAGTTATCGTAGTTCTCAAGATACATCAAATGGAGCCTAATTCCAAAATGACACAAGAGATTATCAGTCGTTACTAGTAATTGAAAGTCCATGGTTTTTACAGTTGTATCACATCCTTCCTGCAGTGAATGTTTTGTTATAACCAAGGTCTAATGGGTTTTGAAGGTGAGACTGATGAATTCGTATGTCTCTCGATCTACCTTTTTGATGGAATTCTCTCAAATCTGTACATTGGAGCACAGCATTGGTTTGAATGTGAATACTTATTCTTGTAGCATTCTTTTTAATTAAAGGTGGCTTTTTGGGCTGTAGTTTTGTTTTGTTTTCCCGGAGTCTCTCAACAAAACCTTTTACAGTTTTTCCTTTTCTTTGTTCAGTAAACAAGTCTTTACCTGACAGAAGGAAATAGCTGGAGATAGACCTTCACAAAACCCCCAGTGATGTTCCCTTGACGTATGCTGTCCCAGTTTTGTAAATTAGAAATCTGGTCATCTCAGCTCAGTCTCTGAGCAGTGCCAGCTGTCTTCTCTTTCTATCACTGCGAAGATGCTTTGAAGCTGCTCCTCTATTGTGTTGGCAACATTAGCACAGGAAGATTTGAAGACTATAATAGCTGGAAAAGGTTACACAGCTTCAGATAATTGACTATGGCAATATAAAATATTGCCTGCTCTGTTTTGTAACAAAGTAGGTATTGCTTTCTTTTGGATTTGAAGGGAAGCAAAGTAAAGCAGAATTGCCTTTTCTATTAAGTTTCCAGGTTAAAAGCTGCAAATCTGTGTTGTAAAGTGTGTCTTTCCTGGCTGCATACAGTAAATTACCATCCCATCCTGCTGTATGGACAATATGTTTCCAGCTTAATGAATCAGATGCTTTGTATTTTCTCCAGCTACTTAGTGTAGGGCAAAATGGGCTCATAAAAGAGGAACAGCCTTGAGGGACATCAGTCATTTTAGTTGAGTCGCCTTCAAATAATTGTCAGGTGAAATAATGATGTAGATTTTTTTTTAGACGTCGAGAAATAAAAGGCAAATATTTTCCTTTTTTTTCTTACTATGAATAAAAATTCAAAATGAATCATAAGTAGCCAGAAATGGCTTCGCACTGTGGTAGTAATTGTTAGTCCCAGGCTGAACCGACCCAGAGATCTCTGGTCTGAGGAAGTCGATTTTTAATGAAAAAAACAAAAAGTTCTTTGTTTCCATTACTATTGCATTATTTGAAGTCAAAGGGCAGGTTCGACCTAATCCTACGTTTAGTTTGTGTGGTTTCAGGTTTATTTACTTGGTGAGTCTGATAGGCATTTAGGAAAACGTGGGCGATAATACCAGATTAATTCTTTCCATATTCATGACGCTCCCTTTAAAAATGAATGTGACAAGACACCCTTAAACAACAGAGCCATATGGGAACTCCTCCGAGAAGCTCTTAAGAATTCAAACACTATTCAAGCAATTTTCACAAGATAAAACCACTATGGAGCACTTACGAAACAGGTATCGAGGCAAGATAAAAATCCCCCTATATTTATATGTTAAACCAAGAATCACAAAATCAGATTCATTCTAAGGCAGGAGATAAATACCATTCTAATGGCTACAGAAGGAAAGAACAATGAAGAAACTATTTTCCAGGTGTTCTAGAGGTAATAGAAATAAACCTCTAAAGAGAAGCGTAAAATATTTATTGAGGAGGACACTGCACGCTCTAGAATTACACGGGGCTGCTGACAGTGATTTAAATGTTCTGAGGCTGCATAGAGAGATGCTGAGGTTTTAATGTACAAGATACTGATTCCATGATGAATCGCAACAGTTTGCTTCCTGCAACATGGGGAGAAGTGAAAGTAATGCACACACGTTTGTAGGTTACATTGTACACAAAATGGCGCAGGTGATGAGATAAATGAATGATGAGTTTCCTTCTCCCATTCATAAACGTGAGAGTTGCATAATGAATCTGTTTGAAGCCAGGAAGTCTAGCTATAGCATACAATTATTAAAGATGTCAGTGAAATACTCAGATTTTCATTTCAACCTGAAGATTGGCCAAACCAAAGATTTATTTGGTTTTCATTTAAAATCTCCATGTGCAACGCTACCCATTAGGATTGCTTTTTTCCCCTAGTGTCAGCATTCAAGTGTGTCATATAGAGGACCCTTAAGCAAATCAGAGGAAAGTAGGGGAAAATTGCACATTTTGAAATGATTTGATGGTATTTATGATTTCAAAGCTCCTGTGTAGGTGGCTGCTACATAGATTATATTAAATTTCAGTTACTCCTCTGATTGTGATCAACACCTTTTATTTTCTTTATTGTTTAACATCAAGCTTTAACGTTGACTATAGTTAACCCTAAATAAGAAACACATGGTTAAGAAGGGCAACCAGCACAGAATCAGTGGCAGGATGAGTAGATGTAAATGAGGACCTGGGTGTGAGGGAAGGAGAGCGAAGACCAGTTAAAAGTGTCTGAATCAACTTTCCTACCTATGTCTGTCCAGCCTGCTCTGTCCTGCGTGCTCGAGGGTCCATCACATTCTCCACTGACCACCCTGTCCTGAGCTTTTCACATCCTCACAAGAGCAAACCCCCCAAAGGTACACCTACCCCAGTCCTGTTTCTGTGAGTTCTCTTCAGCGTTCATGGAAACGTAATGGAGTCAGGTGCCAAAGGGAGCTTCAAAGCTAAGTCAAAAAATAAGACCCCAACAGAAAGTTCTTCGTAATACTATTGTCTCTTGTAAAACTTCTCCTTAATGGATGTTGAAAAGGTGAAGCACAGTTCAGAAGTGAGGGAGTTCATGGTTAATGGATTTTGGATGACATTGCATCTCGGGGCATTGGTCTCCTTGCATTTCCTTATATAAGAATATCTTGACATATTTTACAGGTTATAGAGTATACTTGTATACAAATATGTTTTAGCCAAATCATTTGTGAGTTATAACGTATGAAGCACCTAGTCTACTGCATACTTGCAAGTATATCGCATAGCAAATGATGGGACAATGTCATGCTAATTTTTAAGAATGAAAACAACGTGACTTTTTCTTTTTTTTTTGCAATTTACCTACTAGGAATGGTAGAGTGCTTTAGGAAAGATGATTTATTTAATAATGAACCTAGTCTAAAATTTAAAAGATTGAAGTCATCAAATACATTTAAGCTGTTTCAAATTGAAATGTAATATTTATCACAGGGAAAAATATTAGAGAAAGGATAATGTGTATTAAAAACATTTCTTTTTTTTTGGCTATGCCGCACAGCTTGTGGGATCTTGGTTCCCCAACCAGCTATTGAACCCATGCCCTTGGCAGTGAAAGTGCTGAGTCCTAACCAGTGGAACACCAGGGAATTCCCTAAAAACATTTTTGGTAATAAAACTTCCAAACCTCTCTAAAATTAGAGATGATCTTATGGTGACCCACTAAATCCCATCATTCAGCTTCAGTGATGGTCAACATATGATCAGTCCTGTTTCATCTAAATTCTCAAATACTTTCTTCCATCAGGGGATTGTTTTGAGGCAGATACCAGACATGATAGCAGTTCTTTCATAAATACTTCACTATGCATCTCTAAAAGGAAAGTTCTTCTTCTAAAGTGTGAAACTACTGTTATCACAACTAAAAATTAGCAATGATTCCCTAATGTTATGAAACAGTTGGTCAGCTTCATATTTTCCCCCATTGCTTTACATGTCTCTTTTTAAGTTTGTTTGTTTGAATCAGGAGCAAACAAGTTCACACCTAGGGAAGTCCATGTTCTTTTATAACAATTAATTCTTAGAAAAAAATATGCCTTTTGGAGCCTAGAAACTCACTTCTACAGATGCATCTGATGGTTCCACGTTATCTTGATAGATTTGGTTATCTTTCTTGAAAATGTAATCCTCCTTTTAGGTGTTTTCCTCTGAAGAATCCTTCAGACTAAGGAACCTTTTGAGGCACTGTCTTTCTTTTGTGAATCCTACAAAAGACATGAAACTCTCTAAAGTAAGTGGTGACCCAGGAGTCCGATGACATTTAATTTGGGCACTTAACGTTTACGTGGTGGCCACAGCTACCGTGAATCTAAAGTGTGTTCTTTTATCTGTTTTATCTTGTCAAAAACTTCATGACTTTGACCTTTTCTTGCACAATCTATACATATACAGTAGAAAATTTAAAAGTATTTTTGGCAATCAAGATTTTCTTCTGATCCCTGTGTGAAAAAAGAAACACTTATGATCTTGAAAAAAGCATATGTTAACTTCCTTTGAATTCTTTAGATCAGCTAAAAGATGAATTTGCCATTTTAAGAATATAATATTGCAGAGATCTGTCTTCAAAGTGAACCCAGGCAGGAATACTTTTTTATTTAGGGGATTTATATTTTTTAAAGGAAACAGCAACTAAATTTGAAAACCAGTATGTACCCAATGTGTCAGGCTTTTCAAAGAACCATGTCTCAAAAAATAGAGCTCTTGATTCCTTAAAATGATCTCTGAAGTCCCATCTTGAAATACATAAGTCAACAAATTGAATTTTAATGGAAAATCAAGGGTGTTTTTCAAAGGACGGTTGAATGCCGATATGAAAAATGCAAAGACAGAGAATCATCAGCTTGTTATAATGGCATTGACTTGACACTAACATTTTATATTTAAGTAAGAAAGGGTGTGACATCAAGGACAAATGAGGAAAGCAGCTTGGAACTGGCACAGCCCACCTTTGCCCTCCTCCGTGGACTTTCTCATCAGCCCACTGAACCACCTGCCTGAGCACCAACAGCCAAAACCATAATCACACGTTCTGCATCCGTGTCATTTCAATAGAGCTGTAGGTGCCTCTTTATCATTATATGTTTATCTTTTGATTATAGAATAATGAAATAGAAGATGAGGCCACCATGTTGTTCTAGAACTCCTCCCATCACTTAATAATACAATACTCAAAATGTAGAAGGACATGGACTTCATGTACAGTAAATCTTTTGCAAACTAATGCTGTAAGATCGTTATATTATTATTCCCATGTCCTCGTGGAGGACCTGAGACGGTGGGTCTGGACGAGCTGCTGGTGTTGCAGTCAGTGGCAGGCGTCTTCCTCAGGTCTGGGTATTAGCTACGAGTCACGTGTGTGTTCCCCTCACTGTGCCGAGAATTCTACTAATCCATAAGAAAAAGGGCAAGTTTAAAATGCAGAAGTGCAATTTCAGACTACTCAGGGCTTCCCTTTGAGTGAGAAAAACTGAAGAAATCAGTCAACATGCAGGAGAAAATTGAGAGTAATTGCTAAAGTGCCAGACAGTTAAAATGGCAAATCTCTTTTAGAGTGTGATAAGGGACTTACACTTATCGTTATTCCTCTACATTTCAGTCTCCTGTATGTTCTCTCAGTGGGGAAAAAGGGTAGTTACTGTGGCTGTTTGCTGTTTCCTACATCGAGTAATTACAAAGAATATATAGTCATTGAGAAAGATATTTTCCAGCTAAGGCTATGCCAAGGTGTCATAATGAAAAAAGGACATTATTAAATCTTAAATTGAAATGAATGTAGATAATTGTGTAATGTGTCACGTATGCCTTAATTTTGATTGTGTATATATTTCATTCATGACCCATTGGAGATATTTAGGTCCTCTGTGTATAGAGAGGACGAAAAAGAGAAACACTACCTGTCTTTTTAAAATATATATTTATTTATTTTTAAATTTATTTTTTTACAATATGTCCTTGTTGGTTATCTATTTTAAATATAGCAGTGTGTACCTGTCGATCCCAGACTCCCAGTCTATCCCTGTCCCCCACCCTTCCCCCCCTGGTAACCATAAGTTCATTGTCTAAGTCTTCAGTCTGTTTCTGTTTTGTAAATAAATTCATTTGAATCACTTTTTTAAAACCCACAATCTACTCCTTTAGTTGCTGGCTTGGTTTCATCTACACCATGGCCTGGAATCTTTACTTTCCGGTTCCCCGGATAGTTTTGCTGGGGACTGTGTGTGTCTTATATAAAGACTTTAAAAGTTCCCTGAATTTGGGGTGGGATGGAGTAATGATTTCATTTAATACATTGAAATGGTTCCCATCTGGAATTGTTATAATTGTTATTGAAATAAATTATCTTTATATTCTTGCTTCAATAACACATGGTGTTGCTCGATACAAACTAAAAAAAGTTGAGATTGTGTGTGAAAGCTTCATCGTCGTGGAAGTATCAACCCTCTCAGTAGGGTTTTATGTGGAAATTTCACTCGTTTTCTAGTCCTGTTTGTTTCCATGAATGATTCTGTTTGGAGCCCTCTGTACTCTGTAGGGTCAGCTTATGAGTTTGCCTCCCTGCCTGGGGTATTCTTGTGGGTTACGTTGGTCTGATAAGCAGGAATGTTCCAGAAGAGCCACCAGAGGTGGGTCGCCCCAGTCTGTGCCCAGAGTGAGGGAGGGGAGATCAAGGCTGTGCATTTCATTCTGCTCCTGGGACACTTCTGTAAGGATTTCATTGCTAAAGGAGGGGGTTGAACTCAATGAATTCTCTGATTACACATTCAACTTACACATTTTCGACGTGAGCCCTTCTTCCATTTTTAGCCATAATTTCTTTATTTCATTTCAATAAACGGTTACTTCAGTTAGTCTGCAACTTAAAAAAAGAACACATTTGAAATGCTTTTTAATTTGTACCGCTGTGTACTGACCTTTCTTGGTGTGTATTTGCCATATTGAAACTGCTGTTATTTAGGTACCTTTCTACTATTAATTTTTTTCTACATCTCATTGCTTTTCTTTATTGTATTTTCTTTATTTTTTTTAGAAAAAAGGAGTGGATTTTAATTTATTATTTATTTTGCAGGAAGAGCATTTGTTTATTTATCTCTTTATTTTTTCTTATTAGTCTTTCATTTTATACACATCAGTGTATACATGTCAACCTCAATCTCCCAATTCATCACACCACCACCACCACCCCCTGCCGCTTTCCCCCCTTGGTGTCCATACGTTTTTTTCTCTACTTCTGTGTCTCAATTTCTGCTCTGCAAACCAGTTCATCTGTACCATTTTCTAGGTTCCACATATATGTGTTAATATACGATATTTGTTTTTCTCTTTCTGACTTACTTCACTCTGTATGACAGTCTCTAGATGCATCCACATCTCTACAAATGACCCAACTTCGTTCCTTTTTATGGCTGAGTAATAGTCCATTGCATATATGTACCACATCTTCTTTATCCATTTGTCTGTTGATGGACACTTAGGTTGCTTCCATGACCTGGCTATTGTAAATAGTGTTGCAATGAACATTGAGGTGCATGTGTCTTTTTGAATTATGGTTTTCTCTAGGTATATGCCCAGTAGTGGGATTGCTGGGCCATATGGTAATTCTATTTTTAGTTTTTTAAGGAACCTCCATACTGCTCTCCATAGTGGCTGTATCAATTTACATTCCCACCAACAGTGCAAGAGGGTTCCCTTTTCTCCACACCCTCTCTAGCATTTGATGTTTGTACATTTTCTGATGATGCCCATTCTAACTGGTGTGAGGTGATACTTCATTGTAGTTTTGATTTGCATTTCTCTAATAATTAGTGATGTTGAGAAGCTTTTCATGTGCTTCTTGGCCATCTGTATGTCTTCTTTGGAGAAATGTCTATTTAGGTCTTCTGCCCATTTTTGGCTTGGGTTGTCTGTTTTTTTAATATTGAGCTGCATGAACTGTTTATATATTTTGGAGATTAATCCTTTATCCGATGGTTCACCTGCAAATATTTTCTCCCATTCTGAGGGTTGTCTTTTGGTCTTGTTTATGGTTTCCTTTGCTGTGCAAAAGTTTTTAAGTTTCATTAGGTCCTGTTTGTTTATTTTTGTTTTTATTTCCATTACTCTATGAGGTGGATCAAAAAAGATCCTGCTGTCATTTATGTCAAAGAGTGTTCTTCCTATGTTTTCCTCGAAGAGTTTTATAGTGTCTCGTCTTACATTTAGGTCTTGAATCCATTTTGAGTTTATTTTTGTGTATGGTGTTAGGGAATATTCTAATTTCATTCTTTTCCATGTAGCTGTCCAGTTTTCCCAACACCACTTATTGAAGGGACTGTCTTTTCTCCATTGTATCTCCTTGCCTCCTTTGTCATAGATTAGTTGACCATAGGTGCGTGGGTCTATCTCTGGGCTTTCTATCCTGTTCCATCGATATATATTGCTGTTTTTGTGCCAGTACCATATTGTCTTGATTACTATAGCTTTGTAGTATAGTCTGAAGTCAGGGAATCTGATTACTCCAGCTCCGTTTTTTTCTCTCAAGACTGCTTTGGCAGTCTATGTTGACTAATAGTGGTGAGAGTGGACATCCTTGTCTTGGTCCTGATCTTAGAGGAAATGCTTTCAGTTTTTCACTATTGAGAATGATGTTTGCTGTGGCTTTGTCATATATGGCCTTTATTATGTTGAAGTAGGTTCCCTCTATGCCCAGTTTCTGGAGAGTTTTTATCATAAATGGGTGTTGAATTTTGTCAAAAGCTTGTTCTGCATCTATTGAGATGATCATATGGTTGTTCTTCAGTTTGTTAATATGGTGTATCACATTGATTGATTTGCGTATATTGAAGAATCCTTGCATCTCTGGGATAAATCCCACTTGATCATGGTGTATGATCCTTTTAATGTGTTGTTGGATTCTGTTAGCTAGTATTTTGTTGAGGAATTTTGCATCTATATTCATCAGTGATATTGGTCTGTAATTTTCTTTTTTTGTAGTATCTTTGTCTGGTTTGGGTATCAGGGTGATGGTGGCCTCGTAGAATGAGTTTGGGAGTGTTCTTTCGTCTGCAGTTTTTTGGAAGTTTGAGAAGGATGGGTGTTAGCTCTTCTCTAAATGTTTGATAGAATTCACCTGTGAAGCCATCTGGTCCTGGACTTTTGTTTGCTGGAAGATTTTTAATCACAGTTTCAATTTCATTACTTGTGATTTGTCTGTTCATATTTTCTATTTCTTCTTGGTTCAGTCATGGAAGGTTAGACCTTTCTAAGAATTTGGCCATTTCTTTCAGGTTATTCATTTTATTGGCATAGAGCTGCTTGTAGTAGTCTCTTAGGATGCCTTGTATTCCTGCCCTGTCCGTTGTAACTTCTCCATTTTCATTTCTAATTTTATTGATTTGAGTCCTCTCCCTCTTTTTCTTGATGAGTCTGGCTAAAGGTTTATATTTTATCTTCTCAAAGAACCAGCTTTTAGTTTTATTGATCTTTGCTGTTGTTTTCTTTGTTTCTATTTCATTTATTTCTGCTCTTATCTTTATGATTTCTTTCCTTCTGCTAACTTTAGGTTTTTCTTGTTCTTCTTTCTCTAGTTCCTTTAGGTTTAAGGTTAGATTGTTTATTTGAGATTTTTCTTGTTTCTTGAAATAGGCTTGTATAGCTATAAACTTACCTCTTAGAACTGCTTTTCCGGCATCCCATGCATTTTGGATCGTTGTGTTTTCATTGTCATTTGTCTCTAGGTATTTTTTGATTTCCTTTTTGATTTCTTCAGTGATCTCTTGGTTATTTAGTAACGTATTGTTTAGCCTCCACGTGTTTGTGTTTTTTCCCTTTTTTTTTTTCCTGTAATTGATTTCTAATCTCATAGCATTGTGGTCAGAAATGATGCTTGAGGGACTTCCCTGGTGGCGCAGTGGTTGAGAGTCCACCTGCCGATGCAGGTGACACAGGTTTTTGCCCCGGTCCGGGAAGATCCCACATGCCACAGAGCAGCTTGGCCGCTGAGCCATGGCTGCTGAGCCTGCGTGTCCAGAGCGTGTGCTCCGCAACAGGAGAGGCCACAACAGTGAGAGGCCCGCATACACCAAAAAAAAAAAAAACAAGAAATGATGCTTGATATTATTTCAATTTTCTTAAATTTACTGAGGCTTGATTTGTGACTCAAGATGTGATCTATCCTGTTGAATGTTCTGTGTGCACTTGAGAAGAAAGGGTAATCTGCTGTTTTTGGATGGACTGTCCTACAAATATCAGTTAAATCTATCTGGTCTGTTGTGTCATTTAAAGCTTGTGTTTCCTTATTAATTTTCTCTTTGGATAATCTGTCCATTTTTGTAAGTGAGGTGTTAAAGTCCCCCACTATTATTGTGTTACTGTTGATTTCCTCTTTTAGAGCTGTTAGCAGTTGCCTTATGTATTGAGGTGCTCCTATATTGGGTGCATATATATTTATATTTGTTATATCTTCTTCTTGGATTGATCCCTTGATCATTATGTAGTGTCCTTCCTTGTCTCTTGTAACATTCTTTATTTTAAAGTCTATTTTATCTGATATGAGTATTGCTTCTCCAGCTTTCTTTTTATTTCCATTTGCATGGAATACCTTTTTCCATCCCCTCACTTTCAGTCTGTATGTGTCCCTAAGTCTGATGTAGGTTTATTGTAGACAGCATATATGTGGGTCTTGTTTTTGTATCCATTCAGCAAGCCTGTGTCTTTTGGTTGGAACATTTAATCCACTCACATTTAAGGTAATTATCGATATGTATGTTCCTATGACCATTTTCTTAATTTTGGGGGATTTGTTTTTGTAGGTCCTTTTCTTCTCTTGTGTTTCCCAGTTAGAGAAGTTCCTTTAGCATTTGTTGTAGAGCTGGTTTGGTGGTGCTGAATTCTCTTAGCTTTTGCTTGTCTGTAAAGCTTTTGATTTCTCCATCGAATCTGAATGAGATCCTTGCCGGGTAGAGTAATCTTGGTTGTAGGTTCTTCCCTTTCATCACTTTAAATATGTCCTGCCACTCCCTTCTGGCTTGTAGAGTTTCTGCTGAGAAATCAGCTGTTAACCTTATGGGAGTTCCCTTGTATGTTATTTGTTGTTTTCCCCTTGTTGCTTTCAATAATTTTTCTTTGTCTTTAGTTTTTGCCAGTTTGATTACTGTGTGTCTTGGCATGTTTCTTCTTGGGTTTATCCTGTATGGGACTCTCTGCACTTCCTGGACTTGGGTGGCTATTTCCTTTCCCATGTTAGGGAAGTTTTCGACTATAATCTCTTCAAATATTTTCTCGTGTCCTTTCTCTCTCTCTTCTCCTTCTGGGACCCCTATAATGCAAATGTTGTTGCATTTAATGTGGTCCCAGAGGTCTCTTAAGCTGTCCTCATTTCTTTTCATTCTTTTTTCTTTATTCTGTGCCACAGCAATGCATTCCATGATTCTGTCTTCCAGGTCACTTATCCATTCTTCTGCCTTAGTTACTCTGCTATTGATTCCTTCTAGTGTAGTTTTCATTTCACTTATTGTATTGTTCATTATCTGTTTGTTTGTTCTTTAATTCTTCTAGATCATTGTTAAACATTTCTTGCATCTTCTCGATCTTTGCCTCTATTCTTTTTCGAGGTCCTGGATCATCTTCACTATCATTATTCTGAATTCTTTTTCTGGAAGATTGCCTATCTCCATTTCATTTAGTTGTTTTTCTGGGGTTTTATCTTGTTCCTTCATCTGGTACATAGCCCTCTGCCTTTTCATCTTGTCTGTCTTTCTGTGAATGTGGTTTTTGTTCCATAGGCTACAGGATTGTAGTTCTTCTTGCTTCTGTCTGCCCTCTCCATCTTTTGCTTTTCATTATTCACTTATTTCATGTGGTCCTTTAGCATTTATCATATCTTATTTTTAATTTCTTTGATAAATGTTTAGCCATTTTTTATTTCAAAAGTTTTCTACTTTCTTTAATTTAAATATATTTGACTTGTTTTCATACTCTTAATTTCTCCCTTTACATTTTTTTTTTTTTTTTTGCGGTACGTGGGCCTCTCACTGTTGTGGCCTCTCCTGTTGCGGAGCACAGGCGCCGGACGTGCAGGCTCAGCAGCCATGGCTCACGGGCCCAGCCGCTTCGCGGCATGTGGGATCTTCCCGGACCAGGGCATGAACCCGTGTCCCCTGCATCGGCAGGCGGACTCCAACAACTGCGCCACCAGGGAAGCCCCATCCCTTTACATTTTTACAGTTTTTTTATTTTCTTATTTTAAAGGTATGTGAATCATCCATAGTTCTTTGATTGTCTTCATATTTTAAACCTAGCTTTTAGAATTTTTTTTCGTGTTCTTAACTTTTTAGTTTATTCTAATACTTCTGTTTCATTTTACTTATTTTAAACATTGTATTTCTTTCTGTTTTCTTAAATAAAAGTTACACATTTTAGTTAACGACAGTAAAGAATCAGGGCTGCAGGGAGGCTTCTGAGGGTCCATATTGCAGGGGGAGTTGGCTGGCGCTTTCCCCCCTTATCTGTCCCCAAAGCCGTTCCTCCTATTCCTTTGTCTAGATTTTCTCTTTTCTAATATCGACGTTCCAGATATTTCTTTGGGATGCTCAGACTCAGAGGACAGTTACCCTACTTAGGATATTTGTGATATTTATGAATAGAAGGTGCATGTGAACTTGTAGTACAGTATTGTTTTTGAATTTGAGTATGATTCCATTTGTGGCACAGAAATATGTTGAAAATCTATGTTTTACGACAAAACTAAACAGAGTTTGGGCAAACTCTGTCAACAGAATTTGCAATAGTGGGAGGTGAAAATAAGCAAGACCTGTACTTGAGGATAGGGTAAATCCTTCGTGCAAGGACTCAGTTGAATTTAGGAAACTGTCAAGAGATACTAGATTTCTTTTTTTTTTTTTTTTTGCTGTATGCGGGCCTCTCACTGCTGTGGCCTCTCCCATTGCGGAGCACAGGCTCCGGACGCGCAGGCTCAGCGGCCATGGCTCACGGGCCCAGCCGCTCCGCGGCATGTGGGATCTTCCCGGATTGGGGCACGAACCCACGTCCCCTGCATCGGCAGGCGGACTCCCAACCACTGTGCCACCAGGGAAGCCCCTAGATTTCTTAATAAATATGCCTGAGAGTCAAGGAATGTAACCCTGTCTTTCCCTGAGCAATAGTGTTCAGGATTCTGTAATTCCCCGTTAGAGGTGATTTTATAGACCATAATAGCAGTGGATAACAAGAAGTGATACCCACCAGGGTTCTTGGCCTTCCCCAATCAATAGAAATTGCCTAGAGGCCAGACAAGAAATTCAGGCAAGGCTTTATTGGGGCCCATGCTGCAGCAGCATGGAGTGAGAACAAGTAACAGCTTCTCCTGCTAGCTTGCTGCCTGAGGGGGAGGGGGAGCTTGCTCCTTACATGGGGTGAGGGGAGGGGTGTGTTGAGGGGTCCGGCTGGAGGGGTGGCTTAGGTGTTTTGCTCACCCCTCTGGAGGTGTTGAGTGCAGAGGGCATGCTCAGTACCCTGCTTTTGCTCCCAACACCATGTTTTTGCTCCAGGCTCTTCAAAAGTGGCAGTTGGTTTTTTTTTTTGTCTCTTTGTATCTTTTGTCCATAATTTTGCCCCAACTGTGCATGCATGCAGTTATTTTTAGTCCCATATAGTTTCTTTGCATTTTGTTGCTCAAGGAGAGGTTCGTTGCTCAAGCATTGCAGCACTGCAGCAAAGGGTCCCAGGTCCCAACCTCTCTCAGAAGGGGCTGTACATTCAGAACAGATGTGGCGCCAGAGTGCGTGTGCAAGGCTTCCAGGAATACTTCTACAGCAGGTGGTCTCTCCTATGCCTACCTTGGCTTCATCCACCTTCTTTTCAACCTAGCTTAAAAAGTTTCATTCTGTGGTACTGGTTTTCCTCAGGTACCTCCTGGAGTTATGTAGGGCCAACCAGACCTGGCCAGGGCTGGAGTAATTATTGATAGAGATTTTTAGGCATGCCTCTATGGGAGGGCCCCACCTGTGGACTAATCCAGGACTATTCCATTGATTTAAAAAATACAAAAAACCCTAAGGAGAAAAGATATCCCTTTCATTAATAGACTTCTGGCCTTGGTCTTTCTGAAAAATCCAAGAGAGGCGCCAAAGGGTTTTCGTGTTCCACTAGTCTGACTAGAATAAACCCAGGAAGCCATTGGGGAAGATAAAAAGTCTCCAGGCGACTCAGACCGCAGAGCACTTAGGGCATTTAGCCCTTTTCTTGGACCTGACGGTTCCTTTGAGTTCCCCTCTCAAGTCAGCTTGACTTTGAGGGCTCAGTGGCGGGGAAACAAGGACGTTGGTGAAGCTCCCACACTGATCTTCATCCTCACTGACTGGAGTCCCCACAAAGTGTCAGTCAGTAACACTGCCCCTGTCTTTCTGGGCACTGCGTCCTAGGGGCCCCCATAATTTCCTCATTGCACCTGCCTTATGGTGCCCATGAGACTTCTCATTGGCTTGAATCGCCCTGATTTCTGCTCCAGTAGGATGTCTTAGTTTAGGAATCACCTAGGACTCCTGCTTTAACCCGTCCAACACACAGTCTCTTATTGGACAGGAGGTGAACCTGGCTTGTCGGATGTAAACTGAATGACTGACGGCATTCTGAGCAGCAAGGCCGAGCAGGCTATTCTTTAGCATCTGATAGACTTTCCAGAGTGAGCCTCAAGTTTGAGACTCTTTCCTAAAATATAGCTAGCTCTCGTCCCCAAAGGAAAGGAAACCCGGAGAACTAGATAAAGCAAACCCAAACATTTTATTTAGCAAAAAGTCAAGGGTTTAGCCTCCCTGCCCCCATGGTTAGGGAAATGAGCAGGAATAACAGTTGTTGGTTATTCTACTCTCTGTCAAATACCCAGATCTTGGCTCTTTCAATAAATATCTGTTTCTTCTCCTCTTGGTAGAGTTCCCTGAAGGCTGGTCGTAATCTGTCTCAATATTTAAATTATTGCTGACTCTGTGGATATCTGGGCAGCTGTGGATAATCTTTTAAGCACTATTTATTCATTATAGAGCAATTTAATAACATCAGAGCATTTGAATTGGCTGTGAGATTAACAATGCTTCACTTGCCATCTTTGAGTAAGTAGAACACTGCTTCCCCAAGGGCAGTTCTAGAATGCAAATACCGGTGGTACATTTCTCTTCCTGGGGAAGACTTCTTATTTTGGTTATTTCTAGGCTGTCACATAGATCCGGGGGGGGGGGGAAGAAAAGCCTTTAGTTGGTCATCAGGTATTTTCTGCTGTTTTATAGTTAAACCATAAAAAGAAATGAAGATATTTCATATTTAAAACAGACTTCCAGGGCTTCCCTGGTGGCGCAGTGGTTAAGAATCCGCCTGCCAGTGCAGGTGAAATGGGTTCGAGCCCTGGTCCGGGAAGATCCTACATGCTGCGGAGCAACTAAGCCCGTGAGCCACAATTACTGAGCTTGCGCTCTAGAGCCTGCGAGCCACAACTACTGAAGCCTGCGAGCCACAACTACTGAAGCCTGCGTGCCTAGAGCCCGTGCTCTGCAACAAGAGAAGCCACCGCAGATGAGAAGCCCACACACCACAACGAAGAGTAGACCCTGCTCGTGGCAACTAGAGAAAGCCTGAGCAGCAATGAAGACCCAACACAGCCAAAAATAAATAAATAAATAAATAAAAATTGAAAAAAATAAAAAGAGTAGAGGTTGAAGCACTAGAAATCCTTAAGGATTTGTTTGTTCTCTGGAATCTTATTGATTATAAACTTATGAAAACCTTGAAAATGACCAGTTCTCTAACACACCAAAGTATAGGAAATATATATTTATACTAGATGAATAAAATGAATGATAAAATTATTTTTAAAATATTTCACTGATTTGACTTTTCAATTTAATTTTAAGGATGTCATTAAAGAAACATAAAGTGTAATTTTCAGATTTGTTGAAAAGCTTTAAGCAACTAGATGAATGGTAGGAAAATGATCAATTAATTAAACTAGAACTTACAAAATTGTTTTGATAACTATCAGAGAAGTCCCCATCTGAGGCTCTATTTTCCTGATAATCATTGTCAAGCAAACTGAAAAATTTGTTTGACAAATTACAAATTTGACAAATTACAAATTTGTCAAATTACAAATTTGACAAATTTGACAAATTACAAATTTGACAAATTACAAAAGCATTACAAAAATTGCTTCTTGTTTTTATAATTGCCTTAAAACAAGTAAAATTATATACTCTATTTTTTGACAATTTCAGAACTGTAGTGTGATTGCTACTGTGCTTTCAGGTACCTCTCTAATCCTCTATTTTGCTAAATTAAAGATTTTAAAAGGAAAATGAGTCGAAAGACTCTACCGTAAGGTCAAAGCACTAATAGGGTTTCAAATAGGATAGCTGGTTATTCTCCAGATTTATACACATGTATGTCAGGAGGCACTATGCCATTGAGTTATGCAATCTGTTTCAGTATTGATTTCTTACATTTTATTTTATGCTTTCGATAAAACCAATTTTCGAGCATATTGCTAAAGCATATTGGTTTCTTCAGAACTGCAGGGAGGACAAGGGTCAGATATCTTCTGTGTGTGTGTGGGTGTGAACATTTGTATGAAATAATTTATATATCAGTGTTCATAAATTTGCATGAATTTTAGAGGCATCTGAGATGTAGCTTGAAAATGAAGTCACCGGACAGCCCTTCTCTGGATGACAAATTTAGGAGTGAAATGTAACATGGAATAAAAGTCTTACTAAAGGAGTTTAGTAAGTAGTGAAAATGAATAGAGAATTTACTTCTAAGAGTGTAAGAGTTTCTGCAGTGTTCACCAATCTATTATTGTTTCATAGGCTAGAAAATAATATATGGATGAAACCCAAGGAGCTTTCTAATGGCTGGGTTGCTAATTCTTCTTACAAATCCGTTATGTTAACACCACGTCAACCATGAGAGTGATCAGAATGGTCATCTGATCTGATTGCACTCTCTTCTATTTATATAACCTTATTTAGTTTCATTTCTTTGTTGTTCTTAAGGTATTTCATTAATGTGTTATTATTCATGCTAAAGGAATAATAAAAGTATACTGAATTTCATAGTGCTTGAGACAATATTGTAGAGAAATACCACATCCAATTTTATCTTCACAACAAAGCTCTTTGGAAAATAGGTCAGGAATTAGCATTTCATGTAAAAATATCATGTAAATGTTTAAATGGTACATGTGTGAGTATGAAAGCTCACGTCATGTTTTTGCTTCCTCAGTGTTATTCCCCAAAGGTGACCACTATTAAAAGTCTCCCTCAGTCATTTCTTAATTTTTCTAAAATCTATATTAATTATGGACCTCGATGTTCACATATAGCATATATATTTGCAAAAATATTATTTGCATGTATTTTGATACATATAGGTTTTTTTAATTGAAGTATAGTTGATTTACAATGTTGTGTTAGGTTCAGGTCTACAACAAGGTGATTCCGTTTTATATATATATATGTATGTATGTAGAAATATATACAAATCAAATATGAAGAACAGTTGATTTTCTTTTATTACATTTTTTAAAATTAGGACGAATGATGGATGCTAACACCTGCACTTGAAGTTTTTCAGAGTTAAATAATATTTCATGATCTATGGAAAAGATCAGAATTCTTAAAAGTACTGTCTAGATGAGAATGAGACTTAAATTGCAATGTATTTTAGGTTAATCAGAGAGAAAGCTCTAGATATTTACATATTGATTAAGAAAAATTGAGATGAAGTATATATACTTGAATCCTTGGGAAAACGAAAAGGAAAAAACCCAATTATATCTATTTCACATATTTAGATTACCTAAATTGGGGGGAAATAGCAAATATGTATAAGAACAGAATCAGGATTCTAAAAATCTCAGCATTCAGGGATAATGCAATGACTGTAACAGAATGAAAATTGATTGGGACAAAAGTAAAGTTCTAAACAACAGCACAAGAAAAGATGAGGGAGAGATGAAATATTAGTAGAGCTGAACGGGATTTAAGTTGATATTACTGGTGTTAGGGTTGTCCCAGTATACTCATATAACCATAGGTTCCCTTTAATGAAAGCAGAGAAGCTAAAACCAGACATGAGAGGTTTGGTTCCATTGCCTTAGGATGTTAACTTAGTTCTTCGGAACCTCAGTTTCCTCAACAGTCAGATAGGTGTACTAATACCTGCTGGCTAAGTTGTTACAAAGTGAGACAGACTTCCTTTCCAGCCAGCCTGCCTGAAGGAGTCGTCTTTGTCTCTCCATTTCTTTCTCTCACTAACACTAGCAGGTGTTTTTCTAACACCTTCCTGTTTATGGCGCCCTTAGATTCCACAGCCACAGCACCATCCAATGCAGCAGATCCTCCTCTGCTCCTTGAAACATGGTCTTAATTCGGCTTCGAGCACGGGTTTCCCTCCTGACTTGACCTTTCTTTCTCAGTCTCCTCTGCTGGCTTCTCCTCATTTCTTCTCTTAGGTGATAGAGCACCCAGGGCTCAGTCTCATGGCTTTAAATGCCATCAATAAGAGGATGACACCAAATTTAAATCTCCAAGGTGACCTCTCCCCCGAGTGCCCAACTGCACATCCCACTCCTTTTTTGTTTCTTTTGTGTTTTTTTTAATTAAATTTTTATTTTATATTGGAGTATAGCTGATTTACAATGTTGTGTTAGTTTCAGGTGCACAGCAAAGTGATTCAGTTACACATATACATATGTCTATTCTTTTTCAGGTTCTTTTCCCATAGAGGTTATTACAGAGTATTGAGCAATGTTCCCTGTGCTGTACAGTAGGTTCTTGTTGATTATCTATTTTATCTATTTATCTATTATCCCTTTTTGATACAGCCACTTGGAAAAGCACCTGAAACTTGATTTCTCCAAAATGGAGCTCCTGGTACAGGCCCAGTAAGCCTGCTCGCCCCTCAGTCTTCCTCAGCTCAGTAAACGGCAGCACCATCTTTCCAGCTGTTTGGGATAAAGCTTTTGGGTTCATGCTTCACTCTCTTTCAGGGACCATGTTCTATTCACCAGCAAGTTCTGTTGGTTCTGCCTTAAGCATATCTTGGGAATCAAACTATGCCTCGCGTTCTCCTCTGCTAATGCCCTGGTCTGATCTTCTGTCACACCTTGTGTGGATTATTGATGTAGCCTCCTGACTGGTTTTCCCAGCTCTGGCCTTGTCCCCTCTTCAGTCTGTTCTTGACACGCACCAGATGATCATGGTAGGACATGTCAGTTCATGTTCCTTACTTGCCCCAAACCCTCTGCTTCCATCTCATTCAGAAAAACCATGAACTCCTTCCATATTTGCCCACTCCTTGCTTGTCTCTCTAACCTTCTCTCCTATTAATTCTCTCTCATACACACTCCACTCCAGGTCCCTGCATTAGGACCTTGTCCTCTGCTGTGCCTTACCGCTAGGACGCCTCCATCTCTGAAGCTGTCTGTAGCATGTCATGTCTCCATCTCTGAAGCATCTCTGAAGCTGGTTGTTAACCAGCAGGGATGCAGTAGAGGGAATTCAAGGATCATAGGGGTAGTTGAACTAGCTGGATGTGTAGAGCCTTTTCTGCTTCTGAGGACATAACTTTATTATAATTAGTGGAGGAAATTCATTGTATACCATGTAACAGTTCTTGAGTTTCCACTAGTTGCAGGAGTGCTCAATTGCAGCAGGTAGAAATGGAAGCATTTCCTTTTGTATACATGTAGTTTTTAAAACTTTTAACAGTGAACAATTTAATAACTTTACTTGGAACCTCATCTCCAGTACATAACATCAGTGCAAGTGGGTTTGCTTAGGGCCGATGCCAGGCTGATAAACACGTGTCTGTCCATGATCATTAGAGCGAGATGGTGTCCATACTGACTGGGCAGCACCTGTGGGAACCGATTGCTCAGTGCTTTGACCTTCACCCATGGAGTTCGTTGGGTAAAGGGAGATGGGGATGTTCTTGAAGTTCCTTTTACCATGCCTCCTCCTTAAGGAGGTTGTTGCAGTTAATTTAGTAGAACCCGAGGACTTCATGAAACACAGTCAGGAAGACACTATTCTAGGTTGTATTTCTAGAGTAAAGATTACTTCCTAGGAAGTAATCTAGCATCTTAGGATGGACTGATCTTCCTTCTTAAATTTGGGAACAAAGCACTTATTCGTTCTCCTGACCACGAAAAAATCTTTAAAATGGCAGGAATCAAATATTTCTTGTAAAGATGTGTAATATTCAGCAGAGGGATTTGGGAAGTCAGACTGACCCTCCCTCTGGGGCTTAGGAAATGACTCGGGGACCCGCTTCATTTTAGGGTAGCTGGCTCTGAGGGACCTGGAGCTGTCTAGCTACTTGGGGGACCAGGAGAATTGTTCAGCTATTATTTTCAGTAGCAGCATTGCACTATTTAAAGACAAGTGTCAGAAAGAAGAGGGAAAAGTCTGTGCTGAAGAATTCAGAATATGATATTCAGAATATGATATCCTTAGGGAAAAATAGCACAGTTTGGTTGCCAGTCATCCAAGTGTTTTGTAATGAATGCATTTTATAAGATTGCACTACAAGTAGACGAGCTGATTGATGGCAAGAATGATCATTGATCAGTGACTTTTCATCCATTTCCTCCAACTGAGCTACAACAGTAAATTTTTTTCAGAAGGGGTTTTTCCAATATCTGTGGTAGAAAGATAACGATCAAGCTGAAATCTTGAGAGAATAATCACTTCTGAATGTAATGGAAAATTCACGGCCCTAAAACTTTTCTTTGGCCTCTATCAAGCAGTTGTTACCCCAGTCAATATCCTGTCACTGTTAATTAGAAACTATTTGTCCCACAGCTGATTTGTCATTCTGTGAAATCCCCACAGAGGGACGCGGGGCAAGGAGGCAGGGCAGTGAATGCCACGGCTCACAAGAGAACAAAAGTGAGTTTTCAAAGGATCCAAACACACACTAAGTGGTGACCCAGGTTCTGCTCCCTCCCTTATTGCTGTTAGGCCAGAAAGCTAATTAAAATCTCTGCTGGCACAACTGTGTGCTTGGTGTCCTAAAATATGTCATCTCTGAAAGACTGACAGATCGAAGCTGCTGTAATAGGCCTTTTACTTAACTTTGTCTTCATGTATGCATTGATTTTAGACCCTAAAAACTGCCAAAGTTCTGCCCTTATTGAGCCCAAACGTTGCTGAGGAAATTTGACTTTAGCCTGGAAACGTTCCTAATCATCTGAACAAAGCCGGGAAGGTGATGATTTCTGGTCTCATTAACGGCAAAAGAAACATGGAGATCATTGCTGTGATTTAGTTGGTTACCTAATTATTTTCAAATCCTATTTTTCTGGAGCTTCAGCAGAAAACCCTTTAATAATTTTATCTTTTGAAGATAAACTTGATGGTCCATCGATGAAATTGTGAGGACTGGATATTTTATAATTGATCTGTACATGTATGATGGTCGTGGAAATGGGAGAAGTTAATAAAATGGGACACTAAAATACAAAGTGACTTTTAAAAAGTTCCGTCACTCTGTCATGTAAATACAAATCACCTGTATGTGGCAGGTAGATTAGAAGGACTGATACTAGTGACTTAATTGCTATTCCTATGTTGTTTCTTACAACGGCCTGATAGGTCTTTGAGGCAAACATTTGAGGATCGTGTTAGATCCTACAGTGAAATCTTTATAGCTCACAGTATCAATTACGGCAAGTAATTATATTTGCAGACCCTTGGTCACACTTGCAAACGCACCTGCTCTATTTAAAGACGCTAAAAACAGGAATTGTTAGTATAGTTCCTGCAGAGTGCTCCACGAGCCATTTGACAGTCTGACACGAGGGAGGCAGCATCTGAGAACATTTGTAAGATGGTTAGTGAGTCTTAACGGTAAGCTGACAAGAAAATGGCCCTGTGGGTTGATCTCCAAAGATACGTATGACTCACGCATGTACGGGGGCCTTTGGAGGAAAGATCACTCTCTGCCTTACTGCCTTATTTGCCAAGAAATAGGGAAATAAGGGAGGGAGAAAAGAAAACCGTACTTGTACTGTTTAAACCGATATGAGGATTGGAAATTGCTCTTCGTAAAAAACTCAGCACGAGCAAGTGCAACACAGCAAAGAAAACGGGATGAATTTGCTCGCACACGTGGTGGAGCAGCGTGTGCATCCTTACTTTCCTCTAGGACCTGTGTCTTTAATTTTAAGACAGGACAACTTTAGGTAATAACAATGAGAACACGAGCATCGCTTCAGTGGTTATCACCATGGGCAAGGTCTGGATCGAAGGCTTTGCAATTCAGATCCTCATGACAACCTAGTGTGTATTTGCAGGGGGTGGGTTGGGGGCCAGTAGCTGGTATTCTTTTCTTTTCTGTTGTGGTTTATTACAGGATATTGAATACAGCTCCCTGTGCTATACTGGAGGACCTTGTTGTTTATCCATCCTATATCTAATAGTTGGCGTCTGCTAATGCCAAATTCCCACTCCGTCCCTCCCCCTCCCACCACCCCCTTGGCAACCACAGTCTGTTCTCTATGTCTGTGAGTCTGTTTCTGTTTCGTAGATAAGTTCCTTTGTGTCACATTTTAGAGTCCACATATAAGTGATATCATATGGTATCTGTTTCTCTGTATGACTTCCCTCACTTAGTATGATAATCTCTGCATCCAGGTTGCTGCAAATGGCATGATTTCACTCTTTTTATGGCTGAGGAATATTCCATTGTATATATGTACCACATCTCCTTTATCCATTCATCTGTTGATGGACATTTAGATTGCTTCCATGTCTTAGCTATTGTAAATAGTGCTGCTGTGAACATAGGGGTGCATGTGTCTTTTTGAATTATAGTTTTGTCTGGATATGTGCCCAGGAGCGGGCTTGCTGAGTCGTATGGTAATTCTGTTTTTAGTTTTCTGAGGAACCTCCGTACTGTTTTCCATAGTAGCTGCACCAACTTGCATTCCCACCAACAGTGTAGGAGGGTTTCCCTTTTCTCCACACACTCTCCAGCATTTGTTATTTGTAGACTTTTTAATGATGGCCGTTGTGACAGATGTGAGGTTGTACCTCATTGTAGTTTTCATTTTCAGTTTTCTAATAATTACTAGCTGGTGTTTTAAATTAAGACTCTGACCTGCTGAGTGAGGCACAAGCCACCCACAAGGGGTTGGCAGTAGCTCCCTCAGCGTCCAAGCTCCTGCTTCGGGGAAGGGAAAACCCCAGCTTGTTTTGATTGAAGGGGCAGTTTCAGTACATTTGTACAAGGAAGTACAGTCACAAGATTTATTACTTACAGATCCCAGAAGCTGGGGGGGTGGGGTGGGAAACGCAGGGATCCAGGGAAGGGCAGTTCCGTCCTGGGTCAGAGTGAGCAGGAGAGAGAGCACAGGGCACCAAGCACCTGTTACTTAAGGGGTTGGGACAGAGGTCACTAACTTCTCACAAGTTCAACTCTAAGGGGTTATTTTAAAAGGTGCCCTGGGAAGAGCAAAACAGGAACTTGGGGCAGGAATCCTAAGCTCAGGTCCTTCTTTAAATGTCCAGACTCTGGCATGACAGGGTTGTTACGCTGTGAAATGCCAGGGCAGCAACTCCAAATAGCAGTCTTGTCCTCACGGGGGCTGGGGGGGGGGGGTGCTGTTGTTATTCCCATTTTACAGATGAGGAAAACAGAGGCACAGAGAGGTTAAGAGATTTGTTCTGTTCCTGCTTCTAGTAAGCAGGCTGAGGTTGGACTTGAACTCAGGCAGCCTGGCCCTGGCATCCCGGTCTAACCCTCTATAGCATGCGGCCTCCTGAGGCAAACAGTCTTCCTCTCTCCCGTCTGGTCATGCTCACCACCTCTGCGCTGTGCACGCCTTCCGGGAAGTGTCTCTGCAAGGTTGTCTCCCTCAGATGGGGTCTCATAGTCTCAGTGATTCATCTTCTCCTCCCCCAGGCCTTCACATTTATCCTTTCCTTTCTGGATCTGGTCCTCAGACCTCACAGAAGGAGGAGAGCAGCTAACGTGTCAGGAGATGTTCATGACTGACTCTCTTTCCTCCACACGAGTAGCTGTTTCAACAGGTGCTTTCCAGACAACGCTTTGTTCCAAGGAGAGGCCCTGACCATTCGGAGTCAAGGCCTGGGGCCGGGACACTTGTGTGGATGTGACTTTGCTGATTTCGACCCACCCTGCTCTGAGTATCCAGGCTGAGCTGCATATCCGATTAATTCTCTCAATCATCCATAGCTTATTGCCCTGCGTCTTCTCTATTGTAGGCACGCGCTCTTGGTGGCATCCGTTTCCAGCTTACTCCATAATATGGAGATTTTGATCATGGTCCATTTAAAATCCTAGAGAAATCTTGTCAATCTTACTTTACCTGATCAGAAACAGGATTCCAATCTTTATGTCTGAAAAACATTCGTTTGCTTTTCTTTTCACTGTAATAGAGGAACTGAGGGAGCACATTTAACCTGTGAGTTTGGTGCTGGGAAATATACTCTGTAGATTGAAAGAAAAATTATTCTCAGGTCTAATACACTGGCATGGAGACAGCAAACCACAGAATTTTCTGGAAGGATTCCTGTGCCATTGCAATAGGTAGAACTCCTGGGGGCAGCAGGGTGCTGCTAAATTCTCACATTTGGAAAACATATGAAACTTGTCCACTGGGCCTCCAGGCAGGGACTCGGTTCCCTGGTGTGGTGTTCTGTGGTGTTTCCTCTGCAAGCTCCTGGTGGATCGGTCAGCACAGGAGGGTCTAACAGGAGACACCAGCATCACGGTGCACCTGTGTGAATTTTCAACAGCTTTCAGGTAGAATTGTTCTCTGTTTTAAAGCATTCTGGAAGGCGAATGTCAAAATAAATTAAAATTCTGATCCTATCAAGCATGCGGATACAATCAGCTTTCTCACCCTCTTGTGACAATAAAGGAACATTTACGAACTAGAAATTGCATTGTTCTGCCTGACCTTTTGAAGCCTTGGCAGTAATAATACGTTAAATTACAAAAACTGTGATCCTAAGTAAAAATTACGGATTTTTTGCATGGATTCATCTGAACTGTAATTGATTGTCTAACATGGAAACCATGCTATGTGAAGTATTTGGCCCAGTGCTAATATTGGCTAATTTCAAATGTAATTATAATCAGCTCGGATCCTTTCAGCTGCACTTACGAACTTAGCTACAGTGGGAAAGCATATAGGACTCCCCACAGTGCAGAAATCACTTGGTTCTTCGGAAGACATATAGTCCAAGTTTTTAATTATATTCGCCTGGAGTTCTTTTTAACTTTATCTATCTAAAAAGGCATGGATTTTCATATGACAAAGGTGAGGCTCATGTTATAAAGGAAGCACATGAAACAGAGTTTATAATACATCCCACTGAGATGAGCGTTAGCATTTAAAATGAGAAAAAGGTTATTCTTTTTTCTTTTTTTACGCGGGCCTCTCACCGCTGTGGCCTCTCTCGTTGCGGAGCACAGGCTCCGGACGCGCAGGCTCAGCGGCCATGGCTCATGGGCCCAGCCGCTCCGCGGCATGTGGGGTCCTCCTGGACCGGGGCACGAACCCGTGTGCCCTGCATCGGCAGGCGGACTCTCAACCACTGCGCCACCAGGGAAGCCCGAAAAAGGTTATTCTTTACATTAAAAATGTGATCAATCCAAATGGAAACCAGAATCAAATTTAAATACTGTCTTGATAGCATAAGCTTATCATATTCCAGGTACGTACTATACTCACCTGTCTGTAAAGATTTTGTAGCATCCAGAAGAATTTACTTGCTGACGTCCTAGGAAAACAAGATGCAAACTTCCTACCCCAAGTCATGAGGGGAGAGATTCATTAGTTTTCCATGACTTAGCAAAATAACCGATATCCATGTTTCCTCCTCTAATAATAGTGGCAGGAAAAGAAAATTCCCTTGGTCTTGTAGTGATATTTTAGACATAGATAATCATTATATTCAAAGCACTTAATATCAGCAACATAAATGTATTTTATTTTCCAGACTTATGAAGGCTACTGATGACTGCAGTTCACTTGCTAACAGAAAAATAAACCATTTGCAAACAGCTCTTTGCTTAAGTTGAATTGGGTTTTCATAAAAATGAGAAACTTTGCTTTTTAGTATAGAAACGGTGTTTACAGGCATGAATATGGTCACTGAAAGAATATAGACTAAGAAGGATAATTTTTTATTTTATCAAGGCTTCGAGATTGCTCTTGAAGACTGTTGAAGGGGAGGTGGGTTGGGTGCTGATGAGAACTCACTCACACAGGGAATTCTGCTGATAGCAAGCCTGTGAGTCTGGGGAGAGTGGTTGCTTGGAAACCATGGGGCTGAGCGTAGTTTTAGTAGCTGCCTGTGCGACTTTTCCCTCATACTCTAGCACAGCAACTTTCAAACTTCAACACACATCAGAATACCTGGAAGGCTCGTTAATACACAGATTACTGGGCCCCATCCCCAGAGTTTCCGATTCAGTTAGTCTGGGATAGGGTCTGAGAAATTGCTTTTCCGAGAAGGACCCATGTGATGCTGCTGCCTCTGCTCTGGGGACCCTACTCTGTAGCTAACATGCCTGGAACCTCCAGCGTGGTGCTAGGTGCAGGAAGAGAACGGGCAGCTCTACAAAGCAGAACTGCTTTTGATACGCATGATCTGTTGGTCAAGAATCATGGCAGTAGACAGACCACCCAAATGAGCATGCTGTCTATTTTCTTATCTACAGTCTAACTGCATCTCTGGATGGACTGTGGCAGTGCCCATCTTAGGGTACTGGAGCCCATATCTTTTGGCTTACTTAAGGACTTTTCTCTGAAATTATATTTATTCTTTTCTGCATCACCACTTTTTTCCTCTCTACGTCATCATTCTATTTACCATTCATACATGCTCTATTTTCTCTCATCTTAAGAAAAAGGAAAAATCATCCATAAACCCACCAACTCTTCAAATAATAATTTATCTCTTTGGTACCATTTATACCAAGTATTTGGAAGTTTTATGTTAACTTTCTCTACTCTTGTTATCCTATTTTTCTGACTTATTTTCTTCAATAAATTTTTCATTTCTGCCACTCCACTCAAAGGACCATTGACCATTTACCAGTGACCTTCCTCTTAGGACAAATATGTGATCAGCATTTGGTTCTCCTCCTGCCCTTGCAGAAGCATCGGGTGCAGCTGGTCATGCCATCCTTCTGGAAGGGTCCACAGCACTTGGCTTCTAAACACCTCGCTCTTCTGCCTTTCCTCCTCTCCCTCTGGTTGCTCCTTATCTTTTGTCTTGGTAGGAAAATATTGTTCTTTCTGTTCTCGTGTTTTATTTAGCACAAATTAAAATATTCTCTCATCATTTTAACCATACAGTGAAATGCACCCAATCACAACTTTTCACGTGAAGAATGCCAGATCTGGCCCAGTACATAATTAACCTGTGCTACAAAAAGGGTTTTTTTTTTTTTTTAACAGTGGATATCAAGGGGTATATTTCCTTAAGAAAAATGAATGTGCAAGTTGTTCCTGGTAGCTTTAAAATTCAACCATCTATGAGTATGCTACCCCTGACTCAGGTTTCATTACAAATAAGCATCAAAAACATAATATTAGAACTCCCTGAATTCTTTCATTGAACAAAGTGTGGTACCAGTCCGTCACTCTATGGAGCCATAGAGCATCTGTCTACAGGCTAACCTGGGCTGGGATTTCTAGCTAAACAGACTGCCTGTTTTTGCTTTTTTTAAATTTTTATTGGAGTGTCGTTGCTTTACACTGTTGTGTTAGTGGAACTCCCCATCTTTGCAGGGATCAGTCCTCAGCCTGATTTTCTTCTCCACTGACACTCTCTCCCTAGATAACCTGTTCATCTTCATGCTTTGAAGTCTGGTTCAGACACTCATGGATTCCAAACGTATATCTCCAGCCACAACCTCCCTCCCAAGCATCAGACTCGTGCACTCGACGTTTACCTAAATCTAGTCTAGCCTCATAGGCATCGCAAAATTAACACGACCAAAATAGAACTCCTGATTTACTCCCTGCAAACCTGCTTTCCCCTAGTTCTTCTTACTGCTTAAATGGCATCACTATCTACTTAGTTTTCAGGTGAAAATCCTAAAAGTCTACCTTGACTATTATTGTGCCCAATTCCACATTCAATCCATCACCAAGCTCTATAGCTCTACTTAAAAAATATATTCGAAGTCTGACAACTATCGCTACATCCACCACCCTTGCTGGGCCATCGCTCTTTCTTCTCTGGACATTCAGTTGCATTTCCACTTACCTTCTTGCTTCCACAGTGGTTGCTCTGTGGTTAATTCTTCATATAAAAGCCAGAGTGCTCTTTTGAACCTCAAAATTAGATCACTTTCCTTCCCTGCTTGTCATCCTTTAATAGGTTATCATCACACACACACACACACTCAGAATAAAACCCATGGTCCTTACTTCAGCCTATAAGTTCTCATATGATGTGGATTCTGACAGCGTGGCAGATCACATCTCCCCCAGCTTTACACCCTCCCCCTCTGTGTGAGCTCAGTGGTCTTCCTGCAGTGCCTTTAAGACATTAGTTTTATTCCCTTTTCAAAGCTTTTGCTCTTGCTGTATTCTTCTAAATCCTTGCAGGGCTCATTCCCTTACTTCATTCAAGTTACTGCACACAGGTTGCCTTCTCAGGAATCCATCAATCAAACTGCACCTCCCCCAAGCCACTGACTGTCACCTCACTTGGCTTTATCTTTCTATAGGGGACTTACTGGTGGGTGGTATTATATGATACATTTATAATTCTGTTTCTTAGCTGTCTGTTTTCCTATAAGCTCTACGAGGATGGGAGCTTTGTCTGTCTTGTTTGCTATTTTATCTCTAATACATGGAGCAGCCATGTACATACAATAAGTGACTGGTAAATTGTTGTGGAATGAAGGGGATTATGACTTATCATACATTTTCATATTTTGTCAGTTAAAGATTTAGCTTGTAATTACTATAAAACATTGCTGGTTTTCACTAGTGGATAGGGACCAGTTTGAATTAGTAAATAAATTTTAAAAATTAAATCACATGTTATTTTAAATATGTATTTTTTATTTTCAGTGTTATTTTAAACAATGAAAGACCATTTCAGTGTTTTGAAATTAGATGTGGTCTAAACAATAAAAAATAATACTCGGTGGCTTAAGCCAGGTTAATATTGAGTCGCTAATGAAATTAATAACAATGATTTTGCCATAAGCAGTATTGACTGCCCAATGATAACTCCCTAACTTCTTGAAAAATAGTTATTTCTCCTGTAGAATAAATACTGACAATTCAAGTCTACTTCAAACACTAATTTGTTATTCAGTCCTTTAAAAATTATTAAAATTGAAACTCATTATTCATTGATTTCGTAAAATATCCTAACTTAGCACAATTTAAACACTTGTTTACAGATGAAATGATATCATACTTGAGATTTGCATCAAAGCAGGAAGTTGGGGCGTTGATGAGAGTACGGATGGACTAATAATGGCCATGATTTGAAAAACGTTGAAGCTGGGTGATGAGTAAAAAGGGCTTTACTATACTATTCTTTTGTATTTGTATTTGTTTTACATTTTGTATAGTAAATACTTTAAAAACAAAAATTGTTTACTTGAATTTTATCACCAAAAAACTGCTTACGAGAGAGATGCAATCATGATAATTTGAAACATTTTTTTAAAAAGCGTGTATGATTTTTGAGAGGTTTTATTCATTAGGTGAAGATGTAGCAAGCAAATTTACTGTATATTATTGGTCAGTTGAAGAACCAACTTCAGAAATTTTTTGATTCATGCCAATTATAATTTTATTTCCACAGATTTTATTTATATATAAATGCACATTTTGTACAACTTATAGATTTCATATTTCTCTCTAATTTTCTTTATTAGACATAGGCCAGAGATATATGTCATTTACACTCTAAATTTACTGAGGCTAAGTAATCTCACGTGCCAACAGTGTTAAAAATTGTGCACACTGGAGATGCTGAAAATATGCTTTGTAAGGGCTATTATTTAAATATTTAATAATAATGCGTTCTCATTAAATGATAAAAATCGTTTTGTAGACTTTAAAATGTGAGATCATTGTGCTTAATTGGCATACTAAGGCCAACACCAATGCAGTTACCTGCGTGTCAATTAGTTCTTCCCTCTTCTTTATTAGCCTACCTCAGGTCTATCAAAATGGGCATGATGCTTGCATTTACCAAGATGTTTTCTGCTAATTGGATGTCAGTGGATTGTCAAAAGTGCAGTGACTGAACATTAGTAGGGTGGATGGGAAAAAGTAGCCCAACTGCTATGGAATTATCTCCAAGTCATATAGGGCATAAATATAAATTATTATGTCCTTAGAGCTCAGAGGGGAGGTTTTGCATATAAATGCCTTGAGATTTTTAAGAGAGATGGTACATACATCATCATAAGAACGTCTGAATTTTGAGCTTCGAGGTTTCACAGAGAATGAGGATAAATGACATTAAACATGAGTGTAGAATTTTGCGTTAAACTAGTGATGTAATTCGATTGCACTGATGTGATGTATGTACTCAATCACAGGGAGGCAGCTTGTCCCAGCTCTGATATCTACCAGCTGGGGGACCCTAAGAAAGTTGCTTAATTTTTAAATGCCTCAGATCGCAATCCCTGAAATGGGGTGGGGGTGGGGAGATAGGGTTGCTAACTCATAGACTAATGCTTATTGATTGAATTTGACATATATTTTTATTTCTTTATCAGTAAAATGATTTTTACATTTAATATTGTTAATACATTAATCTTGATAATAGCAAGGTATGGTAACAAATATACGCCTGTTTTATTATTAAAAATAGATATTTGGTAAATTAATGCATACTACAATTCTATTTTTTGTATTCTGTTTCTTCCGTGATTAGAAGAAACTCATGGAAGCCCAAGGTAATTCTTTAACTAAAAGCAGTAGCCAGATGATTTAGTAAGGGTTAGATAGGTCAGAATGTAGGAAGTTTGAAGCTAAAGCACTGTAAGTTGTATCTCCAGGACGTGGAGCAAGCATTCAGGAGAGTTTGTTGATGGGACAGATTCAAGGTGGCTGCAGTTTCTTTGATGCTCCTCAGGGGAGGTCAGATCCATGTCTCCTCCCCTTGAACCTAGCTAGGTCCTCATTGCTTTGACCAATGTGATGTAATGGAAGTGATGCTGTGTTATGTATGAGGTCCAAGTTCTTAAGAAGATGTCAGCTTGGAATAGACTTTCTGGGAGCCCTGAGCTGCCGTGTAAAAAGTAGGAATATTCTGACACTGCCGTGAGGGTGAAACCACCTGTAGGTCCTTCAGTTGACACTCTGAACTGAGTCTAGACTTGTAACAGTCCTCACCAAGGGGCATACGTGTGAGTGAAGGTGTCTTGCATCCTTGGGACCAGCTCTCTGCCAGCTACATACCACCAAGTGCCCTCATTCATCAGTGCCATACGGAGCCTATGAATTATCCAGCTGAGCCCTGCCCTGGTTCCTCACTGACCAAGTGAGATGTAATAGAATGAATGGGTGGGTTTAAGCTAATAACTTACAGGGGTAATTTGTTAGGTAGCAATAGGCAAGATTGGTTCCCCAAAAAATAACTTAATATGAAGAACCAAGAAGTCAAAAAAGCAGAAAATGATGGTAAAAATACCTGCAAAGATAATCATCCTACTACTCTCCCTATTAGATCATCCTCCTTAATATTACTGAGTCTGATCATTAGGTCAAAGAACTAATATTTGAAAGAAAAGAACATTTACTCATTTTCTTCTGACATACGTTTATAGCTCCATGCCAAAAATATATGTAAATTCTGATTACCATTGTTAAAAATAATTACTTAGTTTTTACCTATTATACAGGAATTTATCATGGAGTAGCTGATTCAAATACAAGGTAGACCATTTTGCTGTGGAGACAAAGGGGCTATTACAGATCAGCATGCAGTAAACCCATTTATGAGTAAAGTATAGTATTTATAAACAAAGAAAAAGTTAATTGATTTGGGCTCCATCAGATTTGTAAACATATAGGATGCTTCATTTTAAGATGAGGGAAAAGTTGAGCTTCAGAGCTAGAATTTGTACTTTCTTCTCAAGGCTCATATTCCAACACGTTTGACAAGAATGCTATAGCAGCCTGGTTGCCTCACATGGCCTTTGATGTCAATGGAAACTGTGCGCTTCAAAGATGAGCATGTCATTTAGAACCTTTGTGGGAGGAGTTGGACCTGCAAGAAAGGAATGGTGTGTTGAAGACCTAATGATGTCTTTCAAAAATTGCTAACCAAATTTTGTGCTTCCAGAGCAGCATGAAAGAAATATTTTTGTTTAGAGAAGAGAGCTTGTGCTTTCAAGTTAAAAGTATTGCTCTGTTAGAGCACTTGCTCTGCTAAACCTTCTACATTATTAACAAAAATGTGTTGCAGTGTGACTCAATGCTTATAAGAGTGTCTCCATGTACACGTTTAGAGATGTTCTTCATTCTGACTTAAAATTCCTTGCAGAGATTCCTTATTTGGTTTTGTTTTCCTTTTTATGCTCTTGGCTGCTAATCTTTTGACTACTTTTCAGCCCTTCAGCATACTTTACCAGAGGGTGGTCAGTGAGAATAGGAGAGGGCAAAACACAAAGCGATTAATTTAACGTTTCTGCTAAAACAGTTTTAATGCAGTATAATACTGAAATCAACAACAATAAGGGCTCTTAATTACATTCACATTTTACTTACCCATATAGCCAACAGTCAACTATATTAATTTCCCTTTAATTTCATGGATTTGTAAAAAAAAAAATCAATACATAATAGATTATTCATTCTTCTTTGTATAATTTGCATTTAACATAGTATCTGAATCACAGTGGATACTTAATTATATTTGCTAAATAAAATTATTAAAATCACCCATTTTTGTTAAAATGTTTTAGAGTCACTAAAGGAGAGGCAATATATGAAAAAAATGTTCCGACTTTATGAGATACACTTGACATATAGCATTGTGTATGTTTAAGGTGTTGGTTTGATACACTTGTATATTGCAAAATGATTACCATCAAAGTGTTAGCTAATACGTCCAATCACATCACATTGTTACCATTTATTTTTTGTGGTGAAAACATTTGAGATTTACTCTCAGCAACTTTCAAGTGTATAATACAATATTATTAACTATAGTCACCATGCTGTACCTTAGATCACCTGAACTTATTTTTCTTAAAAATGGAAGTTTGTATACTTTGACCAACATCTCCCCATTTTCCTCACCCCCCAGCCCCTGGTGACCATAATTCTCTTCTGTTTCTATGAGTTTGGCTTTCTTAGATTCCACATATCGTATAGTATTTGTCTTTCTCTGTCTGACTCTTTCACTTAACATAATGCCCTCAAGGTCCATCCAGTATTGCCACAGTTGGCAGAATTTCCCTTTTTCTTATAGCTGAATAACATTCCACTGTGTATATACCACATCTTCTTTATCCATTCATCTGTTGATGGACACCTAGGTTGTTTCCAACTCTCAGCTATTGTGAGTAATGCCGAAGTGAACATGGGAGTGCAGCTATCTCTTTGAGATCCTGATTTCATTTCCTTTGATACATAGCTAGAAGTGGGATCTGGATCATATGATATTTGTCTTTTTAATTTTTTGAGGAACCTCCATACTGTTTTCCATAGTGGCTGCACCAATTTACATTCCTACTAACAGTGCAAAAGGGTTCAATATGTCCTTATTGATTTTTTATCCGGATGATCTATCAATGGCTGAAAGGAGGGTTTTGAAGTTACCTACTATTATAGTATTGTCTCTCTCTTCAGATTTGTTACTCTTTGCTTCATATATTCAGGTGCTCCAATGTGGAGTGCAGATACACTTAAACTGCTGTATCTTCTTGATGAATTGACCCCTTTATCATTCTCTTACGACGTTCTTTGTCTCTTCTTACCATTTTTGGCTTCAAGTCTATTTTGTATGATATAAGAATAGCTATCCCTGCTTTCTTTCAGCTTTTACTTGCATGGAATAACTTTATTCATCCCTTCACTTTGAGTCTATGCGTGCCCTTGAAGCCTATAGTTGGGTCTTGTTTTTTAAATTAAACTAGCTGCTCTATGTCTTTTGATTGGAAAATTCAGTCCATTTACATTTAAAGTAATTATTGATAGGTAAGGACTCACTAATGCATCTTATTGTTTTCTTGCTGTTTTGTTGTTCCCTTGTTCCTTTCTTCCTCTCTTTTTGCTCCTTTCTTTGTGAATTGGTGATTTGCTGTAATTGTTTTCTTTGATTCCCTTCTCTTTATCTTTTTTGAATCTACTGTAGATTTTTGCTTTGTGGTTACCATGAGGCTTCCATAAAATATCTTAGTTATGACCATCTATTTTATGCTAACAGCTTTACCTCAGTTGCGTGCAAAAACTCCATCCTTTGACTCCCCCCCACTTTTATGTTTTTGATGTCACAATTCAGCTCTTTTTATATTGTGCTGATGAACAGATTATTGTAGCTGTACATTTTCAGTATTTTTGTCCTTTAACCTTTATAAAAGGTTAACTAGAGTTAAGTGTTTAATACTGCACCATATTACAGTATTAGAGTATTCTGAATCTGCTCTATATAATACTTACCTTTACAGGTGTGTTGTATTTTTTTTTCCACATGTTTTTATGTTACTAATTAGCACGTTTCATTTTCAGCTTGAAGAACACCATTCAGCCTTTCTTGAAAGGCAAGCCTAGTGGTGATGAATTCTCTGAGCTTTTGTTAGTCTGGGAAGGTCTTCATCCCTCCTTCATTTCTGAAGGACAGCTTTGCTGGGTGAAGTGCTCTTCACTGGCAGTGTTTTTCTTTCAGCGCTTGCAGTGTATCATCCCATGATCTCCTGGCTTGTGAGGTTTCTGCTGAGAAATCTGCAGATAAACTTATGGGGTTCCCTTGTAAGTTACAAGCTTTCTTTCTCATGCTGCTTTTAAGATTTTTCTCTTTGTCTCTGATTTTTGACAGTTTTATTACAATGTACCTTGGAGAGAATCTCTTTAAGTTGATTTTGTTGGGTGACCTGTGAGCGTCATGAACTTGGATGTCCAAATCTCTCTCCAGATTTGGGAAGTTCTCAGCCATTATTTCTTTAAGTAGCTTTCTGCCCCCTTCTCTCTCTCTCTTCTCCTTCTGGAACTCCAGTGATTTGCATACTTGTTCTTTTGCTGGTGTCCCATAGATCACATAGGATTTCTTCACTCTTTCATTCATTTTTCTTTGTCCCCCTCTGACTGGATAATTTCAAATTTCCTGTCTTCAGTCTCACAGAGTCTTTCTTCTGCTCCACCAAGTCTGCTGTTGGTGCTCTCTCTATTGCATTTTCATTGCATTCATTGTATTCATTAGTTCCAGAATTTTTTGGTGTGATTTCTGTATCTTTGTTAAGCTTCTTGTTTTATTCATGTATTGTTTTCCTGACTTCATTGAATTGCCTTTTTGTGTTCTGTTTTGTTTGTTTTTGTAGCTCATTGAGTTTCCTTCAAACAGCTCTCCTGAGTTTTTAATTGGGTAAATCACAGATCTCCATGTTTTTGTCTTCAGTTCCCAGAAGGTTATTGTGGTCTTTTTGTAGTTTCATGTTACCTTGATTTTTTAAATATTCTGTGATGTTTTGCATTGCTGTCTTTGCATTTGAAGTAGCAGTCACCTTTTCAAGTCTTTACTGACTGCCTTCGGGAGAAAGATAACTTCTGTTAACCCTGCTAGAGAACCTGTGGCTACCTCAGACCTTCTATGGGTACACCTGCTCCGTCTTCTTGCTCCCTTTGTGGCAGAATTTTTAAGCTTGTGAGCCTTCTTTGGATCTTGCAACACACCAGCCTGAGTGCTGACAGCCTCTCTTCGTTTTCCTAAAGGAGGTGCTAAAGCTCAAGTTTGTAATCTCTCCCTGGCCTGAAGAGTCAGATGATTTTATCTCTGTGCTCACTGGCCACCTGCCAAAGCCCATTCTTGCTGTCACCACCAGGAGCGCGTACAGAGAACTGGCCACAGGGCACAGTGGATCTGTGGGTAAGGCTTCTTGATTGACTCTGCAATGCAGATAGTAAAACCTGTATCCCATTAATGTTTCCTGAGGGTCCTATCTGCCCTCTTCCCACCTCTTCTGGTCTCATCAGGGAGCTCATGATTCAGTTCTCTGGACGGGGCAGGAAGGAAATGAGCCCCTTTGGCAGCATCCCATATATCTGGGAAAGCTCCCTCCTACACTCTCCCTTTTTCCTGTAGGAGAAATCATGGTCAGAGGAGGATCTCTTTTATCCCTAAACTGTGCCACCTTTGGGGAGGGGTGATGTGGAAAAAGTCAAACCTCTTACACACTCCAGTACATCCAAATCAACTTGTTTGCTCCAGCAGTGTGCTGGAGCTTCTCTGGAAACCTGGCCCTCCAAGAAGACTCTCTTTCATAGGTGATTCTAGGTCACTGTGCTCCAGGGACTCCTGGACCATGGCTGAGAGAGGCTGGAGCCAGCATATGGGCCACTGCAGGGTCCCTAGCCGGGACAGAGGTCTGTATGCTTGTTACCTGTTGTAACTCGTCCCAGGTCCCTTGTAATTCCTCTGGACCTCACAGATCCCTCAAAGGTATTTTAGTCTGTGGATGGAGGCCAAATTTTTGTTGTTGGGGGAAGGCAAAAACAAGGGACATTATGCCAGCATGATGCTGACATCATTCTCTGAACTATTAATAAAGTTTTAATATCCATCCAGTGAAGCTGTCAACAATGTGGCAAAGAGAATTTAGGTATGTTAGTTTCAAAGGTATGGGCATAAAATTGGAATTTCAAGATTTTTCAGAAATGGTAATTTAAAAGAAGTTTTGAGATTTTGTAAGTACGCATTGTCCTTTGAAAAGGACAATTATTACTGACATTTTGAGAAAACACCTGCAGCAGAGAATCCTACAATTGTGAAAAATGTCGTAAGTTTTTCATGCTCCCAGTTCTTTTGTCACAGAGTATCGTCATATCTTCTGCTTAGAAAGTGTTTTTGGCTGAAATAGGCTAAATTGTGTCTTGCCTGTAGGCACACTGGAAAAGTGACAGGTAGCTGTCAGAGCCCTTTTTGAAAATGTGTGTTTATATAAGGATATTCACAATAATACAGTAACTGTGGTGACATAGGAGACAGAGTAACATAATTAGTTATAATTTCTCGAAAATGTATTTGCCATTTTATTTGTACAGTTTTTTATCTGAAATATAATGGGCAAATATATAGAGGACAAAATTAATGAAATGAAATTTAGAGGTAGATAAGTTCCCTCTTCAATAAAATACTTTAATGATGAACTTGAAAATACAAATATTAAGAGTCACTTTGCACTTGCAGGTAACTCTTCTATGAAACTTAAGGTTATATATCTCAAATGATGGTAACTGACTGAATACCCACATTTCACATTCCTCTCAAATCTTAACATTTTTAACTAAGGCCTTCAAGTTAGTATATCCCAGTAAAAACCTTTTATATTTAAACATTTATTTGTTTTATTGTGTTAATATGTATATAACATAAAATTTACCATTTTAACAATTTTAAGTGTACAGTTCAATTATATTAAGTACATTTACATTGTCATGCAACCCTCAACTCTATCCATCTCCAGAACATTTTTATCATAGCAAACTGAAAGTCTCGTATCCATTAAACACGTATTCCCTCTTCTCCACCCTCTTCAACCCCTAGTAACCACCATTCTACCTTCTGTCTGAATTTGTATGAAATTTGTATGAATTTGACTACTTTACATAACCTCATGTAAGAGGAATCATACAGTGTTTTCCTTTTGTGACCGACTTCACTTAGCATAATGTCTTCATGATTTATCCATGTTGTAGCATGTGTCAGAATTTTCTTCTTTTTGAGGCTGAATAACATTTCATTTTATGTATAAACCACATTTTGTTTGTCCATTCAATTGTCAATGGACCCTGGAGTTGCTTCCACCATTTGGCTCTTATTAACAATGCTTCTACGAACATGGGTGTGTAAATACCTGTTTGAATCCCTGCTTTCAATCCTTTTAAATATATAGCCATAGTGAAATTGGTGGATCATATGGGAATTTTATGTTTAATTTTTTGAGGCATTTCCATACAGTTTTCCACAGAGGCTGTACCATTTTACATTCCCACCAGCGATACGCATAGTTCCAGTTTTTCCACATCATCACCAACATTTATGTATGTATGTGTGTATGTATATATTTAATAGCATCCTAACAGGTGTGAGGTGGTATCTCCTTGTGGTCTTGATTTGCTTTTCTCTTATGATTAATGATGTGAGCATCTTTTCATGTGCTTATTGGCCACTTGTATGTCTTCGTTGGAGAAATGTCTGTTCCAATACTTTGCCCCCTTTTAATCAGGTTGTTTGCTTTTTGTTTTGAGTTATAAGCATTCTCTCTAAATTCTGGATATTAATTATCGGATACATGATTTGCACATATTTTCTCCTATTCCTTGGGTTATCTTTTCACTTTTTTAATAGTATTCTTTGATGTACTAAAGTTTTTAATTATGGTGAAATCTAATTTATCTATTTTTCTTTTGTTGTCTCTGATTTTAGTGTCCTATCCAAGATGTCATTGCCAAAGCTTAGGTCATGGAGCATTTCCCCTATGATACTTTTTCTAAGACTTTTATAGTTTTTTAGCCTTTATCCTTAGGCCTTTGATCCATTTTGAGTTAATTTTTGTATGTGGTCTTTTGTAAGAGTCCGACTTCATTATTTTCCATATGGGTATTCAGTTTTCCCAGCACCATTTGTTGAAAAGACTGTCCTCTCCTCGTTAAATGATCTTGGCATGCTTGACTAAAATCATGTGCCCATATATGTGAGTTTCTTTCTGAGGTTTATGTTCTCTTCCATTGTTCTATAGGTCTGTTATTATGCCAATACCACACTGTATTGATTGCTGGAGAGTTGTACGTTTTTAAGTCAGGAAGTATGAGACCGCCAGGCTTGCTCTTTTCCTCAAGATTGTTTTGGCTGTTAAGGCTCCCTTGAGATTCCATATGAATTTTAGAATGGATTTTCCTATTTCTGCAAAAAATACCCTTGATATTTTGAGCAAAAATAAGGTACGATCTGGTAGAAAGAAGTTAAGCGTTTTAACTTTATTTTTCTTGAGCAATAGGTCATGAGATTCTTCCTACCTGAACAGAAAATGTTAATATATATAATTCTTCCCATCAAGTGACTGAAATATAGATTTTAGTTACTGGCTTTTGTGTCCAACTGTGCATCTAAAATAGCTCTACTCTGGGTCTGGGGGGACAGAATGCTAAGTGGACTGAGAACTTAGGAGCCTTTAAGTTGCTTTTTACCTTTGCTGTTTTTCCACACGGACTGCTAGGAATAAAAGAATATGTGACTAGCTAGTAGCCAAGCAGTGCTATGGAAAATACAGCCCAATCTGAGAGATATTAAATTTACTTTTTAAAGAATTCTCATATTGTAACAGCCTTTTGTTTCAATACACTATGCAGTGAATCCACAGAAAATCAATTATAGAGACTCCTAACATTTTTCTCAAATCTCCCTTGTAAAGCTAGTTGAGGAGACCAGACCTCATGGGTACAGATGTCCTCTCCTCATTTTCCTTTTTTTTCCCTCTTTCCAAATATTTAATTTTGAATTTGTTTTAGACAATCTTTCAGAATCACAAACTATTAGAACTAGAAGTCACCTTAGTAAGTGTTTATTCTAACTACCTATTAACTTATTTAAAAAGTTAAAACAGTACACATTTTCCAGTATTATTTCCTCTGCTCTGAGAGAAACTTCTTAGTCCCTCATTATTTCAAATCAAATTTACAACATACCTTTTGTGCCAGTTTGTGCATTTGTGTTTTGTATGTGTCACCCCTGTCTTGCTATATAAGATGGAAGGTCCGGAAGGATGTGAGTTACAGCCTTGAGGGCCTCAGGTTTCCTTTGGTCTTACTTAGTGCTCAGTAAATGTTACTGTTTGACTGACTCCTAATTAATGAAATGTAATTAATGGAAAATGGAAAAAGACCCTCCATATTAGTAGAATGTGACTTCTAAATGGTTTTGACCTCTGGAGAAAGGACAAATTAGAGGTTGTTTGTCTTTTTGACTATTCTAATCTCAACATAGCTATACCCATTTATAGACCTGTTAAGACAGTAGAAAATTTCACTGCTTCCTGAGCTCCTGAGCTATAATTGGGGCACAAGTGGAATCATCTTTTCATAGACATGCCTTAGTATTGCAGAACCTGGTTAAAACAATTAAAACAATTCACAAAAAGGTTTATTGTTCCCAGGAAATATTTGCATCCAGGAAGGTAAACTTCTAAAGACAAATCAAACTTCTGTAGCACAAAGGACTGAAATGATACACAAGGTATCCCTACTGCACAGCATATAAATATCAGGTAATAGATACATAACTGATTCAAAAGATAAATAGCCATGCAAAAAGCAAAACCCAGTAAATCTCCCGAAATCAATAAAATCAGTAAATCTCCCAGATTTCAGGAGAGCCTGTTAGAGATGAGCAACAGTTTACACCTCATTAACAGGATAGAGGAGAACAATCTGACGTTTCAATAAATTCATAAAAGGTATTTGACAAAATCTAACACTTCTTCATGAAAAAAACAATCAGCGAGGGCTTCCCTGGTGGCGCAGTGGTTGGGAGTCCACCTGCCGATGCAGGGGACGTGGGTTCGTGCCCCGGTCCGGGAAGATCCCGCATGCCGCCGAGCGGCTGGGCCCATGAGCCATGGCCGCTGGGCCTGCGCGTCCGGAGCCTGTGCTCCGCAACGGGAGAGGCCACTGCGGTGAGAGGCCCGCGTACCGCCAAAAAAAAAAAAAAAAAACCAACAATCAGCGAAGTGGGGTTAGAAGGGAATTTCTTCAGTTGGATAATGTGCAATGTACAATGATACAACTTTTTGTAGAATACTGTTTGACAGTTTCTTGTAAAATTAAACTTTCCCCTACAGCCCAGCAATTCCACTCCTAGGTATTTACACAAGAAAATTAAAACATACGTCTACAAAAAGAATTGAATGAGAATGTCCATAGCCGCTGTGTTTATAATAGCCAAAATGTCAAATGTCAAATGTCCATCAACATATAAAGTAATTACGGCATATTTCTATTATGGATGCGTGCTTAGCAATAAAAAGCAATGAACTACTGATAAACATAGAACATGGATCAATCTCCAAACGATTATTTTGACCAAATGGAAGCCAGTCACAAAAGTGTACAGACTATATGATTCCATTTGTAAGAAATTATAGGACAGGCAGCACTCATTTCTTCATCTGTGGTGATGGGCATCGTAATGGTGGCTGACTCTACAGGTACCATTTCACTTAATGGCAGCACAGAGGAACTTTCTGTGGTGATAGAATTATTTTGCTCTATCATGATTAGAGTGTGGATTTCCTCCTGCCAGTTCTCAGCAAACTTCCTGAGATCTGTGCATTTTGTTATATGTACATTAAGCTTCCATAAAAGAGATTAAGACATTGAATTATGGATCCAGAGCAGCCTATATTAAAAATTAACTCACATGAGGTGAATCAAAGGAAAATTATAGAGTAATATTAAAGACAAAGAGAAAAATCTTAAAAGAATCCAGAGAGAAGAGACAGATGACCAGTAAAGGAAAATGATTAGACTGACAGCAGAGAAAATAGCAGTCAGTCTAGAAATCTAGAATTTTATTTCCGGAGTAACTATGATTCAAAGGGCAAATAGAAACATTTTCCAGATAAAATTCAGAATTCTTACTGATAAACTGCAAAGGGCAGAAAATTCTAAAATTGATTAAACCCATAAGGAACGAAGGGCATGGAGCCACGAGAAATCTCTCACTGGGTCCCCTGGAATGTGATGGAGAGAGCGGGTTCCTCCAGGGCACTCTGTGGTCCTCATCTGTGTGCAGAGCTCCAGCACCTGGACTTGACCTTTGTGTCAGCTGTGGAGTTCACTTCCATCCAGCGCTGGAGCTCTTCCCCAGGAGCTGCTGCAGGTTTGGGGTTTGGTTGCTACAGTGGTGTGGCTGCAGCCCGAGGTGCAGCTGGCTACATGGTTGGGAGCAGAAAGGAGGCACAGGGTGGGAGCGGAGGAGGTTTTATGGGCTGCAACTTCTAGAGGCAACTCTGAACCTTTCTTTTCACATGGATTCTTCCCCCTGTTTGTAGCAGAAATACCTTTTTTAGTGGTATTTACATTAGCCATCGAATAACTGCTCTGATAATGTGTGAGGATCCTGAAAATTAGAGCTCTGTCATTACTTTGAAATACCCGACATGGAGAAGTTCAATGTGGTTTAAAATCCTTTCTTGTTGCAAGAAATTTCAATATGACCCTTGTCGCTGAAAGAAACAGAAGTGTGATTAAGTTCTTTAAATGTAGTTCCAACTATTGTACATTTTTGAAGTTTTGGAAAAGTAGCTTTACATTTTTACCAGGCATTTTGTGTTAACAGAGTTTCTGGTCAAAGGTCAAAAAAAATTTGAAGAGATCATCATTAAAAGGTCTTGTTCAGGAAGTGCATACAGATATTTCAGGCATCAAATCTGATGTTGAAATATATATCCAAAGTAGCTTCAAGATGCTCATTTATAGATTTGAAAAATATTTGGAAATTTTATACATATTTTATATTTAATGTCTTCCCCAGAACTTCCCCAACACATACTGATTCTTCCTGTTATAGCTATAGAATAAGAAAACGTAATGAGGTTCTGAACCAAGGATGACCCAAGCTCCATAAAGATGCTCCTGAATTCCTCTAGTTCACCTGAGTGTAGCAAATAAATATTTCCATTTTCTCAATATATCATGATGTAAAAACGTAAGGAGGCCTGCATTAGAGTATATGAATATACAGATTTTTTTCAAGTATATATTGGACATTTAAAATCTGTCTCCATAATAGAACAAAAGAGGAAGAAAATAATAAATGTAACTCAGAAAATAACAGAAAGTGAAGATACAGTACTGGTGCGTGTGATAGGCAGCATGGTCCCCAAATATGTCCATGCCCTAATCCCTGGACTATGTTGTCATATTCTACAGGGACTTTGCAGATATTATTAAGGGTTACAGACCTTAACATAGGGAGCTTATCCTGGATTATCTGGGTGAGCCCAATCTAATCACACAAGCCCTTGAAAGCAGAAAATTTCCTCTGGCTGGAATCAGAGAGAGGGAGTAGAAGGAAAAGCAGAGAGATTTGAACCATGAGAAGGGCCCAGCCCACTCTTGCTGGAGAGGGACCACAGGGAACACAACCAGAGGTGTGGGCGGGCTATAGGAACAGAGTCCATCTCCTGCCTGACAGCCAGCAAGAAAACAGGACTTCAGTCCTATGTCTGTAAAGAGCTGAGTTCTGCCAACAAACTGAATGAGCTTGGGAGTGACTTCTTCCCCTGGAGGCTCCAGAAATTTACACAGCCCTGCGGATTGATTTTGATATTTACTTTCCCAGTGATTTCATGGATTGAGTGGTTCATCTTCTCTTCACTGATCTACGAATATGTCTAGTTCTGGGCTTGCCCCCCTAGTCCAGGGTGTAGCTGTGAATTCAGGTCTGGTCCCAATTCACTGAATGTTCCCAGGCTCTCCAGCATCTAGACACATAGTAGAATTGCAGCTTCTGGCCCTTCTGGTGGAACGGGATTGTGGGATTCGTTTTGTCTAATGAATTATGAACAAAAGTGATCATTTGACTGTCAGTGAGAAACCGTCCAGGGCCAGCGATGTTCCAGTTAGTAGCTGCTTGGGATCTGGGTCCCAGAATAAGACAGTGCAGAGCAGAACACTCAGCAAACCCGAGAAGGACATGTAGCTTGTAAAAGAAATAAAAATCAGTAAAATCATTGAAGAGCAATTTCAGAGCTTTCCTCCTATTCTGCATGAAATTGAAATTCCTTCATCATCCTAAGTGGTACAAGAATCTGCAGTTTACTTTAAACAATTAATGATTGTGAAGATTACAGTTTGTTCTTCTATCCCCCGAGGAACACCAAATGGTACTCTGAATGTCATTAATATAATATGCAAATGATCTCTCTGGCACCTCTTCTCAGTTTGGGGTAACCTTGTCAATCAGCCTGTTGGCTGTAATGAGCGATCTGATGATAGTGCGCCCGGCTGCTGAGAAGGTCGCTCAAAACGTTGATTGCCCCTTCTTTGCTTAGGCCTGCATGACAACATTTGATGGAAAAGGAAAGAGCTTTGACATTTATCTGAAATCGCCAGAGTGCTAATTAAGGACTATACAGAGATCTTACTGGGATATTTCCTCAAACACAAATAAAGAGAAGCCATCCTTTCAACTGAGCTGTCTGAATATTTAAACGTTATTATATAGATACGATTTCAGAATCTTCTTCAAGTGGGGTTGAGGAGGGATGCTAGATCATACAGTTTCATATTTAAATTTTAGAAACGTTATTTCAGCATGATAAGAAACATTACTGTATGACTGTATTTTGAAAACTGATGTTCTGTTAATATCCTTGTGCTCTGAGAGACTTTCAGTCTGTTTAAATTAAAAAGGAAATGCTGTTCTATTGTAACTATGTAACTAGGTGGAGAGATAGGAAATCTTTCTTTAAATGTCATTGAAGAATTCCTAAGAGTAGAAATGAGAGAAACATAAGAAAGCATGGGAGCATTTAGATAAAAGTTTGTTAGCAACTTAAAAAAGTTTTTTTATTGAAGTATAGTTGATTTACAATGTTGTGTTAGTTTCAGGTATACAGCACAGTGAGTCAGTTATACATATATTGATACATACATACATCTGTATCTATATTCTTTTTCAGATTCTTTTCCATTATAGGTTATTGCAAAATATTGAATATAGTTCCCTCTGCTATACAGTATGTCCTTGTTGTTTATCTGTTTTATATATAGTAGTGTGTATCTGTTAATCCGAAACTCCTAATTTATCTCTTCTTCCCCTGGTGCTCCCATTTCCCCTTTGGTAATCATAAGTTTGTTTTCTATGTGAGTCTATTTCTGGTTCTGTAAATAAGTTCTTGTGTACCACTTTTTTAGATTCCACATATAAGTGATATGATATTTGTCTTTCTCTGTCTGATTTACTTCGCTTAGTTTGATAACGTCTAGATCCATCCACATTGCTACAAATGGCATTATTTCATTCTTTAATGGCTGAGTAATATTCCATTGTATATATGTACCACATCTTCTTTATCCATCCGTCTGCTGATGGACACTTACGTTGCTTCCATGCCTTGGCTGTTGTGAATAGTGCTGCAATGAACATTGGGGTGTATGTATCTTTTTGAATTAGAGTTTTCGGCTAGAAACTTTTAAACGGGTATTTTTTTTTTTCTGCAAGAATTATTATGAGTAGGAAATTTCCCAAGAGAAGGACTTTTGTTGTGAAACAGAATTAATGGTGACCTTGGATGTCTGATGTGAGCAAAGCACTCTAACAGTTGCTGTGCGTGGATGAAAAATAAATAGAAGACACAGTCTTTGTCCCGTACGGTGTACATGTTGGGCTGTGTGTGCGTATTTATCTGTTGAGCACATTTGATTTAGTGGTTTTAGCTGGTCTAAAAAGTCCCATCTAAGACACAGGCTTGTATTGAGGGTGTTTTCCAGACCATACCCAGGAAGCTGAATGGATGTGGGCCATCCTATCTGTATCCCCCCAGCGTTGTTTTGTGGTCTTCAAGCAGAGTAAGAAACAGCTGGCAACTGGCTAAAATGTGAAGCTTATCCAGTCTGAGGGTTTGAGGGGGATACTAGTTTGTTTACCTATCAGGAAAACTGTCAGCGATCGAGGTCAAGTGACCGTGACAGTGAAGTGAAGTAATAACGATGATCATGATTTCAGACGAGGCCCAGAGAGACCTCACGGCTACCAGGGGGCGGAACAGTCCAACTGCCTGCCCTTCACCACTGCATAATGCTCTCTTCCACCCAGATCAGACAGAAAGGCATAAGCTGGAGGTTTTAAAGCAGTGATTTGAGTCTCTCCCTCCTGAAAATTCAACGTAAATACCTTCACAAAGTGACCGTGATTAAAATATTCTTTTGCAACACTTCTTGGGCCTTAACTTTCTTGGGCCCTAACCTGCTTGAGACAGGTGCTAGCGTCTGGGGTCTGGATTTGCACACACACACACGCACACACGCACACGCACACACACACACCCTGGGCCTGCTTGCTAAGCTAAAAGCGACTTACCAACCAAGCAGACATTCCAACTTTCCTAAAATGCTTGGACGGGAAGTGGTGTTGCTTCACCAGTACTCTTTGTCGTGGTGGGTGCTGATGGCAGGTCGTATCAGCTGCTGTGATGTTACCTGCCTCCCAGCAGTTCCTCTGCTCAGACAGGAAGTGCCACCCGCAGGAGGCTGACTCATCTCCTACCCCAGCGAACATCAGCCCGTGACTTGCTGTCACATCTCGAGGGGGCCAGCACCACAGTACCAGATAGGCACTGGGCTTCCTTCCCCTTGGGGGAGATGAAGCCAGTCCCAAGCTGAATCCATTCTTGTTCATTCCTCCAGCTCTGCACGCTTCCTTCCCTCCCCTCAGCGTGAGAATACACCCTCAGCAAACCTTCTGTGACCCAACCTAAGAGGGTTGGAAACAGACTCCAGGACAGGGGTCTCAGCAGCTGGACCACGATGAGGACGTCCTCCTGTGGTCACTGGCTGGGGCTGGAGGTGGAGCAGGGTGTACTCACTGGCACAGTATCTCTGCATTTCAGAAATATGGGAAGTGGTGAGCCAAGGACAGCGGAGTTGGCGGCTGCAGCTAAGAGCCATTGATTCATCAAGAGACAAAATGACAAACCTAGTGACCAGCCGTAAATCAAAGTAGAAGTCACTAATCACCAGGACAAAGCAAATCAAAACCATCATGAAATATCGCCTCACACCTGTTAGGATGGTCATTATGAAAAACAAAGCAAAACAAAAGATAAGTGTTGTCGAGGATGTGGAGAAATTGAAACCCTTGTACATTGTTGGTGGGGATGTAAATTGGTGCAGCCACTACGGAAAACAGTATGGAGCTTCTGCGAAAAATTAGAAATAGAACTGCCGTATGATCCAGCAATCCCACCTCTGGGTATTTATCCAAAAGGATTGAAATCAAGAGCTTGAAAAGATATCTGCAGTCCCACATTCACTGCAACATTATTCACAATAGCCATGATATGGGAACAACCAAAGTATTTATTGAGGGGTTAATCAATAAGGAAAATGGGGTTTATACATAGAATAGAATATTATTCAGCCGGAAAAAAAGAAGGAAATCCTGGGGCTTCCCTGGTGGCACAGTGGTTGAGAATCCGCATGCCAATGCAGGGGACACGGGTTCCAGCCCTGTCCCGGGAAGATCCCATACGTGGTGGAGCAACTATGCCCATGCACCACAACTACTGAGCCTGCGCTCTAGAGCCCGCGAGCCACAACTACTGAAGCCCGTGTGCTGCAGCTACTGAAACCTGCTCACCTAGAGCCCATGCTCTGCAACAAGAGAAGCCACCGCAATGAAAAGCCCGCGCACTGCAACCAAGAGTAGCCCCCGCTCGCCACAATTGGAGAAAGCCCGTGCACAGCAACAGAAACTCAGTGCAGCCAAAAATAAAATAAACAAACGTTAAAAAAAAAAGAGAAGGAAATCCTGCTACGTGAAACAACATGGATAAACCTGGAGGACATGTATGCTAAGTGAAATAAACCAGACACAGAAGGATAAATACTGCCTGATTCTACTTAGATGAAGTGTCTAAAATAGTCGAACATATAGAAGCAGAGAGGAGAGTATAGGTGGCTGCCAGGGGCTGGGGTAGGGAGGAGTTGCTGTTCAGTGGGTTTAAAGTTTCAGTTAAGCAAGGTACTTGAATTCTAAAGATCTGCTGTACAGCATCATGGCTGTAGGTAACAATACTGTGTTGTGCACTTAAAAAAATGTGCATCCCATTTTCCTCTTGGGGCCAGTGGCCGACCCAGGACATACTCTTTTCCCGCTGATAGCAGAAGGGCAAGAGTATAAATTCAACCACACAAACGTGTTTTAAACCTCCTCCTAAAAAATCACACTGGCCAAAACAATTGCACGTAGGGCCAAACGTCAAGGGGGGGAATACACTCCCTCCATGAGGGTATGGGGAAGGGAGTGTGCAATTTAAACAGCAACTTAATCTACCCCCTCGTCTATTGTCCCACTTAGTTCAATATTGTATTTTTCATACGTAATATTTCTGTTTGGCTCTCTTGCGTTTTTTTCTTCTTTTATGTTGGTAATATCCTCTCACAGCCATCTAATATGTATATTATGCAAATTAGAGTTCTTGGTTCATCTATTATAATCTTGTTGTCTGTTGGAATCTGTATTTCTGGTTTGTTATTTTCCTTAGGGATGGTTGGGTCCCTCGAATGTTATGTCATTTTGTTTTGTGGCTGAACCCCATTTATGTCAGCTCCAAGAGGCTCTGTCAGTAGGGGTGAAGGAACTTCCGGTTGGTGACCTCCAAGCAGAGAAAACAGAGCCAGTCGTTCCTTAGACCGTAGTTGTCTAGCCCTGAGGGTTTGAAGGAGGGAAAGGGGAGAGAGAAGTGATTTATTAGTTCCCCCCTGCACCCACCGGGCTGTCCTGCTCCGATTTTACTCCTGATGATTTAAGTGATGAAGCAGAGGGTGTCCACCCAGATCACACCTGTGTACAGTCAGAGGTGAACCACTGCCTGGAGATTCTCTGCAACTTCTGCCTGGGAATGCTGCTGGCCTCCCTTTTCTGCTTGCTTCTGCTCTGAGAGGCCTGTGTTGTGCCCATAATGACCTTAAGTTGGATCTTGGGTATTCAAGGACTTAAGGCAAATAACTCTTAAAAAATATGATTCCATTAAAAAGCATGTACTTTTTCTGCGTCACTGCTTTCTTATTTGTATGTAAAATGGCCCCTCTTCCAGTGGCATCCCATGAAATGGGAATGAATAGCACAGACCGAGATGTGGTTTAATGGGACGTGTTAAATAAACACATTTGAGAACCATTTAGAGTCAAGTGTAGATTTGTGTGTTTAGGAGACAAACAGTGGACTTCATCTTTGTACCACGGGTCCACATCCTACTGTAGTCGGTGATGATTTAAAGTGACTCCTATGAACATGATAAATCGGTTCAGTCTCAGAATGTAAGGAATCCGTCGGGTAGTGGAAGGAAACTTTCTAATGTTTCTTTTTCCAGCTCTTTCATTCTAATACCAAATGTCATTGTAAAACAAATGCAGTGCCATTCTAAAATATTTATTAGATTCTTACAGTGAAATACCGGTTGTGCTTCAGAAAGAAGTTTCATAAAATCTTTTAAACCCCACTAAAATGATCCTACCTTCTTGTGCTTTCTGACAATGTAAACCTTGTCTTCACCCTGAAGCATTGAATATATGTATAAAATTATTTGCAGAATTCACATTTGTGGCAGAAATACTGCGTATTCAAATCAGAGGCCATCCAGGCTCTGAGGCTTCAGCCCTTTGGGAGGACGGGCTGTCCCGGACTCTCCTCCTCTGAGGGCCTGGACTCAGTACCCAACTGAGGGAGGGGCTCAGCACACCCTGGCTGCTTCTACGAACAGGTGGGAAATTGAAGTTGTTTACCCTGAGGTTTCTCTTCGCCGGATGTGGGCGCACGGCTTTCTGTACCAGTTGGTTTATTCATCCATCTGTTCAGTACTGTTAACTGAGCATGAGACACGTGCGGAGGAAGCACCGATGAACATGCAGACCAGGTACCTGTCCTCAGGCAGGTTATGGTCACAGCAACCCGACAGGGTGCTCCTCGTTTTCCTGGGCACGTGACAGTCCACTGACCACCAGCAAAGTTCCCTGCAGGTGGCAACGTTCTGACTGGCCTTCCACCCACTACGGTCAGTGCGCCCACCTTGTGAATCTGTACTGCAGCTTACTATTTCAGTTTTAGAATCACCTGCAGCTCTGTATGTGCTGTGGCTGTACGAAGTGAGTTGTTTTCTTCTTTTTTTTAAGTTAGCCCACTACAGAAGTTCTTTGGTTCTCTGACTATATCTTGAGCTGAGTTTCAACCCCTGAGCTTGTCATTTTCTCTCTTCATCTCTCCCGTGCATTCAGAAACCACTAGCCCACCCTGCAGTCTTCAAATCATCATCGCTACAAGTTACAGTTAAATGAAGCAGCCACTTGGTTTCCCAAAGCCTTTTCTTTGATAGAATTTTTATCTCAAGCTACCACAGGTGATTAAGTTATGACAACGCCATTTCAAGCCCTAGTTTACTAGGTATCCATTTCCCCTGCTAATAAGGAGATCGCTTTGTTCAAGCTCAAACAGGGCAGCAGATCAAAACGAGACTGGCTTAGAGTGAGTGTTTCTTGGGACCACTACTGGTACTGTTATATGTCAGGGTCCTTTAAGGGAAATAACCTAGATACTCTGCAACGAGGGGACTTCATCCCGGGAATAACTTCTTAAAATGTTGGAAAGACCAGAATGGAGGTAGCAAGATAACTCAGAACTTGCTGGTTGAATCTGCTACTGACCGCGGATCTCCGAGAGCACAAGTGCCAAGGGAGCAGGGCACGTGGGTGCTGAAACTTACAGGGAAGGGTCGCCTGACCACGGCTGGGATTGGTGAGGGGAATCATTTGAGGGTGAGGAAAGCTGGAAGAGGGGCGCCTTAGCCAGTGCTGGTGCCAGGGAGGAGGGGGACCACAGGGGACAAATAGGGCAACATCCAGAAAGCCTGCCAGGTAAGGAGGAGGGGAAAGGGAAGGGAAGGAGGGTGGGGGAGGAAAGGATAAAGACTTCACTCACCCTCCAGCCTTCCCTTCTGCTTCTGCAGCCTAGGAATAATCACTAACGGGAAGTCCAGTGATGAGGTAGCCAGGGAAAGAGTGTGTGGACACCTAGCTCCAGCCTTACTGAGTGAGAAATGATGGGTAGGTGTGGGTGAAGTGGCAAGGAAATAATTGGTACAAAGGGATTTAGACTGACAAGCAAACAAACGAATTAAAAAAAAAAAGGTATGAACTTATCTCTCTGTTGCCACCATAGCTGGGAACATCCATTATTGGTATTCTGACCCCCAAATGATTTCTTGGATGCATTTTTGATAGAATTATAATAATATACAAAATACAGGGGAACAATAATTCAAAGATATACAACTACAACGGCTGCAAAGGGCCAGTTCCCAAATGATCATGTTTCCTGATATTTGAATGCCCATTGCCTTGGCCATAAGGACTGAAGGACTGGGCACTCTTCTACGTAACTTTTGTTATCTCTTGACCATTATGCTTCAACTTGCCAGGAAATGTGGAAGGATTCTCTACAGTAGACCTTCTATGGCTTTAAGAACCTGTTCAGTACTCTCTGGTCATATTCTGCTACTGGTATGATTAGAAGTTAGATAATGATGAGGAAAAGAAGTCTATAGAAGGAAATAGTGTGCACTTAGCCCACACAGTATAATGACATTGGAGACTGATGGGACAGTGCTAATGACCAAAGATGTATGTGTGTGTGTGTGTGTGTGTGTGTGTGTATTTTTTTTCTTTCGGAAAAAGCTTAAAGATAACGAGGAGGTCCCTTCACGAAAGGGGTCCCCCTACATGGCTTTTGAAGTGAGAAAATCATCTAGCATTGAAGCAGCGTGGAGACTCCAATTCTGGAGACAGTAATCCCAAATCGGTCCAAGGAAGAATCTACTTTGGAGATAATATAAACTGTACGTGCATATAGATCTTTCCAGATTGCAAATCGTTGCCACTCACATCATATGTGTCAAGCCTTAAGACACTCTTGCAATGTACATGTTACCAGCTTCCTTTCACAGGACTGGAGCTCTTACAGAGATGACCTTCGTGCCCCACCTCTCAGAGCGAGAGGATCGGTCTGACTCAGGCCCCTGGTGCCCGTGTCTGTTCTGCTGACCCTTCGCCCCACCAAGCCTTCGCCCGCCGTCCTTGGCTGTAAACCCCTCGGGCCGGCTGCCCTCCAGACTTGCTGCGGCTGCTGACATAGCTCCCCATGCGTCTCTCCACCTCCAGCTGTGACCCCCGTCCTGATTGTGGAGGAGTCATCTGCTCACATTATTTCTATTTGCTTGAGTCCTGTTACCCCCAGAAAAAGGGCGCCCAGTCTTTGGCAAGGCTCACGGCGGTGCGTGCCCTGTCCTTCTACACTGCTGACGGGGTCCAGGCGGTTAGCTGTGCGCTTTCTTACCTCCTTGTCTGGCACACCTGCGCCCTCTACTCTGTCCTTCCCATCTGCCTGGAACGTTGAGCTCATTTCATCAGTCTGTCCTGGGGTTCTTCCTCTTTGTCAAGGGAGGTTGTTGTATCTCAGCATCACAGCACATCTCAGAATACCTTGCTTTTTGCTCCTGGGATTGAATCCCGTTCCAACTTTTACTAACTTTAGAAAGACACCGGGAAATAACGGTGACCATGAGAATGAACGTTTACTGAGTGTGGATCCTGTGCCAGGCGCTGTTCTGTCATATGTGTATCAATTCGTTGAATTCTCCCAAGGGCCTCACGAGGTAGATAATATTACTCCTTGCATTTTCTGAGTTGACTCATTTCATCCTCAGAATTGACCTATTTCTCTGAAAGCCATTATTAGCCACGTTTTGCAGAAGAGAAATCCCGGGCACAGAGAGGTCAACTACCTTGCCCAAAGTGACACAGCTACTGAGTTGTGGCGCCCGGTTTGGAACTCCTCCCAAAGAGTCTTGACCTGCAGGGGTTTCGTTGTTGGGTCCCCAGCACCTACTCAGTCAATGTTTGCTGATTTGAATTCAACGTAAATTAGAGGGAGTATTTGTGATAACTGTGGAAATTGTTTCCTGATTTAAGATTGGAGAGGTAAGAAATGTCTGTGAAGAAAAACATGCTTTCAGACTCCCTAGAATCTCTTTTAGCACATTAACGAGCTCAACTTCCAAATCCTGGGGATAGAAAGACGGGTTATAGGAGATCAGGTCTGATTTTTTTCACAAATGGAGGAACGGCAGCTCATACTGTATTCTTTGAAGTGCTGTCTCTCCTTTATGATCGAATTAGAATGCTTTTTCATTAAGGCCCCCTCTGTGCTCAGTGCCCCCTACGAAAGACCAGATTTTGAGACAATTCTTGATTTCAAGGTCAGGGAGAGGAATTTTCGGGCATATAGCCCCTCTATAAAATTTCATACACACTGGAATGGTTATTCCACCTATGAACCTTAATGATTTTGATTAAAAAATAGCTATACTGAATGCTAAGAAAAATACAGCCTAGTCACTAATGGAACTGGTATTTCATTGCTTCAGTTTTGACTAATTTTCCGGTCATGACTCTGTTCCTGGAGGGCCACAGCAAGATAATGCACTGGGGAAGCTAGTTATTTGGGGATGTAGTTTGGTTAAAAATGACAACCCCATTCTTTTTTTTTCTAGAAAATTTATGTGATAGAATGATAAAGATACAGTCCTAGAATTGGATGAAAAATGAGTTGTCAAGAAAGATTTGATTTTCAAATACACAGAGGTGGAAATGGAGACTAAATCAAAGATGGATTTTCTTAGAGGCATGACAGAGAGTGGTCGCTCAGTGATTGCTTTGGGGGGAAGGTGCACAGGTGGAGACTTGGAAAGGGCGTGAGGTCAGGGTACATGCGGGGGAGGAAGCAGCTGTACTTTTAGAGGCAGGAAGACCGAGTTAGTGCATTACCGTAAAGCCCAAAGGAAGCCTGTCAGCAAGGAGGGAGTGGTAAAGAGTTTGATGTGTCAGAAAATGTCAAGGAGAATGGAAGTTGAAAAAAAGATCATTTGATTTGGGGAGAAGCCGGTCGTTCCCTTAGTTCCCGGGGCATTGCGGTGGTAAGGTTGTTTCCTGCCCTCTCCAGGTAAGTGCTGATGGTCATTGATGGTATAACCTGAATTTTCCAAGATACCTTTATTTCTGTTTGTTTATTTATTTATTTATTATTGGTTCTCTTCCATGTGCTTTATTTTTTAACATCTTTATTGGGGTATAATTGCTTTACAATGTTGTGTTAGTTTCTGCTGCATAACAAAGTGAATCAGCTATATGTATACATACATCCCCATATCCCCTCCCTCTTGCATCTCCCTCCCACCCTCCCTATCCCACCCCTCTAGGTGGTCACAAAGCATCGAGCTGATCTCCCTGTGCTATGTGGCTGCTTCCCACTAGCTATCTATTTTACATTTGGTAGTGTATATATGTCCATGCCACTCTCTCACTTCGTCCCAGCTTACCCTTCCCCCCTCCCCATGTCCTCAAGTCCATTCTCTATATCTGCGTCTTTATTCCTGTCCTGCCCCTAGGTTCTTCAGAACCTTTTTTTAGATTCCATATATATGTGTTAGCATGTGGTATTTGTTTTTCTCTTTCTGACTCAGCAAGATACCTTTAAAAAGAGAAAACATGTGATTCATCAAGGGCCTGCAATGAATCATGAAGTGGATAAGCGTGGTATAATCAGTGTAGTATCCTTTTTTTTAAAATTAATTAATTAATTTATTTTATCTTTGGCTGTGTTTGGGTCTTCGCTGCTGCACACGGGCTTTCTCTAGTTGCGGCGAGCGGGGGCTACTCTTCATTGCGGTGCATGGGCTTCTCATTGCGGTGGCTTCTCTTGTTGTGGAGCATGGGCTCCAGAGGCGCAGGCTTCAGTAGTTGTGGCATGTGGGCTCAGTAACTGTGGCGTGCGGGCTCTAGAGCGCAGGCTCAGTAGTTGTGGCACACGGGCTTAGTTGCTCCGCAGCACGTGGGATCTTCCCGGACCAGGGCTCGAACCTGTGTCCCCTGTGTTGGCAGGCGGCTTCTTAACCACTGCGCCACCAGGGAAGCCCAGTGTGGTATCCTTGTGCTTTTATGTTAGAGATTCAATGCTTTTCTCATCTAAAGAAGAGGTGAAAATGAACCAAACCAGGAAAGTCACTTTTACATATGTGTAAATATCCCATTAAAAGAGAAGGATGAGAGACAAATATGGTGGCCCTAGTTAAATTTTGGAGATAGAGAAAAGTCACCAACTATCTTTATCCATTGGTTATACTTGCAGATAGAAGAGGGCCAGGCATATAATGGAGAATTTTGCTGTGAAAACACACACACTCAGAAAAACCCATCAGACTGTCTTGTTCCCAAAGTTACAAGTAGCTTGTATTTTATTTTTCTTATTTTTTATTTATTTGAATTTTTTAATTGAAGTATAGTTGATTTACAATGTTGTATTAATTTCTGCTGTACAGCAAAGTGATTCAGTTATACAAATATATGTACATTTTTTTAATACTCTGTTCCATTATGGTTTATCATAGGATACTGAATAGAGTTCTCTGTGCTATACAGTAGGGCCTTGTTATTTATAGTAGCTTGACTTTTTTAAAAAAACTTTTAATGAATCAGTGTGTCCAGTATGCATCACGTTAAGAACCATATTTTTCCTCCTTTAAAGTAATAATGAAAGAAGCAACTCCTGTGTTCCTGTGGCGTTTTCACAGCTAATGAGCAGCTGGACGCCTTGCTGGAATTTAATCAACTCCTTTTCGTGGAGGTTGTTTGTGCCGCTCTTCATTGCGGCTGACACAGGCCTTGAGATGTAAATGGTTCACCCTGTGTCCGTGTTGCTAGAAATCACTTATCCTGTGGCCTTACCTGTATCCTCTCATTTCCAGTTCATATCCAGTTGATTCGACTCTCATTGTCTGTACCAGCATTAAAGCTAGAAACACTCCCCATTTTTACTTGTTAAAGTGATTGTTATTAATAATGATGAATAATTTAATTCTACAAGTCAAAATCACCTTCATGAGTGCCACATGCAGCAATAAAAAGTGAAGAGAAATTTTGTCAAATAGACAAACTTGATCATCCTGTGGAAGATTTTTTTTTAAGAAATAATTGGAATACATCTGAATAGCAAATAATTGTCCTATTAGGAAGCACAGCTGGCTAGAGACAAGAAAGAAAACAATATAAGGGATTCATGTGAAAATTAACAGTGAATATTGAATTTCCTGAATTTTATTCCCAAGCTGCCTGACATGCTATTTTCTTTTGGTCGCCTCATTTCCCACCTGGGGTTGGTCTTTTCACTGTGGAGGCCCGTTTTCTCTTAATCTTGCAGTTAATCAGTTCTGTGGCAGTTTGGATTTTGTGATTATTATGGGGTAGCACAAAATTCAAAAGTAGGCCAAGAATGAGTCTTTCTAATTAAAAAAATTGTTTACCATAGTCTCTTCTTGCCCCAAGAACTGTGTGTTCTCCCGACCCACTCCAGCTGTACCAAGATCCAGTGGAAGCCACTGGCCTGGTGCCCTTTGCTGTGGCATCCTGAGTTCTGAAAGTCGACGAGTGAGCTGTTCGCTGTAAACCCTTATCTGTCTGGTCCTGCTTTGCTAAGTGAGAGCGAGTCAATACCTTTTGATGTGGTCTGGTATGAATTGTACCAGGTCACACACATGTACCCATTTTAGGGAGTGACACCTTATCTCAAAATAATGATTCTAGAGGGATCTCAGATCTCTTGCCCACGGGAGTAATGGAATCTTATCCCATACTTCAGGTCACAGCACTTCACATTATTTGCAGTGGCTCCCATACTGGGAAACCATTTGTGGACATATGGGGAGTTTGTGTTAGATGGTTTGCTTACCTTTTATCATTTTGCGACCCCTAACTGGATTATAATAGCCTTTGGGCTCATATTACTGGCAAAACAGTAAATGTTTTCCCCAGGAAGATGACCATTCTAATGATAAACATTCCAGCGTTTGAATTATAAATCGGTACTCTGCCTGGCTCGGTAGATAGATAATGCCAGCCGGCTTATCTTGAGCCTGTGACATTTGATTGTCTTTTGCTTTCCTTTGAAGGAGTTCTCTCTCAGCTGTCTGTCTTATAAAGTGAAAGTGGGTAGCGGCAGTTCAATCTTTCATTACGATGTGTTGTTTTTCTCAGTCAGCAAGTTATCCAGAAACCCGTGAATCACTTAAGGACACACATGGCATTCAACACAGGGTGTCATTGTCTGATAGGATCTTTAAGATATTAAAACTCAAGGGTGATTTACTGAGGCAGAATCATCCACTGTGTTAATGTTTCGTTTTTCAGAGCCTTAACTATCTTCTTGGCTAACAAGTGAAGCGGTTTCTGTCCTTTGCACCTGAATTTTCCTCCGTGGCCCTAGAGCTTGCTTTGAGGGAGGAAGAGCCCTGTGTAGATAGAGGAAGATGAATTGCAAGGCGAGTGTGGACGTTCTTATGGGCAATTTCATCACTATGCTTGTTTACTTGTCTCTGTACAGTTGCTCTTACTAAAGATGGAATGAAAGTGCATTCCTATGTCAGATAACCATGCTGGAGCTTCATGTTTAAGGCAGGAAGCAAAGGATATATGTCCCTGAAATCAGCCCAATGTGATTATTTGCTAAGTTTTCATGAATACTAACAGGAGAAGGTCGGCTAACATAAAAAATGTAGTGTACTGGTTCCCTCAGGGGCTGGGCACTGGTACAGTCTGCATTATTGATTTTTGATCTTCCATTTATCCTTTTCTAAGTATGAATAAAATATACTTTGAGATGTAGTTTCAAATTAAGGAAAATTAATGATCCCCTTTGAAATTCAGACCCTCTTATGTTATTAGTCTTTAAGAAAGTTAAGAAATCTTTCAAAATTTAATTAGGAGTCCACAGTTTTTTTCTCTGTTTTTCACTCTTAAAGTGTTGTTTAGATCTTTCAAGGGGAAAAACACCCTGATGTAGCTCAGCTGTTGAGTTTCCAGTAGATGCTCTATAGGTCAAGGCTGGTGGGTGGCGGTAGAGCTAGACAGGTGAATTTCATTTCTGTAATTTTATACGGAGGGTTGACCTTGCTGTGTGGGCCGTCCAAGGCCAAAACTCAGATAAGAAAGGATCTAATGTATGCTGGGTGAATATTTCAGAAATTTGAGGTTGTTTAATCATTTTGCAAAACAGTAGCAACATGAATGGTTCTTTAACCACTATTTCTGTGAACAGTTGCATATTGAAATGTGCAAAAAAATGAAGTCTTTTGTATGTGTACAAGATCAGAACTGAGCAGATTGCTAGGTAGACATATGCTTACATTTGCATCTTCAGGTATTTAAAAAACTCTACTGATTTTGGCAGGGAGACTTGCCCTTCCCTGAGATGGTGGAGAATTATGGCTGGCGATCCAGCCTCTTGCAAAGAATGTTATGACCGTGCCACGTAATTGATCAGGGAGAAGGGCATCCAGCCAGAGTGGAGCAGAACCGTCAAGCCAGGTGTTCTAATATGTTTACTTAATTGCCTGTACGGTAGATGAGGATGATTATCTCGGCTCTGCATTAGAGTCACGGGATATGTCAGCTAGGGAAGAACCTGCAGAAAAGAACGATGTGATCTCATCAGCTAACGCTAAACCAGTCTGGAGTCTTCACTGGGGATCGTGAAATTGGAGGAAGAGCATTTGTGGTGTCCAAGGGCCAGGTGTAAAAATCTTGCCTCTAACATTTATGACAGGGTGACCAAAGATGTCACTTAATCTCCAATTTTTTCATTAGTAGAGAGAATGTTTTGTGCCTCACCTAGGTCTAAACGTGACACTAAAGTTTGGTGATTGTGAGGATGAAACAACAAGCATGTGAGATACTGGAGAGCACTGTCTGAAGGTGGTTACTTTAATTAATTAGTCAGTAATACCACTGACATGGAGATGGGAGTGGTGTTTCTCTCTCCTGGTTCGTTTGTGCATGTTGGCACCGATGGATGGGATAAAACTTGCAACGGATAAGGTCTTCACGCTTTCTCACCTGGATTTTGAAGACTCTGAATTACAGACACGTTGTTTAGAAACAATGCACATTTCCTTTGGGTCTAATAAGTTCCCTGAAATGAGTATACTTAAGTCACTGGAGGGAAGGGATTCTCAGTCCTGAATATTCTAGAAAGAAGATCAGTAAAACTCAGTGATTAAGAAAGTTTAGAAAAACCTTTCCTCTTGGTCAAATTGGATCTCTCACTGATTCTAAAATATAACACATACATGCCGTTGCTGTTTCCAAAATTTAGAAACAATGTTTTTTTAGAACCCTGTCAAAAATAGTCATTATTCATGGTCACTGTCTATCCTCTCCTCTCTCATTATAAGTCTTCTCTTTATTTTAGACCCCAATTAAGTGCCACTTGTTATAAAAGAAATCTTCCTTGATTACCTCAGCTACACAGTAAACAGGATCCTCAGAAGGCCTTTGGCGGATGTGGAATTTACGGGCTTGTATTGTTACTGTTATAGGTACCATGTGCGTATGACTTAGCTCCTGGAATGGATTGTAAGTTCCTTGTAGAAAGGTATATTCATTATACTTCAACTGTTAGAAAATGTTACAGGGGATTTATGATGTCAAGGATGCTTAGACAAGTAAGAAGTGCTGCTCTGGTAGGAACTATTTGAGAGTTTAAAAAGTTAATTGATCAGAAAAAGAAAGAGTTCAAAAAACCATTTATTTGTTGGAAAAAAGTTTTGAAAATCAATTTAAAGTCTGGTGAATTTGAGATGAAGGAGGCCAAGTATTGACTGGAAACCATTGATGTATGACCAAGGGTTTTTAGAGGAAGAAGAAATTTGTTTCATATTTAGAAAAAGAAAAATTGAGGGTGCAATTAGACCCATTAAAAGGTATCTGGTGGGCCTATTTTAGTTGCCTTGCCATCTGTGTTCAATGCAACATAACTTCTGTATTTTTCACATAGAAAAACTACTATAGAATCTGTCTCTTGCAAACCACATACCGATCTTGAGGGCTGCATCAAGTGACTGGCATGAGAGGAACGCAGGATGGTTGCATTATTTTATTTCACATTTAAATGGGTAGTTTCCTTCTTATTTTCTTACCTCTTTTGACCAGAGTCAAAATAATGCAGACTTTAATAAGAATAGATACTGTTAGGATTATTCGCACCTATTTTGAATACCCTTAACGGGGCTAACTCTCGTTTAGACTGACTCTGTCCTTTTATTCTTCTAAAGTTTTCAGACAATACTAAGATAATTTCCTTTTTCATGCTATAGAGATGCGTTACATAAAAATGAAATTTCTGGCATTGTCTTGTCCCTTCTCTATTCTTCAATATTGTTTTCCTGTTTTAGGCTGTCTTATGACTCTCTTTTTCTGTGGAATTTTCCACTCTACTGGAGTTTTAGAAAGAGTATGTTTCTTAGGAGCGCAGTCAGAAATGGTCACTGCTCCTGGCCCCTTGGCTTCAGGCCACAGAAGGTGTGCAGGTTCACTTCACGGGCCGTGAAACAATATTCACTCACACTGGCTCTTGTAGGCGCACCTTCTCAAGAATTATTAACAAAATTGATTATAGGAAAGAGTTCTTTAGAGTCTTCATCTCCTGCATTGTCCACATCTCACCTTCATTCATAATTGAAGTGCACAGATCCAGAAAGCAGGCTTTCAAACATCTGAATGTCATTCTTAGAGCTGCTGAGAACAGAGGCTATTTCTAGTGTCTCTACTTGATGTGTAAGTTTGGATGTACAGTTAGCTCTGTTGTACAATTTTCTTCCCATCTTTGCAGAAAAATTAAGTACTTATAGCTAAGGTTTCTCTGAGAATAACTGTAATATTTACAGGGTTTTGGGTATAAAACAGACCAGTAGAAAGGCAGAGAAGGGAGGAAAATGGTAAGCAAGAAGTTTATATTCCAGTGGTAATTAAAGTGTTGGTCGTACTTGGGATGTGTCATTAGTTGCTGAATTATGTCAGTCAAATTATTTTCTATACATTAATTCATATTTCACAGTAAAATCGAAATATTCTTTGAAGAGAGAAGACAGTAGTGACCAAGTTTATTCTGGTTCACCTTTGTATACTTAGCATCCAGCCCAGCACCAGGCACATAGTAGGTGATTAATAAATATTTCTTAATTAAATGAATGGAAAAAAATGGAATGAAGATATCATTCTACAAATAATTTTAAAAATAATTTAAAGAATAAGGTTGGTTAACTGAATTCTTGAAGAGGAGGCTAATTCAAATGCTTAGTCAGTTCTACTGTTGCCTAAAGCAGCAAAAAGCACAAAACAGCATCTAAACTAGCACTCAGGGAAAAAGTGTAAGTAGACTTACAGAAGAGGTGATGCTGCCGTGTGTCCAGGAGCTGTGTGTTCCTCGCGCCTTGCTTTCACTCTGTGCTCCATGCGCCATGTTATTTTCCTGGCAGCAGTTTAACTAAAGACACAGAGACAGACTCACTGTCCAAAGAGCCCTTCTCTGAGCTTGATGGAAGCATGTTAATTAGCCAGATGACGGAAGCGTCTAGGAATTTAGATGCTGTCCAGCTCCTGCACAGTCTAGACCTACAGGTGAAGATACAGATGTTTTGCCCAGTTGTGCTCACAGTGATTAGGGCAGCTTCATTCAGAACTGCGAGTGGATCCCTTACCTTCATTTCATCATGCTTTAACGTGACACATACCATTTTCCTGGTCTGTAAAACACAGTTTCCTCTGTTGGTCCTTTTTCTAGATCAATGCTGTCCAGTCGATCTTGGTGTGCTACTGGAATGTTCTGTGTCTCTGCTGTCCAATATGGCGGCCGCACGCCCCATGTGGCTTTTGAGCCCTAGTGCAACTGAGGAACTGGATTTTGAATTAATTTAACTTAGAATTTGAACTTAAATAGCCTCATTGGCTAGTGTCTATCATGTTGGACAGTATAGTTCTAGATTATAGCCCCCATTGGCTAGTGTCTATCATGTTGGACAGTATAGTTCTAGATTATAGCCCCCAGTGTTCAGTAGTGGAAAGAGCACAGGTTTGGGGTCAGATAGAGTCAGAATTTGAACCCAGTCTTACTCTTTTGCTCTTTACAGGTAACGTGAGCTTTGCCAAATCAATGGAGTTAATAATAGTACTTTAGGGGAGTATGAGAATTAACCAGTATATTGATATCATTTATATATATATTTATATATATTCTCTCATTCTCTCTAGATAGATAGATATTTGTTCTAGAAGAGTGATTGATGTATAATATTAGGCCAACAATGATCATTAAAGTTCTTTCAGTTTCTGGATCTTTTGTAGATAATAATAATTACAATTTTTAAAGGAATTTACTTTGTGCTATACATTTTATATTCTGTAAGGGTAAATAAAGTGACCAGGGTAATACGTAATGAAGCCTGGATTTGAGCCCAAGGCTGAATCCCTGCATGTTTGTCAATCTGATGCATATATTTATTTCCTTACCCCAACTTTGCCTTTTAGCCCCTTGAGTCTGGAAAGACCCTTCTGTTCAGTCTCCCTCAGTCGAGAACCTTGACCTTGATAGGCACTCAGCAGGTGTGTGTTTGTCATGTGATTGGCTGTGTCGTGCAGAAGGTTTTCATAAGTAATGGGAGACAGCATGTTAGGGGCAGCAAAGTTACTCCCCAGAAATTCAGTGTAAAGTGTCTCATTCTCGCTTCCAAAGCTCATGTTTTTAGGGGAAGGTGCTGGAAGATTGGCATCCAGACCTCCAAATCTTCTGCAGTGGTTCACAGCACCTTGGCCAGACATCAGTGTGTGGACCTTATCCAGGAAAGGGCTCAAGGCCTAGTTCAGGGTATCAAGTTGCAAAAAAACATTTCTGAATTCCAGTATCACCACCTGCTGTCTTTGGCTACAAAAGTTTATTGTCATTTTGTAAAAAACACATAGATTTTTGGCTATTTTCCTTGTTGTCTTTAATGTGATAACAGGGACCCTGAATCAGGGACTGAGGCCAAAAGATGGACACTTGCGGCAGATGGAAGCATGGGTCCCCCTCACTCAGAAGGAGCAAATGATGCTTTTCTGCTTCATAGGACATTGGAGGCTTGGACGTAGTTTTATGATAGGCTCGGGCAGAGGTAGGCAGAGAACCCACATGGGCCCCGGTTCTGTCTGGGCTGCCCAAGGGGAGTGGATGTTGACTCTGCCTCTACTTGGGTTCCCTGTTAAGTGGAGATACCAGTATCTACACAGCACACAGAGTGTAAGGACATCTGTCCTAAGACGGATGGGACTAGTCCTTTTAGACGGTAGATAATTGCCACCTGCCTCTGGCCCTCTGCTCCAGTCTTAACTCCATCATCAGGAGAGGAGTAGGCTCGGCTGTAAGGACTCATTATAGAGGCCCTTTTGGGCCCTTGACTGATGTTTCGGTTCCTGTAGAAACCTCCTCAAGCATCTAGCTGAGTAAGAACATTCTCTTCGATAAGAACAATTTCAGAAGGGGGCAGATGAAACCATATTTGGCCTCCCTTCTTTTTTAATCTTATTTCTCAATGACATGAAGCTTCTCTGGATGCTGGATGCCCTCTTGCTGTGGAGAATAAAAAGGGAGACAAGGCATTACTGTCAAAAACTGGACATGGCCTCAACTGGAAGTGGTCCTACTCTCAGGAAGAATGGCTTAAGATCAATTACGCTGAAAACCTAGTCATTATTTTTGGCAGACCTTCTCCAAATATAATTGGCTCCTAGCAAAAATCCTATTCAACTCATTTAGTTACATGGGATTAAATTTTTATCCAGTTTGTCTTGGCTGTATACCAGGAAGTTACCTTCATTAAAATTAGATGTCCTTTGGGTGCAATATTGAAAAATTTTAAATGATTTAAATGAGTAATTTGCAACGCCTGCTTTAAAAACTCTCCGGGCTAAAATGCTTATTTATAGGCTGTGTAGTGTAGAACTTTGAGACCTTTGCTTTGAGCGGGCCAGTGCACTGTTTGCTGAGAACACTTGACCATTTGTGCCAACCTCCCTTTGCTCATCTCCGTGTATAAATCTCAGAGCTTTCTATCCAAGCATAAATCCTTAACTTTTATTAGGGGATTAAACCCTAATCTTTTCCTTTGTTTATGCACAAAATAAATCATTCTGTCCTTAATTGGCAGCATAGGTTTATTTACAAATTCTTCCCAAAGAGCTGTAACTCATGCTATAGGAGCTCAGCCTAGATGTCAGCCTAGAACATCTCTTCAGGGTGACTTGAAGCAGATGCAATAATCTATTCTTGCTGTTCTCAGTTTTAGTCTTGGAGCAAGTCAGACCACCAGAGAACCACTTATTTAGACCATCAGACAATAGCTTTGGCCTTTAAAAAAACTACATTCTCATTTACAGTTTTCCCCTGGATTTAGCACATGCTCACGTGAAGGGATGTGGTCAGAGACATGTATCAGGGCGTCTATTGTGGGCCGACGTGGTGGATGTGCTCCCCACCGACGCAGTCTGACCTTCCTGGGAGCGCGCAGCACCGATGTCTCCTAGGTCTCAGTACAGGAGAATAATGCAACTTCTCCTGAACATTTTATTTCCTCTGGATCATTGTTAGTTTTTGTGTTTTTTTTTTTTGCGGTACGCGGGCCTCTCACTGCGGTGGCCTCTCCCATTGCGGAGCACAGGCTCCGGACGCGCAGGCTCAGTGGCCATGGCTCACGGGCGCATCCGCTCCGCGGCATGTGGGATCCTCCCGGACCGGGGCACGAACCCGTGTCCCCTGCATCGGCAGGCGGACTCTCAACCACTGCGCCACCAGGGAAGCCCTCATTGTTAGTTTTTAAAGTCATTATTTCCCAAACCGTATTCTGCAGAACCCTTTTTATTGCAAAGCCAGTAAGAAAAACGTTCTGTGCTTCCCACCATATCGGTCTCAGTATGTTAGCACGCTGCTGTCCGTGTGTAGCCTGCAGTTGAGAAGAAACCAGCATTAGCTCTGTTTTAATCCTGCATTTGCCAGTTTTTCTTACACTGGAAAGAGACAGAGAGAGAGAGTGTCACATTTTCAATTAGATCCGGCAGAAGAGCGTTCAGGAGATACCAGTTTGAGGAATGCTGTTGCAATTTCATGGTTGATTTCTTTACCTTGTTTTGGCTGTCAAGAGGCTCAGAGGGAAATTTGCGTGTCTTAACCTAAATTCCCCCATCTCTGGACTGGACAAGGTGTCCGTAGACGTCTTGGTAAAGCTTCAAGTCCTGCTTGGTCCCGCTCACCTTGTGAGCCGTGGCTGAGCTCTTCCGGCTTCTGCCGGGCTCCCTGACCCCTTTAGCACCGGGAAATTTGTAGGCTCTCTTTCTCCACAGCATGACATCAGGCTCTGCCTTATTTTTCTCATTTATTTTAGCTGCTCAGCTCGTTCTATCGGCGTTTAGCTGACTTACACTTTACTTTCAGTTCACTTCTTCCAAAGACCCATAGTGAAGGCACGTCCGTAGCCTAATCAATCAGCCTCACATTTTCTCTTGTTTCTATAGCTTTAACGACCAGTCTTCTCTGATTTATACAGGGAGCCCTAAACATCTGGTCATCAGCACAGACTATGATATTCTAGCATGCATCTTTTTATGACCTTTATTCCAGTCATCTTATTTTCTATTCCTCATTTCTCTTTGCTTCAAACTCCCAACTTATTTATTTATGATCCTGTTTTCTTGTACCTATCTCTGAAAGCTGTCTCAAATCTTTTATGCAATGTGACGATGGTTTAAATGACTGATTATTTTTAGTAATTAAAAATAGATTACTCTCTTTCTAATATCTGAGGAATATAGACAGAAGTGGGGATGATTGACATTGATGGGATATGAGTAGGGGTGTTGGTGAGTCATCTTGGAGAATGGGAGAGGTTGGGCAAAGCTGGGTAAACACACACCTCTTTGAGGTGCTTGATGTGACGGAATAAAAAAGTTCTTCTTGGCCTGAAGGACCTCAGTGGAAATCTCCGCTGTGCCCCTGACTGGCTGGGCCATCTGGGTCCGAGTCATGGGAGAGACCTCCGCCATGCTGCCTTTGGTCTCTTGTGTAAATTATCAGCGCCTCCTAAAACATGTGGATTTGGAATCCTGATCTGCAGAACCATGCAGCCCATGAAACTCCCTTCCCAGCACCTGCCTGCCTGTGCCGCTGGGGCTGTGCTTCCCCTGGTCCCAGGTGTGCTCACAGCACTGATTCCAGCTACGCTGCGACATTTTGGGCAGAATTCTGTGTGTGCTTACTTCACTGATCAGTCCTTCCGATTAAAATCAAATGACCTCTGTCATCTTTCCTGCTTCCTGGATATTCCAGAATGATACAATAAAACCATGCACTGAGAACAAATGTTTAATTATTGAACAGGGCCCTGCCTCTGAACAAACAGATTCTTTTAATCTGTTTAATCAAACATTAAAAGAAACACCGGCACAATTCCAGCCCTGATGCCGCATCCTTTCTTTTATGCCTTGATTTGTCAACATTCATTTGTCTCTTTCAAAGCTGAAATAGAGACTTTCATAAAAGTTTTATTTGTCTTGAGTTAGAATGAACACACCTCGTGGAACTGATTGAGGTCAGCTCCTGCTGCATCCCAGATTCATCCTCATATCACTACCCATTTAAATTTCTGAAACATCGCTTTCATTACAGCAAAAACGCTTCCATGATTCCTGTGACCTACAGGTGAAAATCTAAACACCTTGTGTTTTGGGGCTTCTAGGCCTCCACAGTTCAGATCCCATTTCCACTTTAAGCCGTGTTTTCTATTACTACTCCATTTCACAAACCATTTGCTTCAGTCAACTTTTTAAGTTTCTGTTTTAGGATTTTGCTTTGAGTGTGTTCTAATATCGTTCCCAATATACTACGTCATCACCACCATCAACATTATCACCACCATCATCATCATCACCAAGGTCACCAGAGTGACAGCAGTAGTGGTAGTGGTATTAGAAGTAGTGAAAATAATGGTAACCACACTGAAGTGTTTGAATCATGTGCCTTTTTTATTTTCCAAATCTTTGTCTTTTGTCTTCTTTTCACACCTATCCTAACATCATTTCAAGGCCCACTCAGATCCCTCCTCTCTGTTAAGCCTTCAGAACCACTGTGGCTAGAAATAAGCTCTCTCACCATCCAACTTTTGCAACTCCTGCGACTAGCTACTGTTTTTTTGTGTTCCGGAAGTTCTCCTAGGAGTGACTTGCATACGTTACTTACCTGTGAATGACACCTGCTTCAAATCCTCTATGGGATGTAGTGGATTATATGTAGAAAATGAAATACTGGTGTACTCAGACACACATGCATACGTGCCACACACACACACGTCAATAAATAGGAACAATAAACTAGAGGAGCAGAAACACTTGTAAGCAAATGGCAAGTGATGATTCTTCACCTGCTGAACTGAAGCCACTGGGTGTTATGCTCCCTCCTCCTCTCTCTCTTCTCTTCCAGGCAGGTCTCCAAGGCGATGCACTGTCCTGACCAGGGGAGGGGGACTGTGAACTGAGTTGTACTAATACAGTTCTAATTGAAAATTGTCCCAGTTTAGCATTTAATTTATGTGTCATCTTAACTTACAATTTGTGTTGATGAATTGAGTGAGTTTAAAACATTTTTTGATTAGATACGTAATCTTATGCTTTCTTGATATGTTCTGATACAGTCCAGCAAGCGTGATGCTGGTAACAGTAAGATCAGTGGTGATGAAAAGGGATGCACACATGAAGACTTTAATCTACACAGACAATTTGATAATTTACATTCAAATTGCAATACAATGAAGAGAAATTCAGTGTCTTCTAATTGTAAATAATTGCATGGCTTGTACAAGATCTTTTTTCCAAGGGCAGCTGGGGCTGTCTGGGAGCGGTGTGGAAGACTACTTGGCATGGGGCGAGGTGCGGACCTCCGGGGGGCCTGGCTGCCTCAGCAGGATGCCCTCCCCCTCAGGCTGCAGCCACACCTGGGCAGCATCAATTTAGGAGAAATATGGATCTCGGGATATAACCTACTTTTGGTTTATGGAAAATATCCAAATGGAATTGTTAAAGTAAGTGTTACCTAATTATAACAACATGTTGATTTTCCTTGACCATCTTTGGGTTTGCCTTCTTTTTATCTTTAAAAATTTTATACTTAGGGAAGCTTGATTGGCTGTTTACGTGCCTTGTGTGGTGCGTGTGTGCCACACTCACTGAGCTAGAGAGTATCTGCATGTGCCCACAGGCCATCGATGAAGTGAGATCAGCATAGAAACTGACCAGTCAAGGCTTTGCAAGGATACCTTTTGCTCTAGTCAGATAGGATGGGTGGATCAGTGTCCGTGATGCCCTGGCGTTTTTCTGAACTTTACTCCACCATCTGTGACCTGTTCTGTCCTCCTGAAAACCCTTCAGGAGCAGTAGTTTCTGCGTGTGATGTTCTGCACCCTGGATTCATGCTGTGCCGTTTACTTTCTTTCAAGGGAGGACAGATCAGTGGGGTTGAGACATAGGTCCGGTCTAGCCCCGGAAAGTGGAGGAAGGAGCTGGAAGAGAATGTGCATACCGTCTCTGCTCTGTATTATTTTCTAACTGTGTAATTATGACTCTTTTTCATTTAAGTCATTCATTAAGTCCATTTTATGGAGGTTGCTTTGAAGGTGCTGAGTATTTGGGGCTTTGAAACCCTGAGAGCTCTTCTTTAGTAGGTGGACAATTTTTTTTTTTCCTTTTCCTTTTCTTTTTTTTGGCTTCCTGGTTAGCCTCAGCGTAATCGAGGAGAAGCCGATTCCAGAATTCTTGAAATGACTACGAGGAGAATAGACACAAGATCAGTGGGATAGCTCCATCTTTTTAAGATTCCATAGTGACTCTTTTATTATTTTTCTCCTTTGTGAGTCCGTATTGCACAAACACACACCCCACACAAGGCATATAAACAGCCGGTCACCCTTCCCTAAATAATAATTTTTTTTTAAATAAAAAGAAGGCAAACCCAAAGATAGCCAAGGAAAGTAAATGTGGTGTTGTAATTAGTTTTCTTTAGATTCCTGAATAGACTCACTTATGTTTTTAAAAGGGAAAATTAACTTTCAGACTTGTAGTATGAAATCTAGTGTGTGGGATGTTGATAATAATTACAAGAAGAAATTAGGAATAAGAAAATGAAGGAGATAATGTAGATTGTTGCATAGAACACACACACGTGCACATACGCCCCATACACACTTATGCACTTATGCCCATCACCTATAGAGATTACTTGTGAATCTTACTTTGGGGCTATTTCTTGTTCAATTATCAGGGACGCATATGCTTTCTAAGGACAGCAGGCTTGAATTTTTTTTTCTCTTTACAAGCATTGTTAAGAATATATTTATTTTGCACTACTTAAAGAATCATATTTATAAACCACCAGCATTTTTTGAATTGTACTTGACAGGTTACACCGCTTGCTTCATGATCCAAGTATAGTCTGTTTAGTGGGTGGCAGTGTCTTACACAGTCACTATTGAGTCCTGGGCCGGAGGGAAGAATGGCTGGTGGGAAGTGGCGTCTCTACCAGTAAAGAAAAAGCTGGGACACAACCGCTGATTTCCTACTTGCCAGTAGAATCATGAATTTTTTAAAGGATTCAGACTCAAAATCCAAGTTATCTTTTACCAGTTTACATTCATGAATACAGGATGTCATAGCTAGATACAGGTAAATATAGATCTTTAGAATATCTTCATCTAAAATGATTATTAGCCAGTAACACACCTATCATTCAAGTTCGTGTTAGAGAAATCTGGGTGGTGGCTTAAGAAAGGATTCCAGTCACTCATGACAAATTTGCTTTCGTCATGCTGCCTTTTTATTCAATTTTGAAAATACATGGTAAGGCAGAGATTTCCTACTTAAATGTTAAGTGGAACAAGGAAATAATGGCCTTTAAGTGGTTGAGGAACATGAAGGATTCAAGAGGGTTAAACTCAAGATGCTAGAGGGAGCCCACAGGCTTGGAGAAAAAGGCCAGGCTGTGTTTATGCTGCTTATAATTAGATCATATAGTTCGATAACTGTGGAAAGTAATGTTCAGTTTTGTGGTAAAATAGAGAAAATAAATAAAGTTTACTCGGTATGTTCCTCCTAGATGGAAGACCAGTGCTCTATAGTCCTCTTTTTATCGCCAGAGATAAACGCAGTGCATGGCACGATATTACCTCTGTTCTCAAAGGGCTCACATGCTCTGGGTACTCTGGTAAGCAGGCACCTGGGAAGCATTGGCTAATTGAATTCTCACAACCACCTGGTGTGACAGGGCATGTGTTTCCCTGGTTTTTTAAATGAAAAAGAAAGAAAGGTATTCATAAATACATTTGAAATCATCATCTCCCCAGTAGAAAGAAACTTTATTAAACATTTTGCTGTGTTAGATCTCTTGACATTTGGGAAAAAAATTTCACAAGGATTTGGGAAACCCCCAAATTGGTACCTGTATCTTCCCACAAAGTATAAGCACAGGGGTCTTCAGAGAAGATGGAGCTCATGGGAGGCGTGGTCTGGGGGTGGGCTTGGCTCAGCCCGTAAATGCCCCCCACCCCCAAGTTCACATACCCGCACGGACCCCGGGCAGGGAAGGCATCAGAAATGTGACAAGTCGGGGTCCTTGCTGGGGGCTTGTGGACAGCCGAGATTATGGATATTAAACTTAAGCATACCCTCGTATTCCTAAAAGGCCCTTTCTATACTTGCTTTTATGTATTTGAATAAGGGACAGACTTGTATACTGCTTTTCCCCTTAACATTATCATAAGCATTTACCATGTCATTAGAAGAATTAAAATTCCTCATGACTTGACTAGATATTTGATTATGTTAAGGAATTATTATTAACTTTTTAAATGTAATAATGATGTTGCGATGATGTTTTAAAAGTCCTTACCTTGGAACAATGCATACTGAAGATTTTATGGAAGAAATGATGTGAGTGTGAGGGCTTTGTTCTGAAGTATGTGTTTGAGAGGGGTGAAGTAGATGGGACTAGAAATGAAGTAGGTTTGGTAATGTGTTGATCTTTGTCGCAGCCAGGTGATGGGAACTTCGGAATTCATTATACCATTTTCTGTGCTTTGTGCATGTTTAAACATTTCCGTGATAAAAAGTTAAAATTCTTTACAGATTTAGTTTCTAGTGTTCTTATGATATTCACAATATGGATACATTTTTTTTTCTCACCCTACACCCCTGCCGCTTTCCCCCCTTGGTGTCCATACGTTTGTTCTCTATATCTGTGTCTCTTTCTGCCTTGCCAACCGGTTCATCTGTATCATTTTTCTAGGTTCCACATATATGCATTAATATACGATATTTGTTTTTCTCTTTCTGACTTACTTCACTCTGTATAACAGTCTTTAGATTCATCCATGTCTCTACAAATGACTCAATTTCGTTCCTTTTTATGGCCGAGTAATATTCCATTGTATATATGTACCACTCTTCTTTATCCATTCATCTGTCGATGGGAATTTACATTGCTTCCATGACCTGGCTATTGTAAATAGTGCTGCAGTGAACATTGGGGTGCATGTGTCTTTCTGAATTATGGTTTTCTCTGGGTATATGCCCAGTAGTGGGATTGCTGGGCCATATGGTAATTCATTTTTAGTTTTTTAAGGAAGCTCCATACTGTTCTCCATAGTGGCTGTATCAATTTACATTCCCACCAACAGTGCAAGAGGGTTCCCTTTTCTCCACACCCTCTCCAGCATTTACTGTTTGTAGATTTTCTGATGATGCCTATTCTAACTGGTGTGAGGTGATACCACATTGTAGTTTTGATTTGCATTTCTCTAATAATTAGTGATGTTGAGCAGCTTTTCATGTGCTTCTTGGCCATCTGTAGGTCTTCTTTGGAGAAATGTCTCTTTAGGTCTTCTGTCCATTTTTGGATTCGGTTGTTTCTTTTTTTAATATTGAGCTGCATGAGCTGTTTATATATTTTGGAAATTAATCCTTTGTCTATTGATTTGTTTGCAAATGTTTTCTCCCATTCTGAGGGTTGTCTCTTCGCCTTGTTTGTAGTTTCCTTTGCTGTGCAAAACCTTTTAAGTTTCACTAGGTCCCATTTGTTTATTTTTGTTTTTATTTCCATTACTCTATGTGGTGGATCAAAAAAGATCCTGCTGTGATTTATGTCAAAGAGTGTTCTTCCTATGTTTTCCTCTGAGAGTTTTATAGTGCCTGGTCTTACATTTAGGTCTCTAATCCATTTTGAGTTTATTTTTGTGTATGATGTTAAGGAGTATTCTAATTTCATTCTTTTCCATGTAGCTGTCCAGTTTTCCCAGCACCACTTATTGAAGAGACTGTCTCTTCTCCATTGTTTCTCCTTGCCTCCTTTGTCATAGATTAGTTGACCATAGGTGCGTCGGTCTCTGGGCTTTCTATCTTGTTCCATTGATCTATATTTCTTTTTTTGTGTCAGTACCATATTGTCTTGATTACTGAAGCTTTGTAGTATAGTCTAAAGTCAGGGAGTCTTATTCCTCCAGCTCTGTTTTTTTCCCTCAAGACTGTTTTGGCTACTCGGGGTCTTTTGTGTCTCCATACAAATTTTAAGATTTTTTGTTCTAGTTCTGTAAAAAATGCCATTGGTAATTTGATAGATATTGCACTGAATCTATAGATTGCTTTGGGTAGCATAGTCATTTTCACAATGTTGATTCTTCCAATCAAAGAACATGGTATATCTCTCCATCTGTTTGTATGATCTTTAATTTATTTCATCACTGTCTTATAGTTTTCTGCATACAGGTCTTTTGTCTCCCTAGGTAGGTTTATTCCTAGGTATTTTATTCTTTTTGTTGCAATGGTACATGAGAGTGTTTTCTTAATTTCTCTTCCAGATTTTTCATCATTAGTGTATAGGAATGCAGGAGATTTCTGAGCGTTAATTTTGTATACTGCAACTTTACCAAATTCATTGATTAGCTCTAGTAATTTTCTGGTGATATCTTTAGGATTCTCTATGTATAGTATCATGTCATCTGCAAACAATGACTGTTTTACTTCTTCTTTTCCAATTTGGATTCCTTTTATTTCTTTTTCTTCTCTGATTGCTGTGGCTGAGACTTCCAAAACTAAGTTGAATAATAGTGGAGAGAGTGGACATCCTTGTCTTGTTCCTGATCTTAGAGGAAATACTATCAGTTTTTCACTATTGAGAATGATGTTTGCTGTGGGTTTGTCATATATGGCCTTTATTATGTTGAGGTAGGTTCCCTCTATGCCCACTTTCTGGAGAGCTTTTATCATAAATGGGTGTTGAATTTCGTCAAAAGCTTTTTCTGCATCTATTGAGATGATCATATAGTTTTTCTTCTTCAATTTGTTAATTGTGGTGTATCACATTGATTGATTTGCGTATATTGAAGAATCCTTGCATCCCTGGGATAAATCCCACTTGATCGTGGTGTATGATCCTTTTAACGTGCTGTTGGATTCTTTTTGCTAGTATTCTGTTGAGGATTTTTGCATCTATATTCATCAGTGATATTGGCCTGCAATTTTCTTTTTTTGTAGTATCTTTGTCTGGTTTTGGTATCAGGGTGATGGTGACCTCATAGAATGATTTTGGAATTGTTCCTTCCTCTGCAGTTTTTGTGAAGAGTTTGAGAAGGATGGGTGTTAGCTCTTCTCTAAATGTTTGATAGAATTCACCTTGAATCCTTCTGGTCCTGGGCTTTTGTTTGTTGGAAGATTTTTAATCACAGTTTCAATTTCATTACTTGTGATTGGTCTGTTCATATATTCTGTTTCTTCCTGGTTCAGTCTCCAAAGGTTGTGCTTTTCTAAGAACTTGTCCATTTCTTCCAGGTTGTCCATTTTATTGGCATAGAGTTGCTTGTAGTAGTCTCTTCGGATGCTTTGTATTTCTGCGGTGTCTGTTGTAACTTCTCGTTTTTAATTTCTAATTTTATTGATTTGAGTCCTCTCCCTCTTTTTCTTGATGAATCTGGCTAGTGGTTTATCAATTTTGTTTACCTTCTCAAAGAACCAGCTTTTAGTTTTATTGATCTTTGCTATTGTTTTCTTTGTTTCTATTTCATTTGTATCTGCTCTGATCTTTCTGATATTTTTCCTTCTGCTAACTTTGGGTTTTGTTTGTTTGTCTCCTCTAGTTCCTTTAGGTGTAAGGTTAGATTATTTATTTGAGATTTTTCTTCTTTCTTGAGGTAGGCTTGTATTGCTATAAACTTCCCTCTTAGAACTGCTTTTGCTGCATCCCATAGGATTTGGGTTGTCATGTTTTCATTGTCATTTGTCTCTAGGTATTTTTTTATTTCCTCTTTGATTTCTTCAGTGATCTCCTGGTTATTTAATAACGTATTGTTTAACCTCCATGTATTTCTGTTTTTTATGTTTCTTTCCCTGTAATTGATCTCTAATCTCATAGCATTGTGGTCAGAAAAGATGCTGGATATTATTTCAACTTTCTTAAATTTACTGAGGCTGATTTGTGACCCAAGATGTGGTCTATCCTGGAGAATGTTCCGTGCGCACTTGAGGAGAAAGGGTAATCTGCTGTTTTTGGATGGAATGTACTATAAATATCAATTAAATCTATCTGGTCTATTGTGTCATTTAAAGCTTGTGTTTCCTTATCAATTTTCTGTTTGGATAATCTGTCCATTAGTGTAAGTGAGGTGTTAGAGTCCCCCACTATTATTGTATTATGTCGATTTCCTCTTTTAGAGCTGTAAGCAGTTGCCTTATGTATTGAGGTGCTCCTATGTTGGGTATATATATATTTATAATTGTTGTATCTTCTTCATGGATTGAATCCTTGATCATTATGTAGTGTCCTTCCTTGTCTCATAACATTCTTTACTTTAAATTCTATTTTATCTGATATGAGTATTGCTATTCCAGCTTTCTTTTGATTTCTATTTGCATGGAATATCTTTTTCCATCCCCTCACTTTCACTCTGTATGTGTCCCTAGATCTCAAGTGGGTCTCTTGTAGACAGCATATATGTGGGTCTTGTTTTTGTATCCGTTCAGCGAGCCTGTGTCTTTTGGTTGGAGCATTTAATCCATTCACATTTAAGGTAATTATCGATATGTATGTTCCTATTACCATTTTCTTAATTTTGGGGGGTTTGTTTTTGTAGGTCCTTATCTCCTCTTGTGTTTCCCACTTAGAGAAGTTCCTTTAGCATTTGTTGTAGAGCTGGTTTGGTGGTGCTGAATTCTCTTAGCTTTTGCTTGTCTCTAAAGCTTTTGATTTCTCCATCAAATCTGAATGAGATCCTTGCTGGGTAGAGTAATCCTGGTTTAAGTTCTTCCCTTTCATCACTTTAAGTATGTCATGCTGCTCCCTTCTGGCTTGTATAGTTTCTGCTGAGAAATCAGCTGTTAACCTTATGGGAGTTCCCTTGTGTGTTATTTGTCCTTTTCCCCTTGTTGCTTTCAATAATTTTTCTTTGTGTTTAGTTTTTGCCACTTTGATTACTATGTGTCTTGGCGTGTTTCTCCTTGGGTTTATCCTGTATGGGACTCTCTGCGCTTCCTGGACTTGAGTGGCTATTTCCTTTTCCATGTTAGGGAAGTTTTTGACTACAGTCTCTTCAAATATTTTCTCGTGTCCTTTCTCTCTCTCTTCTCCTTCTGAGACCCCTATAATGAGAATGTTTTTACATTTATTGTTGTCCCAGAGGTCTCTTAGGCTGTCTTAATTTCTTTTCATTCTTTTTTCTTTATTCTGTGCCACAGCAGTGGATTCCAACGTTCTGTCTTCCAGGTCACTTATCTGTTTTCTGCCTCAGTTATTCTGCTATTGATTCCTTCTAGTGTATTTTCATTTCAGTTATTGTATTGTTCATCTCTGTTTGTTCTTTAATTCTTCTAGGTCTTGGTTAAACATTTCTTGCATCTTCTCGATCTTTGCCTCCATTCTTTTTCCTAGGTCCTGGATCATCTTGACTATCATTATTCTGAATTCTTTTTCTGGAAGGTTGCCTATCTCCACTTCATTTAGTTGTTTATCTGGGGTTCTATCTTGTTCCTTTTTCTGGTATATAGCCCTCTGCGTTTTCATCTTATCTATCTTTCTGTGAATGTGGTTTTTGTTCCACAGGCTGCAGGATAGTAGTTCTTCTTTCCTCTGCTCTCTGCTCTCTGGTCTGGATACTTTTCAGTTCCTTAATCATTCACTGTTTTGGGACATTTTCTAATTTTTCATGATCGTATATGAAATAGAATCAATATTTTTTCTCCAACATTTCTTTGTGCATGAAATGTCATCCACATTTGGAACGTTTTCCTTGGGAGAGATTTGGAAGTGTAATGTTACTGCACTGATGAGTGCGATCATTTAAATGTGATGTGCCATTTGTTTTCCAGGAAGATTGAATGTATTTGCCGTTCTTATGGGAATGACAGAGTACCGCATACTATCAGCATTGCACACGATCTTTTAAATATGTGTCTTAAACTGATATATCATTTCATTTAAAATATTAGGAGAATATATATTTCTTGAAAGACAAGACGTTTATGATGATGGTAGGAACTTTGGAAAGTACAAAACAGTCACAACTCTAAAAGAAAATCTCTGTTGAGATGCGGATGTTCCAAAACAATCTTTTTTCAAAGTATTTTGAACTGTTCTCTGCTGTTCAGTTATCATCATAGCTTGAGGCTTTATACAACTTTATGTTGTAACACTTTTTCAGTACAGTTGTGAAAAGTTTCATATCTGTTATTTACTGCACTGTCAACTAAAGTTAGTTAGAGAGGAGTTCCAGAAGAAAAGATAAATTTGAAAAAGCCTGTGGTCACTGAGATGGAAAGTACCATAAGGAAATCTCTCCCCATTGCAGCAGTTAGAAAGGAAGTGTGGCGTCAGGCATCTAAGTTGGCTGACAAATGCGTGTCCTCACTTTCTCTTCATTAAAACCAAGTGAAGATCTTACCTGAAATTTACAGATAGGGAAACCAAGACCTGGGTGTACAAGATTCTTCAGAAAATGGCCTTAACTTCCCAGTTTCCCTCCAGGGCTAGGCCCTTCCTCTTCCCACCTTGGGGTCTGGCTGCCCTGGGAGTGTACCTGGTCCCTTTGTATCTTGCACTTTCCTAAGTGATTACTGTGAAACCTGTTGAATCCTCTTCTTGACATACTCTTGTCTTCCATTTTACAAACTTATAAAGATATTAAATGCTTTTTAAAAAAACCTCAGAAGAGCCCAAAAGTGTATAGAAACAGAATTTATACGCAGTTTTTTAAAATTCAATTTTACCTTAGTATTGTACTGTACACAAATTTTCTACATGATTAAATTGTTTAAAAAATTTTTAATTGAAGTATCGTTGATTTACAATATTCTGTTAGTTTCAGGTGTACAGCAAAGTGACTTGGTTGTGTCTGTATACATATTCTTCTTTTTCGATTCTTTTTCATTATAGGTTTTTACAAGATATTGACTATAGCTCCCTGTGTTATACAGTAAATCCTTGTTGTTTATCTATTTTATATATGGTAGCATATATCTGTTAATCCTGTAGTCCCAATTTATCCCTCCCCGCACCCCTTCCCCTTTGGTAACCATAAGTTTGTTTTCTGTCTGTGAGTCTGTTTCTGTTTTGTAAATAAGTTCATTTGTACTATCTTTTAGATTCCGCATGTAAGTGATATCTTATAATATTTGTCTTTCTCTTTCTGACTTACTTTGGTCAGAGTGATAATCTTAGGTCCATCCATGTTCCTGCAGATGACATTATTTCATTCTTGTTTATAGCTGAGTAGTATTCCATTGTGTATACATATGTATATATAGATATACACAACACCACATCTTCTTTATCCATTCACCTGTTGGTGGACACTTAGGTGGCTTCCATGTCTTGGCTATTGTGAATAGTGCCATTAAAATTGTTTTAAATAGCACTGTTGTGGTGGCAAGCGGTACAGCCACATCCTAGGAACGTGTCACCATGGACGTAATGTCCCGCTATGTTGTCCATCTAGGCTGACCCCCTGCTGCCTGGAGCGAGTGGCTAAAAAGGCCAGACTCTCCTCCTTGGTGGCCTCCTAAGTCTTACCCAGAGTTCATTTTTTCCAATCACTTCAGGACTTGGATACAATGGTACAAAATGGGTTGGGGTCTGGCTTCCCAAATAATTAAGTTGGAAGTTACAATCTGGAACCAGCAGTTTTCCCACTCCTGGTGGGAAAACTTTTTGACCAATGAGAAAAAAAAGACCTTGGAGAGAGATGGGCGGGCCCATTGCCTCTCCTCCCTCCCATGGGCTGTTCTAAGGCACTAGGGCCTGAGCGGCCTGTCCGAGATGTCCCTGTGGCCAGTGGGTGCACCCACCAAAGTTCCCACCTCATGGAGCTCTGGCTGGGGTGGTCATAGGACACGTGGCTCTGCTTCTCACCCTGCCTTCCCTCGCTCTCTCCCTCCTGCCCTGGGACAGCAGCACCTACTTCAAGCATCAGCCTGTAGTCGTGGCCTCATGACTGGCTTTCCCAATGACCTGAGCTCAAGGAGAGAGTTATCTGGGTGAAGAGGGAGGTAACGTGTTCCAGGGGGAGACACAGAGTGTACCAAAGCTTGGAGAGTGGGGGAGCAGGGTAGATGAAAAATAAATGGCAAATGTGGTGGAGAAAGAAAGGGGGGTGGTGCCTGGTGTAAACCCGCTGGAGAACAGCATCGGCAAAGGTGGTGGAGACCACAGGAAGCAGTGTGTCTTGATTCTAAGAGCAAAGCATCCACGTAGGGCTTTAGGGAGGGTGGAGGTGGGACGGGAATGGGGTAGTGAAATCAGGTTTCATTTTGAAAAGACCACTTCAGCTGTAGTGGGCGGGGTGGTCAGATGTGGGAAGAAGGGTTGCAATGTGGACGTTGGTTGATCAGTGGAGAAGCGAGTGCGTGTTACAGGAGGATGGTGACCTTGGCTCAGACTACAGTGGTGGTAACGGGGATGGAGAAAAATGGGCATGTTTGAGAGATGCTTAGGAGGCCAGAAGGACAAGGTTGATGACAGCTGGCATGTGTAACCTGGGGCGGTAGGTGATTCCTACAGGTCTAGATGAGCTAGTTTGGGGCGCTGGTGGCATCCATGGAGATGGGAAACACTGGGAGAAGGGGAGGTTGGGAGGATCTAACGTCCAGTTTGGGAAATACCGTGTCCTGTGAACAGAGTGATATTCAAGCCTGACCTCAGAGGACAGGTCTGGCCTGGGGACAGACATTTGTGAGACATCTGGCCTCACTGCTCCCCGAAGCCTTTGCTCAGTACCTCTGTGTAAGGGGAGCACCCCTCTCCCAAGTCTGAAGCTGAGCTACGTGCTGGTGAGCACACGACAGACCCGAATCCTGTCTGGGATGCGTTTGTACAGGGGCCTTCTGGACTGGGATTCACTCTTCTCTGATTATTACTGGGATCTTTTGTTTTTCAAATAATTCGAGACATGCTGCAGTTTTCCCACTGAAACCCCAAGCACCGGGACTGGGTGTCTCTGTCCTCAGTCACACTGATTTATGAAAGAATCCAATCACAAGGCTTAATCTCCTATACTTTTTGCACTGCTGTCTTTGAGAGGCTGCAGTCACAAATGTTTAGAAAAATGGGCAGCACATAATTCTGACGTCTCAGGAAAGAGTACCCGTACTGTGGTTAAGAGGGTGGAGTGTGGGAGGGGGAAAGGGGAATGGATGGGGTCAAACATTTTCCTGTAGGTTACAGACGCCATGTTTCTGAGCTAGGTTAGTTATACCACCTTCTAAGAAGATGGCAGTTCAGAGAACAAACTGGGTATAGCTCAGTGATTATGTTTAAAATGGAAGCATTGTTTTTTCTGTAGTTAGGAGAAATTCTCTGAGGCCCTTGCAGATTGTTTGTGGAAACCTTGTTTTGCAAAGTGATTTGGAGTTTGTCTATATGGTGTGTTGACTGGAAGTGGGACATGGCCTATTGTAACAGGTGTATTACTGTGAGGTTGTCATAAAGCTTCATTCTCAGTAACTTCTGTTTTTCGTATTCTGCGTGGTGGTGCCATCAGTATCATTTAATATCCAGAAAGTAAATTAGCTGAAGTAGACGTCCACAACTGTACATTATTAGTGCATTCTTTCAGTTTTAAGAATCTTGAATCAGCAGAATATGCGTGATTATCACTGACTTGGAAATCATTTTCAGCCTCCTTACCCGGTAGCATTTGGTCTCTTGCTTTAAGTGCTTTTAGGAGCAAAGGGTCATGTGGACAGTGACAGGTCTGTCACATCACTCCCTTGGTGGAGTGTTTTATTCCCTTTCTAACTGGCTTTTGGCCCCCAGTTCCCCCATACATCTGTCATTAACCTTTTGCCGTTTCCCACTTTAAATCCTCAGATGGCATCCTATTAGGGTACATTCTAAACGAATGATTCTTTACCTGGCGTGGAGAGAGCGTGTCTGAATAAAGATGTGGGGTGGTTTGAGAAATTTCACTGAACTGGATAAATTTATATTTGACACATGTAAAACCTTACATGATTTCACAGTGCAAATTTAAAAAATAATAAATACTAAATAAAATCAGAAGAAGTAACCCTTGGCAGAATTTTCATGGCAAATGGAGATAAGCTGCCTATAGAATGAGAAAGCACTTGATATAAACAGTGCTGTCACAAAGAGCGTGGCATGTTTGTTAATTATGCATAATGTTCACATGCATATGCGATACAATAAATGTCTCCTGATGTAGGTAGACAGATGCTGTTGGCTTGGGAGCTGCCCACCCAGTGTTTATGCTTCTATTTTTTCTTGCTAACAAAACTCCAGTTTTGTTAAGGTGGCAAAGTGTTTAGCTCTGGTGGACAAATCATGGTTGGTCTCAGTATCATAGCAATAGCAATTCTGGGTCCTGTAGAAGGTGAATGTTCTAGGGGACCATGTGACCCAGTTCTGGGAAGTGGTGTATGAAAGGAGGTCTGATGGACTTCTCTGGGAAGAACTTCCTTCTTGTTAAAAGAGAACTATAGTGAGAAAATCCCTTATTTATTTATTTTTTTGGCTGCTCCTTTACTTCTTGTGTTGGAAATGATGCCTGGCGCTATGGCAGTCATCTTGTGACAATGAAGATTGAATCCTGAGGACAAAGCCAAGACCTTGAAACCCAGCTGAAGAAGCCTGGACTTGATAGCCTCCTTGAACCATTGAATCAACTCTGTGACTCCTATCAAATGACTTCTTTTTTAGCAAATCATATATCCTTATGCACATAACCACTATTAATCAAGTTTTTGATTATTCCTGTTAAAATTTAATTTTTATACTCTAATTTTGTACACAAAAAGCATCTTTGAACCCTGTCTCTTACTCTGTCTTCCTCAGGAGTTAGATTTCATGTTGACTTTACCAGCTAAGTATCAAAAGAACATCAATGTCTAATAATTTTTGTTTAATTGTGGATATCACCAGTTGCTGACTAGTGATAGACTGTGGATACAGGTGTATACTGAAAATATGCAAAAAGTTCTTTTTTCATGACTCAGGAAAGAGTATGTACTCGGAAGACTTTCACCAATTACTGTTAACAGCTAGCTCTGTTTCTTTCTCTGCAAGAGTGAGCAGTCACTACTTTTTTCTTGTCTTTTAGGTAGCTGATGACAGAAATATAAAATTGAAAAATTTACAAAACTTATTTCAAAAAGAACAGGATTGCATTTTGGGGTAAAATATTTCATGTCTAAAAATTCTAAGCAATAATAACATGTGTCCCTCTTGATACTTGAAAAATATTCAAGTCAAATATTTAAGCAAACTATACCAAAAAGGTAGAGTCTGAGAACTTACACTTCTAATTACAAATATTTTTTTTTCTCAATGTCATATCTTTGAGGAAACCTGATGAAAAAGTTCATTATAAGGGCTTCCAAATTTTACTTGGAATGGAAACTGAGAAAAAAATTCCATAACGTGAACTTGTCCAGATGCACAGTTATATTAGGGTTCTCCAGAAACAGAACCAATAGAATGTATGTGTGTGTGTGTGTGTGTCTGTGTGTGTATGTAGGTGTATATGCAAATTTTTTTTAAAATATAAAAAATTAAAATATTTTTAAAATGTTTAAAGGAATTAGCTCATGGGGTTGTGGAAGCTGACAAGTCCTATATCTGCAGGGAAGGCCAGCAGGCTAGAGACCCAAGGAAGTGTTGATGCTGCAGTTTGAGTCACAAGGCTGTCTTCTGCTGGCAGAATTCCTTCCTCTTAGTTTTCCTTAGTCAGTCTTTGTCTATTAAGACCTTCAACTGATTGGATGAGGCCCACCCACATTATGGCGGCATTCCGCTTTACTCAAAGTCTGCTGATTTGTTGTTGTTGTTTTTAACGTCGTTATTGGAGTATAATTGCTTTACAATGGTGTGTTAGTTTCTGCTGTATCACAAAGTGAATCAGCTATACATATACATATATCCCTATATCCCCTCCCTCTTGCATCTCCCTCCCACCCTCCCTATCCCACCCCTCTAGGCGGTCACAAAGCACAGAGCTGATCTCCCTGTGCTATGTGGCTGCTTCCCAAAGTCTGCTGATTTAAATGTTAATGTCATCTAAACAATGCCTCCACAGAAACCCCCTAGATAGTGTTTCACAAATATCTGGGCACCAAAACCCAGTGAAATTGACACATAAAATTAACTATCACCATAGTCAAGCACCAAATTAATAATTTAGCATATCAAACTATTAAATATCTCAAGAATGATGTCATTCCTTTTATGTTATTCATTGTGATGAATTTTACAGCAAAGCAATTTCCCCAAACTTCTGGTTTATGCATATGAGGCTAAAAAAAAGACTGAAAAAAATCCCAATTTGTCTCAAGCACTGAAGATCACAATAAAGCTGATGATATGATAGTTTCACAGCTGAATGCAATTCTTTGAGGTAATGAATTAATTTAGGAAAAAAAATGATTGGAGCATTAACTGATGAAATGCCAGCTATACTGGCTTTGTAATAGGGATTTTCAGTAGAAAGTCAAAGGAAAGACCAAGGTTTTTTTTCTGGAACGTGTTAGATTGTTCACCATGGAATGTTAGCTTTGAAAACCCTGTCTAGTGATCCAAAGGAAGAGTTCATTCTTGCCATCAACGTGGTTAATTACAAACATATTGAATAGTAGATTGTTCAAGATGCAGTTGTGAAGATTCTAAGTGATAAACAGAATTTGCTTATTTTCCATAACGACATCATTTGAAAATCTATCAGGATTTTAAACATTCAGAGTATGAGTATCTTCCCATTAGACTTGAAATTTAAAAAGGTGAAACTATTTTCTCCCTGTGTACAGGAATTTTTTCTGAAGATGCTTTTGCTATTCCAAGAAGGGAAAAAATAAAACCAAGGGTTGACTCATTTCTTAGAGTTGACGTGATGAATGTATTTTGCCCCAGTGTATTAACAATCAAAAGATAAGTTTGTAAGAAGAATATTCTGAGTTATTTAGCCCTTCTTTATAAGTAAGATAAAAGTTCATCCAAAGACACTTAGAACCTCTGTACTCTGCCAGGGTTTTAGAAGAAAATCATCAATGCAATTGATAACTTCTTTCTGGCTACTTTAATGGCTTGGTGAGAATCTGGTTTTATTTTTCTTAGATAGGCAAAAACAACAGGCACTATTAAAAAATAAAAAAACTGTCACTTTGCCACATTCTACTGTGGTTAATGCAATAATTTGCTCCTCAGTGAGACACAACACCCAGCCCCCAGACTTGCTTGTGGTTGATAAGATGGTGTCTGCACAGTTGAGCCCTGTTCCAGGAGTCATCAATACAGACTCTCCAGAAGCACAGACTCCTCATAAGCCCCTGTCTATGGATTGGACAATGGGGGAATCAGGTGATAGACACCGTTCCAAAATCTTTCCTTTTTGTCCATCCATCCAATGCACTGGCTTCTTTTGTTAACATCCAGTGTTAAAGGGAAAAAAATATTTAATTTGGTGAACCATGAACGTTGGCTCAGGAGACCTGGCATACGCTGCTTATAAATTATTGAAATTAGCCCGTAGAAAACATGCTGCAATCATGCTTGCCCAGATTTGCAACCTGAAGTTGCTCTGGTTTTGGAACACGAAGGAAAGATACCAAGTACTTCCAACTTCTCAAAATGATAATTTTCAAAAGAGTTTAGCATATTCGGCAAATACAATTGGACTTGGAATATGCTGAACCTGAAACTGAGGGGAAAAACCTACAGCATCTAGAGGTAAGCTCCAGCCACAGATAAAAACATTGTGGTGCCAATGCCTTCTCCTTTAATGAAGGTTTCCAAGGGCACTGGTTTTGACAGTGATTGAAAGGAAGAGAAGCACAGCTCATCTGGGGGAGAGCGAATCCAGAGAACAAGTCTACAGCTGCCCATGCCGTGGCTGAGAAGGAAGCCTGTGCAAAATCCTGGTCAGAGATGGTCATTTCTGTCAAATGTCCCCAAAATTTAATTTTTAAACATTAATGTTTGATTAATTTGGCATAGTTAACTTCTAGAAAATCTCTTCTAGGATTTGATTATGAGATAAACTGGTGTTCTCCTGCTGGCTTTGGGTATTATCTCATTTTTCTTTTTATCTGTATGTAATCAGGAAGCTGATTTATTTGTATTGTGGGCTATGGAAATAAAGCAGTATAAACAGGTCAGTACTGAATGTGAGATATGTTTTCTGTCTTTCTTTCATGATTCATAGAATAGAAAACTTGTAGCCAGGAAGCAGATTGTATGATTAAATTATATGTGTGTTTGTGATTCTAAAGCTGTTATTTCTTTGTTTGTTTTTTAGTTGCAATATTTAATTTATTTTTGAAATTTCAATTAACATTAAAGGAGGGCAGGAGGTATTTCTGTTTATCTAAGGGTCATGGGTTAAAATTTGGTAATCCTGAATCTAAGCTCTTTAGTCTTGCAGGCAAGCCTCTTACAAATACAACCACCTTTTTCTTCCACCATTCCCCCTGTCTGCACACACTTTCTCCCTGTTAATCACACCAAAATGTGAGCTCATCATATTTTGTCCCATATCTTTGTCCTTGCACACTCTGTTACTTCTCTCTTGATATGCCCCCACCCTCGCATTTGTAATCAGAGAATTCCTATTTATCCTTAGACAAAATTCAAATGACGTCTCCTCTGAGATGGCTTCCATGATTACACACATTTAACATTTCCTTCATCTGTGCCAATACAAATTTTTACACATCACTATTAGAGTACTTGCATTATTGTAAAGGTTTTGAAAAATACATGAAATTTGCAAAAATACATCTTATAAAATTTGAAGTCTTATAGATGAAGGTAAATGCTCTTTAACCATTACCTCAATTCCTCCTTCTCACATTCCTTAGATGGAAACCCTATTCTCAGTGTGGGGAATGTATTATTAGGCCATTTCTATTGATATATGCATGTATATGTCACTATGTAAAATAGACAGTATTATCTTGTGTGTGAGTTACAAAGATGGCATAACAATACATGTCTTGAGGGACCTTCAAGATGGCAGAGGAGTAAGACATGGAGATCACCTTCCTCCCCACAAATACATCAGAAATACATCTACATGTGGAACAACTCCTACAGAACACCTACTGGACGCTGTCAGAAGACCTCAGACTTCCCAAAAGGCAAGAAACTCCCCACGTACCTGGCCATGTGGCTGACAGGGTCTTGGTGCTCTGGCTGGGTGTCAGGCCTGAGCCTCTGAGAGGGAGAGTCGAGATCAGGACATTGGTCAACCAGAGACCTCCCAGCTCCACATAATATCAAATGGCAAAAGCTCTCCCAGAGATCTCCATCTCAACACTAAGACCCAACTCCACTCAACAAACTGCAAGCTACAGTTCTGGACACCCTATGCCAAACAACTAGCAAGACAGGAACACAACCCCACACATTAGCAGAGAGGCTACCTAAAATCATAATAAGGTCACAGACACACCAAAACACATCACCGGATGCAGTCCTACCCACCAGAAAGACAAGATCCAGCCTCATCCACCAGAACACAGGCACCAGTCCCCTCCACCAGGAAGCCCACACAACCCACTGAACCAACCTTACCCACTGCGGGCAGACACCAAAAATGACGGGAACTACGAACCTGCAGCCTGAGAAAAGAGACCCCAAACACAGTAAGTTAAGCAAAACGAGAAGACAGAGAAATACACAGCAGATGAAGGAGCAAGGTAAACAACCACCAGACCAAACAAATGAAGAGGAAATAGGCAGTCTACCTGAAAAAGAATTCAGAGTAATGATAGTAAAGATGATCTGAAATCTTGGGGATAGAATGGAGAAAATACAAGAAACGTTTAACAAGGACCTAGAAGAACTAAAGAGTAAACAAACAATGATGAACAACACAGTAACTGAAATTTAAAAATCTCTAGAAGGAATCAATAGCAGAATAACTGAGGCAGAAGTACTGATAAGTGACCTGGAAGATAAAATAGTGGAAATAACTACCGCAGAGCAGAATAAAGAAAAAAGAATGAAAAGAATTGAGGACAGTATCAGAGACTTCTGGGACAACATTAAATGCACCAACATTCAAATTACAGGGGTCCCAGTGGAAGAAAAGAAATAAAAGGGACTGAGAAAATATTTGAAGAGATTATAGTTGAAAACTTCCCTAATACGGGAAAGGAAATAGTCAATCAAGTCCAGGAAGTGCAGAGAGTCCCATACAGGATAAATCCAAGGAGAAACATGCCAAGACACATATTAATCAAACTATCAAAACTTAAAAACAAAGAAAAAATATTATAAGCAACAAGTAACATACAAGGGAATCCCCAAAAGCTTAACAGTTGATCTTTCACCAGAAACTCTGCAAGCCAGAAGGGAGTGGCACGACATATTTAAAGTGATGAAAGGGAAAAACCTACAACCAAGATTACTCTACCCAGCAAGGATCTCATTCAGATTCGACGGAGAAATTGAAACCTTTACACACAAGCAAAAGCTAAGAGCATTCAGCACCACCAAACCAGCTTTACAACAAATGCTAAAGGAACTTCTCTAGGCAGGAAACACAAGAGAAGGAAAAGACCTACAGTAAAAAACCCAAAACAATTAAGGAAATGATAAGAGGAACATACATATCAATAGCTACCTTAAATGTAATGGATTAATGGTCCAACCAAAAGACATAGACTGGCTGAATGGATACAAAAACAAGACCCGTACATATGCTGTCTATAAGAGACCACTTCAGACCCTGGGACACATACAAACTGAAAGTGAGGGAATGGAAAAATATATTCCATGCAAATGGAAATCAAAAGAAAGCTGCAGTAGCAATTCTCATATCAGACAAAATAGACTTTAAAATAAAGACTATTACAAGAGACAAAGAAGGACACTACATAATGATCAAGGGATCAATCCAAGAAGAAGATATAACAATTGTAAATATTTATGCACCCAACATAGGAGCACCTCAATACATAAGGCAAATGTTAACAGCCATAAAACGGGAAACCGACACTGACACAATCATAGTAGGGGACTTTAACACCCCACTTTCACCAACGGGCAGATCATCCAAAATGAAAATAAATAAGGAAACACAAGCTTTAAATGATACATTAAACAAGATGAACTTCATTGATATTTATAGGACATTGCATCCAAAAACAACAGAATACACTTTCAAGTGCTCATGGAACATTCTCCAGGATAGATCATATCCTGGGTCACAAATTAAGCCTTGGTAAATTTAAGAAAATTGAAATCATATCAAGTATCTTTTCTGACCACAATGCTATGAGACTAGATATCAATTACAGGAAAAAATCTGTAAAAAATACAAACACAAGGAGGCTAAACAATAGCCTACTTAATAACCAAGAGATCACTGAAGAAATCAAAGAGGAAATCAAAAATACCTAGAAACAAATGACAATGAAAACACGATGACCCAAAACCTATGGGATTCAGCAAAAGCAGTTCTAAGAGGGAAGTTTATAGCAATACAATCCTACCTCAAGAAACAAGAAACATCTCAAATAAACAACCTAACCTTACACCTAAAGCAGTTAGAGACAGAAGAACAAAAACCCCCAAAGTTAGCAGAAAAAAAGAAATCATAAAGATCAGGTCAGAAATAAATGCAAAAGAAATGAAGGAAATGATAGCAAAGATCAATAAAACTAAAAGCTGGTTCTTTGAGAAGATAAACAAAATTGATAAACCATTAGCCAGACTCATCAAGAAAAAAAGAGAGAAAACACAAATCAATAGAATTAGAAATGAAAAAGGAGAAGTAACAGCTGACACTGCAGAAATACAAAGGATCATGAGAGATTACTTCAAGCAACTATATGCCAATAAAATGGACAAACTGGAAGAAATGGACAAATTCTTAGAAAAGCACAACCTTCTGAGACCGAACCAGGAAGAAATAGAAAATATGAACAGACCAATCACAAGCACTGAAATTGAAACTGTGATTCAAAGTCTTCCAACAAAGAAAAGCCCAGGACCAGAAGGCTTCACAGGCAAATTCTATCAAACATTTAGAGAAGAGCTAACACCCATCCTTCTCAAACTCTTCCAAAATATATCAGAGGGAGGAACACTCCCAAACTCATTCTACGAGGCCACCATCACTCTGATAGCAAAACCAGACAAAGATGTCACAAGAAAAGAAAACTACAGGCCAATATCACTGATGAGAATAGATGCAAAAATCCTCAGCAAAATATTAGCAAACAGAATCCAACAGCACATTAAAAGGATCATACACCATGATCAAGTGGGGTTTATCCCAGGAATGCAAGGATTATTCAATACACGCAAATCAATCAATGTGATACACCATCTTAACACATTGAAGGAGAAAAACCATATGATCATCTCAATAGATGCACAAAAAGCTTTTCACAAAATTCAACACCCATTTATGATTAAAAACTCTCCAGAAAGTGGGCATAGAGGGAACCTACCTCAACATAATAAAGGCCATATATGACAAACCCACAGCCAACATTGCTCTCAATGGTGAAAAACTGAAACCATTTCCACTAAGATCAGGAACAAGACAAGTTTGCCCACTCTCACCACTATTATTCAACATAGTTTTGGATGTTTTAGCCACAGCAATCAGAGAAGAAAAAGAAATAAAAGGAATCCAAATTGGAAAAGAAGAAGTAAAACTGTTCCTGTTTGCAGTTGACATGATACTGTGCATAGAGAATCCTAAAGATACTTCCAGAAAACTACTAGAGCTAATCAGTGAGTTTGGTAAAGTAGCAGGATACAAAAGTAATGCACAGAAATCTCTTGCATTCCTATACACTAATGATGAAAAATCTGCAAGAGAAATTAAGGAAACACTCCCATTTACCATGGCAACGAAAAGCATAAAACACCTAGGAATTAACCTACCTAAGGAAACAAAAGACCTGTATGCAGAAAACTATAAGACACTGGTGAAAGAAATTAAAGATGATACAGATGGAGAGATATATCATGTTCTTGGATTGGAAGAATCAATATTGTGAAAATGACTATACTACCCAAAGCAATCTACATGTTCAGCAGAATCCCTATCAAATTACCAATGGCATTTTTCACAGAAGTAGAGGAAAAATTTTACAATTTGTATGGAAACACAAAAGATCCCGAATAGCAAAAGCAATCTTGAGATTGAAAAACGGAGCTGGAGGAATTAGGCTCCCTGACTTCAGACTATACTACAAAGCAACAGTAATCAAGACAGTATGGTAGTGGCACAAAAAAAGAAATATAGATAAATGAAACAGGATAGAAAGCCCAGAGATAAACTCACACACTTATGGTCACCTTATCTTTGATAAAGGAGGCAAGAAGATACAGTGGAGAAAAGACAGCCTCTTCAATAATTGGTGCTGGGAAAACTGGACAGCTACATATAAAAGAATGAAATTAGAACACTCCATAACAGCATACACAAAAATAAGCTCACAATGGATTAAAGACCTAAATGTAAGGCCAGATACTCTAAACCTCTTAGAGGAAAACATAGGCAGAACACTCTATGACATAAATCACAACAAGATCCTTTTTGACCCACCTCCTAGACAAATGGAAATAAAACCAAAAATAAAAAAATGGGACCTAATGAAACTTAAAAGCTTTTGCACAGCAAAGGGAACCATAAACAAGACGTAAAGACAGCCCTCAGAATTGGAGAAAATATTTGCATATGAAGCATCTGACAAAGGATTAATCTCCAAAATATACAAGCAGCTCATGCAGCTCAATATCAAAAAAACAAACAACCCAATCCAAAAATGGGCAGAAGACCTAAATAGACATTTCTCCGAAGAAGATACACAAATTGCCAACAAACACATGGAAAGCTGCTCAACATCACTAATCATTAGAGAAATGCAAATCAAAACTACAATGAGGTATCATCTCACACCAGTCAGAATGGGCATCATCAAAAATTCTACAAACAATAAATGCTGGAGAGGGTGTGGAGAAAAGGGAACACTCTTGCACTGTTGGTGGGAATGTAAATTGGTACAGCCACTATGGAGAACAGTATGGAGGTTCCTCAAAAAACTAAAGATTGAAGTACCATATGTCCCAGCAATCCCACTACTGGGCATATACCCTGAGAAAACCGTAATTCAAAAAGACTCATGTACCACAATGTTCATTGCAGTTGTATTTACAATAGCGAGGACATGGAAGCAACCCCTAAGTGTCCATCGACAGATGAATGGATAAAGATGTGGCACATATATACAATGGAATATTACTCAGCCATATAAAGAAATGAAATTGAGTTATTTGTAGTGAGATGGATGGGCCTAGAGGTTGTCATACAGAGTGAAGTAACTCAGAAAGAGAAAAACAAATACTGTATGCTAACAGACACATATGGAAACTAAAAAAAAAAAAAAAAAAGGTTCTGAAGAATCTAGGCACATGACAGAAATAAAGATGCAGATGTAGAGAATGGACTTGAGGACAAGGGGAGGGGGAAGGGTAAGCTGTGATGAAGTGAGAGAGTGGCATGGACATATATACACTACCAAATGTAAAATAGATAGCTAGTGGGAAGCAGCCGCATAGCACAGGGAGATCAGCTCGGTGCTTTGTGACCACCTAGAGGGGTGGGATAGGGAGGTTGAGAGGGAGACGCAAGAGGGAAGGGATATGGGGATATATGTATATGTATAGCTGATTCACTTTGTTATAAAGCAGAAACTAACACACCACTGTAAAGGAATTATGCTCCCATAAAGATGTTAAAAAAGAGAAAGAAATTTGGACAAAGATAAACTCCAATGGAAATATATGATCTCAGCCCTCAGCCATGTTGTACTTCATTATTACTGAATGGTTATGTGCCTTTTAACTCATCCATAAAAGCGGAGACCACAAAATTGAAAATCAGAATAAGTGGAACATGGGGCCAACAAGGCTCCTTTGAACTTATGATGCTCCCCAGTCATGGGTGGCAGCTGAATCTTCAGAGACACTCGGAGTTGTGCCTCACCAGTTTCACTGTACTTTGCAAGTGTCCCGGCTACCATTTGCATCAAGCCAGAAGAATCTGACCTCCATCCATAGCCTGGCTGTTATCAGACTAAGTTCAAACCTTATTATTTGACTAACTACTTATTCTTTGGTTTCTCCTTCCCTCTTAGATGTTTGCTGAAGAACAAAGATAAATAAATAAATAATTGCAGCTTGTCTTAAAAAAAACAATGCATGTGTTGTTCTGCAAACTGGTGATTTCTTTGCATATTTGTCTTATCTACTAACTTGCAGGAGAGTTCCACCCATCCCATCAGATGGTGACAACTTTTGGTCCAAAGATGATCTGTGTGTGTTTGTGTGTGTGTGTTTGTGTGTTCATACATGTGTGTTTCATTTTATCCCTTGCACCTGTTTGTCCACTCCTCCCAACAGTGCTTAGATGATGACCATTGCATAGTTAATAGTTTAATATATGTCTTTACTTATTAAGTATTATGTACCCATGTTGCTCCTTCATTTCTACAGAAAGACATAAAGCAAACTAAAATTTAAGACTGAGTAATGACAAGTAACATATTTAATGTGTGTAATTCCTAGGCAAATGACATATATGCACTGGAATTTCAGTCGGCAGTCCTCTTCATAAGTTAGAGTAGAAAGAAGTTTCCACAGTGATACTTCCATCACAATTACTACAAAATACCAATTATATTCATTTTCCTTCAGGATAGTTTCCTAATTAATATTATATGGACTGTCTGGAGGCTCCTCAAAAAATTAAAAATAGATGTATCATATGCTCCATCAATTCCACTTCTGGGTGTATACCCAAAGGAAAAGAAAACAGGGTATTGAGGAGATAGATGCATCTGAATGTTCATAGCAATACTATTCACAGTAGCCAAGATATGGAAATAACCTAAGTGCCAATCAGTAGATGAATGGATAAAAAAGATGTGAGATACATATATCTCACTGGAATTTTATTCATATATACATATACATACACACTGGAACATTATTCACTGGCAACATTGGCCTTCAGCACATTATGCTAAGTGAGATAAGTCAGACGGAGAAAGACAAATACCGTATGATATCACTTACATGTGGAATCTAAAAACGCCAAACTCAAAAAAAAAAAAACAAACCCAAAGAAACCCAGAGTGAAATGGCGGTTACCAGGAGATGGCCAGTGGGAGGAAAAGAATAGATGTTTAAGGGTGTAAATTTTCAAAGGGTGGTATTTAAGCCTTGGAGACCTAATGCATAGCATAGTGAATATAGACAACAATATTGCATTATAATCGTCAAACTTTCTAAGAGACTAGAAGTTAATTATTCCAGCCACCAAACACAAATGCTGATTATGTATTGTGATAGAGGTGCTAATTATCACTACAGTGGCAATCACATTACATCAATAAATATGTCAAATTACATATTGTATGTGTTAAATTTACACAATTTTATATGTCAAATATATTTCAGTAAAAAATTAAAAAAAGATTATATGGACTCATCACAAGTGATGAACAAGTCCATTTCGTATGAGTGTTTTCCTTAAGATAAGGAACATATGGGAAATTATCTTTCCTTTTGGGAATTGTTGGACTATTGAAGGAGGTTAATGGAAGAGAAGTTTATTGAGGCCAAACCCAAAACTTGGTGACATGTATTTTTTTAATCTGAGTTTTACAAAGCACATTGCTAGTTATACTCTAAAAATTAGCTCAAATTGTCTTGGGGCAGATAGTAGCAGACAACTGAGCATAAATATTAACCACTCTAGTATTATATAAATGACAATCTCTTCTCTCAAGTGGCGGAAATGCCTCTGGCAAAGAGAAAAAAATGCCTGGGTGGCAGATTTTCTTCCTGTATGTGTGTCTTCAATAGATTAAAAGGAAAAGGAAAAACAAATTCTGAATGACTAGTCCTGTTCTTAATGTTATTTAAAGAATTTCTTGGATACCCAAGTCTCAAGGACCTTCAGCTGTTTCTAATATAGATGCAAATAGAGTTGATGAAAATCTAATCTTCCTTACTAGGGCTACATCTTGGGCCAGTGGGAAATCAAACAGCTTCTCTCATATTGCCAGGAGTGAGGGCTTCCTACTGGAAAAGCATATGATATGAAATCAGGAGACCTTATTTCAAATGCCAGTTCTGCCACTTGCCAGCTGAATGAATTTCGGCAATTTACTTACATTTCCTGCGCCTCGGTGTTCTCACCTGTAATATTGGGATGATCATGTCTATGCAGAACACAGAGCACGATGTTAATGTCAGGTTAGGTGAAGTGTCACTTGGCCATGTTTCCGTGTTCACATCTCGGTCATTCCTGGCCGTGTTTTTGTTGTTCTCCTTACACCTTTCCCAAACCTGTTCTAGGGGAGAGTCTCCGACTGTCTCCTGCTCTTGCTGAGGGTTGTCCTGGATATTTTCCAGCTGCTCCTTGCGGTGTCCTGTCAGAGTCTGACCTTCACTGGCTGCATCAAGTGATGCGCTTGTCCTCTGGCTTCTGGTCCTTCTTGGCCAGTGGGTGGCGTCGGCAGAGCTGGGAGCATGAGAGTGAGGTCAGAGGACTCCTCCATGCCAGCAACAGGAGGGGCAGCGCCTGGGCTCCTGGCCGCAGCTCTCCCTCAAGAGCCTGGTGACACAGTATTTTAATGTATGTCTGTTGCCTAATAAGTATTATGTATCCATGTTGCTCCTTCATGACTATAGGAAGACAGTAGAATCAAACCAAAATTTAAGATTGTGTGATGACCAACAAGATATTCAACTTGTGTAATTCCTAGGCAAATTTATACATGTACATGACTTTCAGTAGGTAATCTTCCCCATAGGTTAGAGTGGAAAGAAGTTTCCACGGTGGTGCTTCCATCAAAATTACTACAAAATACCAATTATGTTCATTTCCCTTCAGAATAGTTTCCAACTTGACTGTATAGACTGATCAAAAAGGGTTGAACAAGTCCATTTCATATGAGAGTTTTCCTTAAGTAAAGAACCTAAGGGATCCCTCCCTCACAGCCTTACCTCTTCCTGGTAACAGATGCCCCATTCTTGCTTGCCAGGTCCCCCCACTATATAAACACTCCCTTTCTGGAACTCTCCTGTGAAGGTGTCTTGTCTTTCCGACAGACCCTGATCTATTGAGAGCAAGTGTGTGGGGCCCCTGTAGCTCTCTTGTCAGACTCCCCAGGCATCACAACTATGGAAAATCTGTGCTGATAACTGTTCCAAATTCTCAGATTTAGTACAGAGTCTAACAGCCTAGAACTGCAGAGGAATCTGTTTTCTGAGATTCCAGTGCAGTTGGATAGATTTATTTATTTCTAGAAAATTTGTCTAGAAATCTAATGAGAACTCTCTGTAACATTTCATGAGCAAGAAGTCAGTTACTTTTTATTTTTTGTTGAAGTACAGTTGATTTATAATGTTATATTAGTTTCAGGTGTGCTACATAGTGATTCAATATTTTTATAAATTATACTCCATTTGAAGGTTATTATAAAGGTTGGTATAGTCCCTGTGCTGTACATTATATCCTTGTATCTTTTTTATTTTATACCTAGTAGTTTGTTCCTAAGGATTCAGTTATTAAAAGCAAAAACAGGGGCTTCCCTGGTGTCACAGTGGTTGAGAGTCCACCTGCCGATGCAGGGGATGCGGGTTCATGCCCCGGTCCGGGAAGATCCCACATGCCGCGGAGCGGCGGGCCGTGGCCGCTAAGCCTGTGCGCCCGGTGCCTATGCTCCGCAATGGGAGAGGCCACAACGGTGAGAGTGTACCACAAAAAAGAAAAAGAAAAAGGAAAGCAGAAACAACCCAAAACCAAAACTGGTAGAAAAATGGAATGCTCTGATAATTTTTGTATGTACAGTTTTTAGTGTTGATGGCAATGACGTCAGCATCTTTTGGTATATTCTAGTCCTTTTTTCCCTAAATATTTTCTCTTAATTATCTTCTATTACTTCTATTAAGCTTTTTCTGTATACTTTTTCAAATATATGATAGTGTCTGTAAGAAAATGCGAAATCTCTTGCAAGTTTAGTAATTAGTTTTCAGAATTTTTAAAAATACGTATTTTGAAGTAATGGCATAATGAAAAGATAAGGTTTCAAGTGAGACAAATTTGAGTTAGAATTTTTAAATCCACCTTTTACTAGGTTTGTGACTTGGGGACAATTAGTTGTTCATTTATAGCTTTGCTTATCTCAAGATATATTTTAAGAATTAAATAAAAGTGTGTCAGTAAAACCCTTGGCATGGGGCCTGGCATGCAGGAAGCATTCATTTACATGTCTTCATGTCTGCAGTGACCCGTCTACTAGATACCTATCTGAGACAGTGAATACCTTCATTGATGGAACTTTAACAAATATTGTTTTTTATCCCTAAGTTGGAATGCATTCAAGTTTCACTGTTCCATTAATTGCTCTTGAAAGATGCCCAGAAGTTAAGGCTTTGTTGTCTCTGTTGCTCTGAAAAGGAAATAGGATGGAAATAATGATCTCGTTGGAACCAGAGCTAAGAAGAGCCTCTGTCCCTACATTACTTGCAACGCGGCGTTCACAGTGCTGTTTATGAAGACAGAGGACAAGCAAGATCAAGGCCATGGCTAAAGTCAGCAGTCACACTCCCAGAGCTCCAACCATGGAGGGAATTTTATGTGATAGAAAGAACACCTTCAGTATAGCACTCCTTTACTCCATGTGCCAGGGAGAGCCTCTTCCTGGATGAGTATTCGAGAAGCACAGATTTGAATGACAGAGAAACCTTAAAACAGCACCATGAATTTAAAGTGACAGATGCTTTCAACACAGTCCCCAGGTGAACGATGCCCATGTCCCTTGCTCTTCAGCTGAACCAGGGAGAGGAGTGTTTCTAACCCCGCCTGGAGCCTAGCCTAGTCAGGTGCCAAAGGCCTCGGCTACAAGATGACTGTGAGTCTTCCAGATACCATTTTAAACTACCAGGCACAATTCTATTTAAAAATGAACAGTGTGGTTCACATTGTTAAAGGACTTCCCCATATTAGTCTGACTGCTCTGGGATTAGATCCAGGTCATGGCTGAATCTGCTGGATCTACCCTGGCTTCTAACTCCTAGGTGTTACATTCAGACCCTGTCCAAACTCATGGAGCAATTCCTAGAGCATTTATAACATTTTCATCCAAGAAGTCCTCTTCCAGCCTTCGCTAGTTCATTGCTTCACTAGATTTCAAAAATCCTAAATTTCAAATAGTGATCTGGAGGACGTGACGCTTCTCAAATCTGCCCCCGAATCCTGAACTTTGTAGTTCTTCCTGGCAGGTAAAGTAACGTGGACAACAACATAAATTTCAAGCTGTGATATTCCCCGTTGTGTTCCTTCTCCAATTTAAAATGATGTGATGGGGCTTCCCTGGTGGCGCAGTGGTTGAGAGTCCGCCTGCCGATGCAGGGGACACGGGTTCGTGCCCCGGTCCAGGAAGATCCCACATGCCGCGGAGCGGCTGGGCCCGTGAGCCATGGCTGCTGGGCCTGCACGTCCGGAGCCTGTGCTCCGCAACGGGAGAGGCCACAGCAGTGAGAGGCCTGCGTACCGCAAAACAAAAAATAAAAATAATAAATAAATAAATAAAATGATTTGATGTGTGAGAGAAAGGAGAGGTAGCATTTCATTTATGCCTTTCTCAGATTACAGAGTAGATACAGAAAGAACATCCTCAGAAGAATATCTATGAGAATGAAGCTGACTTATTTTTTGAAATCGTACAGAAAGATTGAATGTTCCAGGCAAACAGGGAGCCAGAAAAAGACAGTGAGGTTTTGAAAAAATAAATCAATGGGCTGGAAAAAGATATAAACAAAAACAGTGAAATATTCACTCAGCTTCTTCACCTTTACATGGAGTGAGAATGTTGAACCAGCTCCTCTGTCTAATGTTTTATAATTTTACACGTCTCAGCTCCCCAGCAACGATATAGACTGTAAAACCGTCCAGTGGAGAGGTGGGTAGGAGAACCACCACAAGGAAGATGGAGAACTTTAGGTTTAACCACCATGAATTCAATAGTAACCGTCAAAAGCTATACACAGGTGACCCCTTTCATAAAGTGAGAATTGGGGATTGTTCTGGATGAAAGTTTTTGCGTGTCTCTGTGGCCTCAGGGTTCTGTGCCCCTGGATCAAAGGACATTCTGATGTTACCTAATGCCACAGCAGTGCCTTTAGAGAAGGCGAAATCTATTTACAATAAACCCTCTGCAAATAGCACAGCCTGCATTTTCAACCTGAGGGCTGTCACACAGGTGTGACTGGGTCGCATATTCCGTACCACAGCAGAAAAGCCCAGCACCTGGGCGGCATGCACCTCAGTGTACCTGAACCTTAATAAGACGTGAGCCACCGCAGCCAGACGTGCAAGGTCAAGGACGGCACGGCCCCTCCAGGCGAGGCTCCCAGCAGCCGCGGAGGGCAGGGCAGCTGTGACTAAGCGGACGGCAACTGCGGTGAGGGTGGTCATCCCTGCTCTAACAGTTGGTTTGACATAAGGGATTGTTCTTGGGAAGGGTCACCTTCTGTTTCAACTTAAAAATCGCAACTGGCATCACTAAGTTTGATGTAAGGCTATTTTCAGCTTCTGCCACTGTACCACACAACAATCAGAGGCAGTCACACAGTACAGAAGCATTGAATCAAGATAGGGCTGGGTTTCAGAAGGGCCATCTCCCAAGTATATGCATGTTTTTTTAAAGAGAAGCCATAAAATGGAATTCTAGTTGTTCACAATGATCCCTGTCAAGGGTGACGCTCACAGCAGAGCCTCTGATCACTGTCTCTTCAGTAATAACAATAAAGGTGCCTGGCTGTGACCTCCTGCCAGAGCTGCATTTCCCCTTCCTCCTGACGCTGTGTCTCTGGAAGGGAGACGTGGGTCTTCTCAGGTTTCGGCATTAAGTTAGGTGGCAGCGGCTGCTGCGGGAGCCCAGACGTAGGACATCAGTGGGGGCCTTGGGACAGCACAGGGGGTGTAGCCGAAGCGAACTTTTCATTTTCCAAGCATGAAGCTCCAATCAGATGACTGTTGTGCGTGTCCATGAAAATCATAATTTATAATTCTGGCCACCTCTGAGCTGAATCCTGTAGAAGATGTTTATTCATTCCCCCCTCCCCCTTCAGCACCCTTCAGACATTGCCATGGTTACCAAGGAAGTTACTGGGAAAAAAGAAGGTTGGGAAAACCAGGGTGAGAAAACTCACGTGTTGAGGTTGCCTTCACGAAGCCCCAGGAGCCCTTGGAAAGAATAACTTCAGCTCATTTGTGATTGGCGACATGTCAATAGCAAACTGAAGTTTTAAATTTTTCAGCGGAATATTTGGGGTCATGTGAACAGTGACTACTGTGGGACAAATAAAATTAAAGCCTCTTTTTGCTTTATGTTCTGTTTGATGTTATGTCATCCTTCAGAGATCTGCTCCAGTATACAGAAGTGGGTTGTAGGTAGGACTGTGCTATCTGAGCTTTTTATCCTCTACTTTCTACAAAAAGGACTTATGCTACATCGTTGATCTTCAGTGATTCCTAATTTCTTACTGCTTTTCTTAGAATACAAACCATAGTTTCATCTAATGGGGTCTTCTGCTCTTTCCTTTTTGCATTCTCTTCCTTGGAGATTGTACTCACTCTTATTGTAACTATGGTACCAGAATCCATGCCTGGGCTCACTCCCTCCCCCTCCAGGCCTGCGTTCCATCAGAGCCCTTCCGTGGACCCGTCACATCCACCTGCGCTTAATCCATCACTCTTAACATCTCTCGGCCTGTGTTCACAGCGCTTCCTTAGTCTACAGTGTCGCGTCCTGGCTCCTGCTTTCTTAGAAACTCAGCCTATCTTTAGGCACAATGTTGTTATAGAACCCTATCCCCAGGTTCAGGTGACATTCAGAACGTGTATTAGTCAGTGTGGCATGGGCGTCTGTCACGAGGCAGAGCTAACATGAGCCTGGGTGCTGCGGGCAGCACTGTTGGGCGGCAGCTCTGAGCATCACACTCTCTGACATTTATGTTTACAGATCTGTCAACGCCATCACACACGTCACGCTGAAAGTTCTCTGATGTCTCGGCCCTGTTCACACTTTGAATCCCAGTCATGTTCAGAGTGCACGGGTGCCTAAAATGCTCATTGAATTTGAGTGAATGAATCATCTTTCTTTAAAAAAATTTTTTGTTTGTTTTTAAAGAACAACTCTATTGAGGTAAAGTGGACACACATTAAACTGTAGATAGTTAAAGTATACCATTTAAGTTTTGACATATATGTATATGCCCATGAAATCCTTGCCAACATCAGGGTAATGGACATACCTGTGATCTCTCAAAGTTGATCATTCCCTTTTGTAATCTCTACTGAATCATCTTTCTTGATTTCAGTGCTTCGTTTCCACGAACCTAGCCTTATTTCACATTTGCTATTTGGGTATCATACTCCTCTGTTGACTTGTGTTGGCCCTTTCCATATGGACTGTTGTCAACTTTGTCTCTCCCTCTATTTCAGGAGCTTAATGTTACAGATTTCAAGCTGTTATTCTAAATTAAAATAATCATCTGACCAATTAACTACTGCTCTGAAATCTATGTTACACTGAAATTTTAGAAATAAATATCCTTTTATATCTCTGTGTTAAATAGGAAAAGCCAAGGGTGGAACTTTGAGATATGTTAGAAACACTTCTCCCATTTAAAAAATTTCTGCATCAGCCCATTGACCAAGATTTTTTATGATAGGATGTCTACCCAACTATGTGTATATGTAATCACATTGTTTTCTAGTCTGTATTTATCAGTACATCTCCAAAGACATCTTGTCTTTTAAAAAAAAGTGTCCTGTTGGAATCAAGATACAGTATATCTATAATACTGTATGTTCAAATCTTGCACCTATAGGTTTAGTTATCATAAAGATATTAAAAGAGGAGTCTGGGATAATGGGCCCTGGAAGACACATCTTTCCTCCTTGGGGGACCAGGAACCATCTCTCATTTGCATCTAGAGCGTATCACTGTGGGCCCTTTAGATATAAGACCACTGGCTCCAAATGTCACTGTGGTAGACATTTGAAAATGTCAACTGCCCAAGTAGAAAACATGTACCAAAACATGTAAGGCTTAAGGATTAATAAGAGGTAAACACAAGGAGTCCGTGAGCCACAGCCAGAAAAGCAGGGGTGGGAGGGAGAGCAGGTCTTTTTGAGGCAGAAAATGTATTTATAAGTAGATCATGCGAGCAGCCATCTCCTTGCCATTTCACTGCCGTCAGGATGTGTGCCGTGCATAGCCGTGACCTAACCTTTCTTTGATGTACAAGCTATTATGATCCATTATCCATTTGGGCTGCAACTGAACATCTGCACATTCTCTTTGAAATGGCTTCTCCATTAGAATCACAAAGTCCTTTCAATTCCTCGACATCTTTTCACCCAGATAGTGAAAATGATGCCTGTGTAGCAAGCTCAGCTCCGGGTTCCCCAGAGTCCCCCTGCACCAATCTTCTGACCCATTCTTGCCTTCCAGGGCACCACACTGTTTTTCCTCACCTTTCACGGGAGTTATGGGATGTAGACGCTAACCCTGTGTAGTAAGTTCTAACGTGTGGCACAGAGTTTTCAGTTAGGTCTGCTGTGTTGGATTTTATTCTCGATGCTAAAAAAGAACTTTAAACATGACCCTTAAAAAGTGCCTTCAGGATTTCCCTGGTGGCGCAGTGAAGAATCCACCTGCCAGTGCAGGGGACACTGGTTCGAGCCCTGGTCCGGGAAGATCCCACATGCCGCAGAGCAGCTAAGCTCGTGAGCCACAACTACTGAGCCCGCGAGCCACAACTACTGAAGCCCCTGCGCCTACAGCCCGTGCTCCACAACAAGAGACACCACCGCAATGAGAAGCCCGCGCATCACAGAGAAGAGTAGCCCCCGCTCGCCGCAACTAGAGAAAAGCCTGCACACAGCAACAAAGACCCAACGCAGCCAAGAAAAAAAAAAAAAAAGAGAGAAAAAAAGGAGTGCCTTCACTTTTGGAAAAGACGTCTACAAGCAGAGGACATGAAGGCGCCCATGGCTTCCCCTTGAGCAATGGCAGAGGCCTGAACTATGAAAATTCTGACGTCTAGAAGCAGAGAACATGAAGGCGCCCATGGCTTCCCCTTGAGCAATGGCAGAGGCCTGAACTATGAAAATTCTGACGTCTAGAAGCAGAGGACGTGAAGGCGTCCATGGCTTCCCCTTGAGCAATGGCAGAGGCCTGAACTCTGAAAATTCTGACAGCTCTTCCTGGTTTCCGTGGTGAGAAGTGGGCTTCTTGTGGATGGACCACTCACGGGATGCTTCTGTTCTGAAGGTTTTGAATTAGTTGTTTGGTGCACGTCTCCCTCCTCCCCATGTGTGACTGTATTGAACCAGGGCATCAACCTTACTTGAGGACCAGTGGGCTGATTCTTTAAGATGAGCGAGGATTCTCCTTCCCATCTCTAAATTCTGTGTGTAGAAGAAACGTGCCAGGCATCGTTATTCTATCTCGAGTGTATGTTTGCAGGCACCTCCGACCACCTGCAATATTTCCTTGTAAAATAATACGTATCCTGTGGCCTGACTTGCAATACAAAACTGTAGACTTAATGCCACCCGACTGCGGAAGCCTTGCGTGTAATGAACAGGGCACTTAGAGTTGATGCGCCCTGCACCTTCATTTCAAAGCAGTGCTTTCATACCATAAAACACACTTACTATGCAAAACTCATTTTTACATCCTGATTTTTCATTGCTGTGTGGGACGGCCTCTGAACATTGAACAATTCCTAGCTTTCTTTTTCTCAGCTACTTATAATTATTTCACTTTCTCTCCCCAAAGTCAATGCTAATATCTTTTGAACAAGTGGTCTCTCTGTGATATCACCTTTGTATGAGTACATGAGAAAACTCTCAACCGTATCCCGCACTAATTTCTTTTCCTTTATTCTTATCCGGTGTTAAACGCAAAGTAATGAGAAGGCATTCATAATAATGACAGGATTGAAATGAGTAGAGCCAATCGTGCTACAATGACGTTGTTATCACACAAGCGTGTTTCTTCTGTTTTCCCATGGAGACATATATAACGATTTGTAGAAGCAAGGAAGATAAAACTTCTATGGGATTTTCGGGTGTCTGTTATAATCTCTGGATTCCAAAGACTGGGATTACTCACCATGTGATGTTCTACTCAGTTAATGAGAAAAATATAGAGAGTCTGCACCTCCTGGGAGTGCTTGGGCGGTTGGTTTAGATGCGTAGCAGAGTTCAGCTTCAATAGAAGCTATTGGCTGGTGATTGAAGGAAATTTAACTGCAAAACCTTATCTTAACGTACGGTTCTTAACAACTAATGACCTATCCTGTAACCGAGGATAAACTTCTGTGTATCAGGTGAAATACCTTATAATTTCAATCAGGGTCTTAATAGCACCTGGTGAATTGTGTTGAGACGATGAGTAAACTCTGCTGAGTTACTAAGTGTCCCAATAACTTTTCTCATTTTTCCTATAATTGTACAACTTCTGGGTCTTAGCAGCCAAGAATAAGAATGATATTTTCTATACTCTTATTGCAAAGAAGTGTAGCCATGTTCTGGCCAGGCGGGATTTGAGTGGAGGGTATGAGGCCTGTCCTCCATCCCCCTTTTTCCTTCTTACCGGCAGGATCGCAGGTGTGAGTGAGTCCTCTTAGACCCCGAGGATGAAGCAACCCTCTTGGGACGGCAGAACAACCAGGCCGAGGAAGCTGCCCACGCACCAGACCCCAGGAGCCGCCCTACGAGCCCTGGACAACTTTTACCCAGACTACTGGATGAGTGAGAAAAAGGTCAATTATATTTAAGCTACCATTATCATTCTCTGTTGTAGCAGCCAACTCTAGCCTTAACCAACACAGAAAGTTGTAAGAAATCCAGGCCAAAAAATAAAATAGCAGAAGCATCATGAAGTGGTCAGTTAGACCACAGGGGTTGATGTTCAGGGAAGAAAAAACATTTGGTGGAAGGAAAACGAGGTGTGTTTTTCAGCTGTTTCCACAATGTCAAAGGCAGAAGCTGGTGGAAAGCAGGTGCTCGAACGATGTTTGCTGAAGCTTCTGTTAAGTGAAACCCTGGGCAGGGGTGGGGTAGGAAGATCTTAATAGCCCACAGAGTGGAAATAAAGAGGGATCAAAAGGGCCTCTTGCTCCAAAAGTTCCTGTAGGAATACTGTGCCTAGTATTTTAAGAAAAAATAACAAGCTTTCTTGGGATGTTCTCATTGTTATTCAGACAACTTAACTCCAAAATTTGGACATTATAACAGTAACAGCAGCAGCAGAGGCAACTGGAAATAACATAAGTTAGCCAAACAAATGAAGAAGGGTAGAGACTGAATTTGTTTCCCTGGAGAAATTGAGTAAAAAGATTTCCTCATGGAACAGAAAGTGCAGCAGGATTGTTAATCTTGATCATCTGCTCAAGGGAAACTAGTCTTTAGAGACTAATATTTCAAACTAAGGGAAAACAGGCTGCTAGAAACAAAGGCACAGGAAATCCCTCAACATGATATTCAGTTGTGAGCAATTTATGTAAAATATCTTAAGATGGGTATGGTGTTTGAGATACGGTGGATACATTTTAATTGGAGATGGAGCAGTTAATGTATCATAGAGTCTATTGATTATAATTATCTACTAAGATATCAAAGAAATAATTTAGTGTAACAAATAGTTAGTGAACACTCTGCTAAGATTTATGGAAGATGCAAATGAGGCCACATATCGTCTCTGCTCTTAGGTGACTTTCTTTCTGAAGAAAAAGCCTAGCTGTACTTGCAAATGCAGTTCCTAAAAGAAACAGAAATTGAACTAAACAGGAAAGCTAGCTATTGTTATTTCTGTGTGAATTTAGGACCTCTTCCAAATGGAGAAATATTCAATTATATTGAGTACTGTTTGGGTAAGTATGAACTATAGGAATCATTGATGCCTTGCTAATACCTGAAACGCATGTGTTACGACTTTCTCCATTGCCTGACTTAGAAAATTAACTCAAACTTCCCAAGGCGGAAAGGATATGTACATATTGATTGCTGAACATGAAATATCTACATTATTTTCACAGCTTGCCGTTTTCAAGCAAACCAAGGATCTTCTTTACTTCTCTTTTTTCTTTTCTCTTTTCTTTCTTTTTCTTTTGACTGTAAAACCTCCAGGGATAAATCTGTCTGTTTTGCTTTGTGTCATGTGTACAACCCCGATCCAAGGAAGGTGGAATACTTTAGTCTGACTCAATACTTTAGTCTGACTCATTTTGCTTTGTGTCATGTGTACAACCCCGATCCAAGGAAGGTGGAATACTTTAGTCTGACTCATTCCTGGGCAGGGTTGGCCCCAACCAAACCTAATAGACTGAGAAGTATTTTTTTCATGTGAGAGAAAGGAGATTCGCCAAAGGATGTCATTCTAGGTACACACGCGTGTCTTCTTAAGTTCACCAAGTTTAGATGACTACTCAGGAGAAAGAGATGGAAAAAACTGGTGTTTTTTTTTGTTTGTTTGTTTTGTTTTTTAACTAAGTAGAAGATGGGATGAACAGAAAAAAAGGTAATATTTTAATTTCTTCTTAGGGATCGAAGGTCATAACACTAAAGAGATAGGAGAGGACAAAGTGAACTGAGTATCTGATTATAGAGATGATTTTAAGGAATAGGGTTTAAAAATTTATTTATAGTAGGTATATGGCTTAGGACAGTAATTCCTAAGTATGTTTCCTGTGTGATATTATATAGTGAAAGGTTTCCATGAGCTAATATATATGGCAGACATTGTGTGTTATATCCTTCTCTTCAAACTTTTCAATACACGTTAGTGTACAAAAGACTGAAGTGACCTAGGATAAATAAAACACCATTTATTCTATTTGACTAAAGATTTATAAAACTTGCAAAATATAAAAATTCCAAACAGTGGTTTAGGAATGAAGAACCACCATCCCTATGAAGAGAGCTTGAAATGGAAATTTTTTCAGGAATGAGAAAATGTTAAAACTACTATGTAAAACCAGGCATCACGAAGTACGGAAGGTATAATTTAGAGAAATTATGAACTATCAGGAAATGGCAATGAGGAATCAAAAGGCACACTATCTTCGCTATCTTTGGAAACTGTCAGATGTTTCTACACCAACAAACAGAATATGAATAATAATCAAACATGGAGCTGTAAATATGATCTTAAGCATACTATTAAACAGGATTTGTTACTTATTGAAAAAGATATAACCACTCTTAGGCATGTTGGAGCTAAATAAGTACTAATTACTCCAAATGAGACTTATGTCCTATATAGATCAATAAACTCTTGTAAACATTGTATATCTGGATTTCAGTAAGGCATATGTTATGGACTGAATTGTCTCTCCCCCCAAAACGATATGTTGAAGTCTTAACTCCTAGAACATCAGAATGTGACCTTTTTTGAAAATAGAATCTTTATAGAGGTTATCAAGTTAAAATGAGGTCATTAGGGAGGGCCTGCATCCAGTATGATTGGTGTCCTTATACACAGGGGAAATTTAGACACAGAGACAGGCATGAACACAGAGAAGATGAAATAAAGGCACACAGGGAGAAGACGGCCATGTGACTGGAGCGATGTATCTACAAGCTAAGGAACGCCAAGGACTGTCAACAAGCACCAGACACTAGAAGAGGCAAAGAAGGTTCTTCCGTAGAGCTGCCAGAGGGAGCATGCCCTTCCCGATACCTTCATTTTGGACTTCTAATCTCCAGAACCGTGAGAGAATACGTTTTGGTGTTTTAAGCTACTCTCTTGTTGGTGTTTTGTTATGGTAGCTCTAGGAAACTGACACAGCATACAGCAAGGTCATGACATCAGAGGCTTTGACCCCCTTGTTACATGGCAATCTTACTTTATTTGCAGCCCTCCCATCCCAACTACCTACAGACGATAATTAGCACCCCCAGCACCCGGAAACTTGTTTCGGTGTTTGTGTTCATGACAGTCTCAGAGTCCTCTGTACTTAATCAGCCCCCAGTCAGTCCCTCTTGGTTCCTGGGGTCATACTTTAACACAAGCGTGCCTCCTGAGTGCCCTTGGCTTGTCCGACTGATAGAAGAACAAGTGCATATCACCCATATCACCTTCACAAATGAGCTCATGCCAATTTGTTAGGTAATTCATTAAGAATCTTCAACAAACACTCAACGGGCTGAGAGATCATCCAAAACAGATGATGTGAAATTGAATAGGGAAGAATATGAAAAACTACAACTGGATTCCAAAGGAAAGTTCCAGGAGTCCCACCTCAAATGTAATTTCATTTCCTTGGGTTTCTGCTGGGAAATCCAACTTGTCTTTGAGGTCACCCAGCTTTCGCCTTTGTCCCCTATAGGGCTGTCGCTGATGCATAGGAGGGCTGTGCTCCACACACAAGTCTGCTGGAACGATGATCCTCCTGTCCACGTGTGTCTGTCTTTTCACCAGGCTGTGCACATGCCTTATCTTTCCAAAGCACCACATCTGGGATCCAAGTGGGCACATTCTACACATTTTTGAAATGTTGAACTAAAGTCATTTTAGTGAAGACAGAGAAATTTTGGCAGCATAAATAGCTTTGTTAGGTATATTTCAAGAAGTTTGAAAAACTCTATTCAAAGAATAGTGGAACACTTAATGGACAAGGAATGAGGATAATTATTATAATGGGATAGCAAGAAAAGCAGTCAGTATCTTAGATGAACCATACTGATTCCTCAAGGACCAATGTTTGACAGCAGCCTGTAAGTTTTTAGATCTTTTTTTTAAATTGAAGTATAGTTGATTTGCAATGTTGTTAGTTTCAGGTGTACAGCAAAGTGATTCAGTTATGCTCCAGTATTTAAATAGCATTCTGCTGATTCTTTCCATTCTTGTTCAATTCTGCTTTGGTGAGTGCTACCGAATATTGTTGTGTACAGGAAGCATCTTTTATTAACAACAAATGTTAGTATACTACTTCTACTTCCCAGAAAGAGTTCTCTTTCTGTTATCAGATAGCCTTCTGTGTTTTAGACTATTATTTACTGAACACCTGCTAAATGCAAATCGCTAGAGATACAAATGTATGATTCATCCATTTGAGGATATTTCCATTTAGAATGGGAATTATCACATATATTAAAGTACAAGGTAGTATATAAAATATATGTCATGGTTGGTACAGATGGTAAATACTATGATGTCCTAATGAGGAGCAATTGTTGTATATGGTCTCAGCTGGGGAATGTTTTCAGCTGGATCCTGAAAAAAGAACAGTTTTTGTATAAGTGGAGAAAAAGTGCCAGATTATCAGCAATTCATTATTATTATTACCTGATAAAGTCTGTCATTAACTTTGTAAAGTAGTTTTAATACGAAATAGCACAGAAAAATAAAGAGATTTAGAGAATTACATATTATCTGGGTACCCATCATCCAAATAAGACCTAAAATATTACAGATAAAATGGAAGTTCCCTGTGTTACCTTCCTCAACTTCATTCCTCTTCCTGCCCCTCCCTCCAGCAACTACTATTATTTTTTATTTTTTTTACATCTTTATTGGAGTATAATTGCTTTACAATGGTGTGTTAGTTTCTGCTTTATAACAAAGTGAGTCAGTTGTACATATACATATATCCCCATATCTCCTCCCTCTTGCGTCTCCCTCCTACCCTCCCTATCCCACCCCTCCAGGCGGTCAGTCACAAAGCACAGAGCTGATCTCCCTGTGCTATGTGGCTGCTTCCCACTAGCTATCTACCTTACGTTTGGTAGTGTATATATGTCCATGCCTCTCTCTCGCTTTGTCCCAGCTTACCCTTCCCCCTCCGCATATCCTCAAGTCCATTCTCTAGTAGGTCTGTGTCTTTATTCCTGTCTTACCCCTAGGTTCTTCATGACATTTTTTTTTCTTAAATTCCGTATATACGTGTTAGCATACGGTATTTGTCTTTCTCTTTCTGACTTACTTCACTCTGTATGACAGACTCTAGGTCTGTCCACCTCATTACAAATAGCTCAGTTTTGTTTCTTTTTATGGCTGAGTAATATTCCATTGTATATACGTGCCACATCTTCTTTATCCATTCATCCGATGATGGACATTTAGGTTGTTTCCATCTCCGGGCTATTGTAAATAGAGCTGCAATGAACATTTTGGTACATGACTCTTTTTGAATTATGGTTTTCTCAGGGTATATGCCCAGTAGTGGGATTGCTGGGTTGTATGGTAGTTCTATTTGTAGTTTTTTAAGGAACCTCCATACTGTTCTCCATAGTGGCTGTATCAACTTACATTCCCACCAACAGTGCAAGAGTGTTCCCTTTTCTCCACACCCTCTCCGGCATTTATTGTTTCTAGATTTTTTGATGATGGCCATTCTGACCAGTGTGAGATGATGTCTCATTGTAGTTTTGATTTGCATTTCTCAAATGATTAATGATGTTGAGCATTCTTTCATGTGTTTGTTGGCAATCTGTATATCTTCTTTGGAGAAATGTCTATTTAGGTCTTCTGCCCATTTTTGGATTGGGTTGTTTGCTTTTTTGTTATTGAGCTGCGTGAGCTGCTTATAAATTTTGGAGATTAATCCTTTGTCAGTTGCTTCATTTGCAAATATTTTCTCCCATTCTGAGGGTTGTCTTTTGGTCTTGTTTATGGTTTCCTTTGCTGTGCAAAAGCTTTGAAGTTTCATTAGGTCCCATTTGTTTATTTTTGTTTTTATTTCCATTTCTCTAGGAGGTGGGTCAAAAAGGATCTTGCTGTGATTTATGTCATAGAGTGTTCTGCCTATGTTTCCCTCTAAGAGTTTGATAGTTTCTGGCCTTACATTTTTAATTCACAGAAAATTTTTATATTTAAGCAACAGTTCCAGGGAAAGCTCCAGAGATTCCAAGACTTACTGAAAAGTTACAGTAATCAAGATAGTGTAATCAACATAAAAGTAGACCTACAAATCAATAGAACAGAGTAGAGAATACAGAGATATACCCAGAAATATAGTTAATTAATTTTTGACAAACTTGTCAAGGTAACTCAAGTAGGAAATTATAATCACTTCTACAAATGATGTTATAACAGCTAATTATGTATAGGACAAATAAACATCAGCCCGTACCTCACACAATAGACAAGTTTTAACTTGAAACAGATATAGATCTAAGCATAAATGCTGAAACTATAAAACATATTCTAGAAAACAGAAGATAAAATCTTTCCAAACTCAGATTAGGTAAAAATTTCTTAGAAAGCACACTTAAAGTACTTAACATAAAAGAAAAGAAATGATAAGTAAGTGTGGTGGACAACATAATGCTCCCTTCCCCCAAACTGGTCCATATCTTAACCTCCAGAACCTGTAAATATGTTAGACTGAATACCAAAAAGGACTTTGCAGATGTAATTATGTTAAGAATCTGGAGATGGGAGAAGGTTACCTTGGATTATCAGGGTGGGCTCAATCTAACCATGGGAATCCATCAAAGCAGAGAGAGACATGACTAAGGAAGAACTGCCAGAGATAGGCACTGTTCCTGGTTTGAACATGCAGGTAGGAGAACATGAGCCTAGGAATGTGGGCCGATTCTGGAATCTGGGCAACGTGAGAAAAGGCATCCTTTGCTAGAGCCTCCAAAAACAAATGAAAGAGCTGGGTTGATTCAACAGAAATACATTGTTTATAGAGAGAATAATTTTTCATCCTCCCCCAGAATGAATGTTTTGAAAATAAGCTGTGATGTGGAAATCGTAATGATTCATTATAGAGGTTGGTAATCACAGATGATATGACACCCACAACTAACAAAGGCTGTCACAACCAGCCCTGCCTTGGAACTTGATAAATTTCTTTCAACATGGCTTTTCAGCTATTCTAATGGCCCAGCCCAATTCATCAATCCTAGAGTTCATATTTGAATGGATGGTAGTTGTAATAGTTTAAGGCACGTACAAAATACTAATGAGAGGTTTCTTTATTTACCTCTCCAGAACAAAGAACACATAGTGTCTTAATTTACAAAACAATCAGCTACTTCAAGCTTTCTGCACTTGTATTGAATGTCCAACCTCATAGCATCTTTCCTCACTCTCAAGAGATGGCTTGGCTTTGAGAAAAGCCTGGAAATATCAGTTTTCTGCCACTCAGTCTATGGATTGAATTGTGTGTCCATGCTTCCTCCATGCCTTGTGCTCCAGTGCAGACGTGGGTTTCTTCTCCTGTCTCAGTCGACTGGTTCTTCCGTGCTTATCATTGTGTCACCCTGTCCCTGTAGAGAACTTGTTTGCAATGATTACCCCTTTATCTCTTTTTCTCATTATCCCTCTTCAACTTGCTCTTCCCAAACAGTATTTAAACCTGCTCAGATTTTTTTCATTCCTTAACTTACCCCCCAGGATTGTCTGCACTAGCTTTTCACAAACCAAGCTGCACGTCAGCACCATCTGGGAAGACTCTTCAAAATGCATTTAGGCTCTGTTATGAGAAATGCAGATTCCGTAGGTATTCTGTATTAGTAACTTGCCTTTTATTTTATTTCCTTAACTAGTTACTTTATTTTTAGTGAGCAAGTAAATTCCGTGCAAATATCAAAGTCTCATTTTTCATTTATGCTGTACATTGTGTCACACTCTGCTGTTGGACGAAACGGTCAAAGAAATGAAAAATTACATGTTTTATGACATAAAATACTGTTAGTAGAGACCTTATGAGTTCAAATCACATTATGTCTGTTTGAAAATCCTTTACTGGCTAAGGGAATAGTCATAATATATAGAATATATATATAATATACTTAAAATACCAACTTTCACTATCTCTGCTTTTTTTTTCATAAATTTATTTATTTATTTATTTTTGGCTGCATTGGATCCTCGTTGCTGCATGTGGGCTTTCTGTTTTTAGTTGCAGCGAGCGGGGGCTACTCTTCGTTGCGGTGCGCAGGCTTCTCATTGCAGTGGCTTCTCTTTTTGCAGAGCACCGGCTCTAGGCGCACGGGCTTCAGTAGTTGTGGCGCATGGGCTTGGTGGTTGTGGCTCACGGGCTCTAGAGTACAGGCTCAGTAGTTGTGGCACACGGGCTTAGTTGCTCCGTGGCATGTGGGATTTTCCCAGACCAGGGCTCAAACCTGTGTCCCCTGCATTGGCAGGCAGATTCTTAACCACTGTGCCACCAGGGAAGCCCCACTATCTCTGCTTTTCAATTCCCATTCATTCCTTGGCTCACCTGCTCAATACTACTTGTGTCTCTCTTTAGGAATTAAGCAGCTTTCCTGAGACAATAAACAGGGGATTTTTTTAGCCATTTATCACATTATTCGGCACACTAAAAACATATTAACATATGAAAACTTGGAAATATTAACATGTAGAAAAGATGGATATTTGGAAGACTTTGAAGTAGCCAAAAGAATAGAGCCACACAGAAATGCTTACTAAACTTTCTGTCACTTAACTACTCTAGAAAAAGAACTTTAAAAGGCTATTGGAGACTTTAATGGCATACTCAAACAGCTGTAGATTTGGAAATTTTAGCTATTTATACATTAAAATCACACTGTGACAAAACCCTCTGCAAGCCAGACCTATAGCTGCAAGTCACAGATTGTGATTTGCAACAATGAAAGACAGAGCTGGTTCTTAATAGAGCAAAGCTGTCTTTCTGTAGAGCTTCCATTACAGGTCCAAATGTTGGGCTAATATCTTTTCTAGCTGGGATTCTCTTATTTTCGAGGACTTTATTCCAAGGTGAATCATGTGGTGTTTCTAAAAGAAGTGGCTTCAATGGCTGAACAAGCAGAAGGCCTACCTGCTTTAGCTTTCTTGTCTACATTGTTGGAGTGAGTGGTTAATTATTGCCGGGTACTACACTTCTCATATTGTCTTTGACAGCTGGCTTCTAGGTAGGTAAATATATCTAAATTCTTAGATATATTTAGCCAGCATTTGAGTTTGTTACTCTCTTTAATGCTAACATAAAGACTTCACAAATGAGCAGACTAACATTTCCCTTCTTATTGTTGACCAGATGTCTGGTGGGCTTCCCTGAAGTCTTGACTGGCCCAGTTCACTGCCACTGTTTATGTTGAATGTTCCTCACGCAGACATGATTCCGTTGGTGCTTATATTTCTTCATTTGTACATTGAACAGATGTTGGTTGAGTTCTGGGGATTCAGCAATGAACCAAATATGTCTTCATATACTTTACATTTGATTTGGTGGCTGCTCTGGTTATCCTCAAAAACTTTTAGCCTTTGTACACACGACATGATTTAACCAATTCAGAAACTCTCTACATTTTTAGGGTTACTGTTGCATGACTTGGTATTGAACTCCATATTTATTTCCAGTCTTATTTGTAATCGAAACTCCTCTGAGAGCATCTTTTGGGTCTTATATTCATAGTTAACAATCCTTTTATTTATTGCTAATAATAACAAACGTATAGTGCTCACTATCTACCAGAAATTGTTCTTTATATTATATATATATTGATGCTTTGTATAAATTAGCTCATTTAATCTTCACAACCATCATATGAGACAGATAGCATTGTTATTCCTCTTTTACAGACAAGGAAATTGGTGCACAGACAGGTCTATGAACTTGCCCAAAGTTAGCTAGTAAGTGACAGAACAGGTGTTCAAACCTAAACCATCTGGCTCTGGAGACTGTGCTTGTAACTGGTACCAGGAATGTTCATTTTGTAAGTGCCTTTTAATACTGTTTGTGCATATAATTTTACTAGTTTAATACAGAACATATAAAAAGACATATAGGAGTATTAGTATTGCAAAACCAACGTTAACCGGATATAAAAACACTTTTCTCAGACAATCACTATTAATTTATGATGTCTGTCACCCACAGAGTCTTCTACCTTTCTGCCTAAATGCACTTACCTCGGGCATCATTGGGCACCTACGTTTACATCTCTAGCCACCCAAGGTTTTCACAGCTCTTGTATAATTTTCTTTTGAAGATAAAAGAAGTGATGGATGGAGAGATAAGAAGCGCTGTGGACAGAATTGTGTCTCCCCCCCACCCAAGTTCCTATACTGAAGCCTTAATCTTCAATGTGGTGGTATTTGTAGATCGGGCCTTTGGGAGGTAATTAGGGTTAGTTGAGGCCATGAGGGTGGGACCCCTACGATGGGATTAGTGGCCTTATAAGAAGAAGAAAAGAGAGAGCCCACTCTCTCTGCCATGTTAGGACACAGAGAAAAAGTGACTGCCTGCTGGCCAGGAAGAGAACTCTCACCAGGAGCGGAATGTGCTGGAGCCTTGATCTTGGACTTTCCAGCCTCAGAACTGTGGGAAATAAATGTGTGCTGTTTAAGCCACTTGGTCTGTCCCATTTTGTTAAAGCTATCTGAGCAGACACATACAAGAAGGAAGAAAAAAAGGAGTGACAGATGGAGTTCGTATGGGAATTGTAATCTGACTTTAACCAGGTCTCAAACCTATTTGTTTCTTTGTTTTGGTTACAAAATGCCTAATAACTGTGACTAAAGGTTGAAAGTTTTATATACACCTAGTTATATATACTCAGTTACATAAACATATGCTTAGCTATATAAATATGTACTTTAAAGACTTAGTTATATATGTATATGTATATACAAGTGAATACACTTTTGTTGAACTTTCCAGTTTCATGAGTTGTTAAATACTTTAAAATTTATTAATGTAGAATACTTGAAGCATTAAAAATTTTTTGTCAGCATCATTCTTTGTGTGTGTTTAACGATTATTTCCTGGCGTGTATCGCCATCAAATGACATTCTGTTATTTCTTAACATGTGTATTATTTGCTTGTATGTGTTGATTTGTTGAATTGCATGAACAGATATGATGCAACCTGGCTGTGAGATCCATAGCTCCCTTAAGAACTCAGTGTAATATGTAATTACACTTTTTATTTAAAAGCTCTTCTAGACCCAACAACTAGAATTAGAGGAGTATATTTGCTTTGAGGTTGGTATTCATATAACCACAATATTTAGATTTTTCCCATATTGATCTAGCACTGAGTAGCAGACCTGAAAGATGTTTACTAAAAACACAGTGAATACCAAATAAATAACCAACGCAAATACGGAAATCTGAAGAAATCACAGCCACCTTGTGGTCAAAAGACTGTCAACTTCTAGAAGTGTCAACTTCTAGGATGACACATTGTTTCAGAGAGCTGTATAAGAGAGCAAAAAAAGAAAAGTTTCTGGAACTGAGCCACATCTTGGGTTAATGCTGGATTTGTGGATGTAACCTGTGAGCCACTTAAAATTTTAATTTTTAAAATTTCTTTATGCCAACTATAATGTCTAGGAGAATAGATCAAGTTACATGACCAAAAGAACATTTGTATACTTGTTGTACTCTACATTTTTCTATACCAAAAACATCCCTATCATTTAAAGATATCTTTCTAATATTACTGAATTATTTAGGGCAAGATATGTGGACTAGAATCAGTATTACTTTTTTTTTTTTTTTTTTGCGGTACGCTGGCCTCTCACTGCTGCGGCCTCTCCCACTGCGGAGCACAGGCTTCGGACGCGCAGGCTCAGTGGCCATGGCTCACGGGCCCAGCCGCTCCGCGGCATGTGGGATCTTCCCAGACCGGGGCACGAACCCGTGTCCCCTGCATCGGCAGGCGGACTCTCAACCACTGCGCCACCAGGGAAGCCCCCAGTATTACTCTTAGTGGGACTGTCAAGTTATATTTCTATCAGCTTTGAAAGATTCGGCCAGGACCTGTTAGCAAAGCATAAAATATTGTGTATGTGTTTGCTTATATGTTTGTATATCTGCATAACTGTGTTTAGGAATGGAGAGTTTGCATAGAGAAGTATATGACAAGAAAGTAGCTTTAAAAATACAAAGCGATTGTTAACAGGATATAGATTGATGTTATTAAAAATGTCCCCTCTCAGCTTTCAACGTAATATCATGATATATACAGACATATTAAGGAAACACTTGAAAAGATAAAGTTAATAAATGTTTTTTAAAAAATTTTAAGCTAAATTCTAAATGGCTTTAATGATGACTAACTAAAATGGAATTGGGAGTTTCATAGCAGGGGGAATTAAAACCATTTTTCTTTTCTACTAGGCTTGAGGCCATTTAGCTGTTATCCTGTTTTTACCGACTAGCTTCCTGAGGGTGGTCCTGTGTTGCTCTTTGCTCACAGAGGTGGGTTTGTTTATTTCACATTTTTTATCTTTTATATACAGTTCTCCACATAATCACGAAAATCTGCCTGTAAGCCTCAAAGCACTTAGACATGCTTTGAATTAAGGATCCAAAACAGAGTAATAATCTACCCTCAGAAGTTCATAACATACACTCAGCACTGGGAGGGTCCTATTTGGACAGCAGGCTGGTTTTGTTTTCCAAGTGTTTTGAACTCAAAGGGAAAACAATGTTAACTTCTTAAATAAAACAGCAGTCATCAACTGCTGTTCTCATTTGAACATAGTTTGTCTTAATTTAACAGACTTTATGATGATGGGTTTAGAATATTTTTCATTTAATGATTTTTAAAGGCAGAATATTCAGGTCACAGATGCTGTATCTTTAGAATAAGGCAAAATGAAGTAGTATCAAGCTCTGTCTTAGTAAAGCGTATTATTTTGATCATTCAGAGAAGACAGGACAATAAAATATTGTGTAAAACTGTTGAGACCTTTACTTTAAAAGCTGTCCCTGCTGATGCTTTTTTCCAAGGATGACGTGGAAAGACAGCAACACCTCCTTCATGGCGGTTCTCTCTTACTCACCGACTTTAGCTGCCTCTGGTCCTGTGGGTGCCCTCCGGGGAGACTTCATGGTGGTGGCAAAGCAGCCTGTCCCACTCCTGAGTCTTTAAGCCTTTCTTTCGTAGAGTAACTTACTGCCCTAGATTTCAGTCTCATGGCAATGGCAATACTTCCTGTCGGTACCTGGTGTCAGGGAACTGTGTGAAGCTGCCTATCGTGATAACTTGCTGGACCCTGTGATGGCGTCATGGTAGCTGATGCTTGTACACCTGGTGGTCTCTCACTCCTTGAACAGGTCCAGTCCTGCTGAGCTATGTCATCATGGCATGCTTCAAGGAGGAGGTGGCACAGCTGTGGAGTCATAAGTAAACAGGCTTCTTATCACTTACTTTTCAATGGCTTCTGTACAAGGAGCCCCGCTACAGCTTCACCTACCACCCATATGATGACCATTTACAGATCTTGCTCTGGTGCTCCAGACAAACTTCTCCAAGTGGCATTTCTGTGAGGATAACCAGTTGTGCCTTATTCTCAAAACATTCAAAACTGAAATCGGCTCTACCATGACCCCCACTAAACCTGCTGGGTCTTCCAAATCCCATGTTTACCTTTTCCCCCAGTCTACAAAGAGCTGTCTGGGAGTCACCCCAGACTTTTTCTCTCTGGCCTTCTCCTTCCGTTTCTCATTGACCTTTTTCATGTCTGTGGCGTTCTTCCGGCCCCCTATCATTTGGCATGGAACCACTACGGTAGTTTTGAGTTTGATCTCTCTGCTTTCAAGTTCATAGTCCTACAATCTGTCCCTGTTCTTTTTAAAGAAAAGAGAATGAGATATAATTTATACTCACATTACTCTTGCCAGAGTTATTTTTCTAAAAAGAAAATCAGAATATGTGGTTCTCCAGTGTGAGTTAATGAAATACCTCCCACTGACTGTAGTTTCCTTATCTATAAAATAGGTAAGGAAACTTACCTAGCAGTAGAAGCTGTCCTACCTATTCATTGTGGGCATTATATTAGATGATGGATAGAATGCCTGTCCTGTAATAAAAGCTTATTGTTATTAATGTAGCAAAGCCCCCAACCCCTTGCCCTCAGGTCTTTGCCACACTGATCTGCAGAGACAGCACTGGTTCCCCCACTGCTCCCTGCAGGCTGGGTTTCAGTATTTTTCCTCTTCGAAGCTTCTCATGGCAAAACCCTCCCTCACTCCTGAATATGAACTCCTTGGAGGTCAAAAGGCTGTCTTGTTAATTTCTGAAATAATATGTGTGAAGCACTTAGCACTGAGCCTGATTCTAGGAAGAAACGTCTTTCATGGGTTAAATGCCGTGTCTGCACCTACATCTGCACGCACACCTACACCTATGTGTATCTGTACTATACCTGCATCGGTTTATACCTACACCTGTATCTAGCTCTATCCATATCTAAATCCCTATACACCTGTATCTAGCTCTATCCATATCTAAATCCCTATCTATATCCCGTCATCTACACCATTAGGAGAATGATCCTGTTAAAATAATATAACATGGAGACCAGGCTTAGCAATCTCCCAAGCAGACAGAACCATTGAAGCCACATAAACAAAACTGAATCTAGCTTATTTCACGAACATAAGCGAAACTTAGCTTGTTTCTTGTAAATACCTCCGGTAATGGTAAAAGAAACCTAAGTCCTCTTCCTGAAAATGGTATAAGATAATCACTTTTAACCAGTTCCCTGCTGTGTGGAAATCCTCTTTTAATAACCAATCAGCGTTAAGGTTAAACAATCCTTATTTTCACTTGATAAGCCATCCTGGAATGTTAGCCTCTGAGCTTCATGTCAGTTGTGCATGTCAAAGCTCCCCGTTCTAGAACTATCCTTATCTGCACAATAAACTCTTACTTATTATTAATATTTTTAATAGACCTTTATTGGAGTTTAATTGCTTCACAATACCGTGTTAGTTTCTGTTGCACAACAAAGCGAATCAGCCATATGCATACACATGCCCCCATATCCCCTCCCCTTTGAGTCTCCCTCCCACCCTCCCTATCCCACCCCTCTAGGTCATCGCAAGGCACTGAGCCCATCTCCCTGTGCTATGCGGTTGCTTCCCACCAGCCAGCTGTTTTACATTCGGTTGTGTATATATGTTGATGCTGATGATTATGATGCCCCAGCTTCGCCCTCCCACCCCATGTCCTCAAGTCCATTTTCTACGTCTACTTCTTTATTCCTGCCCTGCAACTAGGTTCATCAGTACCTTTTTTTTTTTTTAGATTCCATATATATGTGTTAGCATATGGTATTTGTTTTTCTCTTTCTGACTTACTTCATTCTGTATGACAGCCTCTAGGTCCATCCACCTCACTACAAATAACTCAATTTCGTTTCTTTTTATGGCTGAGTAATATTCCATTGTATATATGTGCCACATCTTCTCTATCCATTCATCTATCGATGGACACTTAGGTGGCTTCCATGTCCTGGCTATTGTAAATAGAGCTGCCATGAGCATTGTGGTACATGACTCTGTTTGAGTTCTGGTTTTCTCAGGGTATATGCCCAGGATCTGGTGGGTTTAATTTTGCTATTCCTGGGTTTTTGACACTCGTTTAAAATGCACATTTCACTATGACACTTCTCTGATTTAAAACACTCTAGTATCTCTTCAGAGTCTAGAAGATAGAATCCAGAAGGCTTGGAGTGTCTGGAGTGTCTTGGAGTGTCTGAGAAGCTCCCTGGATGTACATCTGTGATCTGGACATGTGTCATTGACAATATCTGTTTACCTGTTCTGGAAGAAATCCAGGTATCAGCTTTGAGAAGTAGCTTCTAAGCACTTAATCTTCATTGTCTCATTTCAGCCTCATCGCTACTGGTTGGGATGATTATGACTATAATTCCTAGCTTGTTATTGGGGAGACACAGGCACAGAAGTTTAAAACTTGCCTGTGGCCATAGGGCGTTCCATCTCCACTAGAGCTGAAATTTTGAAGGCAGAGACAGTGTCCTGTTCAAGTTTAATAATTAACAAGTGTAGCTCTAATGTTTGCTGGGGAAATGAAAAGTTTACCCATAACATGTTATCTGATAGCGGCTTCACCCTCACAACTTTGTGTAAAGTCAGTGAGCATTGCTACTGTGACAACTTCACACCTGACTTTCTATAAAGTCAGTGAGCATTGCTACTGTGACAGCTTCACACCTGATTTTACCAGAATGTGTCATGCCTCCAAAGAACCTTCTGCCCTTCCTCGTTTGGTCTGCTGTGGTGCTGATTTTTAATAGGTTTGACAAGATTGTTACCAACTTAAAAACAAGGTTGTAACAACTTTAGTAAGAATTTTTTATTTATTTACTAAATATTGAATATATGTCTATATGTTCTTGGCAAATCAGTAAATTGGTGAATTCAGCAAATTAGTCCTACTGCTGAGAAAACTCCTGTAACACCAGTGTGTTTATGAATTTAAGCTCCAGGAGGACATGGAACATGGGTATCTCGTTTAATGTTGTTTTCTTAATGCTCAGCAGTGCACCTAGGACGTAATTAATTGAATAAATCATTGCTGAATAAATAAATGTGTCTCTATATGAGATTGTGGTTGACTCTTGTACAGAAACACATTAAAATGAGCATAGCCTATGCCAATGTTCAGGCGTGTGAACATTTTGGTTAGTATTATCATTTTGTTATATGATTTGTAAGGTTGCATTAAACATACTTGAATTGGTGAGCTATGGCTCCTTGTAAAAATACAAGAAAATATAAACATGGGTTTCTAAGCTTAAGTAAGTCTAGTGATGACCACTCATCTATTATTTTAATAGATGTTTCTATTCAGCAATAGCATTTACCCAGAAAACCGGTTGTAATGATTCTGAAATTAAAGAAAAATCATAAACGTCATTATATATATTTAATGCATTCTCTCAGGCAGCATAATGGTTTAATCAGTAGATGGTTAGAAGTTAGGAAGACAAAACAAATTTTGTTAATGTGTTACATAATTTGTCTCATTTTCATGTGAAAGACTGAATTGTCGCCCAGACTTAGAATCACCATATTCAAACAATACGATTGTGATTGACTACGCAATTAGCTTTTTTACTGAGACAAACTGTGATCTTCTGGTAAAGTGCTTTATTTGGGATTATAGAGGGTTATTTCAGCCTAAAGGAAGGAGTTGAGCAATGGAATGCCAAGTTGACTTATTTTATGTAAGATCTAACTGAACTAGTCATGAAACATGAGAATATCATTTCCTATTTTTCAACCTCTGGTAAAGTCAGATATACTATATCAAATTGCCTGGTTTAGGCAATAAGATAATTCATTATGACAACTAAGAATAGATGCATGGCTGTCTTAACTATTCTTAGATTCAGGTCTTAAGACTTAAATCAAAACCCGGTCTCTGATTATTCAACCTGTATTATGTGTCAGGAACAATTATGCATTTCATTGAAGATAGAGATAAGCCAAAATCCAGGAAAGACAGTATGTTCAGACTATGAGTGAGGGGTACAATGATGAAAAATAGAAGCTCCAGGATGAGAAACACCGGGAGAAAGCACATGTATATTCATTGCCATATATTCATCTGCTCTGGTTTTCTTCATCAATTTTAAAATGCGGATCCAGTTTTGAAATATTCATTGAAAAAAACCTTTTTTCTAGACACAAGTAACAGTATCTAAAAAATCCATTGAACTTATGCCAACTATAGGAGGTTAACCATTGTGTTTTTAGCACATCTTTACCACTCATGCACTGAGAACGTATGTGTATACTTATAGATTTAATTATATAAACATATTAATAATCGTTAGATAATATATTATACATTATGTGTAATTTACTTTTCTAATATATATGTTTGTATATGTTTAAAACCCCATAAAACAAATTCAACCCACAGTCACCAGGGGCCCAGTTTGCTCCTTACCGTCTGGGAACTTCATGAACTACAAACCCTCTTGCCAGCCACCGCGTTCTCTACCTTTTGGTCCTTCCTCTGAGTCTGTACTTCCTGATTCCAGCTCTAGATCATTCCAACCCACTTCCTTCCACGCTCCTATTTTTCTCCACTTTAGAAAATCACAAATTTGTGGCCTCCAATCACCAACGGGGTGTCACGTTTCTAGCCCGTCCTTCAGTGTTTCTCTAAGACAACTGCTTTTCTTATTTATGTAACTACTGTTTCGAGACTGCATCATCCTCTCAGGCTGCTACTTCCCCCTGAAACACCACATTCCCAGAAAATACTGCCATTCATACTCTTCCTCTTTCTAATACGAAACGAATCATACCAATAGCAACAATAATAATAATAATAATGAGAATCATCAACATCTGTGAGATTGCTTAGCATGCGCTAAAGTACAATTTTACTGAATTACATGTATTCTTTAGTTTAATTTTCACCATCAACCTATGAGGTAGGTACTATTATTATTTCTTTTTACAAAAAAGGAAGTTGAAGAACAGAAAGGGCTTCTTCCTCATGGAGCCTATTATTACTGTCACTATAAATATACCGTCATCTCTGGCCACTGTTGCCTTAGTTTTTTCCCTTGACTGTGGCAGTGGTTACATGGGTATATGCATATGTCCAAACTCATCACCTTGTATACATTAACTATGTGCAGTTTTTCGTATACCAACTATGCCTCCATAAAGGACTTCTGTTTTATTGCCTGATGCCCTTCCCTGTTTATAGCTAATTCCTCTGTGTTCTGTATCCCAGCTCCTCTGTCATTTTCGAAGGCATGGTCCCTCTCTTATTTTCTCCTTCCCATCTCTAGACACCCCATTTCTATGTATGCTTATTTATTTATTTTTCTCTCTCTTTTTTTTTGGCCACCCTGTGCAGCATGTGGGATCTTAGCCACCAACCAGGGATTGAACCTGCGCTCCCTGCATTGGAAGCGTGGAGTCTTAACCACTGGACTGCCAGGGAAATCCCTGTATATTTATTTTTAGAACGAAGCTTTTGCCAATTGTGTTTCCTGGGTTCAATTTCTAAGTAAATCACTTTGTCATCTGGATTTTTTTTTTCTTTCACGTTTCCATTGGACTACTCATCCTAACTTTGCCTGTCATCTTCCAATGGCTATATCTAATGGATGCCTTTTTTTCTTATCTTTCAGCGCATTTGATGCTGCTGGAATCTCTTTTTGAATCACTTCCTCCAGTGGCTCATAGGTCAACACCGTTTCCAGCTGCATTTCCCTCATTTCTGTCAGTATCTTCTCTTTGGTTCATGGACCCCCTTCTTCAGATCACTCTTCACGTGATGTTCCCTGGAATTACTGTGCTGGTTCTCCCTTCTTTAACACCATGCGTACCCCTGAAAGACCTCACCTACAGATGATGTGAAAGCCAGTATTTAACCATGGGTTTATTTTCTTATTTCAAATGTATTGCACTGCTAGACAGCTCCATGAAGATATCCTGCGCGTGCCTTTAACTAGAACTCCTCATCTGCCCATATTCTCTGCCAGATCTGTCCCTGCCCTTGTGGTAAATGATGCTGCTGTCCTCCTAGTCACCATGTCGGCGACAGATATTAACAGGTGCCTTAGCTCCAATAAGATCAGTTCTGAAGCTCTGTCAACTCTCTACTTTCTGTCCACCCCCGTTGCGTTTACCCAGTTCAGGATATCTGGTCCTTATGTGATGATCTTTGACCATCTCGGTAAACCTATTTCCTACCACGTAGTTCCATGCACACTGTGTCCCAGCTAAGCTCACTAATGTCCAGTTTTCTGAGCATCTTTCCATATAACTATGCATTTAACTGTCATATGTTTCCCCTCTACTGTTCCTGATTACATCTGTTCATCTTATGAGATAGTTCATGTTTCCTCCTCTAAGCAGCTTTCCCTCATTCCTATGTTGAGTTCAATGCTCATCTCCTGTGTTACACATCTTCTGAGATACCCCTAAAATAGAAGTTATCACGCTGACTACAATTCAGTGCAGCTTTTGGTTTACTTGCTTCTTGTTCCCCCTGAGCTCTGAGACACAGCAGGGCTCTCTGTTGTTTATTTCTTTGCCTCCAGCTCATCCTGCAATGTCATGTCAGAGTAAATGTTCCATAAATGCTATTTGACCAGTTGAATGAATTTCAAGTGACCACTTAACCAAAGAGAAAATAACAGATTAAACTCATTTTCACTACAACTATAGAGTGTGAAGTAGCAGTGCTTAGAATAAATTTTCTCAGCTATGAACCCGTGTTTGTATAAATATCTTGTAGATGTGCATTCTGTGTCATGATGAGACGGATTTTTTTCACCCTTATTTAGTTCTGAGTTGGAATTTGCATACACCTAGTGTGGTGAAATGATACAGAAATTGGAGTTGAAAAAGAACGAGAAGCTTTCACATTCCCTAGTAACCTTTCTATAGCTTCAGGAGATTTTTGCTGTCTGCCTATAAGCCAGGGAATCATAGTCACTGAATCAAAGTCGGAAGATGCTTTGGGAATCACCTATTCCGACACCATTATTTTTATATATGAGGAAACTGAGCCCCACTGGACTAGTTTCCTAGGGCTGCCATAACAAATGACCACAAACTTGATGGCTTACAACAACAGAAACGTACTCTCTCAGTTCTGGAGTTTCCAAGGTCAAGATCAAGATGTGGGCAGGGCCAAGCTCCCTCTTAAGATTCTAGCAGAGAATGCTTCTGCGTCTCTTCCAGGTTCTCATAGCTCCAGCCTTTCCTTGGAGTATGGCACCATCACTCCAATCTGGCTGCATCGTCCATGGCCTTTGTCCCCATGTTTTTTCCCCCTCTGTCTCTAATAAGGATACATGTTATTGGCTTTAAGACTCACTCTAAGTCCAGGATGATCTCACTATGAAATCCTTAATTGCATCTGTAAAGACGCTTTTTCCAAATAAGGGCGCATTTTGAGGTTCCTGATAGACATACTTTTGGGGTCCACCATTCAACCCGCTACAAGTAATAGCAGAACCGCAGCCAGATCTCGTCCCCTGTCCCTGAATTGAGCACGGCTGCAGTCATCCTGCTCACTCAGCAAAGGGGAGAAATGAAATTGATCTCATATGGGCCAGATCTCATCCATGATTCATTTTCTCCATTCCATTATATGTGTTCTGAAACACACAAGATTGGAAAAAAAAGACGTGCGTAATGAAAATTGTTGAGGTTCTGTTCTGAGTGGTGCCCCTAATTCTTTTCTACACTATTTGGCTGAATTATCTTTGTAGATATATTGCCCTCCAGGAAAGAATCAATAGGTGCTCTATCCTATTTCAGTTTCTTCGCATATTAGTTGTATGTTTTCTTTCTACATATAAAAAATAAGGTTGGGTTTTCTAAATTTTTTTTCATCAGAATCAGTTTTTCTACTGCATAGACACAACTCAGTTGGCATTCACAGGCATGTGCAAGCATTCAGAAGTAGCGCTAGTACCACTTAATGCTGAAAGCATGGTAAAGATGCCAGCATGTGTGAAGAGTGGCTGTTACGTGTAAGTAAGGACTTTTCCCATATGTTCCTCCCAGCCATCCAGGTGAGGAACTGAAATTCAGAGGGTTAATTGAGCAAATCAGTGTCTGGTCAAAGATTTGGATTCTGTACTGTGTGTGGCCAAAGCATATATTCTTTTCTAAATGTCTGTCAGTCTCTCTTGATTTGGTGTAGTAACAACGACACAAGCAGAACTAACAGAACAACAGATATGTATTTGGTGGCAGCCAAAATCCATCAGAGCTGTCAGTCATCATATCATCTTTGATACTGGAGCTGCACCTGTGGGTACGTGGTGCGGGGAGATCAGAGGCTTAGAGTCACAGGAAAGGATGCAGCCAAGTTCTACACCAGTCTCTCTAGTAACCAGTCTTAGCTAAGCGTTCACCAGCACTCATGAGAGGAGGAATGCGGAGTTAACCACACAGCGCGTGGATTTATATTGGGTTCTTTTCTATGCATTTGCCTACTTGACTGAATAGCTAGTAAATAGAATATAACCTTTCTGTAGGTTTCAGTTCTTCTAAATAACCATAGTTTTGGATTTATAAATACCTAAGCCATAAGAATTTGCTATTAAAAGGGGAAAGCAATCAAAATCTCTGTTACTAGCCTGGAGCACTGAATGCCTGATGAGATGCAAGGTTTCAGAGGCAACTGTTCTACCAAGGATCTCACTTGTACCCTATTCTATTTCATTGTTAAAACAGTTAAGAGCAGTGTTTTGTTTGTCTCATTCATCAAAATTACATAAGCCTTTAAATATACAGTTTATAAATGCCTATGACCAAATTCAGCTATACATCTTAGGCCTATAGTAATTATTTGATGCATTTATTGTCATTCTATTGCTATAAAAGATATATGGAAAAATAGCAGGTACTGTAATTATGTTGAATTATTATGAGGATTATGTCCTAATACTGCCTAATTTTGTCTGTATCCAAATTATGTGATGAAACGGTTGAGTGCTTTTAGGAGATTGTAAACTATTTGAGAACTATCAAGTTTTCTTGAAGAGCTTTGATCCCATTAGATAGGACTTCAGTGATCATATGTTGAATTAATGTTATAGTGAGTGGGAAGATGTGTTTTCTTACGTTAATGACATGTTGATATTGTCTCTTCCAAAGAGGAATTGTAATGAACAATTGCACATATCGGCTGGCACTTGCCAGAACGTGTGTTAAACCGATTTGCCCAGGTCTGACGTCTCCCATCTCCATATCTGGCCCTCCTACTCTTTCCTGCTGTCTAAGTGTCACATGTGGCTTTGAAGTCAGCCCCTAGTCACTAGCTCAGTATTTCAGGTCAGAAGAGCTCAGCTCTAAGTTCTTTTTTTATTTAGTCAACATATATTAGTTAAGATGCTCGGGATACCAAACAAGTACAGTTCCTCTTCTCATGGAATGTCTAACCAGGTGAGCAAGGCCAGACATCGAATATGTAATAAGGATGCCAAGTGTTATAAAAGTGGACATGCAGGACGCCATAGATTACAACAGGAGCTCGTCTTACCTGAAGCTTCGGGGAAGCCATCCCAAGGGAAATGGCATTCCAGAAATCTGAGGGGTGTGGAAACAGCAGAGTGAAGAGAAGGGCCAGAGTGCTTTAGCTGCAGCAGTGCATGTTAGAGGAACTTTCTGGAAGAACAGAGGAAGACAAGCATGATTGAAGGGCAGAGACAAGGGAGTCACGGGGTAGAGGGTTTGTAACTCAGAACAAGGTTTTTAACTTGGCCATGGGAAGTCATTGAATGCTTTCAAGAGGAGAGCACAGTCAGTGAGGCAGCACTGCCCCCTTGCCTGCCCTAAGTTCACGTGCAGCTCTCTGTGTTGGAGAGTTCCCAGGCTCCCTGGTGCACCCTCTCAATGGGCTCTCCTCCCTGGAAACTTCTTTGGTAGCACAGTGTGTGTTCAGCTGGTGTATGAGTCAGCAAAGCATTGGGCGTTTCATGCCATGACCATCAATTCTCAGCAAAGGAGAGAGAGCGGAGTTTTTCATCCTTCAGAGGGAAGATACTGAGGAATCACTCTCTGATCCTCTAAAAAGCCCTAAAGGGACTGAGCTCCAGTTACTCCTCTGAGTAACCTACTTACTAGATTTCTCCATTCTCTACTGCTTCACTTGTATTTCCAGAGTCACATCCTAAATAAACTGCATGCAGGAAAGTCCTTATCTCAGTGTTTTCTATTTAGGGAACTCAAATGAGGGTTAGTACTGAAGTTACAATGAAAAGCAGACTCTAAGAATAGGGTTCTGGAAACTGGACCTTTCACGGGTGATGTTTACCATTTCTGACAGTAGTAAATGGAATAGTGATAATCCCCGGAATGTTGTGTCATCATAATTACCCCGTCACCCCTGCGCATTGGTTGAGGTAAGGCTGAAGCGGAACCAGTAACTTATGCAGTGACCTCTGTATCTGAGTCCAGTGCGGGGGCAATGGTAAGTACATGGATTGTAGAGTTGTCTTCTATTTGTTAACATCCCTTGAAGCCTAAAGAAAGAAAATAACAGGCTCAGATCAACAGCTGTCCTTTACGGAGCATTTGGAAAAGTGGAACACTCCTACAGCCACAGGACAGGTTGTATTACAGATCTGACGGGAGATGAAAATCTGAAGGAAATGGAACGCACAGCCTGGTAGTTCTCTCATGTAAAAGTCAGGGTCCTAATAATAAAGTAGTAGGACCCTGAGACATGGGATGGGGACTTTTGGGTGGAGTCATGATAACCCTGAACCCCCAAATTCTCATTTGAACAGTTCACCTGTAGTGGAATGAACCCTAAGCCTAACCCTAACCCAGTCATGTTGACAGTTTCCAAGCTGTCACATCCTCATCTCTCTTATTTCTACCTGGCAGCTGCCGTCAGTGACACGAAAGCTCACCACACCCATGGATAGACTTGGAAATGGTTGATATTTCATGTCCACTGGAGTAACTATCAACAAATGCTGGCTCTCCCATCCCTCACTGGGACGTTCTCTGCTTCAGATGTGCTCTGTGATTCTGAGATGTGCTCCGTTGGGTTGCTCAGAAGTGCCCACCGGTTGCCCTTTGTAGTCGTCTACTCAGGGCTCATTGCCATTTGCTGTCTCCTTTCCCCACTCCTTCACCTGTGCTTCTGGTGGTCACCTCCCAGACAGCTTACCTAGACCCAAGTCCTTGTTTCAGGGTCTAGTTGAGGAATCTATCCTAACACAGAATTTTAAAAGTTCATTCTGGTTGCAATATGGGATGTGGCTGGAGCGGGTCGACGGAACCAGAGAGAATGTGGAGAGACCAATAAGGAAAGTATTAGTCATTCAGGAGAAAGATACAGTGGTTTAGGCAAGCATTGTGGCTGGGCATGGGCAAATTCTAGAGATGGAATCTACAGTACAAAATTGATTGCATATTGAGTGGGGAAATATTTAGATTAATTTCCTGCCTGTAATAGTTGCCCCTTTTGCTACCTTGGGACCCATGTCTGCTACCACAATGGCTCTTAGCATTGGCTTTTCCAACATTTGCGGGGGAAGGACATTTTGCGTCTGAGCACAGGTCCACTTCTGGGATTTTGCTCTTTATTTCCATCCATCTCCTCAAGTTAACTACCACGTATACTTGAATCTCCACATACCATCACCCATCAGATTTCAATTATGTTTCACGTGCCTTTTTACCACCTTCCGGTTGCTTCCTGGTTGGCCCATTCTCCTGTTTAACTCTAGTGGTTCTTTCTTGCTTCTCGGTCTGACTCTTCACCATCAGGCATCCCTGATCTAAATGAATCCTTGCTCAGGATAAGGAACAGATAATCATCAATTATGTTACTACCAGTCTAAACAAATATCCCCATCCAGTTGCCTCAACTCATGCAACTCTTCAGAACCGCTTACACGTTACCGGTATCATGTAAGGATACGTCCTTTTTCTTAAAAATGGATGCTTTTGATAGGTATTGAGTGTTATTTTTTCTATGCATGAGAGAGATCTCAAGGGCAATTCTGTCTACCTCTTTCCTTAAATTCCACCTCTTTGCTGGAGTGGGCAAGCCTCCTGTTTGGCTGAGAACGCAGATCTCTATTCAACTTTCACAACGTCATGGCAACTCCATCTCCTTACATCTGGTGCATAAAGGGTACAGTTCTGGCTCTTTACCACATCTCAGAATATCTGTACTTAAAAGCCCCTGTTAGTGAATCAGTAAGGATTGACGACAAGCCAGGACCTGGCAAAATCTTACCTAAGATCTTTAATATTTGTAAAGATTTGTGTTGTTAAGTAAATAAGCCATGGAAAATGTTAAATCATAAAAATGATATAACTAGTCATTAAAGGAGAAATGTTACATGTATCTGAAGAAGCACCATTACACTATTTCTGTGGCAGAGAAACCTAGCTGTTTATAAAAGTCCATATCTTCTTCTTTCTGGCCACATGGCTAGACTACATTTTGTAGTTTCCCATGAGGTTAGGAATGGCATGTGACTGAGTTCACAATTGCAATGAAATTGTAAGTATATACGATGTCCCTTTACCTAAAATTCTGGCGAGGTCTCCTCTTAGTGCTGTCGCTTTCCGGTGGGCTAGAATGGAGACCACCACCAAGGTCACCTTGGAAAAGATTCACTGAAACCCTTTGTCTTCCTGGTCAATGAATCACAGTGCTGAGATGGCCTGTCCCCACCTGTGTCTGGTCTGTTCCCTGAGCAGGCAACAAACTTTCCATTAGAACTGTTGCAGTTGATAGCTTACCTGGTTGATACAGTACCACAGTAAGAGTTTAATTCAGGCTGGATATTCTAAAGTACACTTTTTGGAAGATGTGGATTTTAACTGGATCTTGAAAGACAGGGTAGGCTATGAATTGGCTGACGTAGGGGTGGATATTCAAGATATATGATAATACAAAACGAAAATCAAGGAGAACTTTTTGTGCAAATAGGTTTGGAAGGGCTACAAACAAATCAGTTTGGGCAAAGTAAAAAGATTTTAAGAGTAGTTCAGAGCATGGATAATAGGATTGAGCCAGGTTTTGAGAGACCTTTAATAGCTGGATAAATACTTTGATTTCATAAGGTTGGCAATATATATATATATATATATATATAAATGTAAAAAAATATATATTAAAAAAATGAGGGCTTCCCTGGTGGCACAGTGGTTGAGAGTCCGCCTGCCGATGCAGGGGACACGGGTTCGTGCCCCGGTCCGGGAAGATCCCACATGCCGCGGAGCGGCTGGGCCCGTGAGCCATGGCCGCTGAGCCTGCGCGTCCGGAGCCTGTGCTCCGCAATGGGAGAGGCCACAACAGTGAGAGGCCTGCGTACCGCAAAAAAAAAGAAAGAATGTTAAGAAAGTAGATATGGCTATTCTAGCTATGAAGAGAACTCTTGTCTTCCCATAGTCAAATTTAAATTCTGAGGATTTTCTTCTATTTTGTAAATAAAAATTAAAAGGCAGAAACAATTAGTTTGAACTGCCTCTCTGCGTACCAAGAAATTGCCTAATTATTTTGATGAAATGGTAGACATGTATTCTTTAGAACTGAGGTTGCTTGACCAGCATTTGTAATGGTCTTTTTACTCACTGTGCTCTCAGTCTGATGACAAAAACAGATATTCAAGAGCAATTACATAATTACAGTTGGGTCTAAGCGCTTACAAGGAGGGTTATAGACATGACTGTGTAGCGTGGATCCTAATGTCACAAAGGGGGGGCAAATTGGCATTCAGGACGCTTTCCTGAGCAGTGGCAGTTATGGTCAGTATGGGACATGGGTCCTCCCAAGGATCATCAATTAATTTATAAGGTCGAATAGGGCTGGGGGTGGAGAATATCAAAGGGGCAGTTGGTACACTATGTAGGAAACACGAAAGCACAGATAACTCAGGAGGAAATGAGCAATAACTACTTGGCTTATTGAACGTTCTTTAGTGCAGAGGAGAATGTAATGTAAAGGGGAGTGAAGGTAGGACCAGAAACCATAAAACTTAAGTTTCAGGTACACCGATTTAAATCCATTAGAGCTTCCCTACTTGGGAAACTGCTCAGACAGTGGTTAGAGAAATGGGATAGATAGCACCCGTATCCTCAGTGATATACTTAGAGTCGTTTAAAATGTTTATTGTCAGGCTGCCTTTAAATTTACCAGGAAAAAAAAAAAAACCCACCTAAAACTCTTGTACCAGACTAATGCATTTTACCTTAATTTCCTTTTAAATCTCCTTCTCTGTGTTTAGCTTAAGACTCCATTTCCTCAGTTTAATTCTCACATCACTCATAGTTGCTTCTCCTTAAAATAGGTGGTTTTTTTAGCCTGATCATCTGGGAACAATTTAAACAAAATCCTTCATACATAAGCTCAGCTTTCTGATTTCCAGAGACTTTCAAAATGATTCATGTTGACTAGTTACGTATCACCCTGGTCAATAAGAACAAGTAAAGACACTAGAAAAGCAGACATCAAACTCTCATTCTGAGGCCAAGGAAGGAGAGTCTGTATTCCCGCCGCCCTCCACTCCCCTCCAGCAATCCAGAAGCTCAGTTATATGCCTTGTGATTTATGCTTACACTTTCCTTTAGTGTAATTCATTGATTCCCTGGGTCGAGGCTATGCTTTAAGGAATAAAGAGTGAGAAAGCCTTAGGATGTATGATTTGCCATACTTATTAAATCACTTAATCATTAACAATTTTTTGAGTGCCTACTTTGTGTCAGGGGGTGAGGATGGTCTTTGGTTAACCCCAGTGTGAATATAACCATCGTCCCTTTACTCGTAAAGTTGCGTTAGAGTGAGGAAACAGACGCTAAAGTCATTATAATGAACTGGGGTGCGTGTTCTAATGGGGGCATGCAGGGTGGTAAGCAGGCCTCCACGAGGCATCTGTGCTAATCAATGGGCCGGAAACATTCTCCCTGAGAAACTGATGCTTAAGTTGAGATGTTGAGGAGCAGTGGAATTAGCCAGAAGAAGGTTTTAGGGAAAAAAATGTTCTTGGCAGAAAGAAGATCATTGGCAAAGAACACGGACAGCTTAGTGAGATAGAGGAAGCGAAAGAATTTCAGTACATTTTGGGAATAAAATATGTGTTAGGATATCCAGAGTTGAATCTGGAGAGGAATCTGGAGGCGTAGGCCATGCAGTAAACCCAGGAGCTTATGTTGGATTTTGTCTTAAGAGCACGGAAAATCCATTGAAGGGTTTCAGGTAGGAAGAGGCACGATGTTATAGGGTGGAGGTAGTTAGACTGGGAGGCCTGGCAGTTATCGCACTAGTACCTGTGAGAGAGGATGGGCGTCTGCACGAGTGTGGCAATGGCTGTAAAGGAGCAAAGGTGCACACCTGTAACCACGGCACGTGCTGGCTCACTGGTGGCAGGACTACAGCTCTGTTCTATAGACTCCTAATCTCTGATGCTGTGACTGATTCTTGGTGTGCTGTTGTTTATCCATCAGTCTTCAGCGTTTTAAAGATGTGTGTGTCATTGTGATACTGGTCTGTTGGCATACAAGTCTAGGCCATGAAGTGAAGAGATTTTACGTCAGGTGAATCGCTAAGAGTACTCACTGCCCTAGGCACTATTATCAACAACACCCGAAAATCACTTTCGGGTCTTTTAAGGATGTAAGAATACGCCTATAGAAGTTGAAGTGAACTAGCAGGCGAGAATGACAATATTTCAGATTTTTATGTAGCTTGTCACATTTTCCCCTGGGGCAGACCGCACTGAAGGCAATTTTAGAAAAATAGAATAGAACATAATATTCCTCAGATGTGAATTTATTAGCATCTCTCCGGGGGTCAAGAGACACCCACAAAGCAGCTCTTTTATGTTGTGGCCTAAGTTTTCCACTAGTTTTTGGTATAGAAATATACATATCTTTTATTTTTCCAGAAGGAACTTACTGACCAGGGTATTCAGAAGGCCCAATTCTTTGTGGTATTAAAAATATTTATTCAGGTCTTCCCTGGTGGCGCAGTGGTAGAGAGTCCGCCTGCCGATGCAGGGGACACACGTTCGTGCCCGGGTCTGGGAAGACCCCACATGCCGCGGAGCGGCTGGGCCCGTGAGCCATGGCCGCTGAGCCTGCGCGTCTGGAGCCTGTGCTCCGCAACGGGAGAGGCCACAACAGTGAGAGGCCCGCGTACCGCAAAAAATAAATAAATAAATAAAATTAAAAAACATACCCACCGCCTCCCCCCTAAAAAAAGAAAAGAAAAAAAAGGTAGGAGCTTTTCTCTTACTTAAGTAAAATTCCAGCTTTCAATATTGTGACTTCACAGTATCCGACAATATTACTGCATAAACGCCTGCACATGCATTATTAAACATGCAGACCCTATCTCACTCATGCCTCCAACATGGAGTCTTTCGCAAAAGACTAACTGCTGTTAAATTTATGGCCTCCTCTAAATAGTTTACTTGGTGTCCACGTCCATATGCTACTTGCAAAAGGTCTAATTTCTTCTGTTTACTGGGTGTGCCAGATGTTTTATGACAAATAGACCCAGTTTTTGGAATTACCCGCTAAGTGTGATATTTAGCAAGTAGACAGTGACCCCAATTTGTAACATACGATGCTTGTAGTGGACAAGTTATATGAATAATTGCAATGCTTTTTCGAGTTGTTGGTTTTCAGTTTTGATTTTCTCAGTACTCTTTCTACACATCCACTGGAATTTTCAGTCATCTGGTTTTGTCAAATAATCGTTTGTATGAATTACATATTTTAATCATTGGCTCTAAAAATACTGACGAAACAGCTGCACAGATAGTTCAGTATTCACTTGTAGGCAAGGATAAGTTTCTGAGGAAATACTTGAGGTTATTTGCGTATGCTTACATTTACAAATGTTAACACGGAAATGCCACATCACCCTGATATTCCTCTGTTGTGCAAGGATTCCTACCGACCTCTCTGAGAAGTGTGAAGGCCATCAGGCAGGATTCCATTGTTTCCCCTCCCTTATCATCCACGCTGCCACCCCGCCCCCTTCTGCTGTTCTTGATTTCTTGGCCATCGAAATTCAACATACCTCGAGGGCATCTGGCCGTCTGCTGGGAGCAGCTGGTCCCCTGGCTGCACCTCTTCCCTCTGTCCTGGCAGAAATGAGACAGCTGGCTCTCTGAGGAAGGGCCTGCCTGGGTGACAGCGGAGGAACTGGGTGGCTCGGGCATCTTCCCTTGTCCTCTCCGTGCTGGAATGTCACTGAGTTCAAGCTCGTACTGCTCAATGCATGACAGGCTAATAAATCGAGAGGCAAGCTGTCGGGTTAAGGAACAGAGACTTTATTCGGACCGTCGGCAGACCGAGAAGATGGTGAACTTATGCCCCAAAGACCCATCTTGCCTGAGTTAGAATTCAGCCTTCTTTTATACTAAAAGGGGAGGGCGGGAGTAAAGTCAAACATTTCCTGGCTCCCATCAGCCTCCGGAGGGCACGTGTCAATTTCTTCCTCCCTGCAGTTATTCACAGGTGGCCCTGGGCAGGATGTTTCCGGTGAGCTAAACAAAGGTATTTTAGCTTAATGCTCATTGCCTGGGAGGCAGGGTTCCCAGAGATGGGCCATTATGTATAATTTAAGCTTCTAGGCAACATCCCTTTAGTGATTAACTTGTAATAGAAGACAAAAGATTCTTCCCTATTACAAGAGGATGTCTCATTTGCACACTCGGGGGGTGGGGGTCAGGAGATCTGACTCTAAAATTACGTTTCTTAGTCTATGGTTTTACTCTGTGGAAACTCAAATTTGGACTAATTCGGCACTGCTAATATTAGGAGAAATTTTTTTCTTCTGGAAGCGTACCAGCTCAGTGGAAAGAACAGGGGTTCTGCACCCCGAGAGGCCAGCTCCTTGTTAGGTACACAGACACCAAGGGCAAGGGCTTAATTAACATCCAGGTCTCAGTTTCCTGAGAGCTGGGAAGATTGAATGGCCTGTTCGTTATCTGTCCACCTCATAGTTATCTGTCCACCTCACCAGAGAAGACTCCTCATCTGGATCATGTCCTGAGCCCCTGACGTACACATTTGAGACATATTTACACCAAGTGAAAACACTGACTTATATTCGGTACTAAACGGAGTTATGGCAATGGCGAGAGAGACTCTATCTCTGTTATCGCTTTAGGGTTAAACTGATTTATCTGTATACTGCCTAATCGTTTTAAAATCTCCGAAGGAGAAAAATGCAGCAACTGTGAAAGCAAACAAAACAAAGAACTTTTCATATGATGCACTCAGTCATTTATTCAAGCAAATGTACTGAGGTAGGTAAATGGAACTGAGAGGCAGTTGGGTGTAGTTAGAAGTGCATGTACGTTGGAACCAGATACACCCAGTACTGAGAACCAGTTCTGATTCGTGGTAGCTGACGAAGTGAGTTGACACTTGACATCTCTGAGCACTGGTTCTCATCTCTAAAATGGAGACAATAATAGATTAGATTCGATCTTTGTAAGGCACCCAGCACAGCATTTGACCCGTGGAAGGGAATAAAAATATAGTAACCGTTAGTTTAATAGCATCGTTCTGTTAGGATGACTGAACTTTCTTATATTGTCAAATATTCATTACACAAATTTTGATTATAGAAAACTGTTTATGTGTCGAGTGAGAGCAAAAGCTAAAATAGATTCAATTGCATTCATTGCTTATCAGAACAGATGAGTTTTGGGAGGAGATGGGAAGGAACTTTGCCGTGTTGGATGTGAGTAGTTTAAGAGGTAATTTGTAGGCTGGATGCTAAAATGTCTTTTCCCCCCTTTAAAAAAAGACTTTCAAGAGTTCTCATGGACTACAGTGAACTAGATTGCCTGTTCCTGAATTCCTTAAACGATGTGTTATATAATTTTTTTAAATGCCGTCTTGACCCAGCTTTGAGACCCTGGATAGAGGCTGGTTAGTGCCCCTTCTTTTTTTTTCTTTTCCTTGAACTTCTTGAAACGATAATATTTTTAATATATTGGGTTAAAGTATATCATTAACATTAATTTTACCTGTTTTTAAAATTTCAATTGGAGTACAGTTCATTTACAATGTTGTGTTAGTTTCTGCTGTACAGCAAAGTGGATCAGTTAGACATACACCTACATCCACTCTTTTTTAGATTCTTTTCCTGTATAGGTCATTGCAGGGTATTAAGTAGAGTTCCCTGTGCTATACAGTAGGTCCTAATTAGTTATCTATTTCAGTGCCCCTTCTTGACAGCCGATTAAGTCCATCCCAGGAAGGTCTCTTATTGGGCCGTCACACCCCAGGCTCCATGGCCCTGCCCAGATCACCCCAGGGCCAGGCGCCAGACAAACAGGGACAGCCTCTTGGTTCAGAGCCCGCTGACTGTGTTCATGCCAGCCAATTCTCAGCCTGCTCACCCCACCTCTCCCGTCCCTCCCAGTGGAGACCGCTGTAAAGACTTGTTCCCATAGCTCTCCCCCTTACCCCCTGCCCCCAGCCTTGTGTCTTACCCCAGCGATCCCCTGTGTGGCTCCTTCTGGAGTGACATGGACTCCCTCTCACAGGAATATAAATTATCTTTTTTCCCCAGTTTTATTGAGGTATACTTGGCAAGTAAAAACTCCATAGATTTAAAGTGTACAATGTGATGTTTATATATATATATATATATATATACATATAAACATGTTTATATACAGTGAAATGATCACCACAATCTTGCTAATTAACATATCTATCACCTCCCATGGTTACTATTTTTTTTTTTTTTTTTGGTGTGATGAGAACGCTTGAGATCTACTCTCTTAGCAAAGTTGAAGTATATGGTCCATTATCATTAACTGTAGTCACCATACTGTACATTACGTCTTCAGAAACTATTCATCTTTCTTATATATATATTTTTTAATTGAAGTATAGTTAATCTACAATGTTGTATTAGTTTCAGGTGTATAGCAAAGTTGTTTTTTTTTTTTTTTTTTTTTTGCGATACGTGGGCCTCTCCCGTTGCGGAGCACAGGCTCCGGATGCGCAGGCTCAGTGGCCATGGCCCACGGGCCCAGCCACTCCGCAGCATGTGGGATCTTCCCGGACTGGGACCTGAACCCGCATCCCTTGCATCGGCAGGCGGACTCTCAACCACTGCACCACCAGGGAAGCCCTACATTTTTTAATTGAAATATAGTTAATCTACAATGTTGTGTTAGTTTCAGGTGTATAGCAAAGTATTTTTTTTCAGATTCAGATTTTCATTGTAGGTTATTACAAGATATTGAATATAGTTCCCTGTGCTATACAGGAAGTCCCTGTTGTTTATCTATTTTGTACATGGTAGTGTGTATCTGTTAATCCCGAACTTCTAATTTATCCCTCCCCCTTCCCTTTTCCTGTGTGGTAACCGTGAGTTTGTTTTCTGTGTCTGTGAGTCTGTTTCGTAAGTTCATTTGTGTCGTATTTTAGATTCCACATAAAAGTGATATCATATGATATTTGTCTTTCTCTGTCTGACTTACTTAATATGATAATCTCTAGGTCCAGAAACTGTTCATCTTATAACTGAAAGTTTGTGCCCTTTGACCAACATCTCCTCACTTCCCCCCATCCCCCATCCCCCAGTCACCACCATTCCACCCTCTGTTACTGTGAGTTTGACTTTTTAAAACTCCACATATGAGTGAGAGCATGCAGTGTTTGTCTTTCTGTGTCTGGCTTATTTCACTGAGCATAATGTCCTCCAGGTTCATCCATGTGGTCATATAGGGCAGGATTTCCTTCTTTTTTAAGACAGAATAATCCATCACATACATACCACATTTTCGTAATCCATTCATGTCAATGGACACCTCGGTTGCTTCCACATCTTGGCTGCTGTGAATGGTGCTGCAATGCAATGGGAGAGCCGATAGCGCTGGGAAACAGGGATTTTATTTCCTTTGGATTTACACCCAGAAGCGGCGTGCTGGATCGTGTCCTTGTCTGGTTTTGGTATCAGGGTAATGCTGGCCTTGTACAATGAGTTTGGAAGTCAGATATTTGGAAGAGTTTAAGGAGGATTGGCTTTAATTCTTTAAGTGTTCGGTAGCATTCACCCTTGAAACCATCAGGTCCCGGGCATTTGCAAGGGCTCCTGGGGTCTTGGGTGGCACAGGCTGCTGGGACCCTCCTGTTCTCTCTTCCCCGCAGGGGAACTTGTGGCTGAAGGGATTCCCTTTGATGCTAGGTCAGGCTCATGGTGCTGGTAGCACTGGTGTCTGACAGGTGGATGATCATGAAGTGGCCGCGAGGCTGGGTCTGATGGGCGGGTGCACGCACCTCTACCGGAACATTGCTAATCGTTGTGAGGCACAGGCACTCTGGGGGGTGGCCACGGCTCTAGGGTCTGGGTGTACAGAGGTTAGGGGAGCATGGAGGCCACCCGCGGTCCTGGAGCGATGCAGCAGCGACTCCTTCTTGGGGTGGTGCAACAGCATGTCCCCTTGTGGGGGGTCTGCAGCAGCCATGGCTGTTGGTTGCCTCTGGCAACCAGAGGTGCCTCAGGCACTGTGGTCCATGCCAACGAACACTAGGGGCATCTGCCGTGAAAGCCGCAGGGAGCTGTGGCTGTCATAGAGGCTGTGGAGGTCCTAGGCAGCAAAGGCTGTCCCGCCCTCTCTCTGCAAACAGGACCCTGGGGACCACAGCAGTAGCTGCCGCATGGTTGATACTGATGCCCGAGCTTCTTCTTGTCCTCAGCCATCTCCAGTCATCTCAGCCAAGCCCACCTTCCCTGCAATTTTTTCTGTGCAGCTAGTCTCCGTTTTTTGTCCCACCGTGTTGCTACAAGTTCTTAATTAGACTCTTGAACCCTTCCAGGGCTGTTTTCCTCTGTGGATCGCTGTCTCATTGCTGTTTTTCTGTTGGGGGTTGAAGGCTGGCGTCTCCTGTTTGGCCATCTTGCTGACATCACCCCTCAGTAACCTCTGCCATGGCCATTGTCTGCTGAGCTGCTGGCCTTACTCTATCTGAGTAATAAAAACTTATTAAAAGGGCTTCCCTGGTGGCGCAGTGGTTAAGAATCTGCCTGCCAATGCAGCGGACACGGGTTCGAGCCCTGGCCCGGGAGGATCTCACGTGCCACCGAGTGGCTGAGCCCATGTGCTGCAACTGCTGAGCCTGCGCTCTAGAGCCTGTGCTCTGCAATGGGGGAAGCCATGACAATGAGAAGCCCGTGTACCACAACGAAGAGTAGCCCCTGCTTGCCTCAACTAGAGAAATCCCACGCGTGGCAACGAAGACCCAACACAACCAAAAATAAAAACAAATAGATAAATTTTGAAAAACCCCAAAACTTATTAAAATACCCTGGTCTTATAGAAGCCATGCTAAAGGCAGTCTTTTCATAGCATTTTGATACAAAAATATTTTTTGCTGTGTACATAGATGTGGACAGTTGAACACATATAGGAGCATATATATGCACAACGTATGCACATTCTGGCCCCTTGAGTGGGGATAGACCAAGCTCTAGCATTGAGTTTTACTCTTTATTTCATAGTGCTGTTGTTAGAGACCAAAATTTACTTTGAAGCAAAAATGACAATTGGAAAAAAAAAGAGGATCCTGGAGGCTCCCTCGTTTCCCCCCTCTGCCATTCTCTCTTTATAATAACTGTTATATCACATCAAGCGTTGTTCCAACACCCCTGAGAAATCTGTGCTCACCTGAAATGCCATGTGTATGTGAAGGGACCTAAATTACTATTTCCAGGGGGAGGAAGTACAACCTTGAGTCTTCTCTTCTGGCCGAGTTTAAAATTTCAGTTTTAATATGACAGTAAAATGAGTTGATATATCTGCTTTGGATGAACAGAGAACCAATTCTGGGGATGAAAATCCTCCACATTTGGGGCCACTGACACAGTGACTTTCTATTTCCATGGCTGAGAAAGATTTCCCCAGAACCAGAGCTAGCTAGCTTTCTGACATTTCCGTTTTTCCTTTAAAGATTTGGAATAGAAATATTTCATAACCTGACTATTAGTACTCCTTATCATGGTAGTAGGTTTTAAATTTGATATTTTGTCTGATATCAGCAACTATTTTCTTCCTCAAGGTTGTTTCTTAAAGTTAAGGTCTAATGATATGTTTATGTTACTCTATGTACAAATTCATTTTTGTGTTTAAAAATTTCCAAAAAGTTTGGATAATTGAAAGCTTTTTGGAATTTTAATGCAATTCTTATCGGAAAAGTTGCATTTATTTTCCTGGGAATGATGGTTTATCATCATATTAAATGTCTTAAGGTTCTCTGGTTTTCTTTGCAGCTAGTGGGAACAGGTGGCTGTATTGATAGTTCATTTACAAGGGGACATTTTTAGCATGGCAGTGCCCAAGGCACCAGGGCAGTAGAGGTAACCAGGAATGATAATGATTAGTAGTGAGACACCTAGGGTCATATTGCTTAGGTTTTAATACTGGGTCTAGATCTAACTAGCTATGTGACCTTAGGCAAGGTGCTAAACTATACTTCAATCCACTCAATAGATGTTGAAAACACAATGTATGTTTGCTACACTTGTTATTTTTCTATAATCGCGCAGTGTCATAGAAAACTTGGTATTTTCTCACTAGGGGAAATTATGCTAATCTAGTATTACTTCACATACTATTTAATGATTTCAGTTATGAAGTTATGAAATTTGAAGCCTACTGAAAATTTCTCTCACTTATTTTCTTTGCAGTATTTGTCCTTATTGCATAAGGTAGAGAGACCCTTATTTTTAAAGGAAAATGTCAGAACAAGATTACATCGAAGTAAATGTATGCAACATACTAAAAGTGAAATATACTAATATCCTATTTAAAATAAAAGCCAGCATATAATATAAAAAGAAGAACCATAGGTCAGATTCACTGGCCAGGCCTCACTCTCAGTACAGTTTACACCTGATCTCATTTGATCACCACACCAACTAACCAAACCAGACACCGGTAATTGGTCCATTTTACAGAGGTGGAAACCGAAGCACAGAGAGGTAGGTAAATTTCCCAGGCCACACACAGAGTAGCTGATTGTACCAGATTTTAAACCCAGGTTAAATCCATCTCTGACCCACTTGAGAAGTAAACATCAAATATAAGTCAATTCAGCAAATGTTTATTGATGATATGTTTTCCTCAAGGTTCTAGACAATTCCATTATGCTCTCAGATAACGGGGGGGGGGTAATGAAAGAGAATTTAATATATGGATTTACCTTTAAGGTTCTTAAAGACTCTAGAACCTGACATATATAATATCATTTTGCATTAAATTAATGAGATAATACATGCATTTCCTGTATAACTTTGCAAGACATGATCTCCTCTGATGGACTGATGGTCAGTACATGATAATAATATTCGTGTATCTCATCATCAGAGGCAGTCATTACCCACCAATATCACTTAACTTGGAATGGTAAATTCAGATCGACTAAACTGTTACTTAAATGGATTACCTGTTTAGATTTTGAGTTAAATTGTAAAGAGAGACATCAATGGACATTTTGACGGCTAGGGAAGAACGCAGGTGTTTTCGGTTGGTTGGGACCAGTGTATTTATACTCTGGGAGACGCTAAGCATTTGGGAGCATAAGAGAGTGAGAGGCACCCAAGCAGGTATTTATCAATACTTTGGCTGGCAAAATTCCTTTACTTTTTTCAAAGCGTTTTCTAGGGCACTTCTTCTGATTTAGATATTACAGAGTGAGAGTACAGGGTAGTTAAAATGGAGAGACAACTTAAAAATGTTGAGATTCTTAAATAACTCCTGCTTAATTCTTACTATAATTTTGTTATTGGTGGATTTTGTACCCTTTGCAGTTAATGTTGGTTGAAATTAATTGTTGAAGTTGTGTAACCACCTAAGCCAGAGGCTGCGATGTTTTCTTGGAGAAGCAAAAAGCAGCTATTATCCAAATATTAGGTTTGCCAAATAGTAGCAGATTTTTCTCATTTTCTCTTCCCTATATCCTAGTGAGGATTAATAGTGATAAATATATAATTTAAGCTCTTTTAGCAGAAAACAAGTTTGGCATTGAAGAGTGCTAACATAAAAACTTTTCAGTAAATAAATCATTATTTTTATTATACTCCAGATTTCCTGATGAGAGCACCATTACTGGAAAATATTCAGTGTGTTAAAAGGAGTGAAAATTATTGTTTTGAGCATTTCATTAGATTCTCAATTTCCTGATGGTATCACTGTTCTTGAGAGAATACCATCCGTAAGAAGAACAGTGTGATTTCAAAGATTTATCAAAACCTTTGTTCCAGAGAGAGTCAAATGATTTTCTTGTCAAGTAAATACTTCATGACATAGTTAAAAGTAACTGTAGGAAAATACTGACTAATACAGGGATTGGGATGCAAATGACACCCAAAGCCATCACTGACAGGGCTTGGCTTTCCGGGTGTTATTTCATCGGATTTTTCATTTCCATCTATGAGATGCCATTCCCCGTGCGGTTTCCGTATTACAGCCGTTCTCTGCAGCTGTGACAGAACACCGTGTCAGACTCATCTGATAATCTCCAAGTCCCTGTGGACCACGCTGGTGCACAGACAGGAAAGACATATATTTTTGTGTCAGAGGGGGTAATGAACATCTTTCTTTCCACCTGCAATTTTCACTGCAGTTCTGTGTTTGCCTGTTGATCCCAAACAATTCTTCCCACATGACATTCTGTCTCACCAGGCCCTTTCTTCTTCCCCTACCTTGCAACACAGGATGACTATGGAAATTTGAAAAGAACATGAAATAGAACTCTGACTTGGTGACATAGAAAAATAAAGATGAAGGTAAATGATGAGCCCAGTTGTGATATATTATTTAGAAATCTTGCCTTGCTTCCATGAGGCTCTCCTGAGGACCAACAAGAAGTGACAACAGGAGATGTGGTGATGGGCACATGGAAGAGAATCATGTTAAAGATGCTTTTTTTCTCATTTGCCTTTGTGTACTTGCCCAGGGGTCAAGAAAGAAAAAAAAACCCTTCACCAGCATGACTTATAGTCATGACACTGCTCCAGATAATTGGACCTTGTTGATAGTCGGTCATTAATTATTTGTCTATTTGTCAAGAATCATCTGCTACGTGCTTGTTGTTTCTTTGCCTTCTTTGTATGAATGGTGTTCTATTTTATCTCATTAATAATGCTCATATGTGCTTTAACACACGGGACTTAGAAACAAGGATGCATGTTTATACATCAGGCAGGTCTGGCTTTTACTGCTAAGGTAGCAAATAATGCACAGGGGGCTTCCCTGGTGGCGCAGTGGTTGAGAGTCCGCCTGCCAATGCAGGGGACACGGGTTCGTGCCCCGGTCCGGGAAGATCCCACATGCCGCGGAGCGGCTAGGCCCGTGAGCCATGGCCGCTGAGCCTGCACGTCCGGAGCCTGTGCTCCGCAGCGGGAGAAGCCACAACAGTGAGAGGCCCGCGTATCGCAAAAAAAAAAAAAAAAAAAAAAAATGCACAGGGATTTTTTTAAAGCAAGAAACCATCTTTGCTTATATGGTGTCAAAAAGGTAAGAATACATTCATTTTGCCTGTAGAAACCCTAGGTAATTCTGCAGTATAATTAGAACCTTTTCACGAAGATTCTATTGTGTTTATACAGCCATATCATTTACGTAGAACCTGTAAAAATGGATTTTTTTTTTTTTTTTTTTTTTTTTTGCGGTATGCGGGCCTCTCACTGCTGTGGCCTCTCCCCTTGCGGAGCACAGGCTCCGGATGCGCAGGCTCAGCGGCCATGGCTCACGGGCCCAGCCGCTCTGCGGCATGTGGGATCCTCCCGGACCGGGACATGAACCCGTGTCCCCTGCATCGGCAGGCGGACTCCCAACCACTACGCCACCAGGGAAGCCCTGGATGTTTTTAATTAAACAATGGAAACAGGTTATCCCTAGGTTAACGGTCTCCAACTTCATTACCACTCTACTAGTTTTGCATTACCCTCGTTCTCCTTTATAAAAAAAATTAGTCAATGACTCATTTTCTCAAGAATTTGCTCTGGGAAATTGAGGATTCCTCCCACCTAGGTTTTGGTAGCTAAAGTTTCAAGTGCCCTATTCCATAAATGCCCACATCCGGGATCTGAAGGGATGAGTGGCCTCGTTTGTTTTGAATTTACATGTGGGATGTTAGGTCTGTAAATGAGGCTGGAGACTATTTCAAACGGGGGAACAGACTCTGCTTTGCAGAGCGGTGTGAGTGACAGTCATCAGAGCGACCACTTACCAGGTGCTGGCGGGCAGGATTATCTTTAACACCAAATAATAAAATTAGGTGATAAAGGTGGAAATATTAAAGACAGCACTTGGGGAATGATGGAAGAGCAATCCAGATGAGCTAAGACCCTCGCTAAAGGTTAACCTGACCAATTGATGAAGAAAAATTAGGACAAGGATAACCACGAGACAGGGCAAGGGTGCCATTTTTATGCACAAATTGAGTGTTTAGGGGAAGACATAAATTGGGAGGAAGGAAGGTCCTTCCTAAGGGCTGTGTTGAGAGGTATCCTTTAGAATATTTTAATATCACTTATAGTGATAACTATAACCTGTGATGCATCCAATCAGAGACTAAGAAGTAACTTACAATTGCTGCTAGTGATTTTATTTACTCAACAATGTTGAGATTCTACGTAATATTGAGATGTAAAAGGAAAATACGAAGTGTGCTGGCATTCTACCTTTTGTTTTTTTGGTAGAAAACAGTAAGCATAAGAGACAAAAGCTACTGTCCATATCTCTCCCAATTGTGTTCGCATCCTACACTAAAAGCTGGGAATGCTCATGTAGGAAGTTATGAAATAGGGGGCGTATCTCCTGGTTGAGGAGACCTGTGGGTACTGCTCCCTGGGAGGACTGAAAGAGGGCATGTCTTTTGAGGGTAAGCTTCTGCTTGGCCAAAGGGTTATTGGTCATCATCTAAGAGAGAAAGCCTTAGCCAGCTTGTTATAGAGACTGACTCAGGTGCCTTTACTCTCAAAGCGTAGAGAAACAGCTGGGAACCCTACAGCTTGGTCCCTGACCTAAGGTGGTTTCATTCCCAGGCTCCTAGTTTCCTTCCTTGGAAGCCTAAAATCAGCCTGATAATCAGTATGACAAAAAGACTCAGACGCATCCTATAAGCTAGAGGTTCTAAGATCTTGAGCGCTTAATTGTTGCAACCAGCCTATTCACGTTTTAAGTTTTGCTTGTAAAACAATTATGTACTATAAACTGATGCTCGTGATTTTGAAACTATGGATTGATATGCTTGTAGGAAAATATGAATATAAGTGAATAGATCATGTATGTTTTAGAAGCTGCAAAGTTTAATTTTATTTACTTCTCTAGATTTTGAGGCATAATCCTTGCGGTAATATTTGTTTGTTTCTTCAAGAAATACTACATTAGGACTTTTCTTTCTAATTTGTTTTACCCGCTGTGGTGATGGCACTAATGGTGCGAGGGCTTTTACGATTGGAATTCATTCATTCGTTCCTTTAATGTCCATTTATGGAGCGTCTGCCAATGCCACTGTTTTCGGGACTGAGGGTTAAAGATGAAGGCAACAGGGACTTCCCTGGTGGCGCAGTGGTTAAGAATCTACTTGCCAAATGCAGGGGACAAGGGTTCGATCCCTCCTTTGGAAAGATCCCACATGCTGCGGAGCAACTAAGCCCGTGCGCCACAACTACTGAGCCTGCACTCTAGAGCCCGTGAGCCACGAATACTGAACCCAAGAGCCACAGCTACTGAAGCTGGTGCGCCTAGAGCCTGTGCTCCGCAACAAGAGAAGCCACTGCAACGAGAAGCCCGCGCACCACAACGAAGAGTAGCCCCGTTCGCCGCAGCTTAGCGCAGCAACGAAGACACAACGCAGCCAAAAAAAAAAAGAAAAAAGGGTGAATACAACAGACCAAGCCCTTATGGAGCTTGCATTCTAGTGAGAGAGAGAAACAGTCAGAAAGCAAATAGATACGTGATGTAAAGTCAGGTAATAATCAGAGCTAGGAGGAAAATGCAGAGTCTAGAGAGTGTTGAGGAGAGCGTTATGTTTGATCCCATCTTCAGGACAGGCTTCTCTGGTGTTGAAACACGGAACTGGCGGGAGGGAAGGAATGTTCTGCGAAGATCCGGGAATGAATCTTCTCAGAAGATTAGCTTCACGAGGCTTCACCTGAAAGCTCACAACCGTACCCTACCTCTATGTTCTTTCCCTACTTTCTCATGAGTCTGTATTTTGTGCTTCTATGAATCAGTTTGGGGACCTCTACTGTTAGCTTATATTATGTTGATAATAAATTCCTTGGATTGCCACGTGAAGATTTCTCTCTGGTTTTGATGGTGGGTTATGTTCACTCTTGTTGTAACGTCTGTGATTTCATTTTCTGGGAGGATGGCTTGCCATGAAAGGTAGGAACGGGCACTGTGGTGGGCAGATGTGTAAGGTGGAAAAGGCGTGTGCTCACATCACAGAGCTTTTAATTTATTTCCAAATCGGAATTAATCACAAAGCCAGATATGGATTAATGATTGGTTTTGCAGAAGCGGCAATGGGTTAAAAGCGCTGAGAAACAATGTTATAGTCCCCCTCGGACAGATCATCATTCTCTTAGTTTTATTTCATGAAAAAATCCTAGACCAGTGAGCACCCCCTTGAATGAATTATACTGTTGGAGACATTAGTATTTTCTTGCAACTGTGTAAATTCTTTAAGTTCCTCTGTAGCAGCCAACCCAGCCCGGCGCAGTGCTGAATTACTTGGAGAAAAATTGATATATTTTCATGGTATGCATAAAGTAATCTGTATTTTCAGGAAAAGAGACTCATAGTGGCCTACCTTATTTGGGAGTTTGCTCTAGAAGCCTTTTGTTGGAATTTGTTAAAAGCTTGGGGAAAATAGCCCAACTCTTACTTAGTTGGAAGACAGATCCAAAAAATGGAGTATGTTGTATTTTGTGGATAATCCATGCGTACAAGGTGCCCAAGGTGTGAACGACCCATGAGGAAGCCTTGTGATACGAGATCTTTTCATCTTTAACCAAGTATTGCTCGGCTCTTTGACTCTTGTGGTGATGTACAAATTTCAAAAGTCAGATTGATGTCAAAGTTGAGGAACTTTTCATAGTCCTGTTATCGGACAATTTAAAAGGTACATCTGTTAGCCTCTGCAGTTCTGTCCCATTGCATGTGATCACTAAAATTAAAAATGAACTTCTCATGGAAATAGAATCCCAGCACAGAAGTTGAACTTAGTACCTTTGAAATTTAAGGCAGTCACTTCATCAAACAGATTACTTTCTCCGGTTACGGCCGATGGGAATTCACAGGTGTTAAATCAGCTTCGGAAGGACTCTCCTGTTGTTTCTTAACGGAAAACTAGAACATATGGAGACTTGCACATGGAAAATAAGCATAAGTCAAGCAAGTGTAAGACTTACTGAGCGTCGTCTGAGCATTCGTCTTTAGTGTTCTGGGCATGCAGGATTTGTTGCCTACTGAGCTGTGTGATGTGGTTTGCTGTTTCATTTCAAAATAATAATCCAACAGTTTCAACATTTTAGCTTTAATCTTCTCTGTAACTAGAGGAACTCTTCAAATGCTTTTGATGTGATTGTAGAGTGATTTTGTCTTTTGAGAATGACAATCAGTGCCTTTGTGATTTCACGGTGTAAACTGTTTGAAGGGTGGAAATGAGGCAGCGAGGAGCCTGTGATGGTACTGAATCGTTTGGGTATGTTTCTGAATAGTTAGGGACAGAGAGGAAGTACAAAGCCAGACTAGAAAGAGTTCTTTTTACCCCAGGAATTTTTAGACTTTCTGGGTGCATATGGATTTTAGAAAAAAAATTTATTTGGATTTGATTTGGCCTTTGACCTTGATATAGAGTGAAGTGTAGTTTTCCTGTCTTCCTGTAGCAGATTTGGGGCATTACATGTTCATGTTCACACACTGTTTACAGATACCAAATGTGATGAGGTATTTGTAGACCACTGGCTCAGTAAAAGTCCTGGTAAGCATTTCTAATCTATTGTTACTCCATAGAGGCAAACTGCCTGACCTGAAATCATAGCATAGATTTATGTTGTCAGTAGGGTTGAGAGAGTAAAATGGGCTTGTTTTGGTCCTATTGTTTCAAAAACTTATTTCAGCATCTGCCTATATTTGCACATGCAAAGAATAGCTGCAAATCTCATTGCCTTTTGAGCATTAAAAAGTGGCAGTCATTCAAGAACACCATCCTTGGGGCTTCCCTGGTGGCGCAGTGGTTGAGAGTCCGCCTGCCGATGCAGGGGATAGGGTTCGTGCCCCGGTCCAGGAGGATCCCACATGCCGTGGAGTGGCTGGGCCCGTGAGCCATGGCCACTGGGCCTGCGCGTCCGGAGCCTCTGCTCCGCAGCGGGAGAGGCCACAGCAGTGAGAGGCCCGCATAACGCAAAAAATATATATATATATACCTCTCCTGGAAGAAGACCAGAGAGGAGGGTGTCATAGAAGTACCCCGATGAATGACAGTGGCCTGATGTAGAATGTTGGTGATGTACTTGGGGTGAGGTGCTTGGATTCTGTGTATACGCAGAGGTAGAGATGGCAGGATTTGCTGATGGTGTGGATGTGAGGTAGGGGCGCGCGCGCGCGTGCGTGCGTGCGTGTGTGTGTGTGTGTGTGTGTGTGGTTATAAACAAAGATGAATAAAAAGGAAACTCAAAGATGAGTGAGATAATAATGGCTTTTCAAATAGAATAGCTAATTTAGTTTGTGTTTTAAAAAATCGAATAAACATCTTTGAACAGTGGACATTTAAAACTATTATTATTAAAATGTGTCCAAAAGTTCCAAGATTATTTAAAAATACTAAATAAAAGACAAAATAAAAATATACCTCTCCTGAAAATTTTAGCGACTTATTACAAACTTAAATCACTTGTTTATTTTATAGTAATTGGTTCTCCTGCTAATTGGCCCTCTTGTGTCCTTTAGCGGTGGTGGTGTCATCATTCTGACCCATCACCACTTTGCATCCGACTGCTTTATGGAAAGATACTGCTCGTGGTCTGCCTTAGGGGAAACAAATCAATCAGCCGCAGCCCTCAAACAGATAGGAAACATTTGTACGTGCTAGGGAGGCTACCACCTCTGCTTCTCATTTGTAACAGCCCGAGGTTTCTCCAGGAAAAAAAGAGTGTCTGTAGCGAGTGAGCCATGGGTTGAATTCAAATTTAAGACTTCCTGTCTTTCTAAATTCTTGTTCAGTTTATTGTGTCTTGCCTCCTGCTGTATAAGATACAGATGAAGAGATCATGGTTTTCCTGGGGGTTTGAAACTCAGGTTAAACCGACATCAGAAGGGAATTCTCAAATGAATTTTCAGTAAGTGTGTTGACAGTCTAAGAAATTTCAGCTCTAGCAAACACAACGTTCTTTTTCAATTAATGTCAAAACATCAGGGAGCTTGCAGTTTGTTATACTAACATGGTATCTGTATTCTGTGGTTTTCAGCCTGGCCCTGTAGGAGGTGAGGATTAATTGTAGCCCGTTTCTTTGACTACCCATTGAATCATTTCAGAAATAGTTTTTACCGTTTTAATTGCCCTGAGGTTATTCTGATAAGAAACCTTCTCTCCTTGGTTTGCAATGTGCTGTGACTCCATCCGAAGTTGACTCAGTAAGAAGTTTAGAAAAGCTTTCCTGAGGTATAGAAGGTTTTCATTCATTTGCTGGGAGTTTGATGACAAAATATACATATGTGTTCTTTGCAGGAAAAACAGTTGGAAATTGTTTACTTCTGATATGTCTGATGTGCTTCTTAGTATAGCCTAGTTTACATCATTTGTAGAGGATATAGGCCTATCAGTGGTGAACTGTTGGTGGGAAAAGACTCAGAAGTAGTTGCTCCTTCTGTGTTTTCAATAGTTACGTGCTATCAGCTTTATGGGCTCTCGATATTCAAGGATCATTTTACATTTTATTTTGTACAGGTTAATTTGAATTTGCATAAGCTAATTAGGTTGTATGTCATCTTTCTGCATGTGTTAGAGTACGTTTGATGATTCAGTTAAGAATGGCCTTAGGGCTTCCCTGGTGGCACAGTGGTTGAGAATCCTCCTGCCGATGCGGGGGATACGGGTTCGTGCCCCCGTCCGGGAAGATCCCACATGCCGCGGAGCGGCTGGGCCCGTGAGCCATGGCCGCTGAGCCTGCGCGTCCGGAGCCTGTGCTCCGCAACGGGAGAGGCCACAACAGTGAGAGGCCCGCGTACTGCAAAAAAAAAAAAAAAAAAAAGAATGGCTTTAGCTGATGCCTTCTGAATCCTCCATCACATTCACGTCAAGTCCATGCTTCCTACCGGCTGCTCCAAGCCAGTGACTAAGTATGGCAGAAAGACTGAGACAGGTGGGAGGCACGGCTTATCCTGAGGTTGCCTTTGACTTGAGGAGTGCCCGTCAACTTTGCCGAACATTCTTGAGTCGCTCTGCGGTCCAGCAGTGCTTCTCTTCAATGCTCCTTCCTCTCTCTCTCCTTCTGCAGGTAGCAGACTTGCCCCGTGATCTGAATCACCTTCTTGCTTTCTCCTGCCTCCTCCTTCAATGTATTTCTTGAATATCTCATCTCATCGTGGTGTCTGCTTCTTGGCAGACTCAAAGTAATGCAGATGGTACCAAGAATGGTCCAAAAGCCTGGCAGAAGATGGAGGTTTGGGGTTGGCTCACTCACCGCACAGTGGGTGAAGAACACGTTATCCTGAGCGGCGGATGGGGCCTGGGTTATTCCTGGGACTCGGGGGCAGGCACCCTACCGTGGTGCCTCGCAGGTGCCATGAGTCAGGCATTTGCAAGGCAGGGGTGGAGGGGGAGACTAAGTGCTTCAAGGACAGCAGAGACCACAGGTTCAGGATGTCTTGGGTGGACACGCCCTGCAGAGGGATAATAAAGGCTCACAGGCTGTTGAGTAGCAGGTAAAGACTTGTTACTTCCTGAGAGCCTCCAAGGTGACTTACAACAAAGCTGTTTCTCCTGCAGTGGAAGGAGAGACGACTAAAGAATTTATAGTTAGAATCCCAGAGCTTCAGACATGTTTGAATGCTCAGCCAGCGTTAAGTCTGTAACACTAGGGTGAGGTGCATAATTGGGAAAATGTGGGACCTTGAAATACGGGGTGGGGCTATCTGGATGGACGCCTCTGAAGGTCTGGCTCTATAGATACCGTGAACCTCAGAGCTTTCAGGGGGCCCATCCTTCCCTGTTAAGACCTGTGGCGTAAGGAAATCAGTGTCTACCTCAGGAGCTGTCCTTCCCGCCTCTCACGAGTGCCTGCGTGAGCCACGCTTCTGACTTCCGTAACCCTCCTGCTTTAGCATGTGCTCTACGTGCATAAGTTAAATACACCTTCTTCTGGTCACCTGCCTTGGCTTCCAGCCTCCCTCATCTTCCCCCTCTCTACCCCTTAGGAGGAGTCCTTTTCTCATACCAACCGAGCAGTCCAGCACCACAGTCGCCACCACCTTCTCTACGGGGCTCTCACGCCCAGGGCCACTATCCACCTGCCCTAATCACTCCACGGCCAGGTACCGGACAACTAGGGACAGCCCCTCAGCCCCAGAGCCCCCTGAAATGATTCAAAGCAGCATGTCCTTACCCTGCTCTGCCTGTTCCTTCTTGGAGGAACCACAATAAAAGCTCTTGCCCACAATCCCTCCCTCTCCTCTGCCGCATGAGCGACCCTAGAGCTTCCCCGTGTGCACTTCCCCGTCACCCCCAATGTCAGGGCGTGTCCCCTCCTCTTGGCAATATGAGTAATCATCTGTCTTTTCAATGGCAATCATTTCCTGATCTGTTAGCCTTACTATACCTCAAATTTTCTACTAATAGGAAATTTGTATTTTAAATCGGTGTCTGGCCAGTGGCTAAGGTGAATCACAGCCTGACCAGCTGGAGACGTACAGAGTCTGGAAAGGGAGACAGGAGACTCTGCACCACAGGAGCTGTGAGAACGAGCTCAGCTGGTGGTATTGCAGAAGCCGGGGGAGCAGCCTGGGCTTGGGTCCTGAGGCCGTTTGATCCGGGGGCTCGAATGCAACGTTGAACGAGCAAAACTTCATCGACTTAAGGGCACATTCTCAAGCCTTGGCATTTAACACCCTGGCAAGGAACCCAGGCCATGGGATGAAATTATTGCTAGAATAGCTCTTAGAATGCTGGAAAAAAGTGACGGCCAGTCCCCAAGGAAGGGGAAATGCCTGAGTTCCTCTGGGGACAGCAGAGGAAGGGCTAAGGAGGCTGAGGGGGCGTGGACAGCAGTCACGGATGTTTTAGGTAAGGAGACCCCCAAGAGGGCCGGGGGGCACAGCGTTCAGGAAGGCATTGATGACTCACTGGCAGTAGGGGCCCAGCAGCACCAAGGTCAGTGGTGGTCCTCCTCTGCAGACCCGTAGAAGTGGGTCAGTACCACCCACAGGGATGCTGGTGCTCTGGAGCCGTGGAAGCCGGGCGGTGAGTCTGTTGTGATGGGATTTCCTTGTGAATGGGGCTCTCTTACTACATGTGCACCAGATGGAGTGTTTCTGGAACTCTAGAAGCAGAAGAGTCCCTGCTTACAACCTGGAAATGGCATAGCTTGATTACCACCCCCTGATGCCTCTTGCGTGGACATCCCAGACTTTGTTTTGTTTCTTTTTTTTAAAATTTAATTAATTAGTTAATTAACTTATACATTCTGTTAAAAGTATTCTTTTCCATTATGTTTTATCCTAGGATATTGAATAGAGCTCCCTGTGTTTACAGTAGGACCTTGCTGTTTATCCATTCTCTGTATAATAGTTTGCATCTGCTAATCCCAACCTCCCCATCTATCCCTCCCCCAAACCCCTCCCCCTTGGCAACCACAAGTCTCTTCTCTATGTCTGTGAGTCTGTTTCTGTTTCGTAGATAGGCTCATTTGGGACATCCCAGACTTTGAATGTGTCCTTGACCAAAAATGGTTCAGATGCAGGACACATAAAGGAAGCGGAACCTGTAAATATTTCAATAAATCTAGCTATGTTTTTGCTGAAACTGCCTGATACCTATGGAGAAAAAGGAGTCTATTGCAGGACGATGGCCCATTATATCCATGTGCCTCCAGGAAGGGCTTATTATCCCTGTGCTGGCCCTTGTAATACCCCTGTTCTTTCCATCACAGAGACAAATGGGCACGGGTGCCACTCTGTACAAGATTTAAGGGCCGTTAGTGAGGTTTTACTTCCCTGCTTCTCTGGGTGTCTTCACTTCTAACAGCATCCTGTCCTCAGTCCTGTAGACTGCTGCTTACTCCTCCACAGCCATAGACCTACACTCAGCATTCTTTAGTATATCCTTCCTTTCAGACTCACTGTATCTACTATTTGCATCCACTTGGGAAAATCAATAATACATATGGACAGTTGTGCCCAAGCGTTTACAGGAGCAAATCCTCAACTATACCTGAATCCTTAGCGACGCCCAGTTCCCTGAGGACTACACGTCTATACAACATGCGGCTGATCTGCTTGCTCACCAGATTGAGAGTCTTGCAGAACTGATGTCTTCCACTTGCCGACGCTATTAGTGTACAGGGACACAAAGTCTCTAAGGACAGACTCCAGTTTTACCAGAAACAAGTGTATTTTCTTGGCCATGACATCAAACAAAACCTAGGAGTCCCTTTCCCCTTAAAGACTGGAACCTACGCATGCCTTTCCCGGCCAGTTAACAGGAGACGACTTAGAGGATTACCTTGGTCCCATAGGGTATTGTAGACATTGGATTCCTGACTTTTCTGGACCAGCTGCTCCTTCCTAGAAGCTAATGAAAGCTGACACCCCTGAGCCCTTGCCTTACAGAGACTCACTAAAGAATGATTTTTACAGCTTAAAGGACTCTCCAGTGATCATAAATCTTTCTTTCTATTTGTACATTGAGACAAGTTTTGCGGATTCTACCTTAACAAGACACCGGATATCTGAGACCCGTGGCTATTATAGCTTCACGTTGATTTCATGACAAAAGCCTGCCCTTCTTGTTTGCACACAGTGGCAGCAGCTCAAGGTCAACAGAGGGTCCTGCTGACTTAGTCTTAGGATCTCCACTTAACCCCTGGCCCCTCGCACCATTCAGAGCTGCCTTCTGATAGAAAACACAGGGCCTTTTCCGCTTTCTAGACTGACTTCCTTTGTAATCCTTTATCTCTTACCTGCATGTATTTCTACCATTGCTGAAACACCCTAAAACCTGCCACTCTTCTCACAGAAGGAGCAAGAAACTCATGATTGCCACGAATTTCTTCGGGAGTTTCCTTTGGTTTTGTCTGACCTCCTTGAACCCCCTTTCGACAACCCTGATTGTGAATTACTTGTGGGTGAGTCCTGTTTGAGAACAGAACAAGGAAGCTATCAACCTGGATATGCAGTCAGAACCCCCTAAGACTTGTTCAAATCCAACCCTCTCCGTGACATGAAATCCGTACAAGTTGCCAAAACTGTAGCCCTTACTAAGGCCTGCCAGTTAGCTAGAGAAAAGAGAGCAAATGTCTATACAGAAATGCTTCTGGAGTGGTTCAAGATTTCAGTTTGCTTTGGAAGAAAAAGCACTTCTTAACTGTAGCTGTCTACTCCAATTAGACAAGCCGTCCTACAAAAGCAGTTTCAGGAAGCAAAGGTTCACCTTTTCACAGACTCATATACTGAACAAGCTGTGTGAACACATCCAGGCTGCCCACCATGTCCAAGATTCAAAGCCAAGATGCACTCCTGACTATTGGCTCAGGCCTTCAGCCAGTTCCAGAATCCGGCACCCGATTCTGAAATAGCACATTCGTAAAGATCAGCTTGTTTGCTCCACCCAGATGACATCTGGTGGTGCCGAGATTATTTGGTCTGCATGGAGATTCTGAAATAGAGTGTCTCAGAAAGGAGCTATAACTGTCCAGAGAAAAGAAAATTTAAAAATATCCTAACTAAGTATTAACAGGGAAATCTCAGTGAGATGACACGTCTTCGGTGCAGGTTCCAGCTGTCAAACCCCAAATTGTTTTGAAAACTGTGCAGGTGGGCCAAGGCCATGAGCCCAAACTTTTAGACCGTTTAAAACGAATCTATTAATATCAAATCCATCTGCAAGTGGATTTCATTCAGTTGCTCCCAATGTGATTACGAATACATTCTTAATCACGGAATATGGTCTATTTTCTGGTTACCTGGAATGGTTTCCTTTCCACAAAGTAACTTTTCTGACAGTAGCAAAGCAACTTAGAGATTCTGTGTTTCCCACTGGAGTAATACTCATGTACAGCCATGTAACCAGAACAGTAATTAAGAGACTCTAAGGCTTTGCCTGTCGCCTGGAAGCCTCATTGGTCCTACTACCACCAGTCCTTAGGGAAATCAGGAGCAATGAACGACCCATTGAAAGGGAAACTTGCAAAACTCTGTTGCTCTGGTCAAAGCTTTTACTCTCCGCTCCTTTGGCTATTAGGCCCATTGTCACAGGAACTTAGTACCCCCATGTGGTTGGATGCCTGTGCATATGGGGATATCACCTCCATCCTTGACTGTGCTCGTTCACAGGCCACTGCAGCCAAATGTTGTAGAACCTTAAGGACAAGCTTATTTCCATGAAGCCCACATGGCTTTACCCAAAGAGACATCACGTGCAGCACTGCATGGTGTTCAGCTGGAAGACCTCTTCTACTAAAAATGCGACCCATGAAGGTTGCTCTTAAACTCTTAATGAAAAACACTGCAGTGAAACTCCTAGGAACTGCCCTTGAATTCATGTCTCTGTCAGAAAGGCAGCATACACCCACCTCCCAGACATCCATGCCAATGTAAGCTCAAATGCTGAGAATCTCTTGGGCTTCTCCAGAAGCAAACGGCATCGTAAATCAGATGTGTTTCTCGAGAACTTCAGATCAAAACCCATTAATGCTGGGAGCAGTTGATGGCCATCTCCTTCTCATCTCTTTTCCCCTTGTTTTCTATTCCTAACTCTCATTTTCCTTCTCTGTTGGTTTAAGGAGTTTGATTGTAAAAGTGAGATTCTTTAACTTTATACCCCTATTTGTGCCATTTTGGGTAAATCAGTATCCCAGTTCAAAAAGGATCTTGGTTAAAAGGCAATGTCCAAGGCTTACTGGTAACCTTATGTTAATGTCCCTCTCTGGGAGATTGGGATTGATATATATACACTAATATGGATAACTAATGACTAATGAAAACTTGCTGTATAAAAAAGTAAATAAAATAAAATTTTAAAATTCAAAATAAATAAAATCATTAAAAAAAGAAATTTAAGATCTTGTAGCAATGGGGCTGAGATAAGCTAAAGGAATGTGAGATCAGATCTGTGACATCAATTTAAGTTGGAATTGGATATACATTCACAAAGCTCTACAAAAAAATGAATTCTAAGATTTGCAAAAGTGCCTGCTAGGAGGAAGAAATGGACCCACCGCATCTTCCCACCTGAACCACACACAGCTCGCCCTCAGGCACCAGCAGGAGGTACCTGATGAGTACCTTGTGGTGAAAATGTAATTAACTTTGTTTATTTCTTTCTCAAGTCATCACAACCAATGAGATTGTTGCCCATCCAGGCTCCCAGCTGAATTAAATCAATGGATTATAAGCTTAAATCAGTATTTTGGTTTAAACTTTCTGGTTCTCAGCCCACAAGATATCTCAGGGCTTGGACCTCATCGCAGGGATGGAGAGGTTTTTTTTCTTTTAAATTAATTGATTGGATGTAGGTTGAAGGACCGTGTGAACAGACCTCTTCGTGTAAAATAATGAAAGCGATACTGACCCTGCCTCTGAGGTTGTTGAAGAATGTTAACAGGAGGTGATTACAAAAGCCCAAAGGCACAGGGGCCTCATATGAATTCTAAGAGGCCTCTTTTACCCACAAAACAGCAGGAAAATATTTTAATCTTCCTGAGTGCAAAACAGAGATCTGATTTTATCTCCTCAAGGCAAAAATAATCTCATATGGCCATAAATATGCAAAATGACTTTCCTTTTGCTCCAGCTAATTGCTGTGGAATAGATGAGCTATTTCTTACATGGATGGAAAGGTAGAATGAATTGTATAAAAAAGCGCTAGTTAAAAAAAAAAAAGTCCCTCTCTATCCTCATTGCTCTGTTTTCTGCAGCAGCTTTAATGCTTTTGTGCAACCACTCACTCAACAAATAATTGGAATTCAACTGCAAAGAAAAAGTCATAAGAAGCCCTGATGGCCGTCAGCAGCAAAGAGGTCAAGACTGCTGTTGACCAGTGGTGTAGATCAGGAATCCCGGGAGAAAAACTAAACAACACAGATACAGAGAATAAACTAGTGGTTGGGAGAGTGTGGGAGGAGGGTGAAAGAGGTGAAACAGATCAAGAGGTACAAACTATCAGTTATATAATAAATGAGCCACAGGGATGTAACGTACAGCACAAGGAATATAGTCAATTATATTATAGCTTTGTATGGTGGGTAAAGTATAAAAATATTGAATCACTATATGGTACACCTGAAACATAATTTCGTAAGTCAACTATACTTCGTTAAAAAAACCCAAAAGCCAAAAAACAAGGTATGGTCAAATGTTGGGACTCGGAATCCTCCTGGACCCAGAAGGGAAGCTGTGAGAAACCTTGAAGGTCTGAAAGCTTCCACTTTGACCCTTGTATGACTTTAGTCCCCACAACAACTCCTTCTCTCTTTTTTGTCAGTCCTCACATGAACTTAGTGCCCAGGCATGTTGATAAACCTAAATTGCTCCATGAAAATCTCTCAAACTACAAAGATAATTACTTTCTCTTTTGGGTCCCGTCTTCGATGAACCATTCCTGAAACAAACTGAAATTCTGTGGTCCCCTCTTTCTAAAGTTTTATATCTCTTTCTTCCTTCTTCAAAGCAGCACACGCACATGCACACGCACACACACACCCCTCCCAGAACCTCAGGGTCTGCCTGGAAGGCTCTCTTGGTTGCCTCCGCTCTGCCTTGCTGAATTAACTCCTACTCATTCTTCAGTTCTCAGGATGGAAAAGGTCACATCCTTAGAAAAGCCACCTCCCTGATCCGCCATCATGTGCTCTTTTCCTTATGACGCATATGCTAATTTCCCCTTGCCTTTCAGTGTGATTATTTGATTATTATCTTTCTTCTCTAACAAACTATAAGATTCCCAAGGGCGAGGACTGTATTGGATGTGCAACCATTTTCTCTCCTGCCGCTAACCACGGTTCTTGGTGTGTTGTAGCCTCTTGGTAAAGGGTTTCTTGAAAGATTAAGAGAATGAAATGGACAAAGTAGTAGGAATTAATTCGTTCATAAAAGTAGGCAGGGATGATTTCACCGATGGGACCAGAAGATTTCAAATATCTAAACTCCACGTTTCTGCATTCTCTCTAGCAGAAGCAGAAGTGTCCTCACACTGGGTGATGGAACTGACTGGGTATTTCAGGTCGCCCTCATATGGAAGCATTTTCTTTTTAGGTTTGTGAAGGCATATAATCAGATAACCCTCGGATCTTGATGCTCTGAGATCTCAGACTATTTCGTTAGTGAAGGAGAAGGCAGAGGAGGAAGCAGCTTTCATAATGAGAAATATTTACAGCAGGACAAATTTTATTTCCTTACTGTAGTATTGTGGAGGTAGTTCAACTTTGTCTCGTTATACATCTAGAGTTATTATAAGCTCTAGTTTGGCTGAAAGGTCTGATTTTTGCCTAATTAGGCAGGGCCTCCATTAGTGTGTGATGTGTTTTTCATGCCCTTTTAGAGGGAAGATTGTGAACTGTCGAAACATGGCTCTAAATGGAAAGATAATGTCAAAACTTCTTATAAAACACTGTAGGATATTTCAATTCTCTTAGCAAGAAAGAGCACAAATTTAATTATGGATCAAAATGCCTTCTGCATCAAGTGGAGAGAGGTGGGTATTGGAAATCCTGTGGTGCTCCTTATTTTTCAATATGACAAAAAACTAGAAACGTAAATATCCAAGGAATCCAATTTATATTTGTTCCCATGGTTTCTAATACGTAGGAATGCTTCACACAGTTCTATCTGAAAACGAAAAGGTTAATGAATTTCCTGACAGTATGCTAATATATTTAAGCCTATTCTTATGGCCTCAGGTAACCCTCACAAACACACACGTTTGTAACCCATGGGGTGCTGGTAATTTACTGCCAATACCACACTTACTAGCAGTGAGGTAACACACTGTTACATGTCACTTGATTATGTCATGCCTGGCGTTTCAACCGTCTGGAAATAGATCCTTCCATAATAGCATCGCATGCTAAGCCCAGAGGTGGGAAAACCAGTATCAGGACAGAGAATCTTGCTTTCACTTGTTGTCAGTGAATGTCCAAATCTGTAGAATAAAACCTAATCACAGCATTGCTACCGTCCACTAGTTTCCTGTGGATAACCTTTAATTAATGGAAGCTAGTTCTGCCGCTTTTAACACTTGCTTAGGTTACCAAGAAAAATGGCATGAGTCCATTCTCACATTAATCAGTGTGAACTAATCTCTCATGTGGCCAAGTCATGGGGTCATGATGGATGACTGAAACCCTATCAGCTTCGGGAATGTGGCTCATGGTACATTCTACCTCCTTCACTGGAGGGTAATCATTTCTATAGACAGCTCATGAGGAATTTTTTGAGTTTAGTGAGTGAAAATGTTCCCAAAGCAAGATTGTTGGCTTTACTTATGTTTTTTTTTTCTTTTTCTCAAGACCCAGAATGCTTGAGACTATGTATCTGAAAAATATTGTATTATGGAAATATTCTATACCTAATCTTTCAACTCTGAAAGAAATTTCACTTAGTAGCTTGCCCCAATAACTATGTTTGTTGTAAGCAGAATGGTTTGTCAAAGATGTCTACAACCTAACGTCCAGAACATATGAATATGTTGTGTTACATGGCAAAAGGGACTTTACAGGTACAATAAAGTTTATGGACCTTAAAATAGGGAAATTTTCTTGGACTGTTTGGGTGGGCCCAATCTAATCCCACGACCTCCTAAAAGCACAGTGTTTTCTCTTCCTGGAATCAAACGACAGATGTGGCAGAAGGAGAGGGTGGTAAGGTGTGGAGGGGAAATTTGAAGTACGGGAAGTACTGGACCCCACCGTTGCTGCTTTAAAAATGAGGGAGCAGCATGTCAAGGGATGTAGGAGAGACTCCTGGTAGACAGCCAGCCATGAAACGAGGAACTTAGCGCTAGAGCTTCTAGAAACTAAATTCTGCCAACACCCTGCATCAGCTCGAATCAACTCTTAAAATCTTTAAGATCTTCCCCAGAGCCTCAGAGAGAACACAACCCTGACCACACCTTGACTTTGGCCTTGAGAGACTCCAGCAGAGGACCGCGCTGGACCAGGAATTATTGCTGATGAAACTTGGAGATAAAACCAGATGCTGTTTTACGCCACTGAATTTGTGGCAATTAGGGTGGCAATAGAAAGCCAGTGCACGTTACAAGATAAACTGAGGTGTATTCAAGATTTTAAGAGTTTATTTGAGCACAAATAGATTGGAATAAGGCCGTGCAAAAGCGGACAGGAGCCAGGGGAAAGACTTCTATAGAGAAAGTGCAGAAACAAAGTAATGAAGTTGTTGACCGGCTGGAGCTTAAAGCTTAGCTGGCTGGCTGTGATACCTTGAGCCATTTACAGGCTTAGATTTTTGTTTCCTTACACAGGCCACCCTGACATTAGAGCCACCTGAGCCCAAGGGCCTCCTTGATTAATTAAAAACACAGTATTCTTGCCATTTTAAGATTTAATGGATTAGGTGTCTGATTCAATGTATCGATGTATAAAATATTTTATGGAAAACATCCATCCACATATCTTGTTGTTTCCAGGGTTCATTTTCCACAAAATGTTGTAATCTCTCAGTGGAAAAAAACAAACAAACCGAAAAACAGAACCTTAGAAACTAAACGCTTTGAACTCCGTTGAAAATCGTGAAGAAATATATTCCGAGACAGTTTTAAACTTGGCAAGACGTGTCCTTCCATCTTTGCCTTTACTCTCTTGCCTAACCAGGCAGAAAAACCCTCCCTGGAAAATTGGGAGCCATAGGTAACCCTGTCATGCTTCCATTCATTTAACACCTGCTGCTGCACCGGTCCTGTGCTCTTATTATCTCTGCGACAGGTTTTGCCCTTGAATATTTTGTTCAGTGGAAGTATAACAAGAGGCAGGCTGTTGACAAAAAGGATTACTGTTTTTCTGAATTGGTCCTTTTTATTTAAAACAGAGCTGCAGGGAAGAGAGGGATTCTTTGGCCAAATTTCCTTGCAATCCCACGGGCCAAACAGAGCTACCTTTAAGATTAGGTGCACATGACCCATGAGTGCCCCTACCTCTTATTGTACTTTGAATTCGCAGTGCTCAGAAAAGGTTTGTAGAATGAATGAATCATGACAGTCATTATATTGTAAGTTTGGGGGGCTATGTCACTGACTGCTGAAGTCCAATGTTTATGCAAAAATTTCCCCATAAACTTGCGGCAGCCCGCAAGTTCATATAATAGCTAGTGTCATTCGGAGTACCGTATCTGTACATCACAGGAGGGCGGCGGTCCTGTATTTCTTACCCTTAGAAACTCGCTTCTGCTCCGGCTCTGCAAACAATACACAGACCTCTGAAGTGCAGGATTTATTCTACAGCCGAGGGACCAGTGAATCTTTGAGCAGCCGTTTCCCAGGTTGTGGAGAGGTACAGTGATTTGCCACCGCGGGGAGACTTGCACTGCGATTGTGCTCTCAGGACATCTAACTCATAAGCTGTGCCCCGAGACAACCAGGGCGATAGATCTGTAAAACCAAAGAATCCTGCCAGCTCAAGAGCTAGCAAGGATGCACAATGCATTTCTTTGCACAGGAATAATTTAATTCTGGAACGTACACATCATGTTAGGGTTTCCTGATATCAAGGAAATAGATATTTCTTTTGGAAAAATTTGAAGCCAGAGTTCTAATATTCTGGGAAGAATAAACTGCGAAATTGGGCTTTTTGATTTTACCAGAGTAGCTTTCTTCAAGGAGTAAAGGACAGACTCCCTTGGATGGTTAGATAAGAATTATCTTCTGTCTTCTATATTCTTTATTTATGGTTCTTTCTCATTCTAACCCAGAAAGCTTAAGAATATGTATCTTAAAAGAATTACGTTATGAAAATATTTAACCTAATTTTTTAAATTTGAAAGAAATATCATTTATCAATCTGTTATGGGCCTACTGTAAAAAATTTTTGTTATGGGCTGAACTGTGTCTCCCTCAAAAATTGTATGTGGAAGTTCTAACCTCCCAATACCTCAAAAAATGACCTTATTTGGAAAAAGGGTCATTGCAAATATAATTAGTTAAGCTGAGGTCACCGTGGAGTGGAGTGGGCCCTTAATTCAGTATGACTGGTGTCGTCATAAGACGGGGAGTTTTAGACACAGGCATACATGCAGGGAGACAGTGCCTTGTGAACACGAAGACAGCCTGGAATGGCTCCTGTCCTCACATCCCTCAGAAGGAACCAACCCTGCAATACCTTGATGTGGACTTCTAGCCTCCAAAACTTTGACATTTCTGTTGTTTAAGCCACCGTTTGTGGTGCTTTGTTGTGGCGGCCCTAGGAAACCAATACACAATTTTTGAAAATCTCTTTTCAAGTTGCTGCCGTAACTATATGTGTGTTAGGCAGGATGGCCTTTAAATTATCAGGTGCTCCGTCTTCTATATCATCTGCGACTGAAAATCCAGGAGGCCTAGGGAACCCCTGGATATTATGGGGTTTGAAGTAGATATCTGCCAAAGTCCAAATGAGAATTTTATCTTCTATTATTACCATTATTTATGTGGATTAAAAAGCAACATTAATTTTATTTGATATTTCAAAGCATATTGAGGACAGTGCAAGATTTTTATATTGGTCAATTATGGGTCAAAAAAAAGAAAAAGAGAACTGCTTCTTAGGGTTAGTTTTTCATGTCTTTAAAAGGACTAGATGGATAGAAAAACGACTCCACTGTTTTAGGTTGCATTTAATACTCTATAGGAAATCAAATTACATATAGGTAGAGACCTATATGTTTATAAGATTGAACAGTATTTGTGAAGTTTTTTGTTTTTATTTGTTTAGAGGCTTTTCAGAGAGACTGTTTTTTCTTAATACCTGCACCTTGTTTATTTTTCCACATTGATTTTTAAATGCTTCTAACATTTTACATTTTCTGCCTTGTATTCTAAGCCCAGTAATTTCCTGGTTTTCCTCTTCTCTCTCTGTCAAATTGGCTGTTATTTTCAAGTCACTGACCCACACACTTACACATGACCCTTTTACATTTCCTCCATGCCTAAATGTATTTTTCTCTTACCATAAACCCGAGACACATCTTTTGAAGCACATAGAACGTCTTTTATGTCAGGAAGCCACTTTCATGCCCCCATCTTTGACATTATAGAATGCTAATAAAGACCCCTCCGTGTGTGTGCTTGTGCGTGGCTGGGTGTGTGTGGACCAGTGTTGCGCTTTAAGAGCATATTCTTTTAGTGACATCTGATTTCAGTACTTTGCCTTTTATGAGAAGTGATTGAACACAGTCCTCTTAAGCTGTATTGGTTCCTGACTTCTTTCAAATCTCAAGTTGTGTCAAAATCATTACAGAGATGGGCTTCCCTGGTGGCACAGTGGTTGAGAGTCCACCTGCTGATGCAGGGGACGCGGGTTCGTGCCCCGGTCCAGGAAGATCCCACATGTCCCACACGCCGCGGAGTGGCTGGGCCCGTGAGCCGTGGCCGCTGAGCCTGCCCGGAGCCTGTGCTCTGCAACGGGAGAGGCCACACCAGTGAGAGGCCCGCGAAGCCCAAAAAAAAAAAAAAAAATCGTTTCGGAGAAACTGCATTACTTTTCGAAAAAAAGAATCCATGTCTGTATACTTGTTTTTCCACCATTTTCTGAGTTTGCAAAGTTATGAATTTATATTTATCTTTTTTTTGTCAAGCTGAAGATTGGTCTTGGAGAGCTGTGGAGACATGCCCTCAAGTCCAGCCTCCAGGTTACGAGGTACCTGGACGATAATTCTTCCACGCTGTATGCAATCTCCTCCTACACAGCTCCCTGCAGGGTTTTATGGAAGGCTCTAGAGGTCAAGGCTGCTGAGCAGGGAAGCAGAGAGCTCTCTTTGCCTTGCCATGCTGTGGTAAATTAATACTTTGGGAGTTATATAAAGGAAGTTTTGTGGACATCCCACTGATAGGAGAATTAATTCATTACTTGCAGGTTATTAATACATGCTCAGCAAATAGGTTTTTAAGATTGTTAAGAAGAGGAAAGTATAGTGGCTAATTAAACTTCCCATTTACTTTGTAGATTTCAGTTTGTAATTTTCAAAAAAAGTGTGTGATGTGGCCAAAAAGGTCTCTTTTTTAAAAAAAAAAGATTTAAAAATTGAGAATTTTATAGAGTAAAATCACTCTATGAGCCTCATTGTTTTAGTGGCAGAGAAGAGACGGAAGAGCAGATTTCAATTTTCATGGTGCTGTCGCAAACTGAAGATGTCTAAAAAAGAATTGACCCAATTCCTCAGGTTTTGTGAATGTCTCTTTTAAAATTCTGAGATCTCATTGTACATGGGAAAGAAAAGATATTATTCATATGCAAAATAAAGAGAAGAAATAGTTGATATAAATTTAGTCAGTCTGATTAGAGACCCACTTTATCTTTTAGCTGCATTTAGGATTTGAGCCTTTAGTTCCCCTCGCTGTCATTTATTCCCCTGAGACTCCAGCAAGACTGTAGGTCCATGGCTGGTCTTTAGGACATCTTTGAATAAATTAGAACAGGCTCCCCCTCTGGGTGGATGCGGGTACAGCGCTTGAGGCCTTTGTGAGAAGAAAGCATCCCTAGAGCAGCATCCTTCAGCTGAATGGCTTTGCCGCCAGTTTCTTAGCCCCCGGTGGAGTCCACTTGTGCATGGGGCCTTTGGGTTATGCCTGGCCGGCCAGTCATACCATGAGTTTGCATGTTGGCTATACTACTGTTAGGCCCATTCTCCTGTGTTGTCACTAACCTGCTTATTCTTAAGAAAAACGTGTGACAGGTCTACAGCTTGGGAATCAGAGCTCCCGTTCGAATCCTCTCTCAGGAGAAAGAGCTCAAGTGGAAACAGACCTATTTACAGATCAGCAGAGGAGGTCCATGTCAGACCTCAAGGATCGTCAAGCACACTAGGGAAACCAAGAACATGAAAGAGAAAACTGAAGAGAAATGAGCGACAGAGCTGATACCGGGGAGATGGAAATAATATAGAGAATGAAAGACGACTCAAATAAAACAAACCGACTTAAACATTTCTTTCACTGACATATCCAGGGAGATGTAAGAAGGTACCACAAAGAATGTAAAAAGGACAGAATGGTATGGAACATGAATAATTCAAGAACTTCAGTTCAAAGAAATTAAAAAAATTAAATTTGAGTAATTTCCCAGAATGTAGGGCAACAAGATAAAAAATGAAGCTATCAGACCATTGTGCAGTGCAGATGTGGAATGGAATTTATTGAGGGGAATTTTACCATGTGAGAAGTAGCAGAGGGCGTGCATCCCCCTACCTCTCATTGTCCCCACCTAGGCCAGGTGTAGGTGGTCTGCATTATGGTGATCAGGAATCTGGCGAGAGGGACTGTCCCCTAACACCCCATGCATTTATGGGTGCAGCAAGGGGACATCTGGGTGACTTCGTAACGGGGGGATCTCCCTGGTCATGTAAGGGGTCTCGCTAGGAACGAGGGTCCTCAGGAGACCACTGGCTGTTGTCATCCTGTTTCTCTGTGGAACTAACTCTGACGTCCTGAGCCTGTTCTCTGCAAAGCTATCAGGGCAGAGGAAGTAGGCCTCCAGGGTCATTTAGGTGTCTCTCCTCAGAGACATTGATGATCAGGAAGTGCAGAACATCTGACTACAAGAATTCCAAAATGATAGGGAAGAGAACATGGATAAGAGCACATTCACAAAGGCATTAGAAATAACAATGATTTCTTAGTGCCGGAGATGGATTCAAATCTTCATACTGAGAGTCTAAAGAAGGAAGAAAGTGAATGTAAGCCCCGACTAAGCATGTCCTCAAGGATTTTAGAATAACAAGGATGAAGAGAAGTTTCTGAAATCTTAGGAAGAAAAAACAAACAAAACAAATCAGATTACCTAGAGAAATTAGAATCAGACTGATAGCACACTTTTACCTCCAAAATGCAGTGCTAGAAGATAATAGAGGAATACCTTCAGAATTCTGAGGAGAAATGCTTTGGAACCCAGATTCCAAATGGAGATAAATTATCAATCAAGTGTGAGGCCAGAGAAAACATAATTTCAGACGTTTGAGTATTCAATACATTTATTCCCCCCATGCTTTTGCTTAGAATGTTAATTAAGTACTCCAGCAAAATGAGATATAAATCAAGATGTGGGCCTGGGATCTAGGAAAGAATGGATTCATCCCAGATGAGTTAGTGAGGTAGTTTCCAGAATGATCACACATAGCAGTAACTGGGTTCCAGATTGGAGCAAGAAGATGGGGCCTCCAGGGATAAAGGATAGAGAACTCCACTCAAGAAACGATATGATTGAGGGTCGGAAAAATTAGAGCCACACAAAACTCCAGGAAAAAATAAAGGGCAAACCAAAAGCTGTGGTCCAAGTACAAAGCAAACTAAAACGTGTCACAGTAATAACTCCCTGATGGTGGCTAGCAAAAGAATAATTCATCTGACATTTTCACTAGGAACTTTGTCTTTCAAGTGTCCTAGGGTCATGACATTGGAATGTAGAGAAGGAAGTGGCGTCCTCACATACTAAGTGACCTGAAGAGTGAATAGTCACACAGTCATAATAATGTAATTCTGTTTATTGGCCTTTCAACTTTTAGAATCCACCTATAAAGAAGGCACAGAGAGCTTGATCATGGTTAAAGAACAAGATATCCATGTCTTCAGCTCTGAAAGTCTGAAAGTCCAGCTCTGCAGCGAGCAGATATGAGAAGTTGTATGGATGGTGGAAAGTACGGTGAGGGTGCTAATGGTCTCACCTTACAGAGTGAAAGTTGACCGATATTGTCAAAAATTGATGAACGAGAAATATTTAAATATATTATTCAAAACTACTCAGGTAATTAATAGAAAATTTTATATAATTATAACTTTACAACTGTATAAAAAAGAGAGCTATCTGAGTCAATATAATGAGCAGTATACTTACTTTTATAATGGGATATCAAAAATATTGTTAAGATTGGGAAACGATGGTGTAAATATATTCCTTCATTTTTTTGTACTATTAGAAGAGTTGAAACAGAAAGAGTTAAGAGTTTGTCTCTGATGAGTGTTGGGATGGTGAGCTTTGGGAAAAGATGGGGGAAAGGAATACTACTTTTCATCATGAATCCTTCACTACCACTTATTATTATGAACATATATTTCTTGATAGAACATGAAAAATCACTTGAAAATACTTGGAGTATAAATAATTCTATAAACGTGAAAACAATTTGGTTATTTTTTAGAAATGTGTCTTACTGAGTTTATATTTTTTAATATTATTTAGCATATTATTATATCAATACACAACTCCTCAATTACTCTGAAATATTCAACCATATTGATGAAATAAAAGTTCCTCTTAACTCTCATCCAATCCTGTTCATCACACTGGTAATATTCTGTCATCGGTCCTTTGAGACCATTTTATACACACTTATATTACACATATATGTATGTAGGGGAGCTCCTATGATTTTGTTTTATTTTAACATAAATAGACCTCTAAATATTGATATGCAACTTCCTTTTAACCTTGCTGTATGTCTCAGAGAGATTTTCATATGTATGTTTTCTATTTCTGTTTTGTATATAAGTTTGTTTGCATCATTTTTTTTTTTTTTTAGATTCCACATATAAGAGATATCATATATTTGTCATTCTCTTTCTGGCTTACTTCACTTAGTATGATGATACTAAGATAATACCACCTCTGGAACTTGAGGGCTCTGAGGTGTGAACATATAAATAGCTTTTATTACATAGACCAGCAGGGAATTTGTGCTAATAGAGAAAAGTTCTATTTCATTTAAGGAAAGGGGTTAGAGAGAAATGTTATTGGAGAAATTTAGGATTTTTGGAAATATCTGAGATTCAGAAACTTACAGGGTAGTTATGAATACACATATTATTAGAAAATTTCAATTCAGGTTTTTAAAGATAGTGACATGGAAATGCTGTGTTTGAATAAAAAAGCAATTTGACCTCTCTCTGTTTTTTTTTTTTTTGATCTCTCTCTTTTGATATTTATTGTGTTGACTTTTTGTAATTGTCAGGGGGTACAACAGACATCTCTGACCATTTCAGTCCTAACTTTGCCCTCTTCTCTAAGCCTTTTCCCATCCAGGAATATAACAATTGAGGTATATTGGGTTGAAGTGTGGGATGAGATATAGGTGTCTTGATATATACATTTACAAGGTAATGAGTTGTTTTTTTTTAAGGGCTAAGGGTTTACAATAAAAAAAAAAAGATTGTGTGAAGATATCCGCTCTCCCAGTGTGAACAGCTCTGTGAATATAGTCACATCAAAACAGCTCTGGCAAAATTTCAAGCATTCCCGTTGGAATATAAGGTAGGGTCAGTGGACAGGAATGAGTTACATCAGCTGGCTTACTATCTTTATTCACACTTTTTCTACAGTGGGGTTGGATGCTGGTGGAAAAAGAACAAAGAAAGAAAGAAAAGACAGATGACTTTGTCAATATGATAACTGGACTTCCTGGGAAATATAATAGATCAATGATATTTACTAGAATATCCTTACCTGTGGAATGTTCTTAACAGAATGTCTCTATTTAAAGACTGCTTAAAGTAAATAAGTTCCTAGGAATAATATCATGTAAGCTGGGGTATAAAATGGATACGTTGCATAAACTAAACAACCCCACTGTGAGGAAACAACTTCTCAGTACCTTGCTTACTTTGGGACATAGGACACTTGTTTGTGGCAGGAAGACCTTGGGAACTACCCTTAAAGCCCCAGATGTTTTACTTAATCCTCTTGATTATCTGTATCTTTGAAATTATTAAGTAATACCTGTTAACGAATAAGGTCTTTGGTTCACTTGAGTCTGAAATGACAATATTATCCTGTGTTTGCTCAGGCACTTGTGTGAGTCTGTGGTTTCAGAAGAGGCGTTTTTGAAGAGTTGAGTCTAAAAGCTGAGCAGAGGTTATTACCAGGAGGGCACAGGTGGATAAAAGGAGCATGGGGCTTCCCTGGTGGCGCAGTGGTTGAGAGCCCGCCTGCCGATGCAGGGGACACGGGTCCGGAAGATCCCACATGCCGCGGAGCGGCTGGGCCCGTGAGCCATGGCCGCTGAGCCTGCGCGTCCGGAGCCTGTGCTCCGCAACGGGAGAGGCCACGGCAGTGAGAGGCCCACGTACCGCAAAAAACAAAACAAAACAAAACAAAAAACTGTGGAAGTCAATGAAGGAATCCACCAGGAAGGAGTAGAATAACATGGGCAAAGCACTCCTAGTTTACTGTCTGATTTGTATGGTCTGTGTATCGCTGGATTCTTCAGGACTCAATTAAGTTTAACTTATTTTGATCCTCCTGTTTAAAGCATACATAGAATGAACTTCCTGGGTTCCTTTGAAGATCAGCATATCAGTAGTAAAATGTGATGACGTCTAGTTTCCATAAGAGAATACGTGTCATGTGCGATGATGGTATAATTTCCTTTATTCTCATTAGTCTAATGGATAGGAAGTCCTGCTGCATGCAGTGAAGGTGACGAGAAAGCCTCGCAGGAGGTACCGTTTTAGGCGGTTTATCTACGCCGAAGATTTTATGGCAGGAACCAAATCACATCTATATATTATTATACCTTATCACTGTGTACTCAGTAATTGTTTGTTATACAGAGGCAGCTGTGCCTATGTGAAATCCTTCATTTTCTTTTTAGAAAGGGGGATATATATGCTAAACATGAGCTAAACCCTTCTACTGTTATTATTAATAATATCAAGGAACATAAATATCTTAGCTTCCAGAAAATTGTTATTGCATATGAGTAGCTAAAAACTATTGTACAATATAGTGCCATTTCATCATTTTATGAGATTCCTTTATTGTGAAGTTGAGGTGACTGCTAGCTTTATTCAAGTCAGTGCAGTATTGGATTTTCATTACAGATTTTCATTTTCATGGGTAATCATGTTTTTTCACAATGCAACACTGTTCATTTATTACTTAATTTTCATTTTTGAGCTTTTGTTGTCATACATATTCTAAAGTGAATAAGTTTAAAGCAAGCCTCTTGTGACTAAAAATTTCTTATACTTCAACCTTTTGAAAGCTTACATAAACATTACATGTCATCGCGTTATGATATTGGCGCGTGGGGCACTTTTGCTTTCCTTTCCTTTCTATATTTTTTGTTAGACATGATGAGAATTTGACACACAAACTAAAATTCATAGCATGGAGAGAAAAGAGTAACAGAATGAACTAAACAAGGACAGACTGCTGGAATTAAGGTATTACACGTGGCAGAGCATTTTAATTATAGTGTACTTTTCTTAAAATTTTTCCTGGGCTTCCCTGGTGGTGCAGTGGTTGGGAGTCTGCCTGCCGATGCAGGGGACATGGGTTCGTGCCCCGGTCCGGGAAGATTCCACATGCCGCGGAGCGGGTGGGCCCATGAGCCATGGCCGCTGAGCCTGCGCGTCCGGAGCCTGTGGGAGACGCCACAACAGTGAGAGGCCCGCATAAGGCAAAAAAAAAAAAAAAAAAAAAAATTCCTACCTTAGCAATTGCTTTTTTATTTTTGTGCCTCTGATGACCTTGATGTTTCCTTGGCTGGTATTTATTGTTTTATGTTGTATCCTTGCTTTACCTGGAGATGTTTATGGTGTAGTTCTCAATGGTTTCCCCATTATTGAGAACTTTTTCACTGGGAATAAAATTTCATTTCATTTAAAAACCAGTCGGTTTAATGCAGTCTTATAATGACTCATCACTCAACAGCAGCGTTTTGGAGAAAATGTTAATTATATCATGAAACTTCAATTATCATAATGGTGGTAACACTTGAATTTTCATTTTTAATCCCTTCAGTGAGTTAACTCTTTCTGTTATGACTCTGTGGTGTAAGGTGGTTGGCCTGCGAATTACAAAACAGGCCTGGTTTTAACAGAAATTAGCCCCATGATTTTAGATTCATCTTGGAAACTGTCTCACCTAGGTTTGTTCAACTGTCTGTGGAAGGAATTTAACTTCCATCGAGCTCAAGATTTCTGACACTAATTTTCATGTTTGCTTGGTTTTCTTTTTTGTCTCCTCTGTCCCCTATTTCCCACTCTTTTCCTTTACCATTTTCCATGGTCCAGTCCAAGAGCTCACCCTGAAGGCAGCACTTTCTCTGCAGACATTAAGAATTAACAACCATGGTACAGTTTGATATCACTCTCTCAATTGTTCCTTTGGGGATTTACAAAGACAGCCCTCTTTGCGTGAGCTGTAAAAAGAAGTGCTAAACTAGTAACCCTAAAAATATATGCTAAAAGCCTAGAGTGAAAATATTGTTTAGAATTTTAAATATCAAAAATGCTCTGGATTTATTGTGCCTTTGAGGCTGAGTGAGATTTGTGCAGCCTGATTTTATATGTGACGGTGCTATTTTTGTCAGTTGACACAACATGATAACATCTTTTGATGGAGGTCCATGAAAATGTGGGTTGGAAGCCTTTAGGGGGTCACTGAAAGAATTACAGTCCCTTAAATGTCAACAAAAATGAAAGGACACTGTCATTTTCTATTGGTATTTATATATCTACCTGCACTTGGGGGAGAGTTTCTTTGCTAAGCCCTCTCACCCTTCCTCAAGAAATTTCTGCAAAAATAAGCAAATACTTTCTCAGTATGAGGAGCATGTTTGTAGATCTCTTTGTACAATGTGAATGTAAATACTGGAAATGAGAGCAAATGCCAGAAATATAAAAGCATTTAAAATATAGGTGGGGAAAAACTAGCTATTAATATAAAGAAAGAAATACAAAGAAGAAAATCTGTACTGATGGGTCAGTGCTGGCAGGAGACAGCTGCCTGTCTATTAACTTTATATTGAAAGAAAAAAAATTGAAATATGAAAAACTTTTTAGAAAACTACATTCCATTTGTAGTTGGAGAACAGAATTTCTAACCTCTTTTGCTTGTGAGGATCCAGAGAGATTCAGTGTCATGTAAAGAATTTGGTCTGCATATCTTGATTCAGTGAAAATTTCGTCACATGCTGGCTGCAATGATAGGCAAGATACTAACTCAAAGACAAACCTTAGTTTATTAGCTGTGAAACTGTATAATTCGGGGATTAAGAGAAGCATTGGAATGGAATCATAAATCTAAAAGTATCCAAGAACTACGTAAATACAGTAATACATCAGTATTTTATAGACAAATCATGTTTGCAACTCCAACCTTATATGTTTCTGTACCAATTTACCTCTATTTATGCACTGCTTTGTATCATAAATACATTCTTGGTGGTTTAGAAGAAAATGGCAAAATGTGAATTTGAATAAAATTAGAATTTAGAAAAAAATGAATTAAAATAGGAAGTAGATTTCAGGGGAAAAGTGAATCCCAATTTGCTGGCCACATGTGCTTAATAATGGTAATAGCTGAGGCATCAATTTGGTTCAGAGTTTCATTGCAGACGTAACAAAAAAGGGAGATACTCATTTATATAGATCTTACTATTTAATAAGGTACACATTGCTTATTTGCATATGTGATATGAGTGGCTTTTTCTGACATCTCCAAAATAAAAAATTCACTTGGGGCTTTAGAGAGAGGCACTAAGCAACTTAGAGATAATGGCCTCAAAAAACACAAAAACCAAAACCGCTAATGAGGAGGGGGCTATTCTTTCATTGCTACTCCATAAAAACTAAGTGTATAATAATGTATTGCCATTCAGGTACAACAAGGTAATACAGTCTAAATAGGCATTATTCTGATAATTTTGGTGGATACTAAGCTAAAATATGGATTATTAAAAGTTTTGTAGACTACGTTGGAGCAATATTTCATGAAGAAACAAATTCATTTCTTAAATATTAATTGAGCATCTACTATGTGCAAAATATGGTAGTCCTGGTTGTGGCGTGTCCATTTACAGAGATCATTTAATGTTGGTCTCTGTTAGGGGCCTTTTTCATATCTTCTCTCTACTCAAATCTCTATCAGCACCACTGTCATCCTCATTCTAAGATGTTGACCTTGTTTCTTCCTCCCCAGAGAAAATAGAAGCAGTCAAAAGGCATTTCCCCATTTATCATCTCCAATCTCCTGACCTCCATGCATCTACACCCTATACTCTGACATTCCTCCTCCAGTGTATGAGCTATCGCTGAGCCATCCAAAGCCATATATACTCAAGGACATTATTTCAACAACTGTCCTTCAGTCTTCTTGTCAGCATGCAAGTTTGATGTCATGTCCCATCAAAAATATCTTTTCCTCGACACTGCATCTCAGTTCCTATCCAATTTCTCTGCTTTATTTATAACAAGAATCCTTGAAAGATTTTTAAAAATATTCATTTTCTCCCATTTTTGTTTATTAAACATACTCTGATCAAATGTTGTCCCCATCAGTCTACTAAGACTGCTTTTGTAGAGGTTACCAGCGTCCTCTATTTTGCTAAATTTCTTGGTCAATTCTCAGTCCTTACATTCCTGACCTGTCATTCGCCCTGAGTGGCCACCTCCTCCTCCTTGCAAGACATCTTTCGTTTGGCTACAGGGACCCGGTTTTCCTGGAACACCTTTGTGGTTTCTTCTCAGCACCGGTGACTGTTTCCTTATCTCTCCAACCTCCCTAAATGCTGGAGTGTCTTCTCTCTTTCCTATCTATAATCAATAATCAATCTCTTGATGATCTCATTTAGCCTCATGGTTTAAACATCATTTAGACCAGTAATTGTCAATCCTCACTCCATGTTCATTACTGCCTATTAGTCCTCGTTACATCTTAACCCAGGAGGCTTTTGTAAAGACTGCCAGGGACTACAGATATTTTGATATACCTGGTTTGTGATGAATGGCCCCTTTGTGACCCTCTCCAGTTGATTCCAATGTGCAGCCAGACTTAAGAAGAGGCACACATATTAGGTAAAGACTAAACTCAGTTCTGAACAGAAAGAAGAAAAGAACTGTTCCTTTCCCTGCACACCCCATCAGCCACTTATCAGTCCTAAATATCTCTTAAATAAGTTTCTCCACTTCCATTCTTGTCATTTATGCTTTATTGGGCCAACTGAATGAAATTCATAAATATAACTAAGAGATTGAATAGAATGATGAAAAAGCGATCAGCATTTTCTCGTTTTCTTCATCATCCCTTGCTTTAAATTTCTTGCCCTTAGAAAGACATGTTATTATTTCATAACTGTTTTCTAATGCTTGTATTCTAGAATAATCATAAATTAAAAGACAGAATTTTAGAACAATGTAGATTGTAACACAGCATGTAATATGGTTCAATATTTAGCTCTGTGTGTGTAGGGTATCTGTAGGTGGGAGGTCTATAGATGGTTTATTTTCTTTGTGCTGGTTCTATTTTTATTAAATAGGGTTTAGAATCATCAAATATAATAAACGACAATTTAGAGATACATCTTATTTTAAGAACAAAACCTCACAACATATTACTATGTATGTATTCTACATACTTATAAATACCTGACATATTTTTATTTTACATATTTTTTCATATATTATTTTATACATTTTGACGTATTTGTTCAAATACTTTACATACTTCTGGTTCTTAGTGACAGTAGTGTTTGCCTAACTACTCTGTATATTAGAAAATGACACAAAGAAAGAAATATGAAGATTCCGTGGATTAAAACTCTAATTCGGTAACACAAATTAAAAGATACAAAATTGTCTATGTAAAGTGGTAATTTCCTTTGCTTTTTTTATACAGTCAGACTTCCTCTGGTATTCGCATCCAGCAACCCTATACTAGTTTTTACTAGCTATCATCACTTTTTAAAGAAAAGGCATTTTTTTCTACACAGATTAAAATGAAAATGCTTATGTAATTAAACCGGAAGATCCTAACTTTTAAAAATGCAGCTAGGCTGCACTTTTCATTCTCAATTTTGACCTTGTGTTAATAACACATTTCTCCTGCTAGGCTAAACATCTTTGCAGCTTATTGTAGGATAATTTAAGGGTTAATTGCTCCTGGAATCAAGACTAGGCAAGTTATTTTATTGTAATGAAATCAAAGCACATCTTGTTAGCAACTCTGTCCACAGTGCAATCACCGTTTAGCAGAATCATACAGTTTGGTGGTATTTGGCTTGAAAAAAAGAAAAATAAGAATGACTGGATCTTGCTCTTTATTTTCAAATAATGCTACTACCCCCCTTTAAAAAAATCTCACGTGTTTCTCCAGAATGTCCTAGTTGCTAGTGCTTTGCTATGATGCAGAATGCTGGAGTTGGAGTCTGGTGTAGGGCACTTTTTGCTCTCTGCATCCCCAAACCATGCCAGGACCTTGTTTCCAGATTCTTCACACAGAGCTTGTCACGGTACTTTCAAGACAGCTTCCAAAGAGCAGGACATTGCATTAGTTGGACAGTAAGCATAGAACAGAGAAACCCATCCAATGCAGGGGATAGATACTGAATAAATATCGCGTTGTCTATAAGTGAATACTGTTTTTGATTATAGAATTTACTCATTTTCTTACAACTTACCAAAATTTAACTCTGTGGTTTGCCTTCGTATATGCACTCAAGATTGTGCTTAACATGTGCCTCCTTTAGCAATTTAGACTAATTTCTCGATCTTCAGGGTGGCTTTGCCTGCTGTTTGGGATTTCTGACTCTAGATGGCGATGTAGTGCACATAATCCATAGCTCTGTTCAGGCTGGTTTTGAGCCCGTGCTCTCAAAGACTCTGATCAATGATGTCTGAATTTCAGAGGTATTTTCAACTCTGTGTGTTATATAAAACAGATTATTTATCCATACTGCTTAAATTACCTATTCATGGCATGCCACTTCATGCACTAAGTCATGTAATGCTGGTGTCTTTTAGTGGTTGAAAATTAAGGAATTGTTTGTGTGTGGACAAAATAGAATATGACATAGACCCCAAGAAAGACCGCTTCTATTGTTTTTGTTGCAACAACTTAAAGATTTTGGGGTTTAATTTTTCACTAATGCCTGCTTTCTGGTGGACGCTGAAGATAAGGTGATGCTCATGAAAGAGGGAGACGTCTGGTAATTAAAATATTATACCCTGTGATTCACCCTCAATATGCACAATAAGACTCTGTTTTTGGGGCAGTTCCACTTGAAAGCAGTGACACAACGTTACCTTGATTATCCCTAAAATTTCCTATTTCATATATTTCCCTTTCCCTAATTTTAAGGTAGGAAGGGGAGTCATGTTTCCTCCCGGAGTTATACACCGCCCGAACTTTAAAATGATAACGCCTGTCCCCAAGCAGAAAGTGTTTCCTAGCTGCGCGTCTGAACCTCTTTTCCACCAGGTTATGACCCTGAGCGGTTCCTTCTCTGACATCTTTCTCTTCCTTCTTTCTTCCCTTCTTTCCCTTTCCTTCCTTCTCCCTCTCTCCCTTCCGTCCTCACTTTCTCTCTCCCCTCCTTCCTTTCCTCCCTCCCCTCTTCTTTCCTTCTTTTGACCTAAAACAATACAACAGCCAGTTACCAGCAAAAGGCGTTTATTCGGGAACACCGAAGATTTGCACTTACGAACCTACCTTCCATAGCGAACCACAGGCAAGCCTGGAGAAGGAAAGAGAGGACCTTCTTTTATAGAGGAGAATGGGGGGGGGGTTGGGACGGGCTGTTATAAATAAAGAGCCCATTGGAGGAAACTGAGGGTTCCAAGTGTAGTGGCTTTTCATTGGCTGACTTGTGGTGGTCTTTCATTGGCTGGGCTGTTGCTAAGCTGAGCCAGCGGAAATTCTTCCTTCCTCTGGCTTGGTAGTAAAGTAGTAACCTTCTTCCTGTTGGAGATGCAAAGGCACATCTCCTCCTGCTGGGTCAGCAGTTGATGGCAAGTGGTAGGGCTGAGAGTGCTCCCTTGTGGCCCCCTGACTCCATTTTAAATGAGGTTTCTGATCATTTTCACATTTCTTTCCTTCCTTCCTTTTTTTTTTTTTCTTCACTGGAGTGTATTGAAATCAGTACAGCCTTGGAGATTTGTTGTGAGTTGAATTTTCCTGAAACCTCATGCATGTTGAGCAGCCTTGGAAAAGTGACAACTTCTCTGAATATTATTTTTCTCCTCTGTAACATAAGACTAACTAATAACGCTTTTCTCATACAGCTGAGAAGGGGGACAAATGAGTGAATGTGGTACGTCAGTGGGCACGTAGTATCACACCCAAGAGCGGCTAATTCTGTCTTTACAGCAGGAGCCGAATAAATGGCAGCTATTACTATGTGAACGTGCTTTACATATTTTAGTGTAATTTTTTTCATAGAACGTGCTTATGCTATTTAAAAAATATATTACTTACAATTCCTCAGGAACTTAGGGTCACTTCAGTCTGAGATTTCACCTTCCTGATGAAGATCATCTTGGGTCAGAAGCTCCCCTGTGCACATGGGCACAGTCCTAGAGCCAGGCTGGACTAAGCATCCCGAGACCCGCTTTGGGCTCTGCCATTAACTAGCCCTGGGCCCTGTATTGAATCTTTTCTTTGGTGGGAGAGGGCCATTCATTCTTCTGCGGGATTTAAAGGAGATTATATTATCTATCTTCCCTGGGCTGCTCTCAGTTTGGGCCATGTCCAGATGGGAAGCCAATAGACAGGAATGGGGGTGTGATCAATTTATTGTTTCTTCTCTATTCTCTTTCATGTATTTCTCTTCTTACCAGCTAGCTCCCTGTGCTCTGGGATCTAAAGGAGGGAGGAACGTTTGATGGTGGAAATGAGAGGAAGGGATGGGGAAGGCTGTTAATTACTTTCATTGCAAGTTTGAGGCTTCCTTAGACATCTGTCTTCCTGATGCTGAGACCTTGCACCAGAAATGTCCTGGATCCTACAAAATGTATCTTCTCTGGCTTGCTTTTGAGTTTTCCCTTGACCCCTGGGGTCTTGCCTCTCCCTCAGCTGGTCCTCTTAGCCACCCCCAGACCAACATCATCTGGTCCAGGGGAAAAGTGGACATTGGCCTACTGCTGAAGATCTGTTGGCATGTGGGATGGGCTTAACTGCACATTGATCCTTCTTAATAAGTCCTTTCTCTAGTCTCTAACTTCTTTCATAGGCAGGGAGTTTGTGGTCTTAGAAGAACAGTATAACTGGCTTCTGCCCCCTTACCTGCAAGTCTCACCTCAATGGTCTGGCTCTTCTTTTTGGGATGTGAAAATGTTAGCATTTGTTGTTCTGATCTAAGTCTTTGGGCCCCCAGTGAAAATGAAACAATAAACTCCCATTTTATGTCCTATTCCATCCAGATAGGTCAGTCACACCAGCTTTGTCATTTGTGTAGTTTTGGGCACTGTTTCATAAAAAGTGAAAAATATATATTAAAAAAAAGCCCTAAAGGTCCCATTTAGCTTCTCTTCTCACTCCATGTATTAAATGTCCCTATTTGTAATTCATTATTTCTGTTTAAGTTTTAAATTATAAGTATTAGTTGACTTTCTAATGGATTGCATTTGATTGTTTGATTGGTGATTGATTCTAAAGGATTTATTTCGTATCCATCCTTAACACTTACAGCTTTTGAGGTAAGGAGATGAGCAAAAACCCCCATCTGAGAGCGACATTTGAAGAGCCAAGTGTCCTTAGCTGACACATGAAGCTGACCATTCAGCTCTGCTGTTTTCTGGAGAGCCAGCAAACCATGCTGATAACATGCCCTTTGCTTCATCGTTTGTGACATAATTCCTGAACTTCTGAACACTAGAATAAATTCAGCAATGATGGCTAGAGTGGCCAAGATGACTGAGAACTAATTAAGAACTATTGAGAAAGGAAGTGTTTGCTCCACAGCCCAGAGCCACGGATAGCTATGAGATCCTAAGAAAGAGAACAAAATAACCTCTAAATTAATAAATAGGAAGTCTTTCTCAAAGGCCATGTCTCATATACCCTTTTGACCATTTTCTCTTATAAATATCAATATAGTCATTAAGATTTAATTTTAAAGGTTTTGAAATGTAGTTCTCAGGAGTAGACAGTGACCTTAAAATTGGACTATACAAATAAATCACATCCCACTGGCAAAGGATGATGCAAAATAAATTAGTGAACTTTAAAAGGCTAATAAATTATATTGTACTTCATTGTGATATATTTTAATCACAATGAAATTGATATATTACAGTTAAGTTTTTCAAGCATGTTGAATAGGAAATTATGTTTTCTCTTCAACTCCTTCATATACTGAACATAGAATGTCTGGATATGAAATTCACCCAGTGTCAGAGAATACAGGAAACTCTCCTGATGTGAAGAAACACCTTTGAAGGTTCAGGAATATTTTATAAAATATAAAATCCAAGAAGGATGGCCACTGCTTTTACCTCACTCTGGATGTTCTCAGCTGGGCTTTTGTTGAAGCATATGGAGTTGATTTAAAGAGAAAATGCTGCTTCTGATTCTGCAATAACCCTCTGCTTTGACTCTAGAATATCAGTCTATTCTGGAAGCTAGAATGACAACTGGGAGTGTACTTTGAAAAATGGGAGGAGTTAATGAGGTCTTTTGTTATATGATTATGTTCTCTACTTTCCCATATAATTTGCTATAAGGTAATTCAACCTGTATTCTCCCATCTGTTAATGAGGATGAATAGCTACACAGCCTGTTTTCGGGACTTTAATTGCTTGCTAGACATTGCAGATCTTTTCTAAGAGTGCTTATGATGCTTGAGAGAATGGTTCCATTCTTGGAGGGATTCTGCTAATCGGACTTTTGGAATAAGCTCTGATGGTAAAACTGTTGAGAAGACCATTATGAGGATGCTATCAAAGTCTTGGAAGTGAATTATAGGCAGTGGGAGAGTCCTAAGGGTGGGGAAGGAGAGAGGGGGAGCCTGTGACAGCTCTGACCAGATCTTTCCTGTTCTTAACTATAATGAAGTAGAGTTGTTTCTTTTTAAAATTGCTCTCATTAAAAGCAAGGAGTAAACTACTAAATCTTCATCTCATGACAATTTTGTGATCTCTGTATGGAACGTAGCATTCATTTCCTCCATCTGGCTTAATAGTTTGTAGCATATTTCCTTGATAAACTGTCTACTCGCCTCTCCTTTTATAATTTTCCTTATGGTAATCAGAAACCTCCTGCCCAAGAAAAGTGTACCTCGAAAGTCTGCCTGTCTATCTATCTATCTGTCTGTCTATCCATCCATCCATCCATCCATCCATCCATCCATCCATCCATCTATCCATCCATAATAAATCAGGTATTCCCTACAAGTTGCTATTAGCTACCAGGAATGTGCCTAGCGCTGATTATGAAGCATGCTGGGAGACACAAAGAAATAATGTAAGAGGAAGAAGTGGTTAATGTAGAGAAATGTGGAAAAGAGGAGGAATAGAGATCAGCTGGACCAAAAAAGGAATATGAAAAATCTGAGCTCTGAGATAAGACCAAACAGGAATGTGAACAATCGCACCAATGTCTTTCCCTGGAGCCCATGACTCTGAACAGTGAAAGAATATTCTGAAAATTGATGATGGAGTGGATTTGAGGTTGGTTCCAGGAGCCCTGCAGATACTGTAGGATAGTTGAACAATGATCAGGAAAGGGCAATCTTATACTCAATGGTAGTTAGCAATAAGGCTGAAAGTTCTCTGTATATTCTCTTTGCAATTAAAAAATAAAACAAGGAGGGGATATGGGGATATATGTATACGTATAGCTGATTCACTTTGTTATACAGCAGAAACTAACACACCATTGTAAAGCAATTATACTCCAATAAAGATGTTAAAAAAAATAAAAAATAAATAAAACAAGTAGAAAGGTCCAGTTTGAGTTTTTGGCAGTGGGTAAAGCTAGGAAGTTCCCTGCCTTCCTTCTTGAAGAAGGGATGCAGTCAAGGGCAGGATTAGTCATGGGGCCACAGTGAGGGGGAAGGGTGCTTGGTGTGCGAGGGAAAGTGCTCATACTTTCATCGTGCTTGATGTCCCACTAGCTAGCTATCTTACGCATGGTGGTGTATATATGTCCATCTTAATCTCCCAATTCGTCCCACTCTCCCCTTCCCCCGCTGTGTCCACATGTCTGTTCTCTACGTCTACGTCTCTATTCGCGCCCTGCAAGTAGGTTCATCTGTACCATTTTTCTAGATTCCACATATATGCGTTACTATATGATATTTGCGTCTCTCTTTCTGGCTTACTTCACTCTGTATGACAGACTCTAGGTCCATCCACCTCACTACAAATAACGCAATTTCGTTTCTTTTGATGGCTGAGTGATATTCCATTGTATATATGTGCCACATCTTCTTTCTGCAGGCCATTTGACTGGTGTATTAGCGCGTGTGTGTGTGTGTGTGTGTGTGTGTGTGTGCACACAAGTGCGTGTCTGTGGAATTGGCTTACACAAGGATGACGCATGGTTAAGTGGTCCTTTGGGCTCTGTCTCAGCGTCTGGAGCTTGAAGTTCCGGGCAGACAGTGGGAAAGGGAGGAGAATGAGGATGCTGCGATCCCACGAGAGCACACTGACACTCATTCCTGTTCCTGCTGCCTCAGACCTTGCTGACGGGGGTATCCAGCAGCTGCCAGGGCCCTTCTTTTTTTTTTTTTTTTTTCAGTACACGGGCCTCTCACTGTTGTGGCCTCTCCCGTTGCGGAGCACAGGCTCCGGACACACAGGCTCAGCGGCCACGGCTCATGGGCCCAGCCGCTCTGCGGCATGTGGGATCTTCCCAGACTGGGGCACGAACCCGTGTCCCCTGCATCGGCAGGCGGAATCTCAACCACTGCGCCACCGGGCAAGCCCCCAGGGCCCTTCTTGATGGTGCTGAGACACACACCTGGCCCCGGGGCTCCTGTATACTGATGGGGTGATTCAGCAGATCAGCGACAGTGTCCATGTGCTTCAAAGTGGCTGCTACCTCTCTTCCAACCTCCAGAAGCTCCCCAAATCTCCCCTGTGGCCCATCCTAACCAGACACACACAAGAAAGGGAGTTCTGGGGACTGTCCTTCCACCTGGGCACATTGGCACACTGCAAGGGAACCATGCTAGTAAAATCTGTGATGGCTGTGGTGGTGGTGGTGGCGGTAGTGACATTGACATCAGCTGACATGTATTGAATGAATGATTTCCGTTTATTAGACGCTGGGCTAAGCTCTTCTTATGATTATTTCACCAGATCGTAACCACAATCCTATGAAGTAGGTTTTATTATCTCCCTCTCAGATAAAGAACCGGAAGCACAGAGACTCCGTAATTGCAACAGCTAACACGATTGGAACCCAGGTGGTTCTTAAACAATTGTTTTCAAAATATCACCTCCACAGCATAAGTTTATTTGTACAAATGGTTACGTTTCTCAGTGGTTAAAATGTCACCTCTGTGTTGAAGGAAGAATGTGTGTGTGTGTGTGTTTAAACTTCAACTGGGAAGAGTATCCATATAGCCACTTGTCTTCACAAACAAGATTAGTAAATTCGGAACACTGAACTTTGACAACTAGTTAGATAATTTATCCCAAGATAACTAGTGCACCTCTGATACAAAAGGGTTTCATGGTCGTTTCCCATCTCACTACAAATGTTGTAATGACCCTAATATGCTTTAAATGTGCCGTTTATGTAAAAGTTGCCACGTCCATGACATCCTATAACACATTGTGCATCTTGCTGCGTTTGCTTACTTGTGAATAACGCAGTGAAGAAATTCACTTGCTCATTGATTCACTCTGGAATTCTCTGTGTTTCAGCTGGAGCAGCTGTTCCAAATGGTTGTTTACACAATTTTTCCATAAAACATTGTTTTCTATCTAAGAACTAATTTAGCATTGAGACCATATCTTTCCCGATATTTCTTTCTATTGGCCTACAGAAAGTAGCTTTTCAGTGTGTTTCATTGTTGAAAGAGAATCTATAATGTACCAAAATACTATAAGCTTCATACATTAGCAACATCTGTATTTTCAGGCAACTGTGTAACAGTTTCCCCACTCTACATATTTTTTTCTAACATTGTTTTTTCAATTTTTCAGCAATGTTTTCCACGTCTTCTAACAGTATTTGCAGACAAAGGAATGCATTTTGCTTTGCTATTATGGTGTCCTTCATGTATGTATTATTTCCGCCATTTTTAATACATCTGAAAGAACAAGTGTTTTCCAAATTTATGGGGTTTTGTTTTCTATTTTCGAGTGAGAAACCTCAAAAAAGCCTTCTCAGCATTTGAAATTCTGTAAGGTACTCTATTATCATTTGCTGAAAAATTGAGGTGTTTTCATGTTCTTGATACTTAATTTTAAAATGAATTACTGATTATTAGCTAATATTTCACAATATACATTTAAAGAGAAGCCTATTGCAAGTGATAAGCAGTTTTCTTATACAATTTTTTGATCTTTTATCAGAACTAATTACTTCACCATCATTGCTTTTATTTTTTCAAAGCACTTTATTTATTTATTTAGGCCACTCCGTGCAGCATGTGGGATCTTAGTTCCCTGACCAGGGATCAAACCCGCGCCCCCTGCAGTGAAAGTGCAGAATCTTAGCCACTGGACCTCCAGGGAAGCCCCACCATCGTTGTTTTTAAACTCATAAAAACAAAGAGCTTGGACTAGGACAATATGATGGTCACATTGAATATTTTTTGCTGTTTGATTGTGCTTGCATTATTAATATTATCTTCAATTTTGATTTCTTTGCAGACATCTTTTAGAACCAGCCTCCCATTTTGTGGTTTTTAATTAAAAGCTAGGAAATATAATCTATAACTCCACAAATTTGAACCAGTGCAAATGGTTATATATTCATGACAGACTTTGGGCGAACATCCGTTTTCAATCCACATGGTAAACATTAGTAGAATTGATTTTTTCCCCATAATTTTTAGATAAAAATAGCTATAATTGGAAGTTCTAACATCCTGTTTTGGAGGAAGTTTTGGGTACTAGGAGAGGACTGGAGATTAGAATACTATCTAGACCTAGGAGAAGGGGCCCAGGAGGCTGCTAAGCCCACCTCACTCCTCAACCTTTAGACTTCACAGAGGTTATCAGTGATGATCAGAGGACACATTGGTAACTTGAGGCAAAAGCTTCATGAGGGTCAACAGGATGTAACTTCGCCCAGCCTCCCTGGGCATTTAGTTCTCTGAATTCTCATGGAACAATAGAGTAAGTAAGTTTCAATGAAATCACTGTGTGAAAACATGCAGCTTTTTTATTTTTATCAAGGTGTATGGCTTCTATATATTTGACTTAATTCAGTAGTATTCCTTAATTTTTTCTGTATTTCTATAAAAGGGATACTATAGTACCAATGTCAAATAATTTAAGGGACAACTAGTAATGATTATAGTCTCAAAATTCCCCTCCTTTTATGTATTGAGTTTGTTATTGACACGAAATTGTGGTGAGTTACTAACACATACTGAAAAGGAGTCTGTGGAAGAAAAATAGAGAATTAATATTGTTTGGGGACATATTTGCTGTGAAAACAGTCACTCCTGAATATTTCTGTTAGTTCTGCCTATAGCCTTATTCGTAGTGACATCCTGTACAATATATACTTTGCTACCCAATTACGACATGCAAAAAGTGAGCTGAAAAAAGACCTCAAGATTTTGACTCAGGATAGCGAATGTTACCGCACTGGTATCAGTGAAGTTGTATAGAAAGGAATTCAGGATTAAAGATGGTGAATCCCTCAACTTACGGAATTACTGTTTGCCAGGGTCTGTCCTAAGTCCTTGAGATTCAACCACAAAGAAAGCTTATACATTGTACAATGAAAACTGGGAAGGAGAAGGCAGTGTAATCTTATGCATCCAAAATATCTACACTGCACAGAAAATTGCAGATATCAGTGAACATTTCAGGTGGCTAAATAGAGACATTAAAGCAAGTGTTATTCTAGGAAAGTGATTGAACTATGTAGCCAGATGGACAAACTGATAACATGAATGACAGGTGCAGAAGAGATGCAGGCAAGCTCTCAGGGTCTGCTCTCTGGGCATTGGCCGGATCACCTCTTGGGCTAAATGTAGAGAATCAGGGAACATCCTGATGGATCTTTCTGAGAATTTTATTTCTTGCAAGGTAGAACATTGTTTCTCAAAATGTGAATATGCAACACCCACACTAAAAATCTTACAGTAGATATTTTATAATTCAGACTCTTGGGCATTCCAAGGATTCAATAAATTCTGCTTGTGGCACCAAAGTTTCTGATTCTTAAAACCAGGCATCCTCGATGATACTTGGTGATACTTACATACACACAGAGTTTGAGAACTGCAAAGACATGGGAAACAATTGACTGAACTGATTCTCTGAACGCAGTCTAACAGGAGTTGGTGAGGGAACTTAAGGAAATGTGACTATTTTAGCCAAGGGTGTATTATCGTCAAGGAAGGAGAAATTGAAAATAACCAGACTGCTTTGCTCTCCTCTATGATAGCAGATTTCAAAAGCTTAAGTGAAATGTCAGCTTCATTTCAAAGCACAAGTTTCTGGAAAAGAAATCGCTTGAGAGAGTTGAGTTCCTCTTGGAATTCAATCCAATGTGCAATTGTTTAACTTCCCTGTGATGAACAGGGTGCAGTATCTAAAGATGCCAATCTGGCTGTTTGTGTAGGAGCTTCTTAGTTCCCATTTCTGAAAGGATGTGGACAAGACAGAGAAGACGCGATGGGGCTCCCTACTCAAGAGCGAATAGCAAGTGTTGGCACAGAGCTGTAGGGTGTAAGGAAGGCTGTGTCCTGAAATGAGCAGACGCCAAAATGCTAGCAACACAGGTCTATTCATTTATTTATTTAATCTCATTAGTTTTTCATTTTACAAAGATCAGAAGAGGAAGGTTTTGCTATTAGAGTTTATAGTGAAATGATAAGTGTTGACCTTTTAAACCGCTACTCTATTTCTATCTTCTAAGTTATTTTCACACACACAAAAAAAGTGTGAAAAAAGTATAGATAAAAACCAAAAGAGGACTGTTTTTCCCCAAACGGACATATATCGGAACTTGGCATTGTCACTAGTTCTTGGACTTTAGGAAATTTCTTGCTTCTTTGAGCATCATTCTTCTATCCTTCTTATCTTAAAAATGGGGAAAAGTATCTGACTCATAGATTTATTATGGATAATAAAAAAATAATAAAACTCTTGTGCAGATACACAAAATTGTTATTTTTCAAAATAGTCAAGTGTTGGGCTCAAATTTCTTCCTACCCTACCAAAGGCATTTGCAAATGAAATTGGAAATTGCTGAATCAGGTGGGTCATTTTTGATGCATGTGGAAAACGGGAGAAATGTCAAGACAATGTCATTCTGATTTTTAAACTGGGGACAATGTCATTTAGAAAAGTAGAGATTCGTGTGCTTAACCTTGATCTCTGGCAGGATTTTTATTCATACGATTCAAAGAATGGAATGTTTGCGTGTAGACCTAAGACACACCAGGCGCAGACAGCAGTTTGCTATGAGCAAATCACATCAGATTCACTGAGTTTCTTTCGTTGATAAGGCGTCATCCATCAGGGAACCTTGTTGGCAGAAGTGTATGAATAATTGCAAAGCATCTGTTTCGTTGTGTTTAAAAATTAAGTGGCTATAGCTATGATTGTTGGATTAGGAACTGACTGAGTGTTGATAATGTTTTTCATGTTAAAAGATAAACTGAGGCACATGAAACATTTTAACAATTCATTTGAGCAAAAATCCATTCGAGTTGGGCAGCACCCAATCTAGCAGGTAGAAAGGAACTCCAAAGAGCTGTACGAAATGAGAGTTTTACAGGCAGAGTGGAGTGGGAACAAGGAAGTTATACTTTGCAAAAAGAGCAGGTTGGTTATTGCAAAGTTACTTTTCTTCAGGGGACGGCAGGGGCGTCTCAGGCAGGTTACGTAACTACCGCTGATCAGCTGATTCCTGACTGACTGGTTTAAGATCCCATTTCCCGGAGAGCCGAAACTGTAATCAAGTTTGTCCTGGTTTGGCCACATGTAGCTTAGCGTAAGTGACTCCATTTTGGGCCTGCTGTCTTGTATTTAACACATTCTATTCATTTTCCTCAGAAACTCGGTGATCACCCCTTACAGCCTGTTACCGTGAAGAATTAGGTTGATAGATAGAAGCTGGCTTGGGTGGTTTTCCTTTGCTGCTGTGGACGCGTTTTCCTAACAGTCCGTTCCTTTTAATGGAAGGACCCATGGGGTGGCTTTGGGAAGTGGGCCTGGGTGTGGGTAGAACACAGAGGGAGCCAGGCTGCAGATCCCCCCAAATGCCAACATAAAGGCTCCGAATCTCCAGGGACAACACTTGCATTTATTCCCGCGTAAAGCTGCCTTCGACGTTTTCGTTACACATGCGATTTCTTTCTTTCTTTGTTTTTTTTTCAGCATCTGATACAAAGCCCAGAGTTTCCTCAAGCTTTGCTCTTTCACTTGGGCTTGAGCGCCCAGTGGCTGCCTAGACAAACCACTTTTTTTGGAGAGTGGTTCTCAAGTTTTATTCAAGAAGTTAAAGCTTTTTTCCACCCGGCAGAACCCAGGAATGGGGAGAAGCAGCAGCCATGTGACCAGCTGTCAGGAATTGACCTTGTTAGTGGTTAAGCAGCCCTGGGCCCGAGGAACGGGGAGAGGCAGCACCCACTGGCCAGCTGTCGGCAATTAAGGTTGTCAGTGGTTACCCTGCCCGTGGGCGGGAGGTGCACACCTGCTTCTTATAGAGGTTGCTTCTTGGCGTCACTTTGCTCAGAGCTCTTCTGGGAAGGACTACGCTTTCCTCTGCTCTCTTGGGTGAGTGTTTCTCCTGGCTTTTATGTTTTCCATCCGTCTGTTTTTCAGCATTTCGGAGTGTAGATTTTCCACGTCATGCTTTCCAACCTTGTTATGATTTTCTGCTTCCCTTTTTGTTTTCTTTTTGCTCTTTGTGTGGCCCTTGAGAGATACACAAGGTTAGTAGACCTACTGGTTGTTTTCTTTGGTTCACAACGTTTATATGGTTGTTTTTTGAGGGGAAAAACCAAACCAAAGCAGGAGAAACTTTTCATTAGTCATGCTGACACGGTTTTGCAAAGTGCTGACATGGTTGTTTAGACCTCTGGAGAAATATTTAGTTACTGGAACCTTGTAAAATAAGCGTCCTTACCGCAGGTTTAGAGATGAGGAAACTAAAACTTAAAATAGTTCAGTTACTTGGCCTCAACTAGCAAATGGACGAGCTGGGAGCTGGCCCAAGTCTCATGACTCCAAAGGCAAAAATTTATAATAAATGTAAAAGCATTACAGTATATTGGGTGAATTGAAAATATATTTTTTAAATGCACTAAAAATCCAAGCTGGTGTAATGAGAATATGCATCTGTTATCATTGGTTTTCCATCCAGAGTTTTGTTTTTACATAGTTGTGTCAAAAGTTCAGAAATAGCAGAGGTAAAACCACTGAATCACTGAGGTAAGTAATTAGTAAAAATTTATTGTGCACACACACAAAGTTGGTGAACCGGGAGCCCTGAAACCAAACATGGACTGAGCCTCAGAGGCATGTTATAAAGCAGTTTAGCGACTGTGTATTCCTCACAGTGGTTGGTTATAATATTAGCGTTTTTTTGATGGTAAGGAATTGGTTAGCGTCTATCAACTTGGGGGAAAAATTTTAAGTTTCGCTTACGATTTTCAGAGGCATTAACAAGAGGTGTACGAGGTCAAGTCTCACTTGTCTTGCAAAATAAGCTAAATTAAGTGTTGCTTGTATGAGTAAAGTGGTTTTGTCTGCTCAGGAAGTTTCCAAGTCTGGTCTCCGTTTGTGTTTGATTTTAACAATTGTAATTATTATAGTGGTTTCCCATTTAAAAAACTACTTATGTTTCACTTTCGCCAAAAAAATCAATTTTAAAAATACTGCCGTTACATACATCTTTATGCATTTGCTTTCAATATTTCCTGAGGACAGGCTCACCAAAATGGAAATTTCAATTCAGAAATTAAGTGGTCTAAACACTTTGAAGTTTCCTATTACATATACTGACAAATATATTTTCAAATGTTTTGTTCCAGTTAACCTCAGTCTTACAGCAAACTCTGTTGCTTTGTAGCCTTCTCGTTATTACTTACCTTTACAAAGAATACTGCCTGAGCTGGCTTTCACTATCAGTGTATCTTGAAGTATAGAGTGTGGGAGATGAGGCTTAGCAACTACTAACATTAAAAAGGCAAAAAACCTTTGTTAATTCCAAGCGTTATGTGAGGAAAGGCGCATAAAAACTAGCAGAAATGTAATATATTAGGCTTCTAATAAAAATAAGACTTAGTTCTGGTAGGCTGAATCCTTTTTTTTTTTTTTTTTTTTGGCGGTACGCGGGCCTCTCACTGTTGTGGCCTCTCCCGTTGCGGAGCACAGGCTCCGGACGCGCAGGCTCAGCGGCCATGGCTCACGGGCCCAGCCGCTCCGCGGCATGTGGGATCTTCCCAGACCGGCGCACGAACCCGCGTCCCCTGCATCGTCAGGCGGACTCTCAACCACTGCGGCACCAGGGAAGCCCTGAATCCTTAATTTTTTAAACTGTACCCAGAGTATCAAGGCCAGGGCATGGTTTATAGTAGTTACTCATGATGTGAAGAGAAAATCAAGTACTTTCAGTTCTCAACGGCATGGTTTTAAATATGATTTTTCTCTAAGTGAATGAAATGGATGCAAAAGGGCTTAAAACTTTGGCATGTTGAGAACAGTTAAAAAATAACTTGTTGGAAGAGAAGAAAATAAGAGAACATGATACTCTTAAAAAATAAGATACACTGTGTAGTCCCAAGTGATAGAATTAGAAACCACACAGATTGAAATTTAAGTGATTTGAGGTCAGTGTGAGGAAGAACTTTCTAACAAATCAGGCCAAGTATAAAATGTGCGGTGAGAGCTAACGAATTTTTGGCCACTTTCTGGGAAAGTCTGTGGAGTTTCTGATGAGGGGTTGAATTTGGTAAGCTTAATAATTTGTAGAACTGTGCTGCTCTGTAATAGTTACTAGTGCAGGTTCTGGGACTCTTTAATCAGTAGAATTGATCAGAGGCCAGAGGGAGGCATTCAGGCGAGGCTTTTCGGCGCCTCTTGCTGCAGCACGAGGGGGCGGCAACGAGTACCAGGTGCCCTTGCTGCTTCCTGAGTGGGGCGGGCTGATGCCTTAAATGGGATGCAGGTGGGAGCGGATTGTTGGGTCGGGCTGGAGGGGGTCTTAGGTGGTCCGCCCACCCCCTTGGCGATGCTGTGTGTCGGCATCATGCGCAGGACCCTGCTTTTGTTCCCAGCACCGCAGAAATGGCTTTTTGGCCTTTTTGTGTCTTGCTGTTCATAATTTGCCCCAACTGTGCGTGCCGGCAGTCATTTCTAGTCCCTTAGAGTTTCTGTGTGTCTGTTGCTCGTGGAGACGTTTGTCCAGGTGCAAGCCCTGCAGTAAGGGTCCCAGGTCCCAGCCTGTTTCAATCTCTCTTAAAAGCATGTTCGGTATAACCCAAAAGCTAGTCCAGATTGGAATCTCATGTCTGTAAGCAACATAAATGAGAACTGGTTGAATAAAGGTGATAAAAACAAGAATATTGTCTTATAAAGTTATATTTTCAATAATTTATCAATGGATTAGTCTCTGAATCTAAAATGGAAGGACTTAACTTTAATTGTGTTATTTAAAAAAAGTAAGCTAAGAGATTGGCATTTGTTTTGAATTTTCTATAACCAGAAAAATGAAAAATGGTGTTTGGGAAGAGATTTATTGTATTTCTTGTTAATTTGTCCTAAAGACAGATATTTTCATATAGTTAATTGTCTCAATAAATGTAATTTGATTTAAAGTTAAACACACATTACTTGTTTGAGACATCCTAATAATGGACTTTTTATTCAGTCAAGATTTCAAGACAGTGTTCTAAAATCTATAGTTTGCACAAAAAATCATCTGCTTTGTCATAATATAGCAAGTCTATTTCATGGTTGCTTAAAAGTGGTAGTTACTATTAAGACCACTCACATCCTTTATTTTCGTGGTAGATTTTCTATTCACATGGAAAATGAATTCAACTAGAAAACCAGTAAAAGGTGCATATAGTTAAAAATCCTAGGTAGGAAAGGAGAAAGTGGGATTGATGTTTCTTTGGTAGGCAGGCCAGAGGCAGGGGAGCTAAGTATTATTAACACCTGTTCTAAAGTTTATTGTCCTTTGAATAGCTGACTTTGACAAATGCCTCTCGGGCTTGGAGTGTGTCATGTGCTAGACAGATGTGGCCATGAAGGCACAGGTGGGAAGTTCAAGGTACTTACCAGGAAGAGAGCCAATTCCATTCTAGTGGCCCTAGAAATCACATAAATCCAAGTGGTGGGTTTATTTTTATCATGAATCCCTTTCTAGTAAGCGAGTGGTTCCATTTCCCCATAATCCTTTAGGCATATAAACTGGAAAGTCATAAACAAATGGAATAGAGCACACAAGGAAGCAACCTACCTAATTACATAGTTATCTCAAACTTGGGGGTCTCCAGTAGATTCCTAAGGCAGTGGCTAACCAAGAACAGCATAGGTGGGAACAGATTTTTTATGGCAATAACAATAGTTTCCTCAAATCTTTTCCCTAGTGGTGTGGCGAATCCCCCTTCGCATAACCTAAAGTTGCCAACAACAGGATGGTAATTTCTTAGGACTGTCAACTGTCCTTAGTACAATCATAATTTTCATTTCTCCATGAACCAATGTTTTTAAAGACTTTACCTTGTCAGGTGATTTTTATTGTTGAAAGCCTCCAAATTCTTAATCTTGCACCAGCTGGGGTAAAGCAAGAGCCCTTCTCCCAAAAGAGGAGAGGAAACAAGGTGAATGACACAGTGCCCCCCTACCCCCGCCAAAACCCAATTCTGTCCTCACAGACCAGTGAGATTCTCTGGAATTTTAAAGGGGATGGATTCATTATAAAGTGGAGGTAGCCCCCAGCCAGTTTTAAAATGGGGACTTTAAAAGGGAAAAAAAAAAATAAGAATGGGAACAAAACAAGGGCCTCTTCAATGACTCCCAAAGGCTTTATTTTTTAATTTCAAACATGTTCTCTGGGTTTATAGCAGAGTATTTCTTATAAGTGGAATATATATCTATATGTAAGTCTGAGATGGGGATGCTGTGAGGTATGTTATTGGCCAAAGAAATAAAGAGACTTAAGTCCAATAACTCTCTTTATTAAAGTAACTAACAGCATCAGGGACAAAATTTTGGAAGTTGGAGAGTCACATAATCAGTTGATTGTGTAATCTTCTAGATTTTCAAAACAGCTTAGAATGACCATGGAACTCTTATGTTGACTGAGTAGATTTTACTAGCTACACCTGTTTCTCCCCTTCATAAAACCCTTCTGTAGCTTTCGATCTCATACCAAATGACATCCACATGTTTTGACTTCGTGGTTCTCAGGATTTAGCCTGCATCAGAGTCACCTGGAGGGCTTTAAAACAGTTAATCCTTAAACAACATGGGTTTGAGCTGCGTGGGTCCACTTATATACAGATATTTTTCAGTAGTAAATACTATAGAATACTACACAATCCCTAGTTGGTTGACTCCTCGGATGGGGCACTGCAGAGACTGAGGAACATCGGATAGAGAGGAACCCTGTGTGTGGAGGGCATATTACACGCAGCTTTTCAACTGTTCGGAGGGTCAGCCTCCCGACCCCCACCCCCACGACCCTTGTTCAAGGGTCGGCTGTGTAGATGCTGAAACTGAGGATGGAGCCCGAGAACTTGCGTATCTACAGTTCCCAGGTGATGCCGCTGCTGCTGGCCGAGGGACCACGCTTGGAGAACCACGAGCGCAGAATGTTCTCCCTGATCTGACCCAGGCTCGCCTAATCTTGGACCATCTTCTCACACTCAGGCGGGTTTGTCCAACTACTCGCGCTTCCCAAATACGAGTGCTCCTTAGTGCCCCTCTGCTGCGCCTCCTGCCTTTAAGGGTCTTTTAGATGAAGTCTTGTCTGAAGTGTGATCCGCCAAGATCTCCTTTACGTCTCCTTTGCTGTTCCAGCCCTTTAACACAGTTCGTTAGTTGATAGATTTTGAGGCTCCTAATCTTACTTGGTTCATTTTTGTTTCCTTAGTTTCTGCCACTGAGTTTTGGGTTCTCTGGGAAGAACTGTAATCACTTGTCAGATTCATAAGTTTCACCTTAGTTTTATCTGCTCTGATGCAATGGTTATGAGCAGGTATCTCAGAACCAGATGGTCTGGGTTCAAATGTCAGTTCTTTGAGAACCTTTCTGTCTCTAACTATGGCAAGTACCTTAGTCTCTAGGAGCCAGAGTTCTCACGTCTGTGTGAGGATGATACTAATGACCTCATTCCTTGTAGTTTTGTGAGTGTTAACACATGTGAAGAATTTAGAGCAATACGTGGCAATTATGTCAGCAATACATGAATGTATGATACTGTTATCATTAGAAGGTACTATCCACAAGGGCAGTGACTTACGATTAAATAATTTACCGTAAGTGATTGAAGAGGCTTGGGGATGGCCTCAGTAACTTGGATTGAAAGATGAGAACATTTGCAGTTGGAAGATGATGTCAGCAAGAACTATATCAACATGGTAATGCTTTTCATGTTGAATATGCAGTGTTTACATTTTAAAAATAGCCTTTACTCTTAAAGCAGTCTCATGTTCATAGAAAAATTGAGCAGAATTCTCATTTCCCCCCTCAGGGGACACAATTTCCCCTATTAACATCTTGTATTTTGGTATAACTATATAATATTTTATAATATATTGAACCAATATTAATACATAATTATCTAAAGTCTATAGTTTACATTAGGGCTCACTCTGTACAGTTTTGTGTTGGGAAATTCACGTCATGTATCCACTGTTACAGTGTCATACAGAATAGTCTCACCACCCTAGACATGACCTGTGCTCTACCTCGTCACCTCCCTCTGCAACCGTGGCAGCCCCTAATCCTTATAATTTCTCCTTAAATTCGCCTTTTCCAGAATTTCAGTTAGAATCATACAGTATGTAGTCTCTGCAGATGGGCTGCTTTCACTCAGCAGTGTATACTGAAGGTTCCTCCATCTTTTCGTGGCTTGATACAGTTCATTATTTATCACTGAATAATACTCTATTATTTGGGTGTATCATAGTTTATTGACTCACCTATTGAAGGACATCTTGGTTACTACCAGTTTTTGACAGTTATGAATAAAGCTGCTATCAACATTCATGTACAGGTTTTTGTGTGAACAAAAGTTAACTTGGGTAAATACGTAGGAGTATGATTGCTGGATCGGATGATAAGCCTCTGTTGGGCTTTGTAAGAACCTGACAGAATATCTTCCAATGCGGCTGGGCCATTCTGCATGCCCACCAGCAATGAACGAGAGTTCCTGTTGCTCTACGTCTCCTCCAGAATTTGGTACTGTTATGTTATGGATTTTAGCCATAATAATAGATACTTGTGTTTACATTTTTTAAAGTCCTACCAATAAAGTTTCCTCTTGATTCATTATTGGTCATGTGCTTGTATGGTAGGTTGATGTTGACTGGAAGGTCCAGTGCTGAACTTTTCCTGTGTTTCCAACCAGAAGTTAAACTTGAGAGAAATTTGCATAAAGTGAGCTGTGCAGCGTCACTGACATGAGTCACGCGAGGAACTCGCTAATTAATATTGGAAATAGGGCAGCACAGGCATAAACCGATCTTTGCCCTAATCTTTTAGATGATACAGGGTTTCATAATAGCAATCCTCATAACAGCACAGAGAAGAAGGAGAACTGGGAACCAGGCGCCTTGGGTTAACGTAGCTGACGTTCCACTGGTTAATCCGGTGGCCCTCAAGCAAGTCACTTAACCTGTAGGTCCCACAGAGAGTTGTACTGCAGGGTTTGTAAGATCCCTTGAAGACCACAATTCTGATTCTAAAATCAACCTCGGCATGACTGTTCCGGCACAGACCAAGGGAGAGAGGCCGCCCAGCCCTCGCTTTGAGGCAGACGTGAGTTCGTCAAGCCGCAAACCCTCTTGAGTGGATGTTGGTCTCTGAAGCGGCTGAGACTTGTGACAGGGTGGCCTAAGGTAAATTGTTGGGGGGAGACGCTGAAAACTTCCAAAAGGGGATCTTGTGTGTTGACAGCCCGAGCAAGGGGATCGTAGGAAGTGGGCATCTCTGACTGGGTCGGGGGATTGGTGGTTTGCAGCAGCTGCCGCAGCAGGGATTATGCAAACAGAGTGAAACACACCCGTTTTAAGCGCTCTGGTGTACAGCGATGCTCTGTCTTGCTGAGAGCTTTTATTTTTTCGTTTATAGGCGAGGTTAGAGGGATTGTATGACAAGCAAATTAAAAACTGAATGGGGTGAAGAGGGACACGGGAAAGAGCTGGGGAGTGACAGGAAAGCCATTGTCACACAGCGTGATTCTGCGTCACGGCTCCTGGGGCTCAGTGCAGTTTCTAGGGGCCAATGAAATCCCCTCTCTCCCTCTGAGACTGAATGGCTGGCGTGATATTGCTGGGAACAAAAAGGGACATTTAACTTTAAGGAAATGAAAGGTATCGCTCACATTTTTCTCTCGTGCTTGTATCTTTGTCTCCGGTTACGTTTCCCACAGAACTAATTGGTCTTTCTGAAAAGCCACTGGGCTGCGGGAAGCCAAATGGTTGTAAGTGAAGCCGGATGATTTCTACCCACCCCCCAGGGTCAGAGGTGTCCTTAACAGTAATCGTTGGTGTTAGTAACTGTCCTTTATGGCAGCAGAGGAGCAGGGTGCTGCTCATCCATTAGGCTGTTTGAATCTTTCTGAAATGACCCCCCCGAGCATTTCTCAATTTCTTTAGTGCATTATCATCCCTGACTACCTGTGCCGGAGGCCGAACAGGTGAGGCCTCATCACAAAGGAGGGGAAGCTGCAATGGGATGGGCAAGCTTCGCACTCACATCAAAGCGCAGGGGCAGGCGGCGCCTCAGGAGGTCCTGCCGTTCTAGGTGTGTCTGTTAGTGGGGGGACTAGATCCAATAAGAAACCGGCCCCCAAGTGATTAATGGCTCAGACACAATAGAAACTAAAAGACCGGAGGGTTGTCTAGGCCAGCAGGGCAACCCCTTCACACAGACGTCCTGGCGCTGGTGAGAGGGTCTTCAGCACCTTCAACGAATGGCTTCTAAGCCCCCCTGGGTGGGGGAGGAGCTGTTCTAGCAGAGGGAGAAGCACAGGGCAGTGCGGGGGCCGGCGTTTCAGGGGCCAGACCAGGAAGTGCCTCGGGTCACTTCCATCTGCAGGAGCCAGTCACGTGGTCCTACCTGGTGGCAGAATCTAGCTTCTGAGAAGCTGCTGCCTGGTGCGATTCTCTGTGAAGGACAGAGCAGACACGTTGGCAGGACATTGACCGTAAGAGTGTCTGAATCAAGGTAATTGTGGCTCGTGCTGTGCTAGGGATCGGGCATCCTAGAAGATCTTTGTTCCAGAAAGAAGATGCCTGTGGAAAGAGGAACGATGCCTTAGGAGAAGTGTCTTTACGTGGTGTTAGGGAAGGTGCTCGAGGGGTGATCCATCCCCTTCCTTGGTTAACGGTAAGAAATGCAGGCAGGCCGGCTCTGGTCTCCCCTCAGCTGATTCTTAACATGCAAGACTGCGTTTCTCAGTGAAATTCTGACTCCCCTCCCTGTGGAATCAGGGAGCCTGGGAGTCGGGGAGAGGTCTGTGTCTTCTCACTTATCCTTGTCGTGGGCATGTCCTCGGCACTGATGTCTCTCTCTCTCACTCTTTTATTTTGCTGGTTCTACAGATAGAAAGGAATGGCCCATTGTGGTCAAACCCAGCTCCAAGGTGGTTTCCTATACTAGACATATTTCCTTTTAGCCAACTTTTGACAGAAATTTGTAAAAACTAAACCTTCTTATAGCAGCATGTTTTCTACACATTGCTGGTCATCCTTGGTTGATGGAAGCCTCTGGTAGAGCCTGAGTGTTCCTAACTCACTCCCAAATGATATGGTTCAATCCTCCAAAATCCTTCTTTACCTTCTCCTTCAAAGCTCCCATTCCCTTAGCAATTGGAGGAAAGCATTTTTACTAAAATAATAGCTAACAGGCAGGTGTGAGGGATGAGATATACTTCAATGTGTGATCCTGCTTATCTTACAAGTTACCAGATTAGCCCGAAGGATTGCATCTCTAGACATCTAACCAAGCGTTTATCACTGGACCCTCTTCCTGGCCGTGGCCTCCTCGGTGTGCCTACTTGGTCACATCTGCATTTGCTTCTGTGAGCTGGTGCAGCCATCGGGAGCTGATGGGGAAGGGAGGGGTGGAGTAGTAAAAAGCATCTGTGTCATTGTCATGAGGCCCGGGTCCCCTTTCTGTGTCCTGCGCTGCATCCATGGAAAACAATCAAGGCATTGAGTGCTGGGTTTCCTGCTTTCTCTGAAACCTGTGAGCAGGTGTTGCAGGTTCACTCCAATTTCCCCGTGGTGGGGGTGGGGGACTTGCATTTCCCTTGCTTTTCAGGAAGCAATTGCAACCTCTTGTTACTTTCCTAGACAGTTTTCCTTCCAAGAACTACTCACTCTGCCCTTCCTCTCCATCACCTCCACATTGTCTTGTGGGGTGTGATAATCTTGATCTAACACAAGTGGATTATTATCTTGGCGATTTAAAAAATGTGAGTTTTTATAACCAGGAAAATTTTAGTAACTTAAGATTTCACCTTCGAAAATGACTTTTTTTTTTCTTTTGCGGTACGTGGGCCTCTCACTGCTGTGGCCTCTCCCGTTGCGGAGCACAGGCTCCGGACGCGCAGGCTCAGCGGCCATGGCTCACGGGCCCAGCCGCTCCGCGGCATGTGGGATCTACCAGGACCGGGGCACGAACCCGTTTCCCCTGCGTCGGCAGGCGGACTCTCAACCACTGCGCCACCAGGGAAACCCTAAAATGACTTTTTATGAGGTTACCAAGGACTGTGATCGGACTTATTTCGAATGTGGAACGTGTTCATTTGCCTTCAGAGAAAATACAGCTGATTTTTCTAATGACAGTAAAATGCCAACTTTTTTAAAAACAAATGTCATTGGTGCCATGTCATGTTCTTGAGTGATGTGTGATACTTGCATGAATTCCAAGATGGGTATCTCTTATTTGGTGTGTGCACTGCCACACATATCAGGGTATCTTGGGCCTGGACTCAGAAGGACTTCATTTTTTTTCAACTGTTACTAGTGTAAATTTGGGAAAGTTTATTTAACCTCTCTGTTCTTGAGTTTGCTAATCCATAATTCTGGGATAATAGTATCTACAGAGTTGTTACGAAAAGTGAGGTAATGCATATAAAATATTTGCAACAGTTTCCGGAACATAATATCCATGTTTAAAATATTAATTTTGCTGCTTTATTTTTACTTCTAACATTTGCTCTCATTTCCATAAGCGAATATTTCACAATTTACCGTCAGTATATTTTAAGAACGTCTGTACTCCGCTTAACATTCTGCAAGGAGTGCTTTGAACTCTGGGGAGGGCATAGTGATCCCTGAAACTTGTAAAACGACTGATTGTTCTCAGTACATCTTGAAGAGCTGTTCGTATTGGAATACTCAGTAGTTCACTACATTACTTAAAAATTGGAGAAGAACCTACAGATACAGAAGGGAGATAGGGTCAGGTGTATAAGATGTGGGAAATGAGACTCGGCAAGGGAAGATCAAAAGCATTGCAGAGGGGGGCGGACAAGAGGGACGACGATTACAAAACAGTGTCCAGTCAAACATCAAGCACATTGTAGGTGTTTTGCGTTATGCTGGTCTCCAAGGCGGATGCAGAATTGAAGCCATATTTTTTCTGAAAGAGTCTTCTCAGGTAGATTTTATGTAATGCACACAAAATCACGAACAGGACACATTAATAACCCATTTCGGGGACTGTTTTTCATTCCCTATTGTTAATAAAATAAATGTAAACATAAAATGGAAACTGCTAACTAGGGTCATTAATAATTCCTTAATTGTTAACTGCAAATGTCCTCTTCTACACTTTCTTTCTTATTTAAACCTGCTGCAATTGATCCCTTTCCCTGCTCCTTCCATCTTCAAATTCTTCACCCTGGGCTACTGGACACCATCTCTTGCTGGTTCTCTTCTTGGCTCTTAGAGTGTTCCTTTTCCAACTTGCTCTTTGAATTAACATGGGAGTAGGGCTTCCCTGGTGGCGCAGTGGTTAAGAATCCGCCGGTCAATGCAGGGGACACGGGTTCGAGCCCTGGTCCAGGAAGATCCCACATGCCGCGGAGCAACTAAGCCCCGTGCGCCACAACTACTGAGCCTGCACTCTAGAGCCCACGAGCCACAACTCCTGAGCCTGCGTGCCACAACTACGGAAGCCCGTGTGCCTAGAGCCCGTGCTCCGTAACAAGAGCAGCCACTGCAATGAAGAGTAGCCCCGGGTCACCGCAAATAGAGAAAAGCCTGCGTGCAGCAACAAATACCCAATGCAGCCAAAAATAAATAAAATAAATTTATTAAAAAAGCAAATAGGTATCTAGTGAATAAACACCTATTTAAAAAAAAAACATGGGAGTACATGCTGACCGAATACACTGTAACATCGCACATTAGAGTCACATGGGGACTGGGCTTCCCACGTAAACTCACTAAACTCACTACCTCTCTCCCATCATCAGTCTTGGTGATGCCGCCGCCGTCCATCCGATCATGCTCACTTCTTCATCTCCTTCAGGCCTCCTCGCTGCTGTCGAGTCGGTGATTAGGTTATATTTATTTTACTTCCCTCCTCGCTGCTGTCACGTCGGTGATTAGGTTTATATTTTACTTCCTAAATGTTGCTCAGATTTTACTTACCTTACTGTGTGTGTCAGGATGTGATCAGAAGTAGAACCGCTAGGACGCATATACGTATGTATTGTCTCATCCTGCCTCCCCCCGCCCCGTTACGTATATTAATAAGGGATTTGTCACGGGGACCTGAACTTGCGTAGCTCTGGGAGCTGGTGGAGCCTCTCTGGAAGGCTGTCGTCTACGCTCCCGGTGTTGGCGATGATGCGGCCCGTTTGCTGTCTGAGCTGCCACTGCCGTGCTCCTGACCCCATCTCTTGCTCGGTCCCTTTTTTGCTTGGTCTCTTTGCTTCTGCCTTTGCTTAGAGGCTCCAGTGATCCCTTGATGATGTAAGTCAGTCAGATCATTTCATTTCTGTGTAAATTCTCCAGTGGTTCCCGTTTCACTTACAGTAAAACCCCCAGTGCAGCCAAATGATCCCCGGAGCTCTCGACGTGATGTCAGATGTGATCAGTCTTCTGAAGACGTGGAAACGGGTGGTGAATTGGGGAATATGTGGAATAGTTGGGTCGCCATGTTAGAGTGGTTTTCCGGAGAACGGTTGTCTCTGTAGATTCCAGTACAGAGCTTGAGAGCTCACGCAGCCACTTCCATCCTTTGACTCTTTCTTAATGAAATAGTTTTACCATTTTAAAATCATTTCATTTTCAAAACATAACGTTGGGGCCAATTTTCTTTTACTCTTTGATCACATATCCGTGGATAAAGTAGTGAATGTGTGAAAGCTAATATTCATGTGTATGTTTTCTAAATGAATTACTTGTGTAGCTGGCAAGTTACATTCGAAAAGAATTCACTTGGCTGGTGTCTACCCGTGCTTGTCAGACAGGAGGAACCGCATGCCGTTCATTCTAAAATTATTAGAAGTGAATACAGCTTTACAAGACTAAGGATGGACTGTAGTCACATTTCCCCTAACTGCTCATTTTAGGATTATTCATATGCATTTTTTTCTTTAAACACACATCCTAATTCCAAAATAACTGGTCACAATTACCTTCCTTTTCTTCATTGGCCTGTTCATAATGAGGTCTTCAATGGGAAGTAGCCGTATCCCTAAATGTTGTCACTGTTTGTATATTATAGTTGTTGCATAAATAGTATCTTCTCTGTTCTACATTTCTCCAGCTTCTCCTTTATTTACTAATACTTAGGCAAACCTTTAGATACAGAAGATTAAAAACCACAGAATTAAGACAAAGTACAAGGTATTGGTGTTTCTTTTCTCTAAGAAATCATAATCATTTAAAATTTTAACATTTTATTAAAGATTTTGATAATGGGTATTATAGAAGTATATCCTTCCTACGTGACCTATGCAAGGGAGAACAAATTATTAAAGAAAAAACAGCAATATATTAATGACATTTAAAAAGTAGAATCGACAAATACTTCTAAACTTGTTTTTAAGATCTTATTTTTCCAGTTGTATTGAGAGATAGTTGACATCATTGTGTAAGTTTAAGATGTACATGTTTTGATAGCAAAATAATTAGCACAGGAACATTAGCCAGTTCCTCTTTCTCATTATATAATGACCATTCTTATGGTAAGAGTTGATCATATGATTTTTATCTTTCATTCTATTGATGTGGTATATCATTTTATTGACTTGTATATGTTGAACCATCCTTGCACCCCACAGACAAATCCCACTTGACTGGTGCAAGATTCTTTTAATGAACGAGTTGAGTTCAGTTTGCTAATATTTTGAGAATTTTTACATCTGTATTCACCAGGGAGATTGGTCTGCAGTTTTCTTGTAGTGTTATGATCTGGCTTTGGTATCAGGATAATGCTGGCCATATAAAATGAGTTTGGGTGTGTTCCCTCCTCTACAAATTGTGGGAGAATCTGAGAAGGATTGGCACTGATGCTCTTTGCAATGTTTGGTAGAATTCACTAATGAAGCCATCTGGTCCTGGGCTTTTCCTTATTGGGAGGTTTTTCATTACTATTCAACCTTGTTATTGGATGCGGCATATTTTCTATTTATGACTTGGTCTCGGTAGCCTATATGTTACTAGGAATTCCTATACGTATTTTTTTGAATTCTGTATCTTTTCTGGCATATTACCTAGCAGGAAACCCTTAATTTTTTTTGGTTATGTGTATATTCTCTTTTCCTTCTGTGATACTCCTTTGTGTATTCACTGTCTACTCTCCTGGAAGTATAATCTGATTCGCCTTTAATTGGCTGCTACAACAGATAAACGTACAGAATTTCTCAAACACATCTCGGTTTGGATGTATGCAAAATTCTCTCTTTCCATATGTCAATTATACATATACACATATATACACTGGTTGGTAATTTATTTGTAAAATTAAGTAGTTCTAGACAGTTTTCCAGAATGGCTGAACTAGTCTACCTCCCAGTAATGGTGCCCAAGTGTTCCTGCTGCCCAGAATGATACACACCTATACATTGTATTTTGTAGTTTTCTAATTTTTATTAAGCTTATAGACAATTTACAATGCTCTACCCAGGAAAACTGTCATTTAAATCGTATGAGAAAATAGAATACACGTTGACACTGAAATTCTGACCTCCCATTTATCCACTTTGCCCCAAAACAAACAGAAAATCGTAGGAATGCAACTAAGCACAAAAGGAGTGGGACAAAGAAGACGCCATGGGTTATAAGAAAGCCTGCTTGGCAAAGAAAATGGTGCATCTAGACTTTAAATCTTTATGCAAAACAAGTAATTGCTGAGGTTGTGTGGTTTTGAAGTTTAAAGGATTTTCTAAAACAGCCAAAGCATAGTAGGAAAAAATCTGGAATTAAAAATTCCAGCATATTTCCTTTTGATTAGTTGAATATTATGGGTACAGAAATTCTCAATATTAATAGAAAAATAGAAGTTAAAACATGTTTTAATATAAGAGAACATTGGAAAAATGGAAATCTGATTTTGCTCAGTATTTCAGTAAGTAAAGAGAAATGAACAAAAGACATGGTATTTTGAGAAAAAAGGGAAGAAAGGAAACAGGATTAACATGACATCCAGTAGATGCAAAAATTGAAAGCGATATGTCAGAAGTCGCAGCTATCAAAATAATTACGGTTTTTAAATGCCTCATTAGAACACCAAGATACTCAGGTTTTATAAGTGAAACAACAAAATCAAATATTCCGAATATGCTACTAAAAGACCTCAAAACATCAAACCCAACTGCCCAAAGATCCCTGAACAAAGGACAGAAGAAGGGGGAGGGGAAGGTCCAGGAGGAGAATTACCGAATTACTGAGTCATGGTGGAGAAAGGCATCTTCAAGTCCCCCCACCTCCTCCCCCTGCCCTCCCCATAAGGGGGTCTCAGCAGAGGCACCTGAGAGAGGTCTTGGCCAAGGGCCACCCCTGAATGGAGGTGCCCAGGCACAGAGTGCAGGTCTTCCTAAGAACGTGGCTGGCCTTGGAGGGTGGTGGGCTGAGTCCTGGACTGAAACTCCCTCCAGAGACTGCAGTCTGTTGTCTGTGCACCAAGTCTGGTGTGGAGGACAGCCAGGTGAAGCCTGTGTCATTGCCTAGGGCCGGGCCTGAAGGATCACTCATAGGGTTTGGGTCTGAAACCAGACTCCTCAGTGAAACTACTGGGAAACTTTTAACAACAAATCTAAGAGCCAAAAATAAGTTACTTTGTAAGCTGGGAAAGAGAACTTTCATACCTTGAAAAAAGTTAAGTGTCAAGATGTCACAATGAACATGGCATTTAAAAAAAATTTTGAGTATTTCTAATGTCAGAAATAGTGAAAGGATGATTGAAAAAAATGATACTGTACGTCATAATTAGCAGATGACATTTTTCTCTCTAGAAAATCTGAGCCCCATTAGAAAATTGCCGACAAATAATATTTTGGAAAAGTTGCAAAGTCAACTAGCAATATACAAATAATAGCAATCAGCTAATACATGTAATAAAGGAAAACAAAAACTCATGTCAACATAGAACCAAAGGCTCTAATACCTAGGAATAAACTTTAAAAAAGTCAACAAGCAAACGAACCATCAAAAGCATCACTATTACCTTTACAAAGTCTATACAATTTCATCAAAGAAGTTCCTGAATGGAAAGAATCAGTACTGTGAGGATGTCGAATATCATGAAGCCAATCAGTGGATTTCCAAATGAGTTTCTTGAAAATAAAATTGAGCAAGTTGAATTCAAGTTTCTCTGCAAGGAGAAGTGAAGCCAAGAAGATGTTTAAGGGGTTAAAAATCTTTGATATCAAATTATAGTATAAAGTTATAATAGTCTATTGATACAAACAGAATTTCATGAAAGAATTAGATTAGAAACATCTACATATAAAATCTTACAACTGGGCTTCCCTGGTGGCGCAGTGGTTGAGAGTCTGCCTGCCGATGCAGGGGGCACGGGTTTGTGCCCTGGCCCGGGAAGATCCCACATGCCGCGGAGCGGCTGGGCTCGTGAGCCATGGCCACTGAGCCTGCGCGTCTGGAGCCTGTGCTCGGCAGCGGGAGAGGCCAAAACAGTGAGAGGCCCGCGTACCAAAAAAAAACCTAATCACACTGCAAATAGTCAGTTTTCCATAGAATGCTATCAATTTAGATAAAAGTTGAATCCCCATCTGACATTTTGTAAGAAACTCCAGATAGTTAAAAGACAAATATAATATTCTGACATTATACACAAATACTTTTATTAATCTTATGGAAGACAATAACAGACAATAAATACAAAAGAGAAAATTTTGAAAATAGGAATATTGAATATTTTAGCATTAATTTAGCAATAAATTTATTAATAAATATATTAATAAATTTAGCAATAAATATATATATTTAGCAATAAATATATATATTTACTATCATTAAAAAAACAATAAGAAATGTGCAAAAATACCCCTAAAAACTTCACAGAAGAAAAGAGGTGGCCAATAATTATATTGCAGAAACAGTCAACCATATTAACTGTATTAATAACTTGGCAGTATCAATTAAAATCCTGTCATGCATCTGGCCACAGCTTAAAGAATGATGGATGGGGGACCATAGGTGTTCACGTACGCTGGTGACGGGGGTAGGAATAACTTCAGTGGGAGTAGGTTGGCAATGTCTATCCAGCTTACACATTTTTTGAGCAAACAATGTTACTAATGTTGGAATCTGTCCTACATATTCACCTGTGTGTACAAGGGAGTCATAAACATCGTGGCCAGTGCAGATCCTCCTTTCCGGGTGGAGGCCCTCATTGTCCCCAGCTGCTGGCAGTGTGGGTTGAGGGCTCACAGCCGAGTCTCCCTCTGGGCGTCATCCTTGGCTGGAAGGTGACATCCTGGGGTGGCCCGCATTCAGTGACTGGTCTGTGCAGGAGTCCAAAGGCCCAGCCGTGGCCCCAGTTGGGGACAGCTTTGAGGGCCACGGCAGCTCCAGGGTTCTTCTGGGATCAGCTGGGGTTCCTCTGGGATCAGCTGAGGTCCCGTCGTAACTGTATCAGTTTCTTCTCCCTCTGCCCAGTTTTCCAATAACTTCCTTTAGGTGCTGCTTCTGAGGACACAGCCTGTGTTTGTTTCTAGATGTTGCCATAACGAAGTACCGCCAACCAGGTGGCTTAAAGCAATAGCAATTTATTCTCACATTCCTGGAGGCTAGAGGTTCAAAGGTCAAGTTGTCAGCAGGGTCATGCTCTCTCTGAAGGCTGCAGGGGAGAATCTATTCCGTGCCTTTCTCTGGGGCTCTGGTGTTGCCGTCAGCCCTTGGTGGTTCTGAGTTTTCAGATGTATCGCTCCAACCTCTGCATTATCACGTGATTCTGCTCTGTGAGGTTTCACATTGTCTTTCCTCTGTCTATGTCCGCCTCCCTGTGTCTCTGTCATTTCTAAGGGCACCAGTGTTGTAGGGTTAGGACGTACCCTAATGACCTCATCTTAATTTGTTTGTATTTTCCGAGTATCCAGATAAGGTCCCATTCGCAAGTACAGGGGGCTAGGACTCCAGCACATCTTCTGGGGGACACGATTCAACCCATAACACTCCTCAGTAAGTCTCCGATGACAAATCAGGGCTATGAACTGTTACTTCTCTTCTGTGCTACACGGATAGAGAATTAGACTGTTCTTTCTTTCTTGATAACTTTCTGTAAATTCCTAAAGGGAAAAAACGATGTTAGGGCAAAGTATAAGTTTAAACATGTAACAATGTCCTCATTTTTTTCTGAATCAGTTTAAAAATTCCTTCTCATTTAGACTTTGGAGAGTGGTTATTTGGGGAAATACTGCATTGGTACACAGAAAAATGGTCACTAACTCAATACACAATTTTAAAAACTCACTCATTTGACTGTGAGTTTCCAATCTTCCAAAATATTTAGGCAACGAATTTGTGGATGTGTTGACTCCACTTCGGGTACTGTGCTGCATTTGGAGAGTTCCAGAAAGAGTTACGCAAATGAGCTATAGCGTTATAACTGCCGGCTGTAATTTTGAGCCAGACTGAGTAACATAAATGCATTATTACCTTTCTTGTGATTTTTTTCTTGCCTGATTGGTTAATGTCTGCCTATATGCCCTCACAAAAAATAGAATTGCAGCATGACATGATGACTTAGGATAGCTTTTTTGAGGTATTTGGACAGTTAGTTTCATCATGTAAACAGCCTGAGAACTTGACTGCCTGAGGTGCTTACAGAGTCTGGACAGAAATCAGTTTTCTGAGGTTTTCCTAAAAATTGAAGTAAGAAACAGAGAAGCAGTGCTGTAACAATGAAAAGGGCTGGGAAAGGGAAATCTACAAATTAATTTTTTTGAATATTTACACTAGTACTTGACAATTAAAAATAGTTGTATGCAACGGCCATTGTTCACTCCTACCCTTCCTACCCCTCCCGCCAGCCATACCCTTGGATGTGTGATTCTTTGAGAGGGGCTTAGAGTTTAGAGCATCAAAGATGCAGAGAACTGTTATAAAATCTCACTTACAAATCTCACTAAGCCTGCACAAAAGTGGCATGACGTCTGAAGAAAAGCAAGCATTTATCTTGTGAAGTTATTAACACCCTCTTTTGCAAGGAGAGGGTCGTTAATTTTTTTTTTTTTTTTTTTTTTTTTGCTGAGATGGTTAAAACCACTTACAGTAAATTGTCCTCCCTCTGTGTTCAACACCTGATTTCACATGTTGCCCTGCACGGGATGTCATCTCTCAGGACGCCCTGGAAGAGTTGCTGGGCTCAGCGAAAACAAAACCCACGTGCTCTGACAGAAAACATCTGGCAGAGTTGTTTACTTGTCCTGTGGCTTCTTAGATGAATGCGAAGTATCAGCTGTTCTAGTAAAAGTAGTTCCCTAATCATCAGTGCCTAGGATAATTTGATAACGAATTTAGCATTTTCTGAGTATCAAAGTTGTAAAAAATCTTTTCTCTAACATTTATCTAACATATCTAACATTTTATCTATCTAAAATTACAATTGATGTAATTTTGATGTAATATTAACCAGAGTGGTTTTATAAGTAAACTATTTTATGTGTCTTATTGGAAATGACAAACCTGAAAGTGAATTATACTATCTATGCCAATTTCTTAAAAAAATCTGTACCTGCAACTTCAGTAATGACCATGTGAATCTACTTGGTATTTTATGTTGGTAAACAGGCATCTAATAGTCTTTCTTTGCTAGTAATTTTAATTTTCTTACTGATTTTTACTCTCCTGGTTTCTGCCGTGAATCAATAGAAGCCTAAAACATAGTCTCCAAACAGAGAAATGATTCCCTTTCCTACAACACTGCTCTGGTCTAACTTGAAATCAAGTTCAGAATTTCTACCTTCAATTTATGAGTCTGCATTTACTACCAAGTCAAATATGTTTGAAACCAGAAACAAATTCTCTCGGCTATTCTTCCTTCTTAAATCCTATCAACTTGGGCTTCCCTGGTGGCGCAGTGGTTGAGAGTCTGCCTGCCGATGCAGGGGACACGGGTTCGTGCCCCAGTCCGGGAAGATCCCACATGCCGCGGAGCGGCTGGGCCCGTGAGCCATGGCCGCTGAGCCTGCGCGTCCAGAGCCTGTGCTCGGCAACGGGAGAGGCCACAACAGTGAGAGGCCCACAAGAAAAATCCTATCAACTTAAAATTTTTTTGACAGATTTTTAACTACCTTGTTCTGTTTATTCCAATATACTAAAAAAAAAAAACCTTATTCACCTCTGGTTTTCACTGCTAAGCCGTATAGATGTCCTTCTAAATTATGCCCTAAACCTAAAGCAGACCCTAAATATCGCTCCATGACTTGCTATTGTCTCTCCAAAGCTACTTCCTTCTCCATAGCCTTCTCATATTTATACAACAAGCCTTTCACAAACACCTGGTCCAGGCTGGATATTGCTCTCATTGGGGCTCATAGTCTAGTAGGAGAGACAGGCATCAAACAGAAATTGCACAACAAATTGTTTCACTGCATTGCTAATAAGCCCTGTTAAAGCAAAAACATGAGGGGCAAGCGAGCAAGATTGCTTGCCTTGGTGACAGCAGTGTTTCAGTGGACACTGAGATGTTGGACAGAGTTAATGGGGCACAGGTGTGGCGGTCAGTTCAGGAATGAAGACCCGCTTCCCAGAAGCCCTTGAGGCAGAAAATCAAAGACCAGCCATCTGACCTCAGGGAGGACAGTGGTGCCCTGAGAGACTGGTGAGGGTCGGGACCAGTTCATGCAAGGTGTGGGGGGGTGACAGGGACGAGCTGAGGGTGCGGGCACCTTCTCTGAGAAGCAGGAAGCCCTTGAAGGTTTTAAGCAGAGAAGGTTAAAATATTCTGACTGCTAGTGGAGAAAATTGGAGGAGTGTGAATGCAGGAGCCCAGGGTACGGGGGGGCTAGTGCAGGATATTGGGGAGATGGTGGTGGCTGGGATCGCTTGGTGGCTTTGAAGAGGCAACAAAGTGGGGAGACTGGAGAAATGCTGAGAAAGTCGAGTTGACAGCACCTGGAGAGCGTTAACTGGGTGTGAAGGGGGGACAGGCAGGTGTCTGCACGGGCAGCCCCGGGCTTCGCAGGTGCTGTTTCCCGGGTGGCGGGCGCAGGATGAAGGGCAGCCTGTCGTGTTGTCTGTCTCTGTGGTGTAGACTAGAAGGAATAGGCTACTGAGGCTTACCTGACGTAGCAAAGCCTGGTTAGGGTCTGTCAGTCACCTGAGGACACGACATCCCAGCACAGGTGTGTGACTTTAGTAATTGTAAGACCCAAGGAGGCCACTTGTAGCTGCATCATTGCTATATCAGTGACCATAACAGCTGGACACGTTTTCATTGGCAAGCATGACCTTTCTAATTGAGAAACCCCTGGGGACTCTGCATCACCTTCCTCCTACCCCTTAGAAGTTTCCTCCAACTTCTATCTACCAGCCCTGCTTGAGGAGCTGAGGGCAAACTCCCGTGGAGCTGGAGAAAAGCTGCTCTCATGGAAACATTGTGATTTTGGTTTGATTCTCTTACTCTACACTTTCTATCAAACACACTGCAGAGAGATGTGCAATTGTGATTTTTCTTCTGGGACAGTTGCCTATGAGCCGTTCAAGACAGGATGAAAACTGGGTAGTTGGATGTACTGACTCAGACTTAAACGTTTTATCTGGGCTGGAGAGAGATGTTTAACAATCCTCCAAAGACATGGAAATAATTTTATTATATAGTAATGAATGCATCTCCGACATCGTTCTACATGCTTTTACAAGTAGCAGTTAATCGTCAAAACCACCCCAAAAGTTTAGTGCTGTTATTATGTCTATTTTACAGGTGGGGAAACTGAGGCACAGGGAGATGACTTTTTCAGAGGCACATAGCTAGGAAGTGGTGGAACTGGGATTCTGAATACAGGCTAACTATGAAATTCGAGCTCTTAATCACTGTGCTCTGCTGTCTAAGGAAAGAGTCGAGTCTAAAACCAAGCTGGGGTCTAGGAGTCCTCCTTCTAGGTGCCCTGAGTCACTCCAACAGTTACGTCACAGTAGTGGTGATCAACCAGCAGCCACTTAATTTAAACCTTCCTTCCTTGCTTCAGACATCCTACTTCTCTATTTTCTTAGGTCCTTTGGTCTCCGTCCAATTGTCAGAAATCAGATGCCATTGGACAGGACTCACGGAGCGGCTGCCGCCGTCGTGGCAGAGTCTGTGCTCTTTCTCTTCCCCTCCTGGTCAAGCTCCTTAAAAAAACAAAAGGGTTATACCTGGGGAGAGAAACACCACCCAGATGAGCAGCAGCAGCTATTGATTCAGAACTTGCTGTAGCAAGAGGGTCCCCCCCACCCCTTGTGTTTGACGGAGACCCGAGGGCCGGCAGGGGCGTGGGGAAGCTTAACGGAGAAAAACCAAAAGGTGAGGCTTCAGGTGTGTCTTGATGGGAGGCGGTGGGCCCTGGGAAGCTGGCGGTGGGCTAACCAGGACCAGGGCCTCCTGTGTGATTGGCCAGGGCAGCAGATCTGGTTTCTCTGGTTGGTCCAAGTTGGAAGTGAAGGTGAACCTAGGAGAGCTGTCAGGTGCTGACGGAGTCTTGGCCCTATGGAGCCTATCGCTGCAGAAGCTGGGGTTTGGCTTCCAGGGCTGGTTGCTGCAGGTCGTGGGTCAGCGTTCTCTCTCGTTTATGGTCTGGCTGATGTCCTGTAATATATTCAGTCTCTCATACCCGCTGTTTATCATTTTCTCACGTTCTTGAAACATACTTTCCTTAAATTCTGTGCTACCACGACCCTGCTGGATTTTGCGCCCTTTGCATGTTTTGATTTGTGCAGGGGGTGCGCTGTCCTTGCTATTAATTAAATCTTGCTGTTGGCCAAATGGCTCCCCATCATGTGGAACCTCTTCTTTACCCGCATCTCAACTTCTGTGTGTGGAATTCTATGTCTGAGCCAGACTCAACTACAGCAGGTTTCAGCTGACCTGGAGAGTCTCTCCCATCATTGCCATCTGGTGGCTAATTCCTGTTTACTTGTAAACCTCAGCGTAGATGTCACTTCCTCCAGCAAGCTTTCTGGGAACCCTCAAAAAGTCTGAGCTCCCAGAGTCCCTACCCTTAGGACACTGGTTTTAAAACACTGATCACATTGTATTGTGTTGCCTATTAACTGATATTTTCTCCCCCAAACTCTGAACAATTCTGAGGAACAGTTACCAGTGTAGAGCCCTGAAGAGCAGAGAGCCAATAAATGTTTGCTGAAGTAATGAATTGGTTCTAAACTGAGTGTGAGAAACTATATCAAAGCTTGTGAGGTTCATAGAATCCTTTGTGAGCCCCAGAGTATGGGGCACGTGCACTTCATGGAAAGGTGTTTCCTGTGAGCTCCTATAAACGGGTCAGCAATGAGATGGGAAACCAGACGTGTAAATCTTTGGAACAGAAAGCAGACGACTTTGCACTCCTCTTCCTGAAATGTGGAAACAAGAGGGTGGATGAGTGATGCGCCCCGAGGCCGTGTTGAGGAATCTGGTTGAGCCCCTCAGGCCCACTGTTGTAGTTAGCTGTGTGAGGGGAGGGAGGGAATTATGGATTCTGTGATAACAGGAGTAACAGGGAAAGCTGTGATAACAGGGAAAGCCTTGAGTGTGTTTCCTTTCTGGCTCCTCTCTGCTCTGGTTGAGTGTGCACTTTTCTGCTTCCCCTCTACGGCCAGATTGTCAAGGAGTGAGTATAGGATTGTTCTTACCCTGGCAGGAAGCTTGGAGTGCACTTCCTGTCTGCACAGTTGGTCCCTGCAGTGTCCTTCCTGTGCATCTCTCAGTCATTGAAGGCCCTGTGAATTGCGGATTTTTCCTTGCTTTCCAGCGTGAGTCTTGTCCTAATCTATGACAGTTGTAGCGTTACCTTGATTTTCCAGGACCTGTATGTTTCTAAGCTCGTAATTGTAGGAGTGGATAGACAGACAGCTTTACTTCAAACTCAGTTCTATGTAGAAGCTTCTGGAACCTTATTACAATTTCAGGGGCATTTATAACATCTTAAAACTTAAGGGAAGAAGAAAGATTCACTTACACCTTTATTCACTTTATAAACGTGAATTGTCAGAAGAAATTTTTCTCTGTCCTTTTAGGTTCTGGCTGGTCTAAGAACTGAATTGACATCAGAAAGAATAACAAAATTAAAGTTTAAAAAACACGTATACCTGGGAGAGACCCAGGAAAACTGAGTAACTTACCAAAATGGCCAAAATTCTAACCTTAAATATCTAAAGACAAAAGAGGATATTGGGGTTAGAGGTTTGGGGCTTCAAAGGAGAGGAAGGCAATTCACATGGAGGTGGAAAAGCAGATGTGTTGATAAATGTTCCGTGGGCCAGGCAGAGACCGTGGGACAGAGTGGACTCGGATCCCTAGGCCCTGCTAAGCTTCACCACCACACCCAGCCGTACTCTTGGCTAATAGCTCTGGCGATGGCTCTACTCCAGGAATTGGCCCTTTAAGTTCTTAGGCAGCTGGGGGAAGGTCAAAGATGTTTCCTAAGATTATTTTGGCCCTTGATTATTTTCAGCTTGAAATAATCCACAAGCCAAAAGGGGGTGGAAAATATTGTTCCCCTACATAATCAATTTACCATCAAATTTCCTTTAAAAAAATTAGAGATGTAGAGTTGTAAAAAGACAAAAACAAAACCACCCCTCAGTTCTGAGGGCTGACTTTTGCCTGTCACTAACTCCAGGACTTGTTTTGATTCCAAATCCCTGGCTTGGTGTTGCCCGTCTGTCTCTCCATGGTCACCTCGGCCTGGACCACCCTTCCTGGGGTGTCCCCACCTCCACCCCTCCCTGCACTGCACACGCCCTGAGCAGCGTGGCTTCTCACCCCCAGGCAAACACCATGTCAGAATGCAGTCTCTGGAAGGAGAAATGTAAAAACACTGGGTGAGGACTGACTTAATAATACTTTTCAAGACTACGTTAATTACCTCCTATCTTCATCTCATTTATCTTTTCCAGTTTTTCTATTATAAGGTATTGATACATATATTTTATGTTTTAACACTAAATGTTTTGCAGAAATTCCTTGAAGAGGTTATGATGACTGAATTGCTGTAATTTATACATGATTGGCTGCCTGTCAGAAAGAAAAACATGGAGGGGGTTGTTTTATAATAACATTCCTAAATTATCCATTACACTTAACAGGTGATAGGACACTTATTTCTGATGATAGGACACAAATATATTGTAAGATTGAACACCAGTAATCTTGAATTAAAAAATAAAAAAACTATGCACAGTCAAGACATAGCTCTTTTCATTTTCTGTATTCCCATTATTGGTCTGCGACAGCTAGGACATAAAGTTAAGTAGAATTATTTTAATGATATCAAGAAAAAACTTGAAATGGTTGAGCAAAAGATGACTGCTTTAACAGAAAGATATTTTTAAGCAAGGGAAGATAATAAGGGCATTTTTTTAAACATCTTTATTGGAGTATAATTGCTTTACAACGGTGTGTTAGTTTCTGCTTTATAACAAAGTGAATCAGCTATACATATACATATATCCCCATATCTCCTCGCTCTTGTGTCTCCCTCCCGCCCTCCCTATCCCACGCCTCTAGGTGGTCGCAAAGCACCGAGCTCATCTCCCTGTGCTATGCGGCTGCTTCCCACTAGCTATCTATTTTACGTTTGGTAGTGTATATATGTCCATGCCACTCTCTTACTTCGTCCCAGCTTACCCTTCCCCCTCCCCGTGACCTCAAGTCTATTCTCTCCGTCTGCGTCTTTATTCTTGCCCTGCCCTAGGTTCTTCATGACCATTTTTTTTTTAGATTCCTTATTATGAGTTAGCATATGGTATTTGTCTTTCTCTTTCTGACTTACTTCACTCTGTATGACAGACTCTAGGTCCATCCACCTCACTACAAATAACTCAATTTCGTTTCTTTTTATGGCTGAATAATATTCCATTGTATATATGTGCCACATCTTCTTGATCCGTTCCTCTGTAGATGGACACTTAGGTTGCTTCCATGTCCTGGCTATTGTAAATAGAGTTGCGATGAACATTGTGGTGCATGACTCTTTTTGAATTATGGTTTTCTCAGGGTATATGAAAAAGGGCATGTTTTTAACCTAAGCAACATAATTAAAACTTCTTCCCTGAAGGCTGGCTTTGCCTCTTCGACATGGTCTTTTCCTATATTGAATAATACACATTTACATATTTTAATATAAGCATGGCAACTTTAATGTGAGAATGAGTTAATTACAAACGTACAGGTACTTGGAACCATACTTGTTCGCGTAAACCAAAAAGGTGTGTGTTTGTGACTGGCCAACATCTTTTGATAATGAGGAAGAATGAAGAATTTACTTCAGAAAAACTATTTTGCCATGTGCGCAATGTGGGTGATAAGTACTTTAACCCTGATGTTGACTGAAATTCAAATAGATATAGAGAATACCGATCATCCTATACTTAAGCTATGATTTTTTAAAATAAAAATTTGGCACACCTTTCTATTGAGGTAAAATGCTAGTTCATCCTTTAGAAAGTTGAGATATGGAAATCTCTATTTCCCTACTTGGGAATGAATCATTTTGCACCTAGCCAAAAGCTAGAAGCCCAGAGCAACACCTATTTATTAAATCCCCGAACCAGCTGAGTCCATGGTCCAACACTGCTGGAAACCAATACGGCACATCCTGAGATGCTGAACGGTCCATCGTCAGTGTACAAGCAGCGAGAGGAAAGAAGGAAAATGGAGGGGCGGAGCTCTGACATACTGGCTTTCTGGTTTTTTGGGGGTTTGTTTTGAATTGACCACTCCGTTTATTTTTAATCTTTATTTTTTAAAATGGTTTGATTTACAGAAATGTTGGATAGTGCAGAGAGTTCCCATATACCCCACACCCAATCTTTCGCTATTAACATCTTTAGTATTTGTATTTGTTACAATAGATGTATCAGTATTGAAGTCCATACTTGATTCAGATTTCTTACTTTTACCTCATGTCTTTTCTTTTCCATGGAAAAGACATTGACAGTTTTGAGGAGTATTAGTCGGGTATCCTGAAGGATGCCCCCTATTACGATTTGTATAATTCTCTTATGATTAGATGCGGGTGTGGGTTTTTGGGAGGAAGACTACAGAGGAGAAGGACCATTTTCACCACTGCGTATCAAGGTACACGCTATCAGCGTGGTTATCACCAATGCTTACCTTGACCACCTGGCTGAGATGGTGTTGGCCATGTTCTCGGCCGAAAAGTTACCTTCTCCCTCCCCCTCCAGCTCCCATCCCTCCTGTCCCCTTTGGAAGGAAGCTGATACTTAAGAAGGGGATTTATGCTCCCACCTCCTTGAGGTGCAGTAGCTTAGCAAATTATTTGGAATTCTTCTGCAAGGGACATGGATTTCTGCTCCCCCAGTGTATTCAAACATTTATTTACATCAGTGTTATGGACTCATGGATATTTTATACTTTGTGTTATCAACAATTTTTTTTTCTTTAGATTATTCCAGCTTTGACCATTGGGAACTCCTTCAGTTGGTTCCTGAGTCCCTTTGATAGGACCCCCATCAGTGTAGGGTTTGATTTATTTTTGAGCTCTTTCTTTCTGGTGCTACAAGATACTCCATATTCATCTTGTTCGTTTGCTGCTGCAGCTGGGCATCAGCCATGTCTCCATAGAGACCAGGAGGATGGTTTAGGAGCCAAGGTCTGCTCCTTACTGCTGCACCATCATGTCTGTTAGGGCCTCTCGGCTGATAGAGCACAAAAATATATAGGTATGTACTAACCCACGTGTGCATGCACGTCCAAGAAAGCTATTTCCTGCCCCAGGCCTGTAGCCATTTCTCTGTGGATGCCCTGGTTCCTTTGATTGGAGAATGACATCAGAAATCAAGTACCGGGTACAAGGCATGCTGTCGCTCCTGGGGTGGGGGTGCTGACCCAGCGAGGAACTGTATGTGAAACCAAGCAGGGCCCTGTGAGGCTCCTGGGCACGGAGCCTCTTTTTGGTCCCCCATTTCTTGTAGGCAAGACTCCATCCAGCCTCCATGACCTTCCCTGAGTTCCAAAGAGCAGATTGAAATAGTTGCTAATCAAGGGAGAAGCAGCCCCTTTATCTGAGGCAAGATTAAAGGGACCAGAGAAGCTCATCAAGATTAGGAGACCAGGGCTTCCCTGGTGGTGCAGTGGTTGAGAGTCCGCCTGCTGATGCAGGGGACACAGGTTCGTGCCCCGGTCCGGGAGGATCCCACATGCCGCGGAGGGGCTGGGCCCGTGAGCCATGGCCGCTGAGCCTGCGCGTCCGGAGCCTGTGCTCCACAACGGGAGAGGCCACAACAGTGAGAGGCTCGCTGAGACCCTGCACCCTAATCTTGTCAGCAACCTCTCCCTTGGGGAGTATTGTTATAAAATGCCTTATCAAATTCTCCTGGGTTGGGACGCAGTTTTTTGAGGCAGAAGCCTATGTCCTCCTTTGCCTGGCAAAGTAATAAAGCTATCTTTTTTAAAAAAAAAATATTTATTTTTATTTTTGGGTGCCCACGGGCTTCCTCTAGTTGTGGCGAGTGGGGGCCACTCTTCGTTGTGGTGCGTGGGCTTCTCCTGGCGGTGGCTTCTCTTGTTGCAGAGCACGGGCTCTAGGTGCACGGGCTTCAGTAGTTGTGGCACGTGGGCTCAGTAGTTGTGGTACGTGGGCTCAGTAGTTGTGGCTCGCGGGCTCTGGAGCACAGGCTCAGTAGTTGTGGTGCATGGGCTTAGTTGCTCCATGGCTCCCGGACCAGGGCTCAAACCCGTGTCCCATGCGTTGGCAGGCGTATTCTTAATCACTGTGCCACCAGGGAAGTCCCTCTACCAACACTTTAAAGATACCTTGCTGTTGTATTTTGTTCTCTACTATTATTGTGGAAGGAAGTTGTTGCCAGTCTCATTTCTTGTATGTTCTTTTCTCCATTAATGCTTTTAAGGTCTCTATTTTGTGCTCCAAAGTTTCATGACAGAGTGTCTGGGTGTGTGTTTCTTTTCATTTATTCTTCCGTGTTATATGCTATGCCTAATATACCTATGGATTCAGGTCTATCTGTAGTTCTGGAAAATTCTCAAGCACTGTTTTTCAATTCCCTTTCCTCTAGTCTCTTTTCTCCCTCTGAAACTCACTGGATATGAGTTATATCTTCTCATTATATCCTCTTTGTTCTTCAACTTCTCTTCCAAATTTATGTCAGTTTGTGGTTTATTCCAAGATATTTTCTTTCAGAAATATTAATTAATACTCTTTTTCTTCAGTCCAATTTTCATTTCTTAAAGTTCTTTTCAGTTCTTTTCCAGTTCTGCCTGGATAATTTCGGGAATCCTTTGCTGCTTGTTTCATTCCGTCTTCTATTTCCTCATCCATCTATGTGGATGATGCATTTCCTCCTTTTTATTGTCTGCAGTGTTTGGGAGTCAGTCTGTTTATTGCTTTTGTTGAGGGTGATTTTACTACTAAGTCATATTTGATTTAATTAGTCCTTAGAAATCTGTGGGACAAAATTGTGTTGTTTTTTTTTTCCCCTCCAGAAAAAAGATCCTGTGGGCCTCTGTGTGATTCCTGGTTGTCTGTTGGCCTGGCAGTGTTTTAACTAGTGTTTGGTAAATGATCTTGAGTGAGTATTGGCTTCCTAGAGAAGGCATCCGGACTGCTATGGGCCTGAATCCTAATGTTGTAACCCTGGTGCTGAAACTGATACATGCCCAGCGACAACCTTCGCTTTAGCATTTACTTAACCACTGTGTCATCTGTTAGTTTGCTGTTGTTTCTTTCCTTTCCTTTAGGAGGGGGATACATTTTCTTTAGATACGGGATATGCTATAAGTGTGTATTTTTGCAGTTTATCAGAGATCTGTCTTACAGTGGGAATGCCTTCAGTGGGAATTAAGGAAGTAATACTTCCAGAAGCAAGAGTTACAGCCTCTTGAAAGCTTACAGGATGTATCAGTATACGTTGTGCAACTTCAACTTCTGCTGTCTGATGTGGGGTGCTAGTCACAATTTCTCTCATTCATTCCATAAGCACTGTAGTGATTCTTAATCTTCTCTAGTCACTAATCATTCAGAGAATCGGATAAAAGCAAACCCATCTCTACACAAACGTGTATATGCATATATGATTTATATTTTGCATGTAATTTCAGAGGTTGCAGACACTTGAAGTCTGTCCATGGGCCTTTTATGAATCTGGATTGAGGGTCTGGATGGGACAGCTCATTTTTTTAAACTTGACCAAAAATGATGAATTGATGAGAAGGTGTAGGGTCAATGTGCAGGAAGAAATAATAAGTCTGTTCCCCCCAGGTTCCTTCAGTGCCTGTTTAACATACAAGGCAAAACAGAGTTCAACAACAATTTTGAGTCTGCACCTATTAAATCATAAGGTTAAATGGGCTTTTCTATTTATGACAATTTTGGAAAGAGCAATTTTATTTCTTATGTGGTTGGAAATGTAGGTCACTGACAGTTAAGGTCATTTATATGCTAAGCCCAGTTTTAAAAGTGGGATTGAAAGCTGTAATCTTGACACTTAGGTGACAGATTTGAGGGGTAAATCTGGGAGGGAGAAAACAACTCAGATAGCTTGCTTGATTTCCTAGTGGGATAGCCTTGCATTTGGCCTTAACCATAATTCTGCCATCACGAGACTGAGGAGCATTTCCTCTCCAAGGGCTGTCATAATGCAGACAGCATGAGGCAGGTCGATGCAAGACAGAACAGGTAGGGAAGGATAAATTGGGGGATTGGAATTGACATATATACACTACTATGTATAAAATAGATAACTAATAAGGACCTACTGTAGAGCACAGGGAACTCTACTCAGTACTCTGTAATGACCTACGTGAGAAGAGTCAAAAAGAAAGTGGATATATGTGTAACTGATTCACTTTGCTGTACACCTGAAACTAACACAACATTGTAAATAAACTATATTCCCATAAAAGAAGACACACACACACACACACACACACAGAACAGGCAGAAGAAATGACTTAGCAACACTCAGTTATATGTGGCCATATGTAAGTATCAAAAGTTTAATCAGAAGCAGAGTGGATGCCAGAAGAGATGAGAGGATCCAGAGGGCCCCTTGGACACTGATGATTATGGTGTTGGTCACCTAAAGGATGGCCAGGAATGAGTATCAGTTCTCATTCGTAGAATCGCAAGTCAGCGCTGTGTTGTAAGGAACACGTAGTTACTAATAATCTGCTGTAGCTAGGGAGTGATTTACTGTTTACGTAAATCAGACTGAATTCAAGACTACCTCTAAAATAGCCTTACCCCCTAACTTACTTGCATTCCAATGTACCTTTTTAAGTTGGCATGTATTTCAAAACCTAAAACACATTTAATAATGGTAAAGGCCTTTTCACCTAATTAAGAGCAAAGAGCATGGGCCTCTGGCATTGGAATGCTGGAGTTCAATTCCTGACCCTCCTCCTTAATAGCTGCTTGATTCACCAAGATTATTAACATTCCATGGCTTCACTTTTCTCTTCAGAATAGTGGTAGTTATAGGACTAGTCTAAAGGTTTCTATAAAAAAACAAAGATGGTGATTATGTAAAGCATTGAACATAGTATCTGGCTTGTAAAAGACATTCAGTAAATGTATTATATTATCACTATCAGTAGTGATTTCACTAAACCATATTGAGTAACTCTTAGAAACGTGCTGTAAATGTTGATAAGAGTTATGGATTATTTCCGTGGTTTACTTAGCCTCCATCATGGGAATCTTCATCAGAACCTGGACACACTTACAGGAGTCTCACACCCAAGGCCATCATCCGTATGTGATGTGACAGAAGAGGAAAAGGAGATAATCCCCCTCTTAGAGGATAAAGCAGATTGAACCCTGTAGGTGGTCAAATATAAGGGCAGTTCTGGAATCCAGTTCAGGAAGGGCCAAAGAGTGAAGCTGAGCTCAGCTTGCGGCCATGAATTGCACACATGTGCCAAGAGCCTGGAGGAGGTAGTAACACTGCAGCAGTGTAGCAGATGAATTCCTAGTGTGCGAGCAACTTGTTATTCCAGTAATCAGTGAGAAAATGACTTAGTCAATGATGCTAATTATATGAAACGTACAATTATAAATATGAGCATGAAGAATTCTCCGGAATCTTCGTGCGACACTCAGAGTTCATTCATCTTAACCTGAGTTGTCTCACAAAGAACAGGCTGCATCCTATTTTCATTATCCTTGGTGACCAAAAAATAGGCAGGGTTAGGCCCAGTCAGCATCTATATCCCACTCTATCTGCCTATGGGGAAGGGCTAATTATATTGTTAATAAGTCATCGCAGTTTTTTTTGGCTGCCCTGCACGCCTTGCTTGTGGAATCTTGGTTCCTGGACCAGGGATGGAACCTGAGCCCCCCCTGCGGTGGAAGCTCGGAGTCTTAATCACTGGACCCCCAGGGAAGTCCTGGTTATCTCTAACCAACAGCAAGTTATCTCACATCACAGAACAGACATAAAATTGACATGAGCGACCCTTTGTAGAAAACAAGCAAAATCCTTTAATACTTGAGAGAACAGAACTATTTCTCCATTAAATAAAACTTGAAAGTGATAGCCAGAGAAGTTTCAGGAGCATGAGGTGGAGAGTTTTGGAAAGACTGTCTTGAGACTTTTATACTCACAACCGAGTGAGTCACGTGATTTTTTTAAAAATTTTTTTATTTATTTATTTTTTTGCGGTACGCGGGCCTCTCACTGCTGTGGCCTCTCCCGTTGCGGAGCACAGGCTCCGGACGCTCAGGCTCAGCGGCCATGGCTCACGGGCCCAGCCGCTCCGCGGCATGTGGGATCTTCCCGGACCGGGGCACGAACCCGCGTCCCCTGCATCGGCAGGCGGACTCCCAACCACTGCGCCACCAGGGAAGCCCTGATCCACGTGATTTTAAGGAAAGTTTGGCGACTCCTCTGCCTCATGAAAAGAGCGAGAAACATTCTCCGCGCAGCGTGAAGGTCCTCTGTCTTACATATTTCCAATTCCAGGCAGCGTGCATCTGCTCTAAAGAGCAAGCCTGCAAATGCCAAACTTTAATCAGAGGGGTGTGGGCTGTGTGGGGCTTTCAGATCAGTTGCCCACACTGAACGTCACGTAGATTCCCGTTGGAATATCAACGCCTGGACCTTTGCTCCAGGTGCAAAGAGAAGGTTGCAAAACACTGAAGATGAGCATCAATTCCGGGTTAGCTTAACATTCTTTTTCTGTATTCAGAAAAGTGACAATTTCAATTGAACTTAATTCTGTAAAAAAACTAGGAATTGAAATTCCTAGGAGTTGAGCTAACCTTTCTCTAGAGTCAGGTATTTTTCTTTTTTTAACAATATCTTGTGACACTGATGGCCCAAGGCTATCTGAGGAATTGCCAAAAAAAAATAAGTCTGTTAAGAGAAATAATTTAAATTTTCTTGAACCTTAAAAAGCTGCTTTTTAATAAGGATTTTTGTTTTTGAACGTCCTCAAGCACTAATTACCTTTAACCGCAAGATATTTGATCATTTTACTTTATCCTTTCTCCATAGCACTTAATTTTGAATCCTAACCCTGTGGATTTTTTTTTTTTTTTTAACGTATTATATCCCGTAAGCCTTTACATCTCTTGATTCCCAGAGCGTTAACTGGAGTTCCAACTGGAAAGGAATTGAAACAATATTTTTCCTATTGTGAAAGGAATTGTGCTGGGTGAGTTTAACAGGCAAAGACTTAATTCGGGACTATGGCAATAAGGAAGAGAGACTGAACTCAAATTTGCTGAAACAATCGGGAGGATTTTTAAGCGGGAAGAGTTGGGGAGGAAGTCGTGGGTTGGGCACGTGTTGGTTACAGTAATTAGGCCATCTGTTTGCTAATTGGCCCTTATCAAAGCTAGGTTCCTCCCCTCCCACAGGAACAGGAGAAGAGTAAATTTTTTTTTTAAACATCTTTATTGGAGTATAATTGCTTTACAATCGTGTTAGTTTCTGCTTTGCAACAAAGTGAATCAGTTATACAGATACATATGTCCCCGTATCTCTTCCCTCTTGCTTCCCCCTCCCTCCCATCCCCCCATCCCACCCCTCTAGGTGGTCACAAACCACCGAGCTGATCTCCCTGTGCTATGCGGCTGCTTCCCACTAGCTAGCTATTTTACGTTTGGTAGTGTATATATGTCCATGCCCCTCTCTTGCTTTGTCCCAGCTTACCCTCCCCCATATCCTGAAGTCCATTCTCTAGTAGGTCTGTGTCTTTATTCCCGTCCTACCCCTAGGCTCTTCATGACATTGTTTTTTTTTCTTAGATTCCATATATATGTGTTAGCGAAGAGTAAATTTGAAAAGAGTGGCTCCCAGGTACCCGAGAGAGATTCCTGTGTGGTGAAACCTGAAAAAGGCTTTTGAAGAATTTACATCTCAAAGGGGCAGAGAAGGAATTTACAATTGCAATGTACATTTCTTAGCTAAATGCTCTAAGAAAATAGCGGTCAGGGTCGTACAGACAGGAAGCACTCTACGGTTGAGTCAAGCTGAATGAAACTTACAGGCCGCATTGATCACTGTTGTCCCCAGAAGAGAAAAGAAACTCTGCTGCTGGTTAACATGTCCTTGCTGTGTGCTAAAACTTCCGTCAGACCAAGTGATTAAGCAGATGCTGTGGGTTTGAAAGATAACAGAAGAAGCCTCCAAATATTTGTCTGTTATTAAATTCAAACGGTGCACGCCTGAAATATTGAATCAAATTAAATATATAAAACATGATATATTCCACTTCTAATTTATTGACCTATTATGAATGGTGTTGGAAGTTTGATTTTTGTGTGTAGAATATAATAATTAATTTATAGTAGTCTAGTTTAGGATTTGCCTTTGCAATGAAATAGAATCCCCAGTTTAAAGATGGTATAATTTAACCTAAGTCCATTTTGATTCAGATTTGTTTTATTGTCATTTGTACTTACTACATACTCTGTACAATAGGAATGATATTTCTAAATAATATAACAGGAGTGTCCTGTGTTATGGAAAACCATATTTAAGTTTACTGTGGCTTTTAAAAATAACTTTCATTTGTGCTCTCTTCTGCCGGTCAAACAACGGATGGATAGTTTAGAGCTTCTGGGGTGAGGTTTACACTCTTCTGGTGACTGGTTGAACCGAGCTTTAGGACTTCAGATTTTCTTACCAGGTCTGTTTGTTTACAACATTTTCAAGGTCATTTTAAAACTTAGATTTTTCATTATTATTTCATATGTATTTAGTTTAATTTAAAATATTCCATTTTATAAAGAATTAGATGAATGCATAATAGAAAATTAGCAAACTGATATTTCCTTTTTTTTTTCCATTCAGGAGGAGAAAAAATGTAGAATTAGAATTTCTCTCTATTTGGGGAAAGGTAGGCGGATTAGCCCCCCCCCCCAAAATGCATGTGTCTTAATCCCAGTAACTTGTGAATGTGACATGATAAGACAGAAGGGACTTTGCAGCCGAAATTGAGGTTTGGACATTGAGATAGGGAAATTACTGCAGACCACCCAAGCAGGATCAGTCTAATAACAGAAATCTTTAAGAAACAGAACCTGGCCCAGCAGACGTGGGGGGGGGGTGGGGCAGGGAGTTGAGGCAGGGGGAGTCAGGCAGTGACAGCAGAGGAGGGTGTGGGCTCTGCTGGAGGGACCCCATAGGGAGCACTGAGAGCGAAGTGCAGGAACCTTGGCCCTACATCTGGGGACAGAATGCAGCCTGAATGAAGCTGCCAGCCCCTCGTTCCCCAAAGCCACCAAAAATAAGTTCAGTCTGGCCGACACCTAGATTGCAGTCTCATGAGATCTGCAGCTGAGGAACCTGCCCATCCACATTGTGCCCAGTGGATTTTTAAATTAAGGAATGCACATTGGTGTTTTTGGGGGGACATAATGCTATTGCACACTTACTAGACTACAGTGTAGTGTAAACATAATTATTATATGCACCGGGAAAGCCATCATTTTGTGTGACTGTTGCAGAGGTCTGGACCAGAACCCACAGTATCTGCAAGGTCTGCCTGTATCTAGTTTGGGCCGTTGAAATTCTAGGGAGGTCATCTGATGGCTAACACAAGAGGAAGGACAGGTTTTTTAAAACAATGTTTTTCAACTTAAGATAATTATAGTATCACATGTTTTGTAAGAAATACAGAGCGATCCTTTGTACCACTTACCCAGTGTTTCCAATGGTAACATTTGCAAAACTCTGGTACAATAACATGACTAGGATCCTGACACTGATTTATTCAAAAGAAAGACTATTTCCATCACAGGCTGTCTCCTGTTGCCCTTTTATAGTCGCTCTCAACTCCTGCCCGCAGCCTGTCCTTAATCTCTGACAACTACCAGACCGTTCTTTCTATAGCTTTGTCATTTAAAGAACGTTGTGTAAACGGAATAACACAGTATGTAACTTTTTAGGCTTGGATTGTTTCTCTTAGCATAGTTCCCCAGAGATCCACCCAGGTTGTTGTGGGTATTAACAGTTGATTGTTTATTCTGAGTAATAGTCCATGGTGCAGATGTACTGTAGTTAAACTATTTACCTGATGAAGGACATTTAGATTGTTTCCACTTTTGGCTACTGAGAATAAAGCTGCTGTAAACATTCATGTATATGTTTTTGTGCCAACTTATATCTTCATGTTTCTGGGTTAAATGCCTGGGAGTGCAGTTGCTAGGCTGTATTGTCGTTGCATGTGTAGTTTTTAAATAAATTGCCAAGTTGTTTTTCAGAGGAGCTGTACCATTTTATGTTACTGCTACCAGAGTCCTAGTGATCGTTTCTGTGCATCCTCACCAGCACTTGGTGTTGTCACTGTTTTTATTTTAGCCATTCTGATAGACGTGTAGGAATGTCTCACTGTGGTATTAATTTGCATTTCCTTAATATGGTTTTACGGTTCCATTTTCCTTTTGGTAAATCTTAAAAAAATTTTTTTTAAACTGTCTTCTTCAATTTTCTATCTTATTATTCATTAATGCTAAAAAGCCATTTCATAAAATATCACATTCCTCTTTTAATTTCTTGGTGTAACTGTAAGAGAGGGAAAAATGGAAGTCTTGATGTCTCCGTTTTAGCCTGGGTACCAAGGCAGACAATAGGTACTGAAGCCGAATCTGGCCTCTGTACCCAGACACTGAATTAAATCTCAGAGACAGTGTTTTGGGTGAAGTAGAAAAGAATAGCTTTATTGCTTTGCCAGGCAAAGGGGGCCACAACGGGCTCATGCCCACAAAAGTGTGTCCCCCAACCTGCAGTGGGCAGTGAGGAGTTTGGTAATGGTTCAAAGAGGCTGTGATCAGCTCGTGGGCATGGTTCCTACTGGTCCATAGTGAGGTCATGGGGAGCCAGCATTATTAGCCTTCTGGTTCCAGCCAGTCTGGGGTCTAAGTGCTTGTGGGCAGCAGCCTTACCTTCTCCCACCTGCTGGGGCTTTCAGTATCTACAGAACAGCTCAATGATATTGTTCTGTGTATCCCTTGAGGGGGAATCCGGACCCTGCCCCAAGGCTGCACTATTGTTTCTTTAGGCTGTTCCTCCCTTGTCTTCCTGTGCAATTAGCAACTGTTTAAATCTGCTCCTTGGAACTCAGGGAAGGTCTTGGAAGCTAAAGGAGGCCTCTTTCCTGTAATCAAGAATGGAGGCCACAGAAAGGCTTTTGTGCCCCAGGCTCCTGCTCCGTTTCAGTGCCAGGCACCCTCATATTAAAGAAGAGGTGACTGACCACTTATGTCGGATATGCAAATGTAAAAATGATCAGAGGTCTGTGTTCTTAGCAAATCTTGACTATCTGAAAATGTGAAGTTAAACATTGAGGAGGATGGCTTTTTGGTGGGTGCTGGTTGGCTTTGACACCCCTGTCCCACACACACTGCCGTGTCCTCCCTGCTGGGGGGGTGCTGGGGTGCCTTCTGTCAGCCAAAGCCTTGTGAGAGATGCTGAGGTTTGTATCCAGAGCTACTAAGCAAAGGGGCTGGAATATCACTGGCATCTAAGGCTGAGCAGAACTGGGTCTGTGAGCAGTTCTGCCCTGTCCTCACAGGGGGTAAAGGTGGCTGTGTCAGGGCTAGGGATCTGCTCTGAGTGCGGCTGTGTCGAAATCAGATAAGGAGACAGTTCTGGAGGAGAAAGAAAGGGTGGCTTTATTCTTAGCCAGGCAACAGCGGGCTCGCACCTCAAGACCTGTGCCCCCCTCCCTGGGGAATAGGGAGGGGTCTTATAGTCAGAGCTCATGGTCAGGGGTGTGCGATAAGGATCAAGGCAGCAACAGTCCTGTTCTTTCTTCTGCAGAGTTTCAAAAACGAGGGGTTGCTGACGAGGTGAGGGGGCGCGCAGGGTCTCAGGTGCTTGGTCTCCTAATCTTGAAGAGCTTCTCTGGTCCCTTTAATCTTGCCTTAGGTGGCTTCTTCTCCCTTAGTTGGCAACTGTTCGAATCTGCCCTTTGGAACTCAGGGACGGTCATGGAGGCTGCCGTCTTGCCTACAAGAAATGGGGACAAAAAGACCTTTGTGCCTGGGAGCCCTGTAGGGCCCCTCTGGGTTTCATGAGCAGCACAGATGCTTGTTTTGGGGGCCAGACCTACACCATGCGGTGGGGACATTCTGGGTGCTACCGTAGAGACCTTCCCCAAAAAGGGTCAAGACACCCTCAGCCACAGGAGGTTAGAGGTGTTCCCTAAAAAGGAAAAGTGAGGGCCAGATGGAGAGTGACATTGCCTGGGTCACAGTGACACCAGGCAGAGCGGCTCAATGGGGGAGGACACCTGATGCATGCCACAGCCTGAAAGCGTGAATCCCCTGGAGATCCCACTCTTCCTAGAGGCACGCGCCCCGGATGGCATCTCCCCTTACTGCTGTCTGCCCATTGCCACAGCCACAGAAAGCCTAGTGAGAACTGCAGGAAGGGGGTGGGGAGAAAGAGGAGAGGTAGACCAGTGGCTGAACCTGAGAATCCCCTCGGGAAATTTTAAGAATCCCCATGCTGAAGACAGTTAAATCAGAGTCTGTTCCTAGCAGGATCCAGGCACTAATCTTTTGAAAGTACTCCAGGTTAATGTGAGACATGTTTAAAAGCCAAGCTGCAGTCTCGTGCTTTGGTGACCTTGTTAAAATGCAGATTCTGATGCAGTGTGTGTGGGGTGGGGCCTGAGACTCTGCACTTCTAACGAGTTCCCAGGGGATGCTGCGGCTGCTGTTCCTGGACCATGAGGGAGAAGTGTATGGCTTATTCTCCCATCCACTCCGCCCTCTCTGAGACTGAAGAAGTACTGAGTACTAGACCGGGTATTTCACAGACTGGGAGTGGAAACAGTTTAGCCCCAAGAATGGGTTTGTATGGGAAATGGAGGTCAACTCTACGCTTAACTTTCTGTTTTCCCCCACTAGACTTTCATACCAGCATTGTAGTAGTTGCAGTTTTTAAATAGTTATAAGAGTTTCAAAATCAATACTGTCGACAGATTTCTATAAAATCGTTGATAGAGTCACTCGCATTTATAGAATAAACTCTCCTTGTTATAATTGAGGTGGAGAGATCATGCCCACTGGAGCACATCTGAGTGACAGTCCCAGTTCTACCACTTAGTAGCCTTGTGACCTTGGGCAACTACTCAACCTCTTATGGCCTCAGCTTACTTCCGTGTCAAATGTGGATAATAGTGATGTAAGGCGGTTGTGAAGATAAATACAAATTATGCACTGAGAACAGAGTCTGGATCCAAATAAGCACCCAACTAGTATTATAACTTTAACATTGTTAAAATTGTTCGATGATACTATTTGCATTAGTCTATTATATCTCTACATCTATCTAATGTTCTGAAACTATTATTACTAATATGATTACTGAAGATGGTTGCAATGTACTTTGTGTTTTTCTTTTTTTGTTTTTGGTTTAAACAACAGAACTTTATTTTCCCACAGTTTTGGAGGCTAGAAGTCCAAGGTTAAGGTATTGCCAGGGTTGACTCCTTCTGAGGCTTCGCGCCTTGGCTTGTAGATGTCTATCTTCTCCTTGTGTCTTCACATCATCTTCCCTCTGTGTACCTGTGTCTACAACATACTTTGAAGAGCTTTTCTTCCCATCTTTAGACTCTCTCACTAGGGACCATTAGTCCAGTTAATACCTTTAACCATTCTAATCACTCAATGTTAGTCATTTTTTTTTCCTTAATGCAGTTCATGGGACTTTATATAAGTAAATAAATGTATTTTTCACTTTTTAAAGAAACAACTTTTCATCTTGATGGTTTATTCTATTAAAAAAATCTATTAATTTCTACATTTGGCTATACTTAGTCCCTTTGCTGCTTTTTGCTTGTTTTCTATTTGTTACCTTAAGTGCTAGTGTATTTTATTTTCAGTCTTTAGTTAATTATGGAGATCTCTACAGCTGGACATTTCTGAGTACAACTCTTGCAGTATCAATGTTAGGAAAAAGTTTCTAAATATCAAAGTAATGAATATATTTGGTCACCTTTAAATTACATTCATCATTTTTTTTTGGATTCCATCAGAGAAAGTGTACTGGGAGATACGTATCTTGTTAATTTGTTCGTTCTGGCAACATACAGGGGTAAATTTTAAACATTCTGTAGGCTCCGAAGTAGGCACATCCTCACTCACACACTATTAACGTCTGCTTACCCGTTCAGGTTTGCTCACTGTACTAGTCAGTTCCCTTTCTGTCCTCATTTCTTCCAGACTTCTGAAGACATGGCTTGGAATTTCCTGCTGGATTTGTGTCCTTTTCGAGCGTTCCTTGTTTACACGAGTTGTTGCTTCATCTGTGCAACTGCTGCTTTGCGTTGTGTCTCGTGGCTGCTCTCTTTCCTTCAATCCCGCTCGGTGCCTGTTTGCCCCTCACTACATGATGGCTCTTTATCACGTTTAGTGCTTCTGACCTCAAGTGCATCTCCTCGGATTGCAACTCTGTCACTCCTGTGTTCTTTTGTTGTTTTCCTGATACGTTTGCCCACCCACTATTGTCAGCCTTCTTGTTTGACACTTTGTTTTAAATGTGTTTCTTGTAAAGAGCTGTTGGTCCGTTGCTTTGTTTTAAAGCAACGTTACCGTCTGTCTTTGGGTGGAGCTGCTGCTTCCGCTCACATGTATAAAACTCAACACACTTTTTTATTCTTTGTGTTTACCACTTAGGTGTCTTTGGATGCCTCCACCCTTTTGTTGTGGTTGGTTAGATCACACTGCCTGTTGATACATTTTGCTGCATTTTTCTATCCCTTTTAGGCTGACTAGCCGTACTTCCTAGGTTGCCCCCAAACAGTCCCTTTGGTGCCCATCATCTAGGTAATGGTTAATAGAGCCTCTTCAGTCCCAGAAATGTTCCTGCTTGGAGGATGTACTGTATGCTCTCTGGACTTAGTGGTTACTTTCCCTTTCCCCATGTTTATAATCATATATGTATTTGTTCACTATGATGTGGAAGGAAAATAACTCTTTATATGGTAATTCTTCACACTCTTCCCTCTCAGCCTAGAAAGAAGAGATCTTAGAGTTTCCCTTCATTCCTTTCCTGTGAGCAAAACTCCCTCCCTCCCCTTCTCCCTGGCCACAGATCTGAGTATTGATCTTTTAGTTCATTTAATTTCAAAATATTATGAGAATGTATTTGCAATGTCTTTTTTCTAATGTCAGGAATCCTTATTTAGCTTTTATATTAACTCAGGCAGAATACCATCATCTCTGATGCCACCCACTGTAGTTTCTCACTACTTTCTCTCTTGGTGATTTCAGGCTTTCTGAGTTGTCGATATTTGGATAGAGGCTTTCTCAGTTATTTTCTCGATGGGGGTTTTGTGGGTGGCAGGGTCACACAGTCTTTGCTGTCTTCACGTGGCCTTCACCCTGTGACAACGTGTTACCATCCTGGGCGTGGCTTTGCTGGCGTGGTACTCCCTGCGTCTGTGCATCTGCCTTCTTCCAGAAGAATCTTCCTTGTTAGGATTCTATTCAGGGTCTTCTGCTGGTCAGTCCCTCTCTGACAGCTGAGGACCTTGGGCAGGTATTTTCTCTTTCCTGCCCGCTGAGGTCCGGTGGCTGGAACACAGAGCAGAGTCTCATGAAAATGGATCCGCTGGCAGCGCACCAGTTGGCAGGTTTCTGGCGCCCCATTTGGGCCCCAGGAGGCTAGGACTCTTTCTGGTCAGGGTTGCTAGGATGCACAGTCCACTGTTCACTTCCTCCTTAACTTGGTGATGGCGGGGAACTAATACTAACGGGCTTTTCTTCGTCTATTTTTAGGCATAAGTGAGTGCCTGTTGTGAGTTCCACTCAGACAACTATTACCTCATTGGAGACAGATTCCTGGGCACTTTTCCTGTAGGATGCCATTTAGAAGGAAAAAAGGATTTTCTCTGCTTTGTTCACTGCATTATCCCCAATTTTGCTAAGAGGGATGTCTGGCATAAGTTAGTGAACAAATGATGCACTTTAGAGACGACGTCCAGTGGTCAGCTGGCGTGAATTTGGAGCAGCACTTTCTCACGGCAGCTTTCCAGGCATCACATACTCATTTATTGCAATAAGGCAATTTTTATTTCTTTAAAAAGGTGTGTAAGTCTTATCTGACTTACCAAGAATAATAAACACTACCCATTTGTCATCTGTTTTTCCAATGAAAGAGGATAGATAAAATATAAAGCCTGTGGTGAATAGTAAGAAGTGTTAAGCTTAGAAAAGGGAATTGTACTAACAGCCTCCCAAAACAGTGATCCTTCCAAGGATACAAAGATGGACCTCTGGAGACACTGTTCCCAGTGAGAAAAGTGTCGTTGCCAAAGATGAATTTATGGCTGTGAAGTTGGCTTGTCCCTGTGAGGGCGTTTGTGAGCTGGCTTCCAGGAGATCAGCAGCTGCGGCCCTGGAAGACCACAGGACAGGTGTTCAGTCATCATCAACGTGAGGCTGGAAGGAGGCCTAGATGTGGACAGACAGGCAGCATCCACGTGCAGTGATACTGGACACAGCATAATAAGGCCTTGGAGCAATGCTGGTTCTCAAAGCCATTCTCCTTCCTCTTAGTGCCTAATTTAGAAAAATGAAATAGGGGAAGGCAGCGTTCTACCCTCTTGCCCCAGGCTTAGCGTTTAGACGAATGCTGGGCTTTTGTGCTCTGAACGCACATTCTAAAAGTAGGCGCATAAAGTATAGTCCACAGATAAAGATGGAGGAAGGGGAGAGGCCCTTCCGCCGATCTGTGCCAGGAGACGCACATGCTGAATTTTAAGAAATGAGGTCTTGGAAGTGAAGCACTCGACTGCTGTGGTGGTGCCCTTCCTTGTTCCCTGTGGTTTCATCTTCTCCTTGGTCTTATCTTCAGTGAGTCTGGACATGTTCCAGGTGTCCCCCAAGGGGGAAAAGAGCATCCTCGCGCATGCGGGAGAACTGGTGCTGGACGATGGCCATCTTGACACCATGGCATCACGTGAGGTTGGATTTGCACCTGGGGTCACACAAGTCCATCGGGCAGTGTAGCCATTCCTGTTTCATCCCTTGCTTACAACTTGAATTTTGTTCTCCTTGAGCTTGTTGTAAAGTCACAAGACGTATTAAACCCTGATCTCAGCTGTGGCTTGTATGGGGAGAGGGCAGTGCATTCCCCTGATTTTCCTCTCAGCTCTCTGGTGGCTCTCAATCTTTTTTTTTTTTTTGCCGGGTCCTTCTCACCTTTCTGACTTTACGCATTGGTGGTGCCCCAGATGGAGTCTGTGGACCTCTTCTCATTGATCTCCACTCCCTCTCTCCCTCAGTAATCTCACAAAATCTCATAGCTTAGAGTCTGCATTTGGAGTGAATGGTAACGCCAGTCTTTAGATCAAATCCAAAATACTGGCATCAAGCGTATTCCTTCCTTTCTCACATCATATATTTGATCTGGTGTAAGCCCGATTGGTTCCACCTTCGAGCTAAATTGACTGTCCATTCACCATCTTTACTGTCATCACCTTAGTCTGTCCTTCATTTGCTTTGGTAAGTCCAGTGGTTCCTCTTTCTTTGCCTCTCTTCCCATCTTTGTATTCTCAGCACAGAAGGCAGAACGATCTTCTGAAGGTAAAAGCAGATAAAGTCACCCCTCTGAAGACTCTGCAGTGGCTCTGCATTTCAGGGAGGTACCAGCCCAGCGGCCCCATGGCTGACAAAGCCCTGTGAAGTCTGGACCTGATGGACCCCGGCCCCCTCTTTATCTATGCATCCCCACTCATTTTGCTCCAACTCTGTGGGCCTGTTGGCTGTGCCTTGAATTCAGCACACACGCTTCTCACTCAGAGCCTTTGCACGTGCACCTTCCATCCAGAGACCAAGCAATACGCCACGCTCCCTAACTTCCTAAGGTTTCACTCAGATCGCATCTGCTGGGTTTCCTTCACTCTGTTTGAAGATGCAGCTCCTTTAATCTCAGCACTTCGCATTATACTTCCTTGCTTTAACTTTTTTTTCTTTATTACTCATCGCTAGATGACACGATGGCTTTTTTACTCGGTTACTTCATTTATAGCTAACAGCACCCCGTGGCCGCCCCCCTGCCATCTCAGTAGAATCTGAGCTCTGTAAAATAATGGGTGTTTTTCTGTTTGCTGCAGCTCCAGGCCTTGGAAAGGTGTATGCAACGTAGTAGGAACTGAATCAGTATTTGCCAGATGAATGAGCGAATGAATCAATCTCCTCTGAGACCTGGTGTCAGCCACAGTAGCCGTGTGGTGGGAAATACATTCTAGAATTGAGAATTAATAGAAATAAGGTTAATAGTCTAAGTCAAATGACAAGAAAATAGAGCAGTGAAAACGGGTGTCATGTGACAGACCTCTGCAAACTGTAGAAATAAAGTCGGAGTAATCTTCAAACCCAGCCTTGCAGTTCTCCCCGTGCAGAGGCTGCTCCTCAGCGGCATTCGGTCATGCATAGTAACGGGATCTTTTGTGTACGTTGGATCTCAGGACACTCAGTATATATACTTTCATATTTGTCTGTGTCTGAGTATACTTACAACAGAATGTAGGAGAGTGTGTATGTGTGTGTGTTGAAGGTCAAAGTTTTAATAGTGATTATGTGTTGTACTTGATGGTAGAGTTCTAATTCTGGGTAGAATTAATTTTTTAAAAATAAATGTGTTTTCAAGTTTTTCTGCGACTTGAATAAGTTACTTTTGTAACAGGAAAAGATGCTGTCATGATTGTAGCTTAGCTTAAATGCATCAGCATATATAGTGTAAAATTATGTGTTTGTTACTTAGGTTCTAATCAGGAAATGAGAGTTCAGGGTGGTTCTAACCGGGCAGCACGTGCTTCAGAAGTGGCCACTCTCGGCAGTTTTATTCCAGGTATCTCCCTCAACTAGGCCACGTGGCGAATTAGTTTATTAAATATCCAAAATGAGCTTTTGTTCAGAATGATGACCTACTACTTAGCAAGATGAATTTCTGAAGTGGGCTCTTTTCGGTGACAGTAGTTCTAAATACACGGACTGGCTGAAGATACTTCAGACAGTCTCACCTATGCACGGATGGGGACTAAAGCTTTGGTCTTCAGCGTGTAGGGACGATGTTCTGGGCTAAATCCTTCAATGGCCCCGTATTCAGCTTTTGATTGCCTGATCCTAGCCTTGAGGTGAGGGAATCTTGCCTCTGGATTCTGGTGATTGCCCTAAATGAAAAATTAATAAACAGGTGACTAAATCAATTAAAAGGATAGAAGCCTGAAACTCCATCCAGTTTACAGGTAGGCTGTAAAGACCACCTTTTGTGCTTGATTGCTAATAAACATTTCATTGTAAAATGACTGTCTTGCCGAATTGTGTCTCTGAGTAGCATCCTTCATGACTTGGTACGTTGTGGGGCAGTGGGTAGCTAGCATCTGTAACGGAACGTGGCGTCCAGCTGCTTGCAGCTCAAAAGCCCGTAAAGAGGTGAGTTGGTGGAAAGGAAAGTTAGCTTTATTTTGGATGCCAGCAACTGGGTTGGGGGCAGGGAGAGCAGACTCCTGTCCAAAGGCCGACTCCCCCACTGACAGTCAGGGGGCAAGAGCTTTTATAGGTGGAGGGAAGGGGCTGCATGCAGAAACAGCACAGTCAGCTCTGCCAGTCATCCTGAAATTGGCGGTGCAGTGTTCTGACCAGCATCCTCTTGACTGTTTTAAGTACAGTTAATCTTCAGTCCCAGGGTCGGTTTGTTCGCATTTTCTTGAGGTCATTCTTGGAACTGTGGCAGCTTATGTCATGGCTACAGCCTGGTCATCATGCAGTTAACGTCTTCCATCTGGTGAGGGTTTCAGTATCTATAGGACAGCTCACAGGATATGGCTCAGAATATTACCTAGAGCCCTTGAAGAGGAACTAAAGGTCCTTGACTTTGCTTAATGACTAAACTAGTATTATTTGGTCTTGTTGGACTGTTTTCCTTTGTTTCTGCATTTTCTCACTTCTCTGATTAAACTTTGGCTAAAGTTTTTCCACAGACAAAAGGCAGGCTGAGGACATGGGGGACAAGGACCGTAGGGTTCTGCTCCGTTTCACATGCACCTCAGACTTCTTCAGGTACCAACATCTACCCAGAGGAACATGATTCCAGTTATGGCTTAAATCCGATAGTACTAATCTGTGTTTAGAAGGGGAGGGATCTAAAGTTTGCCTGTCGGTCATCCCCTCACCATAGTTTTTTAAAAATAAAAAATTAACTTTCTGCAGAGAATCATTCAGATGACTTTCATTTAAATATCTGTCATGAAGGTGAAGGAGGAAGCCTTTGAGTTGACTGTCTTTGCCTGTACTGGTTATTTCAGCGCATTGATTCTCTTGCATGCTTTGGAGATCAAAGCATGTGAAAGATGTAGAAAGAATGCTTTTGGTTAAAGACATTAAAAACGATGTGATGTCGCAGATTCAGTTTTCCATTTGCTGTTTCGCAGGGAGCATTGCTATTTGCCCTTAATTTCGACTAAAAACGTGAGGCAAAAAATATAATCCACAATTACCATTTATCTGTTTTTCCAAAGGCAGATACGTTCGTGGTTCCATTTGAGGTTTCTCGCTTCCCTTTGATTTGTATCCCTCTTTGACACATCATGAAACTGGAAACACGGGCTGTGTGAGCAGCATCTTTTATAAGTCAGGCTCTAGGTCAGTCCTTCAATAGCAGTAAAATGGAAATCTATATCTGCTCCAACTTCAGAAGAATTGAATATGAGCTCCAATGATTCCTTTTGCATTCAGCAAATACATCACTTACTCTTTGGTCTACTTAATATATCGATCCTTACTTTTTTATGTAAATGAATGTTTCTATGACCTCATCCTTCTTTTATTACCTCTTTCTTGAGTGATTTGATGTGATTGGTACTTGATTAAAATTACGTTTCCATCCACATTTGCATCATATCATTCACAGATACAGTTGACGTGGTGGAGGGAATTCCTTTTCCTTTGATAACTTACGAAATTAATGCTCTACATTTTGAAGGATAATGCACTGCCTCTAGTTACAATTAAAAATGGATAAAACTATTCTAATTTTATAACTAACTTGGGAAATTGTCACTGTACTTTGCAAATGTAAGCTGTGATCTCATCTTTACAGCATCCTTTAGATAGCATTTAAAATGTAATGAGGTATGTGCCAACCTCTGTGACAGAAGAAATGACCACTTTATAATTTGTACTTGTCTCATTTCCGTTTGCTCTTGTCATGTTTATCTGATTCAGGTGTTTCAATCCATCCTAAGCCTCAGATGACGTAACATACACAAAGGCTGCCACTGATATTCAGCTTCTGCTGGCTCTGATGTTGCCACCGTGAAGGGTATCTGGACCGTCACTCTCTACCCTGCTAAAATTCTATCTTACCATTAAGTTCTTACACATTTTGCATTATTTACTTTTTATACTCTGATCTTATAAATAATTCATTGCCCTCAGTTTTCTCATCTCTGAAATGGGAGGTGTTTTTATTAGAAAATACTTAGTTTTGGGGACTTCCCTGGTGGTCCAGTAGTAAAGAATTCACCTTGCAATGGAGGGGACGTGGGTTACATCCCTGGTCGGGGAACTAAGATCCCACATGCTGCGGGGCAACTAAGCCTGTGAGCCACAACTACTGAGCTCGCATGCCTCAACTAGAGCCCGCGTGCCACAGACTACAGAGCCCACGCACTCTGGAACCTCTGCTCCACAAGTAGAGAAGAGAAAACCTGCGCGCCACGATGAAAGATCCTGCATGCTGCAACTAAAACCCAATGCGGCCAAAAGTAAATTAAAACAAATAAAATAAATCATAAATCTTAAAAAAAAAATGTTTTCATTCAAGAACTGGCATCCATGCATTCAATGGTTATCAAAAGTTTATTGTACAGGGACTGAGGATTCACAAAGATGACAAAAATTTTACAATTATCATAGTTGGGAAGATAGACATATATGAAATAATAGAAGACAATTAGCAGTATCATACAGTATCTTTGAGTGGGATGAATTGTCCACTGTAGAACTTCACTTATCTTCAAACTGGGGTGACCAGAGGAGATGTTAGAAAAGAAGAGAGCTTCATTTGGACCATCAAGAAACTACAGGTATTAGGCAGATGAAGGAGACCTGAAGTTGTCATGGAGATCTTTTTTTAATTAATTAACTAATTTATGTCTATGTTGGGTCTTCGTTGCTGTGCATGGGCTTTCTCCAGCAGGGGCAACCGGGGGCCACTCTTTGCGGCGGTGCGCGGGCTTCTCACTGTGATGACTTCTCTTGCTGCGGAGCATGGGCTCTAGGCGCACGGGCTTCAGTAGTTGTGGAACACAGGCTCAGTAGTTGTGGCTCACGGGCTGTAGAGCTCAGGCTCAGTAGCCGCGATGCACAGGCTTAGCGGTATGTGGGATCCTCCCAGAACAGGGCTTGAAACCGTGTCATCTGCATTGGCAGGTAGATTCCTAACTACTGCACCACCAGGGAAGCCCTGTCTTGGTATTTTGAAGTGCTTGATTTATCTTGTACCACTGAGTCTCCCGTAGTCTGTGCTGGTGATGGATGAGATGGGGGCCGAAGAAGATTTCTCAGTCCAGGGTGTCTATTGCCTGTAGGTGGGAGAACCCCTCAGGCCCTCAGGGCAAGTATTTCCCTGGCCGGGTACTTTTTGCTGTAGGATCCTTTCTACCTGTCAGATGTGGAGTGGGCTTCCCAGGTAGGCATTTGTGATGGCAGGAGCCCCCTTGCTTCTGCTCCTGGCCTCCCAGTGTCTCTTGGCATCTAAGGGGAGGGTCAGGCCCCGTGGTGAATGGGAACGGAGGGCATATCCTTGGGTGCATGTTGATCCTTTTTGCCAACAGGGTTTGCCTGTTGTTGAAAAGACTCCTGTTCAGTCCACAGAAGAAAACACCTGGTTGCTTTCTTGGTTAGGATTTGGGTTGGTGACCTGGGTCTCTCTCTTCTATTGGGTGGGGCATGATAAGTTACCCTCTTGCTACATTGTTCTCTAGTCCTAAGTTCCTAACTAGTTTCCCTTTTTCGTCCCACCTTTTTGAGTTCTCCTTTGGTTGTCTCGTGCACTGTTTCAGAGTTTATATTTGTACTTAGAGGAAGAGGGAGAGAAAAGTTGACATCGCCCTTGAACAGGTCAAAAGCCCTCAGTGCTCAAATGTGGGGTCTCTGCAAACGCATCCCTTAAGAAGCACAAGGCTTCACCAGTGTGCTAAGAGAGACAAATCTAGCAAGGCAGCAGGCGTTTCTCCACCTCTTCTTTTTGGGATCATTCATGTTCTTTCCTGCTCCTTTGTCTTCCCTTCTTTTTTCTCTGATTTAGCAACTAATAGGAAAGTTTTGCACAGCCAAAACTTTTGAAAGAGAATTTTGATCATTCCTTTTACCTATTGCCTTTGCTATTCAGGTTATTTTGCTTCTCATGTAGCTGTCATTTCAGAATGTTATGTAACGTTTTCTGAGCTACTGTCCAGAATGTGGAAATAGAAATAAATTAGTTATAGTCCTAAAAATGTCAGCATTGTTGTTCAGAACCTACAACTGCATATAGCTCTACTAATTTTCCGTGTATTTTGATTTATTTTCAAACATACTAATTGTTATCCTTTGAAATAGCAGTAAACCTAATGGTATGAAAAATGATAAAATAAGGTAAGAATTTTAGTTTAAAAACTTATTTCCATTATCTGTAATAGAAATCGAACGTAAAAACTGATTTATAATTTTATTCTACTCCAGTTCTAAAATATTTAGATTAATTCTTCAAACTCATTTTCAGTGTTCAGTTAACTTTGCAGACTCATAGCAGGACTAGGGATTGGTTATTAGCTAAAATGTCAAATACGCTCACCTTTTGCGCAATGTGATTGCTGATGGTTCCCTGAAGGCCCTGGGAATTCAAAGTGTGGGGATGTGGATTCACAGTTATATATGTGCTGCCTATTTCTTTCTTTTTTTTTTTTTTTTTTTGGGATCTTCCCGGACCGGGGCACGAACCCGCGTCCCCTGCATCGGCAGGCGGACTCCCAACCACTGTGCCACCAGGGAAGCCCCCTATTTCTTTTGAGTAATATCGATTGGCATTTTTTTCTGATTCTCTTCCGTGTCCTTTATAGAGCATCACAGTAAGTGCTGTGCGTTAAGTGGTTGTACACACTGCTCCGGTGATGGTTTAAATGGACTTTGGTTTCTATTAGAGGGACTCTTCCATTTTATCTTGTATAAAGTATAAGGTAGTTTATTTTAGTTTTTATACTTTTGTGAAAAATAGTCTCAGAATGTTCTTAATTTGGACTGATGATCTTATTTGTGCATTAATTATATTAAATATAGTTTTAAGAATAGACTGACCGGGAAGGAGGATAGAAGCCTGGTTCAGACCGAACAACACAGAACCCATAGGTCTTCTGTAATAGACACTATTTAAGTTTTGACATGTTCACAGTTAAGATTAGTATTATAGTTTGGATCATGCTTTCTTCTGGATTGAAGCAAATGCCTTGCTATCTACTTAGTTAGTGTGAGTTGGTAAAAATAATACAGCTCTGCACTGTAGGTGGACCTTCTAATGCTTGACCGGACATCCAAAGGCATGTCTGTTTTTCCTGAAGAATCATAATTTCTTTAATGTTGGTGCAATATTTACGGGAGACTTTCTAACTACTTAATGCTTGTTCTGGAGCAAAGAGCTTTCCTAGCGAATGCTTCCAGTCGGGAATCAGAAATATTTGCCCCGCTGCTCAGGCTGGGGAAAGGATTAAAAGGGCTTTCGAGCACTAGGCCGAATTACGTTAAAACCTCAACTAATAATTAAGAATCTCATGTTTCAAAAGACTTTCCAAAGAAAATATCCACCTTAAAGTGTCTCCTAGGATCAAATTCTTTCACCCTTTTGGGCTGGATTGTCAATCTATAATGCCTCTCACATTTCTTTAGTGGCTTGTGGGACCAGAGTGTGTATAATTATAACTGACGAAATATCTCCCCTAGTTCCTTTTCTTGTCCTCTTCCTCCACCCAATCTCATCATCATTATAGTTATTATCATTATCATCATCAAATTACCATTTATTGATAAACTGTGTCAGGTACTGTGTTAGTACTTTAGATGCCTATTGGTACAAAATATTATTATAAATTATTAGCATGTATTATAAGTTTATCTGGAGATCTTTTCAGGAGTATATTGAAACATTAACTTTAAAAATTCTTGATTGAACATGAAGGGGAAAGGGATAAATTAGGAGTTTGGGATTAATATATATGCACTATAGTATATAAAATAGATGACCAACAAGGACTTACTGTAGCACAGGGAACTATACTCAATGTTTTGTAATAACCTAAAAGGGAAAATAAACTGAAAAAAATGTATAACTGAATCACTTTGCACCTGAAACTAATACAACATTGTAAATCAACAATACTTCAATTGAAAAAGAAAAAAAAAGAAAAAGTGGAGTTTTATGATACTAGATACCTAATAAGTTTTTTCTAGGTATGTAATTCTCACTAATTGACTCAATATCACAATTTGGAGATTTAAAAATATAAACAGTAAATAATTAACAATAAGTTCACATTTTTTGTGTGTACTTTCTATGGTCAGACTCTCCTCGTGAATTACATGCATCATCTCAACCTTAAAAATCTATGAAGTAAGCAGTAGTATTCTTGTACAAAGGCAGAAATAGAACTTAGGTAATTTTCCTGTGGTTACATAGCTAGTATGGGCTGAAGCTGGAATTGAAATCCATGTCTGTTTATAGCAAAGAATCGGGAAACTCGGTAGACATAGACTCTAGTTTACTTTAGTTAATTTTAAATACTTGATACAGAATTCTTTGAATTCTCATTCATTCTTATAAGTGAAGAAGACCACAGTTTTTTTTTTCCTTCTTGATGTGACTATTCTTAAACTTGAGAGAGGATTTTGCTTATTTAGCAGGTTAGTTTTCATGACTGTGTATTTCGTATTCAGTGGCAGAATTTTACATAGCAGTCCACAACTACTGATCAGGTCTCTGGATATCATGTAGGATGAAGAGCACAGCCAATCTTAAGTCACGTGACAGGTGAATTTAAAAATCCATGCGTGATCGCCATCGATTTTTGGTACCTCACCCCTGCTTTGGCAGTAGGTGTCCTGGCTTACAGCAAGCATTGTAAGCGTCAAGAGCCCCCTCTGACATTTCTGACCACGCCAGTCCAAATCTTTATCTCCATGTCACTTCTGTGACATCGATTTAGATAGGAAAATAGAGGCAAGATCTTAGTGTGTATCCTTATCAATCCAGTGTTTGTGTCCTTTTCCAGCTTTTCTTTCAAGAGATTCCAACAACCAGCACATCGTTTCTTTCTTACCATATCACTAACTCGAATTTTACTTTTGAGTTTTAATACACCATTCTTTCTCATTGTACTTACCTTTTCGGAGTCAGTTGGATACGTTATGTCTAGTTCCGATAGAGAAGAAACTGCCTTGGAATGATACATCCGTGAAGTGAAAATCAAGCCCTCTTTTGCCAGATGTGCTATTCCATCCCTTCCTTCCCCCCAAACACCTGGAAACCACTGATCTTTTTACTGCTTCTGTAGTTTCCCTCTGTAGATACATACAATTGCAATCACACAGTATGTATCTTCTTAATGGCTGGAGAGCTCAAAACATTCTGCACAACAATCTACTTCATGGATATACCACAGTTTATCCATTTACCTGTTGAAGGCCATCTTGGTTGATTAGTTTTGGGTGATTCTGAATAGGGCTACTATAAACATTTTCATGCAGGTTTTTGTGCGGACATGAGTTTTAAGATCAGTTGGGCAAGTAATTCTATAAGAAACTGTCAAACTCTCTTCCAGAGTGGCTGTATGAGAATGTGAGAATACCTGTTTTTCCACATCTTTTCCAGCAGTCGGTATTGTCAGTTTTTTGGGTTTTATCCAAATAGCTATGTAGTGGTATCTCATTGTTTTAACTTAATATTCCATACTGACAGATGATATGGAGTGTATTTTAATACACTATAATCTTCTTCGGTGAAGTGTCTATTCAGATCTTCTGCCCATTTTGAAAACGGAATGTTATCTTGTAGAGTTCTATCACTAAAAAGTTTTAATTTTGACATTATTTCAGATTTACCCCAAATTATAAACGCTTTACCAATTATTAATATATAAATTTCATCAGATGTACAAAGTGCTAACATCTTTTTAATTATTTTTGGCTGCGTTGGTCTTTGTTGCTGTGCACAGGCTTTCTCTAGTTGTGGTGAGCGGGGGCTACTCTTAGTTGTGGTGTGTGGGCTGCTTATTGTGGTGGCTTCTCTCATTGCGGAGCACGGGCTCTAGGCATGCGGGCTTCAGTAGTTTCGGCACGCGGGCCCAGTAGTTGTGGCTCACAGGCTCTAGAGCACAGGCTCAGTAGTTGTGACGCAGGGGCTTAGTTGCTCTGTGGCATGTGGGATCTTCCTGGACCAGGGATCGAACCCGTGTCCCCTGCATTGGCAGGCGGATTCTTAACCACTGCACCACCAGGGAAATCCCTAAAATGCCAACATCTTAAAAAACCCATAACTTGATGAATGTTATTAAGGTCTAGGACTTGTTTAAATTTTGCCAGTTATGTTCTCTTTCTGGTCCAGGATCAAAAGTATCATGAATTACATCTAGTTTTCATGTCTCCTTGGTATCCTTTAGTCTATAACAGTACCTCAGTCTTTGTGCTTTAGGTCCTTCAGAGTTTTAAAGAGTACTGGCCCAGTTATTTGGTAGTATACGCCGTGCCTTTGGTTTCTGACTTTTCTTTATGACTATATTCATGTTGCACATTCTTGGCAAGAATACCACAGAGTGATAACGTGTCCCTCTCAGTGCATCATCTCAGGAGACCTATAGATTGATGTTTGTTGTTGTTCAGTTCATGGTGATATTAACTTTAATCTCCTGGGCAAGGTGTTGTCTGCTGAGTTTCTCGGCTGCAAGTTGATCATTTCTTTTTGTAATCGATAAATAGCTTCTGAAGACATTCTTGGAGACCATGTAAATGCCCTGGTTTTCATCAGAATTTAGCATACTCATTTTACTGTGTTACTTAGCTGTTGCCAAATGGCGGTTTCTCTGTTTTTATTTTTCTTTATACATTTGTTAGTTGGAATTATACTACAGAAGAGAACTGTTTTCTCCCTGTTTGTTTATTGAATTGTTCTATCAGTATACTCTTCTGGTTTCTTCTGTTCTGTGGGGTATAATCCATTACTACCATTTTGTTCTGATTGGTTCAGATCTGGCCATTAGCAGCCCTTTCATGTCGGCTCCTCTGCCCTTTGGACATGCCCTAAATTTGCTGTGTTTTGGAACATCTCACCAATCAGTTAGATAATATATTCCAATAAAAAGGAAACACAAGAGTTAACTTCTTATACAATTCAAATTTTATGTATTCATGCAATTATGTGTGGGTGTGCATGTATACATTTGTTGTTCAGAGAGACCTTGACAGTGAAAAATGTATTTTAAAAGTCACTGACTATTGATTTTTTTTTTTTTAAATCACACAGCCTCTACAGTGTAATATTTTCCTCCAGAAACAAAAGCAGTATTCACCAGGTAGTTTCGCCTAAAAGTTTCTGTTCAAGCTGATGGTCAATTGATTCATTTATTCAACAAATACAACTGAGAACACAAGTCTGGGTCAACTAAGAAGATGATCCTAGAATAGCTCACCTTTTTCTCACATCCTTTCTCAGGTCGATGCCTGGGCACTGATGGGAAGAGGTCACCCCTGTAAAATGTTGCATCTGAGGCAACTCATAGCATTTGGCCATCACCTTTACTTATGAGAGGGGATATAAAAATAAGGATACCCTGAAGACATGCAAGGCGGGTTTACCCGAATGCAGACACATGACTGACAGCACCTCATGCTACATGAGTGGGAGTAGCCATCCCCTTCCGTAGAAGAAAAATGGACTCCATTTCTACTTTAGAACTTTCTGCCATATAGTGCATTCTTTGCGTCTTTAGCCAAAACCTTTAGAGGTTCATAGACATTGTGACCACAGATGAGTTCTGTCTTCTGCTCTTATCTCAAGCACAGAATCTGACAGCCTAAACCTACAAAAGTAAATCTCATAGGAGAATTTTATTTGGGGCATTATTTTGATTTTGGAAAGAAAAACCTTGCACTTCCTAGAAATGTGTATACAAGGGTAAGATCTAGAATAAAAGACTGGGAGGGACTAAGAAATAAGCACCAGTTTTATTCTTTATTTTTTTAAATGAGAAAAATTTTTTTTGAGGTATAGTTGATTTACAATGTTAATTTCTGCTCTACAGCAAAGTGATTCAGTTATACATACATTCTTTTTCATATTCTTTTCCATTATGGTTTATCACAGGATACTGAATATAGTTCCTTGTGCTCTGCAATAGGACCTTATTGTTTATCCATTCCACGTATACTACTTTGCATCTGCTAATCCCAAACTCCCAATCCTTCCCTCCCCGCTCCCCACCCCCCTCGGGCAACCACAAGTCTCTTCTCTGTCTGTGAGTCTGTTTCGTAGGTATGTTCATTTGTGTCGTATTTTAGATTCCACATGTAAGTAATATCATATGGTATTTGTCTTTCTGACTTCCTTCACTTAGTATGGTAATCTCTAGGTCCATCCATGTTGCTGCAGATGACATTGTTTCATTCTTTTTTTGTGGCCGAGTAATATTCCATTGTGTGTGTGTGTGTGTGTGTGTATAATATATATATATATATTTAAAACATTTTCTTTATCCATTCATCTGTTGATGGACCTTTAGGCTGTTTCTAAATCTTGGTTATTGTAAACAGTGCTTCTGTGAGCATAGGGGAAGCACCAGTTTTGAGTTGGCACCTTCAGAGGGAGCAAACCCGTGGATTGGCAATTTCTACTTCTGAAATGGCAAGCTTAGGGGATGAGAACCAATGAGAATCAAGCTCCAGTTCCACATGACAGGTTCAAGAGAAAAAAAACATTAAAAGTGCAGCCATTGTGATGGGTACATCTTTTTTTTTTTTTTTTTTTTTTTGCGGTACGTGGGCCTCTCACTGTTGTGGTCTTTCCCGTTATGGAGCACAGGCTCCAGACGCACAGGCTCAGCGGCCATGGCTCACGGGCCCAGCCGCTCCGCGGCATGTGGGATCTTCCCGGACCGGGGCACGAACCCGTGTCCCCTGCATCGGCAGGCGGACCCTCAACCACTGCGCCACCAGGGAAGCCCTGTGATGGGTACATCTTGATTGCTTAGGGCATGGTTGACATTTGCCTTCGTGACACGAGGAACTGAGGTCAGAGCTGAGCAATGGCCAAGTCCAGGCCCTGGCCGGAAGCACTCATCCCCACTGGGTTAACTTAGGATCTGTTACAGCCACGTGCAGAAAAAACAATGATTGGACCCTGAGTTTCTCTGATCTTGATGAATGAATGGGACAGGTGGTGTATGCAGCTCTTTGTTTACCTAGTACACTACCATTAGGGCACTTTTTTTAAAAAAGCCTAAATATTAACGAGGTTTACATCATTTGACTGCTGTTTAGTTGAGGGTGGTTGGTTTACATTTTAATTATGGTAAAAAATTATCAGCTTTGGTCCAATTGAAAAAACTATGTTCAGTGAAACTCTGTGCCCCTGCAGTGTCAATTCATGAAACTCAGAGCTGAGGAAGGGAATGGCCCATAGATGTTCACAGGCAACGTATTCTTTTGAACTTCATGTGGTTTTTATTTTTGTAGTCTTCCTGATTGAGACCTCAGTTCCTTCCCTTGATATTAAATGTTACTCCAGATAGTTGTGTGTGTTTTTTTTTTTTTTTTTTTGTGATACCCGGGCCTCTCACTGCTGCGGCCTCTCCTGTTGCAGAGCACAGGCTCCGGACGCGCAGGCTCAGCGGCCATGGCTCACAGGCCCAGCCGCTCTGCGGCATGTGGGATCTCCCGGACCGGGGCACGAACCTGTGTCCCCTGCATCGGCAGGCGGACTCTCAACCACTGTGCCACCAGGGAAGCCCACTCCAGATAGTTTTAAACCTTCCCCTATATTAAAAACTTAGAGTTCAGATGACAGTATCACTTAAACACAGTGTGATACATCCTGTACCTCTTCTACTCTTTCTTAATATCACAGCAAAGCTTATTTTTTTTTGCCTGTGATTTTGTATTTGTCACCATAGGATTTTCCAGCAATCTTTAGCAAATACTATTCCAAATAAAAATGTATACTATCTGTGGTATTGACTTTGGATGGTAGCCCAGGATGTGAATATTTGTTAATTGGTATATTTCATATTTTAAAATCTTCACATGCCATAGGTAGAACGTGCTACGTTGTGCTTAAATTATGGTAGATGAAGCCCGAGTTCTACAGCTGCTGAGCTCTTTCTATGCGTTGTCATGTGTAATACGAGGAATATTCATCCAACATGTCTGCTGCGGGCAAGGCCCTGTGTGCTAAGTGTTGAGGGGAAGCCAGATCGAAAGAAACATGCCCACTGTCCTCATGAGGCTTCAAATGTGGCAGGAGAAATGAACACTAGTGTCACCCAAATCAACAGCATCTGTGAGCTGTGTAAAGTGCTGTAACAGTATAGAGGCTGAGTGAAGCCTTCCCCCAGGAAGGAACAGTTTTGACCTAAGAATTGAACAAGGTTAAGTACACGAGAGCTTGTAGATGGGCGGGTACCATTTTGAAGACCCTGGGACAGGAGGTGGGGTGGCTGGATTTGAGGAATGGACAGAGGTGCGTGTGGGTGGAGGGAAGTTAGAGGGTTGTGATTTGTGACTTGTATTCATATCTTAGAAAGAGCACTGCAGTTACTGAGTGGGGAACAGGATAGAGTGGGAGCAGGAAGGGGGAGCCCGTGGGAGAGTACAGACGAGAGAAGCTGGGTGGCAGTGGTGGTGCTGTAGGAAAGGGGACCCTGGTCGTCCGTAGGCAAAGCCCGAGCTCCTAAGCAACACACTCCTGAAACCCTAACTTCTCTTCCAAACACTGCGCACTCTGGGTGCTTAACTAAGGGGGCACTTGCGACTTCCTTTCCTCCCTTGAACAGCTATCGAGTGAAAGTGGAGCGTTGCGTATTTTTCAGGCTGTTGCCTGAATTCTTCTCCCTGGGAATTCTCCACCCTGACTGCCCCTCGCAATCAACCTGAGAGCTTTTCCCTTTACCTAATCCTGGGCTCCACTCCCACGGATCCTAACTCTGGGATCCTTGGGTTTGTGTTACAGCACAGATGTTTGTATCTTAAAAAGTACCCCATCAGGTTCTGTTCTGCAGTCACAGTCAAGAATCCCTGTTCTGGCCCCTCCAGTTTCTTTTAGGGAGCTTGACACATGGGTAAGCACTCCAACTAGGTCTTAGGATGAACATGGGATGTTCCCAGAGGTCAGACTTTTAAATTAAAGAAATTGGTGTCCTCCAAACTACATAGATTTGTATATTAAAATACAGAGATTACCATACACTTTGATGTAGTAGATGACTGAAGTCTAAACATACCCTGGGTTTGATATCTCAGTTCGGTGGTCACAAAAATATTCTCGTAGAGCACCGTGACACGCAGTAAGGAAATGAGGAGTCTGTGCTTGACAAGAGTTGTTTGGTTAGTTTCCGTCTTCCTAAATCAGATTCCTCAGGAGAGCTGCTCTTGAAGCAGAATCAACAGACATATTCACAGCCCGTTTCTTTCAGTGGAATAATTACACATCACTGAAAGTTCTGTACCATCTTCCCTTCATTTTGGCACTCTAAATTACTGGTTCGAAATGCCCTTTCCTCGGTGAGGTGGAAACGAACATGATATCTGCCTTCCTTTTCTGCTGAAGAGCTAATAATGAGAAAATATGATGCTGTCTTTGGCAAGCAAAGACCCCAGGAGATATCTAAAGAGTTGTTTTGACTAGCATCTCATTACAATTGGAAACCTTTATCATTTTAACTCACTGAAAAAAAAATTTTTTTTTCTGGTCTTTAGAAGTTCAGAAATATTTTTGATTATCGGGTCCAAGACTAATCCCTTGGAGTTTAACAGCCACCAGGTTCTAAATTGACTAAATTATATTTTATATTAAGATCCAGTGGGGAGAGATCATTGATATCATTCATTACTATATAACAATGATTCTTTTGGAGACCATAGATATTTCAGGACTCTAGTTTCCTTTTTTAATCACCTAATTTCTTAAGATGATTTTACCAAGGTTTATTAGAATTTATAGAGTATCGTATCCCAAATCTTTTTTGTGATATCAGAATTAAGTGATAATTACCTTTACTATTTGAAACCCATAGGGTCACGTCTACGCCTCTGCAGTATTACGAATTGGAGATATTTAACTCAGTAATACCTGTTGCGTTTATTCTCTGGGGTATCCTGTCCGTATCTTCCCTTCACTCACGTATTTCCTGCTCTGCTGTGATGCCCAGTTTGTGTGTCACCTCGGGTAAGTGTTAGTCCCCAGCTATTCAGACAGTGATCTAGGTTTTGCTGTGAAGGTGTGTTACAGATGTGATTAAGGTACTAATCAGTTGACTTTAAATAAGGGAGATTATTCTAGATAATCCGAGGGGGCCGGATTCAATGAGTAGAAAGGATTAGGAGTAGCCCTGAGGATTCCCTGAGGAAGAGGAAATTCTGCCTTCGGATAGAAGCTTCAATTCGTGCCCCAGAGTTCCTTCCTGCTTTTCCTGATGGTCTACCCTATGGGTTTTTTTTTTTTTTTTTTTTTTTTGCGGTACGCGGGCCTCTCACTGTTGGGGCCTCTCCCGTTGCGGAGCACAGGCTCCGGACGCGCAGGCTCAGCGGCCATGCCTCACGGGCCCAGCCGCTCCGCGGCAGGTGGGATCTTCCCGGACCGGGGCATGAACCCGTGTCCCCTGCATCGGCAGGCGGACTCTCAACCCCTGCGCCACCAAGGAAGCCCCTACCCTATGGGTTTTGACCTTGCCTTGCCAGCTCCCTGCAGGCTTCTTAGCCAGTTCCTCGCAGTATCTGCCTTAAAGAAAACCTCCTTCCGACTCTGTGTGTCTGGCAGAAGCCTGCCCTGCTACACACCTCTTCTGATCCGCGAGGCCCTTACTCTGCTCCTCCTATCCTAGCAGGCTCCAGAGCAATGCTTTTCACGCTTGAATTTCCATAAGAATTGCCTGAACGTCTTGTAACATAGAGATTCTGTTAGTAAGTCTGGGGTGGGGCCTGAGTGTCTGCATTTCCAACAGCCTCCTAGTTGGGAGATTTGGTAATCTTTCTTGTTAAAATGCCAGATAGTAACTATTTTAGGCTCTGTGGGCCATAAGATTTCCACTTATCTCTGCTACTGCAGTGCAGAAACAGTTATAGACCATATATAAACAAATGGACACGGCTTGTTCTAATAAAGCTTTATTTACAAAAAAGGTGACAGGCCAGGAGCACTGAAGACTGCCAATACCTGTCTGAGATTCTGCCAGTGCTGTCGGTTCAGGGGCTACGCTTTTCTGTAGCAACATTTTAGAGCAGAGGTTCAGAGGTGTACTGTATGAATTTTTGTGAAGTCTGTGTGTTCTGATGGGGTGCTGGAGCCTTCTGCTACCCCCTCAGGAAAGCCAAATCTTAAATGCTTGGGAATTTAGTGAGCCAGTTGTGAAACAGTTACTACGTTGAAACTGACCCTTGTGGAAGTATTTGTGCCGTGGAAATCAGCAAATGCTAAAAGCCAGGACTTCTAATTTTTTTTCATCCGGGAGCCATGGGGCTGTTTAGCAGCAAACCACTGGTGTTAACTCCTTCAGGGTTATTTACAATTTGAATTTCATCCAGGTTGAAAGAAATATATTTATATAAAATGGCAAATGAAATATTTCAGCTGACATTCATTAAATATTAAAATTTGACTTTTGGGTCAAGTCTTTCGTTAACCGTCAGGAATGAGGGTTCATCTAGTTCCTTTTCCTGGCCATGGAAAAATAAAAGCGGATTCAAAAATATCTCTGGGTTTTGGCCCTCGTTTTTCCCTTTAGCGTGTGAAAAAGTACCAGCAGCGTTTCAGACACAATGGGTTGGCCGACTAAGGAAGTAAAGGCCGCCTCATTCGTTTCCCTCATGCGTTGTCTCTGTTCAGTAAGAGGCAGCACAATACTGAAAATCACTTATTGTTGAGAACAAAAGGATTTATTTTCAATTCAGTTGACATTATCCGTTTTCTTCCTGGGACTTGAAAGCAATATCTTTTTAGTAGATATTAGTGTCATCCCCGGTAGAAGTATGAGTTAAATTTGTAAGTATTTAGTATTAAAAGTATCCTGAAAAAGTTCCCATGCACCTTTTCATTTTATAAACAGTTCCCTGGAGCCTGAGAGATGAAATAAGTGATGGAAATGTCATAACCAGTTAACAGCAGAGCTGGGCATGCCCTCAGTCTGCCCGCCTTCCTGGACAGTGTATGTTCTATTGTCCACTACCCTTGTTCCATGGTTCCTAGCTCCTCCTATGCGCCAGGCTGGCTGCTAGGCTCTGGGCATACAACATTGAGGAAAAGATCTCCCTGTTTTCAAGAAGTTTACAGTCTCCTCTAAGTAAAACAGTACTTCCAGCGCGTTAGATGTTTTAAGGCAGGTGGGAAATACGTTCTGCAGGGGCATAGAGAACAGAACAAAGATCTCTACAAAGATGAGAAAAACTTCCGACAGTAGGAACAATGATTCTGTTAAAATGAATGTTGAAAAAATAAATGAATGGGATAAAATAATTAGCCCTACATCTCGCAATCAGGTCTTTGCCTTACTCTCACTGTCTTTCCAGTAAAGGAAAGGGTTCTGTAGAGATGCTTGTTGAGGGTTGAGAAAGGAACTCCTTGAGGTCCATGTATCCCCCAATAAAAACCATACACTTCCAGGGACAGCAAGGACAGAGTCCGAGGGAGGTATATTTATCAAATAATCTATTAAGTTGAAATCCAGCCCCTCAGGGTGTGAAGAAGACAGAGGCTAGATGGTGGTTTCTGTGGCTTTCAAGGACTCACCTCTTGGCTGTTAACTGACAAAGCTTCTTTCATTGGGCTCCTCAGCTTACCTTCAGAGGTGAGCTGTGGTGGGTTGCCCTGGGCCCTGGAAGACAGCTGTGCACATCTCCTCCCAACTTCCTGTTCCTGAGGTCAGGTGGGCAGCATGCGATCAGCCCTGATGGGAGTGTTTGACCTCGGAAATCAGCAGACCTCATTGATGAGGGACTAGGGTTTGTTTGTTTGTGTGAGAGTGTGTTTACCAGCATCTTGTCATACGTTTGTCAGTTTCTACAAACTTGTGGCAACAGGAAGGAAGAAGTGACTGGACTGAAGGTGAAGTAAGGACCGAGTGGTAGAGAGATGGAGGGATAATGGGTTGGGGCTGGTTGGTGGTCATGTTGGCTATGGTGTCTAAGTGGCTGATGTGTAGCAGACCTTCCGAGTGTGGGAACATGGAACCAGAAAAGGACAAGAGCAGTTGTCCATGCCCTGGTCGGGGGGCAAGGTCACCTGCATCTCATGACCAGCCTCTTTGGAAACTGGTGCTCTTGGGAGTGTGTGCAGACATCTGTGTGTGGGGAGAAACGCGTTCAACACACCGATTATCCCTGAAGGCCCTGTTGTTACCTGGATGTCTTTACGAGTTTGGACGCGTTCTCTGGCCTTCTCCTTACTCAGCTTGAAGGCAAGCTTTAGGAATTCAGAGAAACTCTAAAACGTGCCCTAGAGTTGCCTCCATGTTGGACTCAGCTTTCTCCCAAAATATGTAGTGATGTTTAATTTAAACTTATTAACGTGTTTTTTTAATGAGAGATGGCATCTTAAAAATGAGAACAAATTGAGCTTCACATCTTGGCTCCAGTGTTTATTGTTGGTTTTCTACTGGATTCTTTCCCCATTTACCTGATGCTTTGCAGGTGTTCCCTTCCCCATCTTTTACTCTCCCCTCCCCCTCCCCCCATCCTCTGGAAATGATTCTTTTGGTTAGTTTGTTACAAGGAACATTTTGCCTCCAGGTGAAATCAATAATGTTGACCACAGAGATCTTTGGCCAGAGAGATTTTGTGCATTCATATTTGGTCATGTCTCTCTTCCTAACGTAATTCTTGTTTTCTATTTTGCTTAAGGGATTTACAACAATGTCATCTAGGAGATATTAGGGTCTAACTAGACAAGCTTCTCTTTCCTTTGCTCTCATGTTGTCAGGCACTACAGGCAGTGGATGTTGAGTGGTAATGGGGTGCCGCGTTCTGACAGTCCTTCCATCTTTGAACCTCTCCTTAGGGCAGCAAGGCTCCAGATACAAACTCAATGGCCCCCAGGCTGAACTCTGTATTTCCTCAGTGTACTTCAGAAATGATATTAAAATTGATTGTGGATAGATTTGATTTTCAGTAATATAGTTTCGTACAGATGACTAAAAGGGGACTTGGGGCTTGTGTTCTGGTCACTTCATTAAACCTCTCATACTCACTTCTTTATTTTAGCTTAAGTCAGGAGCGCCCAGAGCTAATTTACTGAGTCGTGGATGAGACCATGGCCGTGCATTCTCAATCCTGCATAATTATTTCCCTTACTAGCTATTGACCTTGTAACTCAGGTAATTTGAAATGCAGCCCTTTGAAAACCAATTTCCGAATATAGATCTTTCCCTGAGTGTGATTTTGGGGACTACTTTCATTAAACTGTTCAGAGATCTAATAATTAAAGTATTCCCCCAAACACAGCATCTGACACTTAAAACTGCAAGCTAAAATACAGGAAGGAACTTATAAAACCTAGAAAAGTATTTGCACAGATGCCATTTTGAATATTTAAATTCCCCAAGGTAAGTATACATAGATATATGTGAAAGAAAATAGAACAGTATATACCATGCTAGAAAGTAAGACAATAAGTTATTAAATTTTTTCATCACAATTAGGAACATTTTCCATACTTAAAATCTTTCTAACATAGATGAAAAGTTTTAAACCATATATCACTAGCACATTACAAAATTTGGGGAAGTTTTACTCAATGATTTTAACTATTAAGTCTGTTTGTATTTTACATCTTGTACATAGGAAATATATTTACAGCAAACACAGACCAGGCTCTATATTAATTTCTTACCATTTTATTTCAAATGGACAACTAGGTGTGAAGACTGTGATGTTGTTTTCTTTGATGTGCCATTTTAGAGAAGAAAAGCAAAGATACTGATGCCCAGGGAAGCAGAGTAAATTGGTCTGATAATATAAGTGAAATGAACAAGCTGTGCAGTATGAATATTTTAATCGCTTCTTGATCCAGAAGTAGCATGTCTACAAAATGAGCAATTATGTTCTACCCCTTGGGAGTCGACTCTAATTACAGAGCAGTAGGAAATTACTAAATGTTAATATTGTAAATATCAAACATCGGGCCCTTGAATTTTCCTGTGATTTTTAAAAATATTACAAATACTTTTGGCCTAAACTATATAGGGTCAGGAGTTGAGGAGTATTCGTTGTTTAGTTTTAAGTACTGTGTTTATATTGTAAAATATTATTCACTGATTCTAAGAACAGATGTTTTAAAAATGGGCAGTGGACAGCACATAAACATGTAGAAAGCCAGCAATTTGGGGCTCTCCGTATTCTATACCAGAGTATTTCTACCCTAGAGTCAGATGTCGCCAAAGGCATTTGAGGAGCCATGTTTACTGAGAACTTAAGGACATTGGACTTTGGTCCTGGGCTTCAGACCCGAGACCAGGGAGGCTCAGATACAGAATTGGGCTCTTTCCATTAGGATGTATTTAGGTCCTGTGATAACTCAGAGGGCTCCTTTGTTCATAGGATCATAGGGGAAAAGGGGAATTTCTTGGAATGCAAACTTGTGTGTGTACATAGAACATAACTTTATGTAGAGTTTGGGGATGTGTGGTAGGCTGAGTTCTAAGGTGACCCTGAAGTTCTTGGCCATTGTTGTACACACATCTTTGCCCAGTTACTCAGTCAAATACTAACCTAGGTATTGTCGTGAAGAAATGTTGCACTTGTAATTAAAGTACTATATCAGTTGACCTAAAGATAGGAAGAGGACACAGATGGGTTGACCTAAGCTCATGAGTCCTTAAAAAGCAGAGAGCTTTCTCTGGCTGGGCACAGAATGGAAGTCAAAAGTTCAAAGAACAAGAAGGGTCTGACTCTCTGTTGTGGGCTTGTAGATGGAGGGGGCCAAGGGTGGAGAATGGGGCACCTCCGGGAGCTAAAATTGGCCTCTACTGACAGCTAGCAAGGAAGCAGGAACCTAAATCCTACAACTGCAAGGAATTGAGCTCTGCATGTTAAAACAAAACAGAACAAAAAGTTGCAACAGATTTTCCCTTCCAGAGCCTCCCAACGGAAATTCAGCCTAGCCAATAGCTTACATGGACATTTCTTATAAAACCAGGAAGAATCTCAACAGGCTCATGATGATGTCATGAAGCTTATAATATTCCTCAAATTTCATAGTATATTTCAATCTAGAAAGTAAGTGGGTTGCAATCCCTTTCTCAGTCAAAGAATCCTATCATTCCTTAGATTCCAGGCTGAGGGTCCTACACACCCTGTATAATTTTGGTTGCTGCGAATGTGGTCACAGACCCAAGTATGAATAGATGTGTAATTGGATACAGAGAAAAAATTTTATGAAAAATTCTGATAAGGATTTGAAGATCTTTTGGTAACAATTTGCTTATTGGACAAAGCATTCTGATAAAAGCTTAGTTTATTACAAATTTCACATGATTCCTCACATCTTCCATCTCTCCATTTCTGTAAAATCTATGACTCAGATCTTAACCAACAGTTGTTGACTGAAGGAAAATATCCTTTACGATAGTGCTTATTCTTCATATATAATATAATCGTGTGAGATTTTAAGCAAATTGCCTAGAATATTACCAATATTTCATTTATTTAAAAAAATTCTTTAATTAATTTATTTTTTATACAGCAGGTTCTTATTAGTTATCCATTTTATAATATTAGTGTATATATGTCAATCCCAATCTCCCAATTCATCACACCACACCACACACCCCCCCTGCCGCTTTCCCCCTTGGTGTCCATACGTTTGTTCTCTACATCTGTGTCTCAATTTCTGCCCTGCAAACCGATTCATCAGCTTTGGAATAAAGCTAAGAGAGACTTCCTGGTATATTTCAACTGTTAGGTCTTCTGTCATGTCTCAAGTACTCCACATGCCCAGCCAATCAGAAGCACAGTGGGAGTCGAGGCCAATTTCCTGTCCGTGGTGGAAATTGCCACCAGTTTCATTTCAGCTTTCTGTTGCAGAAATAAAGAATACTCATTCATGTTCCGTGCACAGTATTCAGCCTTGTTTCTGCCCTAATGTTCTCATTTTTTTTGACACTTTAGTTTATTTCTGTGCTTTACATAATGCATAGTGCTTCTATGTCTATTATGCACCAGTTTAAGAGTGTACCAAGTTCTCTATTCCCATTTGAGAGATAAGAAAATAGAACACGTTCAGGGACCTAGCCAAAAATCAAGGAGTACTGTCTGAGTCCGAATCCAGGTCCCTTTTTAGTATAAAATGATGACCTAATATCATAATTAAAATATATTTTATAGTGTAGGAGAAATACCACCTCATAAATGTGAAGAATGTTATCCTGAAAGTGATTTTCTCATGTGAGCTTTTTCAAGGGAGTGCTTCTTGGGCAATAAAAGGCCGTAGATCCGGTGGCTAACCAAGATGAGAATTTTCTGTTTTGCTCAATAAGCATTCAGTATATCACCAGGTTATATTCTCTAAATTCACGGATGCCGAGCTGCCTCTTGTGTTACTCTGTTACCCACAGAAATCAGTTTTCTCATAGTATAACTAATGGTTGTATCCCAGGTTGCATTGCGGAATGCTCCATTTAGATACAAGAACGCCTGCAGCAAATCCTAATGTTAGAGTGAACGATGCTATTCTGACCTGGAAGTTTATAGGTCAACCAAACACAGACTGAGCTTGAAATCTATCTTCTATTTAACCCTTTTAAAAATAAAGTGCTTTAAAATTAATGACAGTGGTATTTAAATCATTTACTTTCACAAAATCACACTATTAAAATTATAAACAGAATTCATGCATTAATAAGAGATACTTGATTTTTGGAAGTGTTTTTTTCCCCTAGCTTTCAATATCCTATCTTACCTTCCCTCCCTATTTCCAAAGTACTTACTTTTGTATATGTGCGTTTGTGTATACGTGCTTAGCCATTTCTGTGGCCGTGATTTTGAAGCTTACTCAGACTTTGGGTGAACTGGTGGGAAAATGGAGGAAGAACTTAGAACAAGAAGAATTAATTCAGCTCTGTAATAAATCCCTAAGGGAAACAGCTGGTGTTCTTTCTATATGGAGTATTATGTAACTATTTTTTTAACATCTTTATTGGAGTATAATTGCTTTACAATGGTGTGTTAGTTTCCGCTTTATAACAAAGTGAATCAGTTATACATATACATATGTTCCCATATCTCTTCCCTCTTGCGTCTCCCTCCCTCCCACCCTCCCTATGCCACCCCTCTAGGTGGTCGCAAAGCACCGAGCTGATCTCCCTGTGCTATGCGGCTGCTTCCCACTAGCTAGCTGTTTTACGTTTGGTAGTGTATATATGTCCATGCCACTCTCTCACTTTGTCACAGCTTACCCTAAGAAAAAATAAAACTGGTATATGCTGATATGAGATTTTCATGTGACTTTGAACTAGACACAGATTACAGAACAATGCATATAGAATATACTTGTTTCTGCTTTTTAAGGCTAATACATTTAATACACTGTAATTGTATATGTACTTGTAGTATATATACAAATATATTGGAAAGTTCTGTGAGCTTAAAAATATTTGGGGGGGAAGTATGGTTGGTGACTAGTTTAATAGTCCATTATAATGTTTACCACATGTACTTCCTTTCATAAACAAGAGAACACCTAAGGTCAAGTGAGTTAGGGCAACTATGGGGGAGTGAGAATCAGCCTTCACGAGAGTTCCTCTTAATTATAAGTTCCATGGAACAGATTAGGCTTCTTCAATGCTGTACTATCAGTGCCTAGTTGAGTGTCTAGAACATGCTTAGATGCAAGGGGCTGTGTAGGTAGCGAATGGCGGCTGACAGTTCTAGGCAGTCAGTCTATACATAGTCTGGGTAGAGGCATGGCTCATTGAGAATACAGTTGGAGCCAATAATGTGTTTGAGGAGATATGCTTTATCCAATCAAGAGGATGCTGGCAAAGGCTGGAGGGGTCCTTAGTGCAGCACAGGCTCCAGCACCTGTAGGCAGGTGAGAGCTGGTGAGAGAATGGGAAGCGAGGTCCAGTGCAAAGGAACAGGCAGATGAAGTGGAGGTGGGGAGAGACTGTGGTGCCCAGGAATGGTCCTGGGGCTGCCCCACCTTGTTCTCGGAGCTGGACAGCTTATCTGTATGGCCCAGCTAGTATGTAGCCCCATCTTTCCTGCTCAAGAATTACTTGGAAATCGGCAGAAACTGAGCCTGAATCGGAGACTGTTCGTTAACTTGGTGGTACTAGGAAAAGAGGAGACACTAAGGGAATGGTTTGAGGTGCTTCTCTCGTCCTGGCAGAGCTGTCATTGGTGAGAGGCAGCACGACACCACCTTGTCAGGGTAACTGCGTGGCTCAGAAACTAGTTATCAGTCACCCAGAGTTGGTAAGGTTTTTAATTACGTTACTGATGGCTTCTGACCTCCAAACTTTCCTGATAACACATACTGCTGAACTGTTTTCAGAGAATCCTCCTGACGGCGTGGATGACTACTCTTGGTTTTCCCTTTTCCTCTCCATCAAGGATTGTAACTAACGGGCTCATGAGAACAGTAGGGTCCAAATGTTTTTGATCACACACTTCATTAGTAAAAGTTACAAGTATTTACATAAGTTTTTTTGTTGCATATACGTATCATTTATTTTGTAGACAGGTTTTTACACATTATATAACTATTCTATATTAATAAAGTAATAGTGGAAACTATATTGAAAGTGGACATTTTTAAATGATAAGATTTGAAGAAGACATCAGAAGTTTTCAAGTTACTCCCTCAGTCCTGAACATGATCTTGGCTATCCCATCACGTAATTTCCCTGGTGGCCACTGTACGCACTGCTGGAGGACGCGAAGCTGGCAGTAAGGCCCTAAGAGCCGCAAACTTTATCACCATAAAACAGACAAAGAAAATGTGAAGACAAAACCAGGAAGTGAAACACAAATCCTACAATTAAAATGTGACTGATGCTTGATGAGAAGGAGGAAAGGCGCCCAGTATTAATTTCCAGATCATCTTTTTTACCCAGAGTAATACAGTGGCATTCATTTTAATAAGTTCCTGATACATTCTTTTTTTATCCCTATATTAATATCTGGATAATAGAATTTTCTTAGCCACAATATCCCACAGGGGACCTGGCAACCATGCGACTTTATGTTCAAAATTTCTGTTACTACTCTGCAAGTAGCTTGTTTCAAACTCCATTTATTCAGTCACATCACTTTTAGACTCTTCTTGGGAGATGATGTATTATGAAATTCTGAACTTATCTCACCAGGGCCTCTCCTAATCAGGCATAGCCACCTCAGAAACATGAACAGGGGGAAAACCAAAAGCATCTTTTGCTAATCATACCAAATATGTTGAGATTTCAGTAGGTTACTTTATTCCAAAAGTTCCCTGTGCGATACAGTAGGTTCTCGTTAGTTATCTATTTTATGCATAGTATCAATAGTGTATATGTGTCAATCCCAATCTCCCAATTCATCCCACCTCCCCTTTCCCCCCTTGGTATCCATACCAAAGACTCTGTTCTTGATGTACTCATATCATCATTCCTTTAGACAATCAGAAATTATGCTGTAACTATACTGACAAATAGAGAATGTTTTGGCCACATGAGATTGTGTGGGTTTAGCAACTATTTTTTTCAAACAAACTTTCATACAAGGCGTTTATTATAGAGTTACTGGAAGGACTGGAGGAAGAAGATTCTGCTGATGGGAGTCGAGCAGGATATTGGAAGGTAGAAGGCATGTCCTCTCCTGCATTTTTGGGGGATGTTGCTGGCAGCAGTCCTGGGTTCCTTCTCAGGCATCACAGTTGCAAACAGCAGAGACCTTCTCAGTAACTATTTTCTGATGAAAGATTGATGAGGAAGAATTCTGCCAGAAAGATGATATTTGGGATGTGTTGATTAGAGCTTGTCTAAACAATTAGTCAAATTTCTGTTTTTCGAAATGAGAAAATTCAATGATCGTTTTCGACAAACTTATCAGTCACCTACTTTGGGTAAGACTCTTCGCTGTAAGTTGTGGAAATATGAATCTCATTTCTCCAACATTTTACTGCTTAATAGATGGGATAAGACAAGGACAAAGCAGCATAAAGAACAATTTTGTCACTAGCCTTCCTCCTTGATCCAGTAGCTATGTCTCTGATCCAGAGCCAGCAGGACCTCATTCCAGGTGGAAGTATCAGGCAGTGTGTTTCCTAGGTTGAATAGCATTTGCTCCCAAGGGGAGTCTCCGAATATAGACAGATTAACAATCACACTCTTCTCTCAGATTTTCGATTATGTAAATTTAGACCCAATCCTTGGCCCTATTATTATTTAATCCAAGAAAGTAGAAATTTCAGGGTATTTCTGGAAATGTCCTAATATTTGGCTTTACTCTAATGAATACAGTCTTTTTTTGTGCCTTTGTAAATCTGGGCATCACAATCTTTTAGCATGATCAAATCTCCCGTTCCTAAAAATAAACAATATGGTTCAAAGATATATGTGTCTATTTCTTTTTTTGTGTTGTCAGTAAAAGTATTCCCCACTTTTGTTCTCCAATTACTGCATATGAAAGTAAACTAGAAGAAGGGTCCTAAAAGAAGTGTGAATAGTATTGTGCAGACCAAAAGAAGAAGGAACAGCATCCGTAGAATGAGTAGAGTTTTTTTGTTTTTGTTTTTGAGTGGACTCTTAAGTATAGAGAAAGGGAATGATAAAACGTTAGATTAGATACATACTAGAAATAGCCCTGAATGCCAGGGTGGATGTTTAGTTTTAATTCACTAGGCAGAAATAAAAATATTAATGCTACTAACATTACAGGCGGACAATGCTATTAAAATTACACTTTGGGAAGAGTAACCTTACAATAGTGTGTAAGATGCACAGAAGCAGTAAGAGACGTGTTTGTAATACGTTAGGTACTACTGCAGTGGTCGAGTTGGATAAATACGTTGAGACACAGCCAATGTTGATGGGACAAAGTTGGCTAAATGGAGTGAAGGAAGAGTATTGGAAAGATTTCTATTGGGTCTTTTGCCTCGAGTATTTAGGAGTAGCATTAGCTCCCAAAGAAAATAGAGCTAGAGTAGTGGTGTGTGTGTGTGTGTGTGTGTGTGTGTGTGTGTGTGTGTGTGTGTGTTGGTTTGGGTGGAGGAAGTATGGGTTCCACCTTGAAATACTGGGTTTAAGGTATCTTCAGATGATCAGATGGTGCTATTCAGTGACTAACTGGATATGTGTGTCTGGAACTCCAGAGAGTCTGAGTTGAATATTCAGAACTAGGAGTCATTCACGTAGAAGTGAGACCTAAATTTTAATTAAATGAATTTCAGGGTAAGGGATATAAAAGTGAAGAATAGGTCCAGGTTTAGGGCACTGGGGAGTCAAACAAACAGTACAAGATGATTCAATGGAGAAGAAATATAGAAATATCAATTGGAATAGGGAGAAACAGGAAGAGCCATAAGGTGCATCGGAGTACAACAGGGAGGAAAGTCGTAGACCCTTGAGTGCCTACTAGTTGTTGGGTACTCTTTTTTTTTTTTTTAACATCTTTATTGGAGTATAATTGCCTTACAATGGTGTGTTAGTTTCTGCTGTATAACAAAGTGAATCAGTTATACATATGTTCCCATATCTCTTCCCTCTTGCGTCTCCCTCCCTCCCACCCTCCCTATCCCACCCCTCTAGATGGTCACAAACCACTGAGCTGATCTCCCTGTGCTATGCGGCTGCTTCCCACTAGCTGTCTATTTTACGTTTGGTAGTGTATATATGTCCATGCCACTCTCTCTTTGTCACAGCTTACCCGTCCCCCTCCCCGTATCCTCAAGTCCATTCCCTAGTAGGTCTGTGTCTTTATTCCCGTCTTGCCCCTAGGTTCTTCATGACCATTTTTTCCCCCTTAGATTCCATATATATGTGTTAACATACGGTATTTCTTTCTCTTTCTGACTTACTTCACTCTGTATGACAGACTCTAGGTCCATCCACCTCACTACAAATAACTCAATTTCGTTTCTTTTTATGGCTGAGTAATATTCCATTGTATATATGTGCCACATCTTCTTTATTCATCTGTTGATGGACATTTAGTTTGCTTCCATGTCCTGGCTATTGTAAATAGAGCTGCAATGAACATTTTGGTACATGTCTCTGTTTGAATTATGGTTTTCTCAGGGTATATGCTCAGTAGTGGGATTGCTGGGTCATATGGTAGTTCTATTTGTAGTTTTTTAAGGAACCTCCATACTGTTCTCCATAGTGGCTGTACCAATTTACATTCCCATCAACAGTGCAAGAGGGTTCCCTTTTCTCCACACCCACTCCGGCATTTATTGTTTGTAGATTTTTTGATGATGGCTATTCTGACCAGTGTTAGATGATGTCTTATTGTAGTTTTGATTTGCATTTCTCTAATGATTAATGATGTTGAGCATTCTTTCATGTGTTTGTTGGCAATCCATATATCTTCTTTGGAGAAATGTCTATTTAGGTCTTCTGCCCATTTTTGGATTGGGTTGTTTTTTTGATATTGAGCTGCATGAGCTGCTTGTAAATTTTGGAGATTAATCCTTTGGGAGAAAATATTTGCAAATGAAGCAACTGACATTCTGAGGGTTGTCTTTTGGTCTTGTTTATGGTTTCCTTTGCTGTGCAAAAGCTTTTAAGTTTCATTAGGTCCCATTTGTTTTTATTTCCATTTCTCTAGGAGGTGGGTCAAAAAGGATCTTGCTGTGATTTATGTCATAGAGTGTTCTGCCTATATTTTCCTCTAAGAGTTTGATAGCGTCTGGACTTACAATTAGGTCTTTAATCCATTTTGAGTTTATTTTTGTGTATGGTGTTAGGGAGTGTTCTAATTTCATACTTTTACATGTAGCTGTCCAGTTTTCCTAGCACCACTTATTGAAGAGGCTGTTTTTTCTCCACTGCATATTCTTGCCACCTTTATCAAAGATAAGGTGACCATATGCGCATGGGTTTATCTCTGGGCTTTCTGTCCTGTTCCATTGATCTATCTTTGTTTTTGTGCCAGTACCATACTGTCTTGATTACTGTAGCTTTGTAGTGTAGTCTGAAGTCAGGGAGCCTGATTCCTCCAGCTCCGTTTTTCTTTCTCAAGATTGCTTTGGCTCTTTGGGGTCGTTTGTCTTTCCATACAAATTGTGAGATTTTTTTGTTCTAGTTCTGTGAAAAATGCCAGTGGTAGTTTGATAGGGATTGCATTGAATCTGTAGATTGCTTTGGGTAGTAGAGTCATTTTCACAATGTTGATTCTTCCAATCCAAGAACATGGTATATCTCTCCATCTATTTGTATCATCTTTAATTTCTTTCATCAGTGTCTTATAACTTTCTGCATACAGGTCTTTTGTCTCCTTAGGTAGGTTTATTCCTAGATATTTTATTCTTTTTGTTGCAATGGTAGATGGGAGTGTTTCCATAATTTCTCTTTCAGATATTTCATCGGTAGTGTATAGGAATGCAAGAGATTTCTGCATTAATTTTGTGTCCTGCTACTTTACCAAATTCATTGATTAGCTCTAGTAGTTTTCTGGTAGCATCTTTAGGATTCTCTATGTATAGTATCATCTGAGAATAGTGACAGCTTTACTTCTTCTTTTCTGAATTGGATTCCTTTTATTTCTTTTTCTTCTCTGATTGCTGTGGCTAAAACTTCCAAAACTATGTTGAATAAGAGTGGTGAGAGTGGGCAACCTTGTCTTGTTCCTGATCTTAGTGGAAATGCTTTCAGTTTTTCACCATTGAGGATGATGTTGGCTGTGGGTTTGTCATATATGGCCTTTATTATGTTGAGAAAAGTTCCCTCTATGCCTACTTTCTGGAGGGTTTTTATCATAAATGGGTGCTGAATTTTGTCAAAAGCTTTCTCTGCATCTATTGAGATGACCATATGGTTTTTCTCCTTCCATTTGTTAATATGGTGTATCACATTGATTGATTTGTGTATATTGAAGAATCCTTGCATTCTGGGTATAAATCCCACTTGATCATGGGGTATGATCCTTCTGTTGGGTACTCTTTTGTATATAATTCCTTACTCAATTTAACCATTCAAAATCCTTCTAAATAATGCATTTTAATTCTCATTGTACAGAGGAAGGAACTGAGAAGGAGATGTTTGGTGTTTAGCTAGAAAATGTGAAGCTGGATTTTAATTCCAAGCTGAACTGACACTATTAAGTGAACTTTCACTATTGAACAGTGCTGTGTCTCAGCCTCGAATAAAGACACTTTCTTGCCATGGTGTGCTAGTAATTCCCTGTAGTCTCTTTGCTTCAAGCCTATGCTTTTGTGCTCAACTTGGTAATGAGGAGGCTGCGAATCTGCAAATGGTATTTCCCAGTTTCGCTTGAAAAACAGCATGCTCTTAGGTTCTGCTAATAGAAAGTACTAGAGAAGATCGTACAAAGGAGGAGAAAGAGGAGGGATTTCCTGGTTTTCCAGTTGCTGTCAGTGTTATTCTAGCAACAACAGTTAGTCTATCTCCAGCCTCTGGCATTCTGAACACCGGCCATATAGTGTCCTGTAGCAGAAGCATGGATACCAGCTATGTGGGCTTTTACAGAATCTAAGCATCTACGAATCTCCTGCAGTAGATCTCCTCTATTTGAAATACCTAGTGAGGTTGCGTTTTCCTGGTTGGATCTGTATACTTGAAAGCAAGAAGAATATAATATAAAAAATGATTTAGTCAAAAATGAAACACTGCCATTGCTCAAAAGATATTAGGAATGAATAAATGGTGGTGAATTTACATGTCTGGTTATTATTTACATTTGTAAAAACTAAATGGACCAGCTGCTGCTCACTCAAGTATTTTGCCATGTTTTCTCAGAGTCAAATGATAGGAGAGAAGGATGAAAATATAAATATTTTTAAGTAAAAAAGGGGAAAGTTTTCTCTAAAACAAAATGGAGATTTACAGGGTAAAAAAATCGAAAGTTTGGGTCAGGTACTATGGAAATGCATTAAGATACCAATAAAGCCTGGATTAGTGAATTTCCAGTTTATCAGTGAGAGTTCACCTAAGGTATGATTGCATAAACTTACAGTGGTCCCAAACATCAATTTATTACTACTTCTTGGAAATAAAGTAAAATTTTACTAGGGGTTACTTAGCATTGGATAATAGAGTGATGATAATGGAAGACACTGATTAAAAAATTTGAAAGCAGAGAAATAGAAATGAGACCATGATCAAAAGGGGAATTATCAGAGTTACAGATGGAGACATGACTTAATTTTGAGTGATGATAAGGTTCAGATTGTAACTGGGATGAGTGGAAGTAGAACTAATGGATTTTGAGAAGGTAAAAGGCATTGTGAAAAGAGATTGTTAGAGGTAAACATGGAGAATGACTTCAGAGATAGGAAGAGACCGTAAAGCAGCTTCTGAAGTCACCAGGTTGGTGGAAGGCAGAGTATTACAAGAAGAAAAGGGAGAAAATAATGTAAATAAGTTGCATAAATTCTACAAGTGAGTTAAATTGGGGTGTGATGGGAATCACCACCATCTTTGAAGTCTTTGGTGGTGGAATAATCTTCCAAGTTCCTCCAGAGACACTGTATTGCCCTTGGTTTACTGTCTTGGTAAAGAGAGGAATCTCAGTGGGCTTTCATCTGGTTCTTCCTTCCATACCCTTCACTCTGTGAACCAGGGAATCAGGATGGGGATTCTGCTAATTGCTGAATATATTCTTTTTCTTTGTAAATTGAGGAACTCAGGAAGTAACCCCAAAAGTAGTCTTCAGCCCTCATGGGTCAAAACTCCACTTATTATCTGGTATTCACAAACTTCCATTCTGATCACACCACAGTGATATTTGGGGTCTCTCTAGATTAACCTCAACTCAGAACCAATTTCTTGCAAGCCCGTCCAAAATTGAGCAAGTTTTCTTCCATGGTGCATCAGTTACCCTAAGATGTGGTGGCAAATCTCTTTGAGGGAAGGTTGGAGGAAGATTAAGGATATATCTGTGTCCATGTTGTTACTATCTTAGCCGAAGGGATGATACATGTCCTTAAACAGCTTGGATCTGTGAACTTAGAGGTTAACAGGCTGGGATTATCTGCTATGGTAACTCAAGTCAGGTTTCTCCTCATCAGATGTAAAATTTTGTCATGTGGATCAAATACTATCCTGGCAAGGTGCATATAGTGTCCTCACAGAAGATACATTGAAATCCTAACTTCCAGTACCTACGAATGTGACCTTATCTGGAGATAGTGTGGTTGCAATTATAGTTGAGTTGAAATGAGGTCATTCTGGACCTCATTTGGGGTCTTTAATCCATTATGACTGGTGTCCTTGTAAGTACTGGAAAAATAAAGGTAGTAGATGGGTATTTGAGAATACTGCATGTTTTCTAGTGGACTTGAAAGTAGTTCCTTACTAAATGATGCGAGAATGGTTTCTGAAGGTGCACTAAATATGTAACCCGTGTTAATTAGATGCCAGACCTATTTGATACTCATTTTGACTTCAAAAGATGATTGGCTAATATTTTAGACCTTGTCTTATTTATGCAGGCATGGAACTTACAATATAGAAACCTAGATGTTGTCATAATTTTTTGCTTTTGAAAGAGTTCGGTGTGTGAAGTCATCCCAGGAACTCAAAAGCATCAAGCAATCTGCCTATATATGATTGTTACAGGTAGATGCAATATCTATTAATCTGTCACATTTGTAGAATGATTGGCATTTGCCACATCTGCAGTCTGCAAATCACCCACTATCGCACATAGTTTCTGGAAAGAAAGGCAGAATGTCTCCCTGCCAGATGTACTTTATTACTGTCTCCTGTCCCAAATCCTTGTCCCGTGATAGCTGGGTGAGCTTCCCTTGGGAAATGCAGAAAGCTGAAAGCCCAGACCAAGAGCCAGCCATGATATAAATGATGTTTCTCTCTTCTTTTGGACCCTAATGTGCCCAGTTTCTCGAGCATCCTGGTAGGACCTCATAGAAGGAGGAACCCTCTTAGGTCCAGAATGGAGAGAATTATGGAAGGTGTAAAGAAGTGATAACATATTGTAGCAGTCTTCTTTATCCCTTCACAGCAATGATTTGATCCTCTGCTCCCCATCTGCGGGCCTGGGAAAGCTGTGTAGCTCTACACGTGTGGTTGCGGTGCCTGCCTGAGCTAGTCCTCTCCGTGGAATTGGGACAAAGGAGATGTGGCCGCAGCATTGCCCCTTGCCCCCTAAACCCTGCAGCCAAACTACTGGATTTCACTGTAGCATTTATACCGTGTCACAGTCCTTTCAGGCTGCTGTAACAGAACACCATGCACGGGGTGTCTGATAAACCAGAGGCTGGAGCACATCACACACTCAGCCTGTGTCTACCTTGGGCCTTTGTTAGATGTTAGAGAAGCTCAGAGTGGGAGGCTGAAGAGATCTGCAAATCAGAGCAGGTTTCCTGCAGCCCCCAGGGGTGGAGAGGCAAACGTGTCTATTGGGAATTCTGAAGAATCCTTTTCCTAAAACGGGTTGAGGCAAAGGTACACTGACTGTTAACCTGCACACCAAGCTCAGCCCACCCTAGTCTGTGAAAGGACTCAGGTGTTTGGTCCTCTGGGCTCTCTACATAGGAGAGGGGAGGTATCATCTTTTACTAAAAAAAAAAAAAAAAAAATTGTCCCACTGTCTTAGCTTGGGCTGCTCCAATAAAAATGCAATAGCCTGGGTGATGTGTAAGCAGCAGAATCAGTTTCTCAGAATTGTGGAGGCTGGAAGCCTTAGAACGAGGTACTGGCAGATTCGGCGTCGGGGGAGGGCCCTCGTCCTGGTTCAGAGATGGCTGTCTGTCACTCTAACCTCACGTGGCCAAAAGGACAAAGGAGCTCTCTAGGGTCTCTTCTAAAGGCACTAACGCCTCATGACCCACCAGGGGACCCAGCAGGGCTCCCCTCTCCTGACCTAATTGCCTCCCAACCCCCTCCCCCAAATACCATCATACTGGGGATTCCATTTCAGCTTACGAATTTCGTGGGGAAACAAATATTCAACCTATAGCAAATCCTCAATAAAACTAATTTTTCTGCAACATGAATTATGTATTCCACAAAAAGTTACTTATTAAGCATCCATTACATGTTTGCCTCCAGGACTTTACATTTAGTAGGGAAATAATCAGTAAACAAAGGAATATGTAAATACAAATAAAATTAGACATTTGAGAAGTGGTGTGAATGAAGCAAACACGTGAGCAGCCTATTGCATAGTTCCAATTAAATGCCCCATAGTAACCTTTAATTTAACGTGCATGAATATCTGTTTTATTTCAACAAAGCCTATTTCTCTTCCTGTTAACGCTGCCATTATACACCCATGAAATCTAGAAAACGTTCTCATCCCTCTCTCTTAACTCCCCATATCAAATTAGTCACTAAGTCCTTTTTCCTTAAGTATGTCACAAATTGGCTCATTTTCATGTTTCTATGTTCACTGCCTCATTCCTACATTCATATTTTAACTGTTTTCCCCTCCTCCAAAACCCCACTTTCTTTAACTTCATCTTTCCCCTTCTGCTTAGTGATGTATCTGTAATATGAAATGGTCCCTGGTTTAAAATCCTCCTGTGCTTACTGAAGGGATTCAAAGTGTATCATGTGGACCTGCGAATAGATTCTACAGATATGCATATGCACGGAGGCATATCTCACAAGTAGTGTGTCAAATGTAGAATGACACAACGCTCAACTTCTTAATTGCAGCCTTCTCAGTATGTTTAATGAGACCATGTGCATTGTATGTACCAGACAGACATAGTATGCGGTACCAGGCAGACGTAGTATGCAGCACTTCCATAATTTATTTGATTATTAAATCTTTAAGCTTGTACTGGGACTGTGTTTCAATACACATTTTAGAAAATATCAGTCCATTGTACACAGATTAAACTTTCAAGCCTAGTTTATAAGCTGTTTAGGATTTCACCATTGCCTGTATCTTTAATCTTCTGCCATTTTCTTTGTAATCCACACTGCAGTGATTCTGGACTATATCTTTACAGAAATATTCAGTGCTGTTCCACATCCCTGCTCTTCTATTCATGGCAGACCTTCTGTTGAGGACGTTCATATCTTCAAGGCCAGGTGTGGGTTGTGAATGTGTGAGCATGCATGGGTAGGTATGAGCTGAGAAAAGCAGGATGGTGAGAAGTTTCAAAGGCAAGACTCTGGAACCAGACTTCCTTGTCTGAGTCCTGGTTCCACCGAATCAAGTTCTTGACCTTGGACAGGTTACTTAACCACTCAGGGCACTAGTTATCTCTTGTCTACAGTGAGCATAATACTGGAGCTTCCCTCATTGCCCTGATGATTACAAATACTTATTGTTTAGCAAGTGGTCTGGTACCTGGGAAAATGTCTCAATGGAAAAAAAAAATTGACTATGTCTGTCTTCAAACTGGTTAAAAGGGGAAACGAAATAAGAAGAAACTCCTTGACAACTTAGGTATTTTTGTCCAGTTCACCTGGTGACCTCTGTAGGACTGTTTTCAGAAAAGAAAAGGCAGTCACCTCTGAAGCAGTTTTCTCCAAATGACCGAAGTTAGTAGGCGTACGAATTCAAATTTATCAGATCGCACCACTTATTAACTACATCAGTAGGAATAGTACCTGATAGGTAGAGGGAATAAAAAGACTATGTACTAGAAATCCTCAGTTATTAGAGAAGCAATTTTCACAAGAAACTTGGAGGACAAAATCAGGATAACTAGTTATGAGTGGCTGGCAGAGAGGAACGTCTATGGTTACCTCTGGAATAGCCTCAGGTTTGGGCATGTGCCCCTGCTGTCAGCTTTAGAGCTGTGAATGTTCCTAGTTCGGGTGATTTTCTGGACCTTGCCTTCTCTCCTGTGAATGCCGTCATACCACTTTTAGCTAGTTGCATTCTAAGATGCACTAACATCCTAAAAAGATGACTTATGTCCACCTTTTTATCAAGCTACCTATAGGAATTTTGACGAATTTAACAATTTTTCAGTTCTTATTCATGCAAGTATAATCTAAAGCCTCTTGTAAGTTTATGTTTACAAAACTTGGAGGATTTTAGACTCTAACTTAATGCTATTTTATCTTGTAAGGGTCACCTTTTATTTTGTCTCACATTGTAATCTAGAACTGTGCTGTATCGTACGGTAGCCTCTAGTTACATGTGGCTATGTATATGTAAACTTAATTCATTATGAAATACAATTCAAAAGCCAATTCTTTTCATAGTAACCACATTTCACGTGCTCAGTCATCACATGTGACTAATGGCTACCATCTTGGACAGCACAGGTTATAGAACATTTCCATCATAGCAGAAAGTTCTGTTAACCAGTGATGAATCACTAGAGCCTATAGACCTGAAGTCAGGGACCGTATCTTATACGTCTTTTAAATGTACCCATGTCCTACCGCAAGAACAATTGTGATACATGTTAAGCTATTTGTTGGTTGAATGATGTCTTGCAATTTTCTTTTCTCCCTGGTGTCTACCCAGTCCTGCGCAATCATTCTTCCAAAGAATTCTTGCCGTGCCCTTTTCCTAGATAAACCCTTGGTCTCCCACGTAGACACCACTGCCCTGTAAAACACCCCCTCCCCCGGCTTCTCTTTCCAGTCTTCATTAATACTGTCAAGAATAATGAATGATTATGATGTTTCCTTACTCTTTTATGGTTGTAGTCATTCTCCTTTGAAGCTTATACTCTCTGGCTTTACCACTTTCTATGCTAATTCTCCCCTCTTGCCTCCCCTGTGAATTGAATTTACTTTTCATACTGAGTTTTTATTTAATTTTTTACTGAGCTATCATTGAACCCCATAACCTTGTAAGTTTAAGGTGTACAACATGCTGGTTGGATACATTTCTGTGTTGCATAATGATTACCACTGTACTCTGTGCTTTCTTGCTGTTCTCACCAGCAAAACAGACTTTGCATTACTACCTGTAGTGGCCAGCTTTTTGTTTTTGGTATCCTGATAATATAACATCTTCTTAGTCTTTGGATCATTCTAACATGGTTTTTAATGTGCCCACCTCTCCTCTAGTCATGATCTACATCCCCTGAGCTAGGCCAGTCAACTGCTTTTTCCCTGGAAATGGAGTCTTGGACACAGTTACGTAAAATGTTGAAAAAGTGGGAGCTTATTCAATCCTGTATTTCCATGATGAAAGTGAAGTTGAGTTCTTGATAACCAACATTCAGAATTGCCTTTGTCTGTGGGCTTTGAGACTGATTTTTCAGGCTTTGAAAAAAATGGGTTGATTTCCCATATTTCCTTTCAATTTCTTTGCTGCTTTTTGTTTGAAATATGTACTTTTGGTTTCTCTTGCAGCTAACCTTAACTGAAATGGAAATTGGTACCATGGTGGGATTTTGAAAGTGACAGACTGTAAAACATGAATTAGGCTGAGTTGAGGTTATGTGGAGGGTTAGGAAGTTGGAAATTCTTATTATATAGGAGCAGCATAGCTGGTTAAATTGTTCTGTACAGTATCTTGGGGCTCGAATCATATGGTTTTTTAGGTTGAGGAATGGTGGCTTGAGGAGGTTTTTCCCCATTCGTTCCCCATTCATTCATCTTAGTTCTTTGAACAGACCATGACTTCCATTTGAGATCTGTGCCTCCCTCAGTCTCAGTTCTTCAGGTTTGCGTGAGGTCGCATTCTTTTCTAGGAGTAGAAAGTATACTTTAGCTCTGGTCAGTTAGTGCCCCCAAACCTCTAGATGGTGTTTGTTTGAAGGTTGGGTTACAATTAGAGCTAAAGTTGGTGCTTTGATTTGAGGTGTTTTCCTGCCACATTTGCATATAATGTGATACGTAGTTGGAGATGCTACAGACACTTGGCTGCCATGTGGAAACTGATGTAAAGTCAACATGCAAAGAATAGCAAAGCTGAACTCAGTGATAGATATCATCTTTATAATATCATTTAAACTCTTAAATCCATGAAACCAGCCTTATAATTTTTTCAGATACGGAAGCCAATAAATTCTCTAGGTTCCTTAGATTTTTCTGTCACTTAAGATCAAAATATCATAAAAGATACACTCCCCCCATTCACTAAAGATTTTGGAACGATTTAATAATCTCTCTCTCTTTACTCCAACCATTAGCATAATTATGGGGGATTTTGAGAGATTGGCTAGACCGTCTTATCCTTTAGAAGTATTCTGATCTCGGATATGGTAAATATTAAGAGTCCATTATAAGAGCACAATCTTACCACCGATTCAGGTCTCCATAGGGTATTTTATTAATTTTATTGGGGTGTAGTTGCTTTACAGTACAGCAAAGTGAATCAGCTATTCATACACATATATCCCCTCCTTTTTGGATTGCCTTCTCATTTAGGTCACCACAGAGCACTGAATAGACCTCCCTGTGCTATACAGTAGGTTCTCCTTAGTTATCTATTTTATACGTAGTATCAATAGTGTATATATGCCAATCCCAATCTCCCAGTTCATCCCACCCACCCCCCTTTCCCCCTTGGGATCCATATTGTATTTGATCTCAGATCTCTGCTCCGTAGGAGCTTTCATTATCTCCAAGTCGTGTCCTTCTCTTTTCTTCGGTGCACCCATCACATCCAGTGAGCCTATTTCTTCAGTGATAGGAACTATATTTTTTATGAATTTTCTTGGAAACCATTTCTCACTGAGTAGTCTGGTTAAACGATAACTTTGGAGAAATGAAATAATTCATTCCCTATTTAGATAGTTCCGTCCCTGGGTGGAACTGAATTACGTTGGGCTAAAGCACATACCCTTACACATTAGAGCCTTTCCTCAGACTGGCCCTCAGTGAGCTCTTAGTAACATCCACCTCCTGTTTGCATGGATAAAATCCCAAATTTCACCTTGCTCTTCAGAACACTAGCTCAGTCCCTGTTCCCTTCAGCCTCAGCAGATGATCTTTCTTCTACTTGAGTGAGAATATAGGGGCTTTCAGTAACAATCTTGCTTCTTTTCCACCCCAACATTCATTTCTTGCAGCCCGTATCTTACCTCCGCTATGTCAAGATTTAAGTCAGAGCCATGTCTCTATTTAAGTCTTCGAGCCCAGCTCCAACCTTGTCCAGAATATCATTCTATTATTCACCCCCTCTCTCATATATATAGCATTCTATTGTTCATCCCCTCCCTCATATATATTTAACTTCTTCCTCTCCACTCAGTACTTCTCCTCGGGCTGTACACGAACTCATTCTTTCTTTGCCTAAAAAGAAAAGCCACTGTCAGCCATGAGAGATGAGACTGAAGAAGGGGACTGGGAGTCAGGTCATTCAACGCCTTGTATGCGATACTTAGTAGCTTGTGCTTTTTCAGGGGATGGAGAGAGACCAAAGGAATTCAAGCAGGGGCAGGACATGGTCCTACTGGGATTTTAGATAGATGGCTCTGTTTGCTACGTGGAGATGGGTGGTCAAGGTGTACATACGATCCAAGAGTGTAAATAGTGTTCCTAAAATGTGTTCTGCAAAAGACTAGAATGCTGGACTTCCCTGGTGGCGCAGTGGTTGAGAGTCTGCCTGCCAATGCAGGGGACACGGGTTCGAGCCCTGGTCTGGGAAGATCCCACATGGCTGCAGAGCAGCTAAGCCTGTGTACCACAGCTACTGAGCCCACGTGCCACAACTACTGAAGTCTGCGTGCCCAGAGCCCATGGTCCACAACAAGAGAAGCCACCGCAATGAGAAGCCCGGACACCGCAATGAAGAGTAGCCACCACTCACCACAGCTAGAGAAAGCCCGTGTGCAGCAATGAAGACCCAACACAACCAAAAATGAAAACAAAAAGACTAGATGCTGTTAAACGTTATGAGGTTTTCCTCAAAATACTGGCTTATGAACAAGTAAATATGACAAACATCTCTTTCAAAGCTTCTAAGTTTTAATCCAAACTCTAATCAACTCAGTCTCTTTAGCCAGAATAGTCTTTATTTTCACACGATTGTAATCAGGTAGCCCACTTAGCCTCCTTTTTGTCCACCAGGTGGTACAATATTGTTTGTATCCTGGTTTAATACGTGGCTTGTGAGAAGATGGTCCTGCACAGGTAACTGCTGCTCCTTCCTGCCCCATGAGACCTAGCAACACTGTCCAGTCAAGTGCAAAATACTTACGGAAATGCTGTAAGATTCTAGAGGTTTCTTGCTTAGGTAGTTATTTAACTAAAGGTATGTTTTGACTGCCTCCTCTTGACGCCATTGGTGAGGAAGGTGTTCCTGCCCTGGGGTTACGTGGATGGTGGAACACATGACCCCCGACTTTGGACAGATGAAATTAACAGCAATTTCATGAGTCCCCTATATTCACAGCCTGGGAGAGGAGGATCCTGCATGCCATGCAGGATGTACCGGGATTATACTTGGATGTGGAGAGGATAATCCGGCTGTAGGAAGCAGTCTTCGTAGTATTAAGAGGGCGAGGTTCCCCCTGCTTCCCCCTGGAGCATGTTATTGGCTTGTTTGAATGATTCTGATTCTTGTTTTCTGTGGGCTGGCAGGGAATTGAAACTCACTACTCAGGGATAAGCAGGCATGTGCTGGGTCTGTTGGATAAGTTGAGTGGTTTGGCTGGGGGACTTCTTCTACAGGAGCAGAATGGGGAGGTGAGCTTGTGGTTACACCGTTTGAGCCTTCTCGATTGTACCAGATGACAAGGTAGCCGTTCTATTCAGCCTTGATTTTAAGCATGAATACGTATATTGCTTATCCGCCCCCTTGGAAAGCAGAGCATAGAACCTTAACAAAACAAAGTACAGTTTTCATAACCACTTCTCTAGGGATGGTTCTTCTTGTATTCAGAGCAGCCTGTGGAAGAAGCGTGAAAACTAGTCACAAGCCATTCGCAACTTTTTGTTTTGGGTTTAACCAGGACATTTCTGAATGCGTGTCAGCCATACGTTCTATCCACTCCATTCACTATTGAAAACAAGGGAATGAATAATTTAACGATTATTAGATTCTAATGCATATTAGAATTAGGATTATTATAATGCTACATTGCATATAGTAATGTAGTAATAAACATTTTTAGTAAAGTAAAAATTGTTTATGTAAATCTAATTCACTACTGTGTTCTTTCTGGCAGCAGTATATTAATTTATCAGGAGCTGTAAAACCTTGACAATAATATCTAAACTTTACAGAATTTGTAATTTTGTTAGTTGTTTCTTCAGATATTTATGTGGGAGGGAGATTTTGAATTTCCTGCAATAATATCTGATATGGGATCTTCTCTTATATTTGAATTTCAACATATTTTCCTGAAGAAGCAATATTTTTGAGAGGCACAGTTTTCTTATAAAATGCAGAGGCATGCAAGATAATGTCCTTTGAGATGCTCTTCGTGACTATGGGATTTTTAGGTTTCTAAGTTCTAATTGTCTGTGTTTCAGTTTCTCCGAATATTAGATTGGCAAACTGATTGCATCATCTGAGCATCTGGTTTAAAATGCGTATGTAGAGAAGTGTACAGCGTCACCTGTGACTGGTTGAATTGTGTACCCCCCCAATTATGTATAAGCCCTTACCCCCAGTACTTGTGAATGTGACCTGACCTTTGTTGTAATTCAGATGCAAGTTAACATTAGGTCATACTGGAGTAGGATGGGTCCTTAATCCACTAGGACTGCTTTCTGTAAGATAGCAGAGACACAGAGACAGGCACAGGGAGAGCACCACGTGGTGATGGGGGCAGAAGTTGGAGTGAAGCATGTACAGACCAAGGAACACTAAGGATGGCTGACAACACCTGAAGCCAGGAGATAGGTCTGGAATAGATTCTCCCTTAGAGTCTTCAGAGAGTGTTACCCTACTAACACCTTGAATTTGAAATTCTAGCTGCCAAAACAGTAAATTCCCGTTGTTTTAAAACCACGTCGTTCATGGTACTAGTTATATCAGCCTAGTAAATGAATACATTCCTTTAAGAACCAACTAAATATCTTCATATACTAGTGTCCATGTAGATATCCATGGGCTTTTAGAACTTCAAGAGTCTTAGAAGTTGACCAACTTATTTTCACATAAAGAGACCCAGGGTTCTTAAAGACCCTTTCAGGATGTATGAGTATTCAGAGTTAGGGTCCTCTTACAAGAACTCCGGTTTCCTGATGGCTTGCCCGATGCTCCTGCATCTCGCATTCACGCTGGGGAGTGAATACTTATATTATCTGTCTGCCCTCTTGGAAAGCAAAGCACAGAGCCTTAAGGAAAACACGCCTGTAAGGCAGGCGTTCTGAAATTTAGGGAAATGCTCCAGGGAGTCTGTCCCTAGTGGGAATCCTCAGGGGCTCTTCTCTGCATCTAAGAATAGGAGAATTGTGATTAGGGCTGTCAGCACAACTGTACTGAAATTAAATACTGCCTGATAAGGCCTGAGTCGTTGGGTTGAACAAGTGATGTATTCATGATGAGAGAGAAGCAGAAACTTTGTTTACCATGAGCTTGACATTGACACAGTAAACTTGGCCTTCATTGGTTCAGAGCAAATACCCTGTTTGACGTGAATGCAGGCTCATGGTTTCATTGCCGATCTGCTCTTACTGCCTGTTCTACGCTGTATGACTTTTGCGGTACATTTTCCACCTGTCACTTAAAGACAAAGATTGTGGAAACTCACTTTGCATGAGGATGGTAACATCACAAGATAGTCTTGGATGATGATGGCTAAATGCCAGATTGAGGAAGAGAAAAACATACCAAATCCTAATAGCATATTTGATCATAAATGTTCCATGAAACATACAATTGAGAAAAATGAGGAATATGATGAGAGAGTCGTGACTCAGGTTAAGCGTGTGTGTGTGTGTGTGGGTGCACGCACTTTTCTCTCTGAAGCAGGTAAAGAGGTAGTAGAGTCGTTTATCTTCAGAAGGGAAAACATGTTTCAGTCATGGTCAAGGGGAATATGAAGTGTACCCTGGAGACAATGACGGTAGCAATTTTTCCTACAAATGTTGAAAGTTCTACTTTTTCAGGAACATAATCAGGTCATTTTTCTTTTTTAACTTTCATATTTATCCAGCTAACACATACGTAAATGTAAAAGCAAGAGACTTCTGTGCCTGTACGTTTTAGTAGTTACATCTACTTGTTTGATAGCTATTACATTCTCATGGAAGAAAATTTTGGAAGAAAGACGTGGGAAAAAGGCCCCTTTCCTTACCTGTCCCCCAGCCAGGTAGTCTGCTCACCCTGAAGATGCCAGCGTTATAAGGTACCCGTTTCTTTTCAGATATAGATCATGTATATGATTTATACACATGTAGAATGGTAGCATGCTATGCATATAGCTCTGCATTTTGCTTTTTTCATGTATATGTTTCTGGGTGCCAGTATATCTTGGCACTGTTCCCTACACTATAATTAGAGCTAGCTGATCCTTTCTAATGAAGATATGATTTCCCATTGCATGGAGGAACTGTAATTTATTTACTGTCCCATTAGTTGTTTTCAGGTTGTTGATGATCATTTGATAAATCTGTGATACACTACTGGTAAATAATAGAATACATTAGAATTAATGAATGCTATAGGGATAAAAGGTAGAGTATATAAGGTGGGTTGGAAGTTGTGGAAAGCTTCGAATATTAACTATTGTTGGGTTGTCAGGATCCTTGAGGTGGAGGTATTTTAGGGCAAGCTTGAATTGACGGGGGAATGTAGGACAAACAGCATGTAGAAGAAGCTTCAGGAAGAAGGACCACCCGGAACAAAGGTCCCTAGATAAGAAAATGTCTGGAATGTTCCAGAAACAGCTGGCCTGGAGTGATCAAGGGAACAAGGGCAGAGTAGCAGGAGATGAGGGAATTCTGCTTTTAATGTTACAGTAACTTCCTTAGAGAACTCTCCATTTTCTCTGATTTCTTTGAAAATCTTCCTTTTTCTTGGTATTAACAATTCCAATAATATATCAGTGGGCATTTCTTATTTCACTTAATATACATTGTACTTTCTATATCTTTGGATTTATGTCTTTCATTCTGGGTTATTTCCATCCATTGTTTCTCCTTATAATTCTTCCTTCATTCTCTTGTTTAGAAATCCAATTATATACATGATAGACCTTTTTCTGCTCCTGAGTCCCTTAACCTCAATCATATTTTTTTCTCGTTATTTCTCTGAACACTGGATAATCCTTACAATTCTATGGTACATTCAGTAATTATCTTTTCAACTGTGTCTTTAACTGGTGTTCACCGTGTCAATTACATTTTTGGTTTCGCATGCACACTCTGTATCCGTTTTTGGTTATTCCTCAAATCTCTCTGGCCTTTTATTGATATTTTTTTGTTGCTTACTTAATTTTGTACTTTTACCACTTATGCTTTTCAACACATTATTCATTGTAGTGCTTTACTCCAATGAGTAATTCTAAAGTCGAAAGTTTTTAGCAGTCTAAATCGGATCTTGTTTTTGATATACTTATGCCAATACTTGTTATTTATGTTTTGTATCATCTGTTCTTTGATAATTCCTTTACATTCATACTTATATGAATTTCATCTGTGGGATCCTGGGATACCTTAATTGAGGATGATTATATCCAGAGAAGACTGGTGTTTTATTCAATATGTATCAGCTGATGTTACCAAGCTGCGATCAATTCAGTTTAATTTCTCCACTTATAGATTTTCTGCCTTCAGGAAGGTGTTCTTTAAATTTGAATCCCAGACCCAAACGTTATCAGGCCTGTGGTTACAAATTATTAAGGGACCCTACAGTGAGTGTTGTTGCTAGTGTTCCATCATCATTATTATTATTGTTATCATCAGCATTGTCACCAATAATATTTTTTTTTTTTTTTTTGCGGTACGCGGGCTTCTCACTGCTGTGGCCTCTCCCGCTGCGGAGCACAGGCCCTGGACACACAGGCTCAGCGGCCATGGCTCACAGGCCCAGCCGCTCCGCGGCATGTGGGATCCTCCCAGACCGGGGCACGAACCCGTGTCCCCTGCATCGGCAGGCGGACTCTCAACCACTGCGCCACCAGGGAAGCCCAGTAATATTTCTTGATAGCACAGGCAGGAGTGCATTCAGTTGTGGGTCATCTTATATGGAGACAAATTACACCCTAGTCACCTTTTACTAAGTGTTTTTCTTGAATTTCTTAACATTATGGCTGGTGTTTTGCATCAGCTTCCCTCTTTTACTGTAACAATACCTGATCTCCTCTCCTCTCCCTGTCTCTCAAGTTTCCATCACTGGCATTTCCATTAAGGATGAACAGATTTCTTTCAAGTTTATATAGTTATATTTTATTTTCCTACCTCTTCAGAGTTATTCCCAACGTTTTGAGCTCAATGTGTCTAAGTACTTAATTTTGCAACTTTCTGATATTTGGTCCATGGCTACAGAAATTTAAAAAAATACTTAGTCTGCCATAATCCTGGAAACACTCAAATGATTTTTCTGCATCTACTGAAATGTTTAAATCTCAACGTGATGATTTTTAATTTGTAAAACATCAGCTTTGGCTCTTTAAAAAATGTTAAGAATTAATTTTTTTAGAGCAGCTTCCCAGAAGAATTGAGAACAGATTCCCCCTACACTAACCTCTCCCCTCCCCTGCAACCCACATGCACGGCCTGCCCTCTCATGAACATCCCCACAGAGTGGTCAGTTTATTACAGTTGATGAATGGAAATTCACATGTCATCACCACTCAGAGTGCAGAGTTTATGTTGCGGTTCACACTTTGTGTTGTGCATTCTGTGGAAATAGACGAATGTATGACAGCATCATACAGGGTATTTTCACACTCCCCACATCTTCTGGACTCTGCCTATTCATCTTGCCACCCTCCCCAACCCCAGCGACCCTTGGTCGTTTTGCCATCTTCATAATACTGCCTTTTCCAGAATGTCACATCGTTGGAATCATACAGTGTGTAGCCTTTTCAGATTGGCCTCTTTCACTTAGTGATAAGCATTTAAGCTTCCTCCATGTTTTTCCAAACTCTGTACCATTTGAATTTGCACCAGTAATGATGAGAGTACTTGTGGCTGTACCTCCTCACCAGCATTTGGTTTTGTCGGTGTTCCAGATTTTGGCCATTCTAATACGTGTGTGGTGGTATCTCATTTTAATTTCCAATTCCCAGAGGAAATAAGGTATAGCACATCTTTTTATGATTATTTTTCACCTGTATATCTTCTCTGAAGTGTCTATTCAGGTAGTTGGCCCACTTTTTGAAAGGGTTGGTTGTTTTCTTATTGTTGAATTTTAAGAGTTCTTTGTATAATTTGGGTAATAGTTCTTTATCAGATGTATCTTTTGCAAATATTTTCTCTCAGTCTGTGGTGTGTCTTCTCATTCTCTTGACATTGTCTTTTGCAGACAGATGTTTTTAACTTTAATGATGTCCAGCTTATCAATTATTTATTTCATGGATCATGGTTTTGGTGTTGTATCTAAAAAGTCAGTGCAATACCCAAGGTCATACAGATTTTTTCTTATGTTACCTTCTAGAAGCTTTATGATTTTTGTGTTTTACATTTAGGTTGTGATTCATACTGAGTTTATCTTGGTGAAATGTGTAAGTTCTGTGTCTAGATTCATTTTTTTTTTTTTGCATGTGGATGTCCAGTTGTTTCCGTACCACTCGTTGACAGGATTATCTTTGCTCCATTATATTGCCTTTGCTCCTTTGTCAAAGATCAGTTGACTGTATTTATGTGCGTCTGTTTCTGGGATCTCTATTCCGTTCCATTGATCTATTTGTTCTTTCACCAGTATCACACTGTCTTGATTACTGTAGGTTAGAGTTAAGTCTTGAAGTCTGGTAGTGTCAGTATTCGTCTATGTTCTCCTTAAATATTGTGTTGGCTGTTCTAGGCTTTTTGCCTCCACATAAACGTTAGAGTCAGTTTGTCAGTATCCACAAAATACTCTGCTGGAGTTCGATCGGGATTACATTGAATCTATTGAACAAGTCTGAAAAAAGTGACACATTGACAATTTTGAGTCTTCCTAACCATGAACATGGAATCTCTCTCCGTTTATTTAGTTCTTCTTTGATTTCCTTAATCAGAGTTTTGTAGTTTTCCTCGTACAGATCTTTCACATATTTGTCAGATTTATACCTAAGTATTTTTTTTTGAGATGCTAATATAAACGTGTTGTGCTTTCAATTCAAATTCCACTTGTTCATTGCTGGTATATAGGAAAGCAACTGACTTTTGTATAATAACCTTGTATCTTACAAGCTTGTTTTAAAAGCTTATGAGTTCCATGAGTTTTGTTGTTGTTGTTTAAGGATTTTCTTTATAGACAATAATGTTACCTGTGAACAGAGGCAGTTTTATGTCTGTCTTCACAAACTATATACCTTTTTTTTTTTTCCCGGTCTTACTGAACTAGCTAGAATTTCCAGTATGGTGTTGAAAAGGAGTGGTGAGAGGGGATATCCTTGCTTTTGCACCTGATCTTAGTGAGAAAGCTTTGGCTTGCTTATCAATTACGATGTTAGCTGTAGGGTTTTTGTAGATACTCTTTATCAAGTTGAAGAAATTTCCCTTTATTCCGAGGTTTACTGAGATTTTTTCTTCACCATGAAAAGATATTAGGCATGGACGCCTTTTTACCAATAAATTCTAATTTATTTTCATTATGGAAGAAAATGGTCTGAGTCAAAAATTTTGGGGGGGGAATTTAAAATAGAGTTCCTTTTTGATTTAATAGTTATGATATACCTCTTTGAGGCTTTAATGAAACTTTGTGGTCAAATACAATCAATTTTTATATTTCATATGTGCTGGAAACTAATTTGTATTTTTCTGTTTCTGGTTGCAGGAATTCCTTTACCTATATCTTTATATAGCAGTTAAAATATGCTTTATATTTGCATTACATCTCTAGAATATTTGCTGTTTTGTTGTCCATTTTATCTGTCTGGTTTTAAGAGCTACTAAAATATGTTCTGAAATTAGTAATTCACTTTTTAATTTTTTTTATTATTTTTAAAATTTATTTTTGGTTGCGTTGGGTCTTCATCGCTGTGCGCGGGCTTTCTTTAGTTGCGGCGAGTGAGGGCTACTCTTCACTGTGGTGCACGGGCTTCTCATTGCGGGGGCTTCTCTTATTGCAGAGCACGGGCTCTACGCTCGCATGCTTCAGTAGTTGTGACATGGGGGCTTAGTAGTTGTGGCTCGTGGTCTCTAGAGCGCAGGCTCAGTAGTTGTGGTGCACAGACTTAGTTGCTCCACGGCATGTGAGATCTTTCCAGACCAGGGCTTGAACCTGTGTCCCCTGCATTGGCAGGCAGGTTCTTAACCACTGCGCCACCAGGGAAGTCCTCACTTTTTTTTTTATTATACTCTGTTCCTTTTTCATACCCTAACAGTCTTCCCAGTCTCTAAATCCTCTCAAACTTTTTTGAGTGCCATCTTATAATGGATACTACTTGCATCATTATGCATATAAATTTTCCTACCATTATTCTTTAATATCAGTGCCCTACATTTAGCATGATGCTAAATTTCTAGACCCTGTTGTATCATGCTGGCCATGTGACTAAGTGTTAGCCAATGAGTTATAAGTAGAAGCCTTGTGTAAATTGTTTGGAATAGCTTCTAAAAAGAGAAGATTTACTGTTCTTCCCCATCTTCATCCAATTGTCTGGAATAAGCATGGAATGACTGGAGCTCCAGCAGTTATCTTGTGTTAAAATACCACACTGTAAAAAAGATGAAGCAGAGATTGAAGGGTTCGGGGTCTTTGCGGGTACAGCAGCCCTGGTATATAAGATAGCTATCTTGAAAACATAGGAATTTATTTCTATTTTCAAGTTTCTGGTTTTATAAAGCTTTTTGATAAAAGACACAGCCCAGTAACCTCAACACCAACACTTTTATTTTAATCCTGTTGTCTAAACTAAGCATTTAAAGGAGAAGAGTTTTTCTGTGTCTGTAAAACTATTCATACTCTTTTTCTTGATTTTTGGTTTGGCTAAAGATGGAGTTCTAGGTTAAAGTTTCTCTGATAACTTGAAAAAATTGCTCCTTTTTCTTGTAGTATGTAGTAATGCTGTTTAGAAATTTGGAATATTGATCATCTTTTGTTTTTCTCTGGAGTTATTTTAGATTCTCTCTTTATCCTTGATGTTCTGAAAATTGTTGATGATGAACTTGCCAAAGAAAAATTGCACCAGATGAGTTAAACAGGCAAACACAACTTAAGTTGAGAGCAAGTTGAGAGATTGAACTCAATTCTGCTGAAATAAGAATTGGGAGAATCTTTAAATGCTGGGGCAAGCTAGTGAGGAAGTAGTGAAGGACATTCCAGGGTTGTAAAATTGGCAAGAGGCTGGGAGATTTTTATGGCAATGAAGCAAAGAAAGGATTTACAATTAGACGTTTTCTACAGTAGGTGCTCTAAAGAAAGGGAAGTCAGGGAGCTATAGCCAGGAAGAAACCCGTCAAAGTTTAGTCAAACTGAAGGGAACATTAGATCGTCTTGGTCACACATTTCTATTGGCCTTTCTTTTGTTCATTAGTTTGTACACTTGGTGTCACTTGTTAATATGGAGACTTCTGTACTTAAGCTCGGGAAATTTTTGTTGTATGACTTTTTTATACCTATCTCTTCTATCTTCCCTTTCTTTTTTCCCTTGGGAACTTTTATTAATTAGATGTTGAACTTCCTAGTTTGATTGTTTATATATGTTGTCTTCCATATATCCATCTCTGACCTTTGTTCAACTCTGAGAAGTGTTTTTAATATGATCTTCCAAACCTTTCATTGACTTTTTAATTTTAATATTATTTTGATTTCTAAGCAGTATTATCCTCTACTTGTTTTTTAAAAGCATTGATCTTGTTTTCTGCCTGTGATGTAATGGTACATGCCTCTGAGAAATCTAATTGGGGATATTTCATAATTAAGAATTTATATCTTTTTCAGAGGTGATTTTTGTTTATATTTGTCATTTCCAATGAGGTCCGTGGTCCTTGTTTGTTTTAAGAGAGAGGTACAAAAGAGCTCATTGGGAATTAGGGGCATATGGTCATGGAGGGCTGGATGCATCTCCTGCTGTATTTTAGGGTAATCAGATAAAAACCAACCATCACTCAGGAAGATAACAAAATGTCTAAAGCATTTCTTTTCTCTAATAGCTTTCAGACTCTCCAAAGAAGAGTCCTTCACTGAACTTTTTAACTTGGACTTAGAAACCTGGGTTCTCTTGCTTCTTGTTGAGATGGAAGTATGATACTGGAAGTTATTAAAAATCCACGTATAGGCTTTCAATTTATCATGTTTTCAGTCCCAAATTTCACCCCATTCTCTGTCATTTTCAAGCCAAATGCTCCGTCAGTACAACCTCTATTTGCTTCCGCTGTGCAAGTATTTTTACCCATCTTAATCCTTCCTTACCACTCTGCATCAGCTGTTCATTAAAATTTCTTCTCGATTTATGACCTTTACACTGTGTCTTATCATTGCTTTTATTCTTTGCAATTTATTTCTTAGGTTGTAGGAAAATGAGTTGACAATCATGAGATCATTCTTTGTTAATTAGAACTCAGCCCCTTCCCCATGTGTTTCAGTGCTGAGAAGGAAAAAAAATAGCTTCTGGTACTTTGAATCCATCAGAAGAAATAGTAGACTTTGGTTCCAAATGCTGAAGCCCGCATAATAGAAGCACTTCTAACGTTGCTCTCATAGTTTATGGGCCTTTGGCAGCTGGTTGTGTTTAGGTCTGCAGGGGCAGGAGAAGATGATCTGGGACCAATAGCATTGACTTAGAAGATTCACAGAGGGCTGCGCTGATAGAGCAGCTTCCTCTCTGTGTTGTGCTTTGAGGAACAGCTGCCAGTCATGTCACAACAAGCAGCAGTGCCTGTGCTATTTATAAGATACCAGATCTTGTTTACTTTTGTTTGGAAAGATTGTCTAAACAGATTGTAATTCAGGATTTCAAGCTGAAATTAAAATTAAGCAATCTGTACCCCAATTATATGCCTTTTAAAAAAGAAATTGGAATATCCAAAACTGGAATATCCAAAAATATCCAAAATTGGATATTTTGTATCCAGTATCCAAAATTGGAATATCCAAAAATGGAATATCCAAAAATGGACTTCATATGGTTTGTGGTGAAAAATAAAGATTATTTGAGAAAACTAGGTTTTATATTTGTTCCTTTCTATTATCCTGTTTAAGGACAGCCACAGTTTTGATTTCCAATTACGTTTGATTCTCTGCATTCAACATTAAACCTGGCTTTTCTTATCTCTAATGTAAGCTGAGGCTTTAACTCACTTAAATTCATGATTTGTTTCCAATCACAAAACTTCCCTATGGCTTATCAAGGGCAGGGTTATTTTAGCAAAAGTGTAGCATAGGTGCATAAACAGCGCTCACATATAAGCATATCATGCACAATAGATTAATATAATTTTCCTTTTTCAAGGGATATTTACCCTGGCAGCTGTAGCATTTTAGTTTTCCATTAGCTGACAGATGTGAATAAGGGTCGCATGTTGCCTCTACCAAGCTGCTATATCTTAATTTGTGTTCATAGCTTAGGGACTATGAAATATGGTCCCGGAATATTTAGAACTCTCAGGAATTTCTTCTGGCTTCAACTGATTTTTTTCCCACAAGTATCTTAAATTGAATATTTTATTTTTTCAGGGCAAAAAGTTAACTGGCTTGAAACTCACAGGTGCAGAACAACCAACAAAATTCCAACTTAAATCTGGGCATAGAAGTGTGAGTCATTGGCTTGTTATACCAGTCTCATAGCACAGAGCATCACGAGAAGCTATAAAGGAAATGATGATTTATAGCTTTTCTAGCTTTGAGTATGGGGGATAAATAGTGAAAAGAAAACATGCTTATATTTGAAAGATAATTATGAATGTACACTATCTCAGGTTTTATTTTGAGAGATCAGACAAGTTATCGATAGCATTTTCACTGTCAGTGGCTAGTATCACATACTCAAGCTTTGGAGTAAAGCACTAATTAGGGTTTTGCTGTCTTCTTTTTATACATAAGTTTACTTTTATGTAAGTTTGGTATTAAAATGATGTCCTGTGAGACTGCGGGTGCCTAGATTTTTTCAGATGCTTATTTGAATGAATACTCTTTTGTATGTAATATCTATCAATACAATGGTAGAAAACAAAAGTACAAATTGGAAAATATATGGTGTCTTACAAATAAGGTACATGTAGTCTCAAAGTTACATGTGGGTGTATTCACAAACACATGTAAAAATATATTTCAGTATTAGGTATTATGTTGTATTTACTAATTAATACTTAATGTGTATTAACTGTATACACATACATGTATTTGTGTGTGTGTATACAATTTGGACATTTACACAGTGGGAATTTGATAATTATATAATATATTAAAAAGCCTTAATCATATTTGTCTATGCATTTATTTATTGAATCATTATTTGCTCAGACTATTAGATGCTTAAGATTTAGTGCTATGTGTAGTATAGACAGACAAATGAGGTGTAAGCCCTGCTAATAACAGTCAAAATCTGGGAAATAAAAATAAATCATATGAACAGCTGAATAATGATATCAAAGTAAATTACACTTCTATACATAAAAAAGCATTAGTATCAGTACATGTTGCCAACCATTGATTTGAAAAATAAGTTTTTTTTAATGAAAAACTCTTAAGCAAATGTAAGTTTGTTAGACTTAGTTCAGTGTAGAGGGAATATGGTGTTGGCAGAATCTTAGTCGTGTCTCAGAGGAGGAATTCAAGGGAGGATATTAATACAGTTTTTGAACCTGAATGGAGTGATTTTAAGGCAGGGGGAAGGATTGGATTGCGGAGAATTTTGGAATAGCTTTCGATTAGTGGGCAGAGGGAGGCGAGGTTTTTGACGCAAATGTGGATGAGCAAAGAGTTCATGTCGACTGGTCAGCTATTTTGTTTCACTCATAGTATTATTTTCCAGGAGCAGGTATTTCTTGGAGTAAATAGCTAAATTATTTCTACTCATTCTCAATACTGTTTTACTTAGAGACGAAAAGCTCGTATGATTCCAGTATTATTTAACAAAGGAGCAGGGAGATTTGTTGGTTTCTGTTTTTAGCCCTCCAATTTTGCATTCTTCAGCCTCAGCTGGAGGACAGAATATTATTGTTAGGGAACGTGATCAATCCAGATATTCATCACTGTCTACTGTGTCATGGTTGCATGCAGAGTTTTTGATTGTAGTTGTTCCAGTCTTTACAAGGGTCAGATTTTGTTTTTCTATAAATGGAACATTATTTGTCAGATCATTTGATGGTACAGTGGCTGCTGGGCAGCATTTAAGACTCCAGAGAGCCTACAGTTGAGCACGGCTACATGAATATTAAAGGAATGACTCGATGACTATTTTAAGTCTGTAACGATGTAGCTGTAATGGCCCAAATTAAACCAAGGGGACAGATCCCATAACAGAATCAGGAGCTCTCAGAACTGGAGCCAGTAAAAAAGAAGATAGTACAATACAAAAGGTCAGTAATTTTATAGTTCCAAGTGCCTAAGACAATGCAGCGTACAGTAAGTCCTCTGCGTACAAACCTTTCAGTTGCGAACTTTCAAAGATGCGAACGTGAGTTCACGTGTCCAGTCACGTAAGTTAGTTCACACGTTGGCATACATTGTTACGTGCCTGCATCCTCTACAAGTGGCTATGCTTTTGTGTACTTTACTGTCCAGTACTGTATAGAGTACAGTAGTACAGTGTCTTTATTTCAATCCCAGGGTGTCCAGAAGCAAGTGTAAAAGCAGTGGTGATGTAGCTGGTACTACTGTACTTTTCAAGGTACTGTACTGTAAGATTAAAAATGTTTTATTTTGTGTGTGTGTGTGTTTTATGTATTATTTGTGTGAAAAGTATTACAAACCTATTACAGTGCAGTACTATATAGCCAATTGTGTTAGTTGGGTACCTAGGCTGACTTTGTTTAACTTACAAACAAATTGGACTTCTGAATGCTCTCTCAGAATGGAGCTTGTTTGTATGTAGGGGACTTACTGTATTAGACCAGCAAAGTTGAGTGAGCGTAATTGGGTAGATAAAGATGAGAACTTTGAGGTTAAAGTGTGACAGGCAGAGGGTCCAGTTTTCTGGATCTTCCTCTTGGGTCTTAGATGGAAGATGCGTATTTAATTCATACACGCTTTGTCCTGATCCTAAGGTCTAGCTTGAAATCTATCTCCTCTTCCAAGATGTTCTGTTTCTGGTGGTTTTCTAAAAGTTCTCAGCTGAATTCAGGCCCCCCCCATCTGGACTTTTTTCAGTAATTCAAGGATGGCTTCTATTGTTTTAATTAAGAGATGTGTGTCTAAAGGTCTGGGAGATTAATGTTATACTAGGATTAACAGCTCCTTCTGATCTGGTCCTTTTCATCAAGGCTCATGATGGGTATACAGAATGAAGTAAGGTTTTTAATTTTTATTTTTCAGTTGAAATATATTTGCCATGTAACATTTTATAAATTAAAGTATACAACGTGCTGATTTGATACATTTATGTATTGAAATACTATTACTATTGTAGTGATGGTGCCACCTCTATCATGTCACATCATTACCATTCCTTTTTTGTGGTAGGGGTAATTAAGATCTAGTTTCTTGGCAGGTTTGATTATAATATTGTACATTTTTGTCTGTATCCACTATATTATACATCATCTCCACCTATTAGCTGTAAAGTTGTACCTTTAAACATCATCTCTCCTGTTACCCCCTCCCTACCCACACCCCAGCCCTTGGAAACCACAATTTTACTCTGTTCCTGAGTTTGGGTTTCTTAGATTCCACTAATAAGCGATCATGCAATGTTTGCCTTTCTGTGTCTGACTAGTCTCACTTAGCTGAAGTTTTGGAAGGCAAGTGTTGGTAAACGAGTTGTTAATCTTAGTAAGTTTAGCTATTTTACTTGGCTCACATTATTTTTTCTGGGAGCAAGTATGTCCTGGAACAAAATAACCTAGATGTTTCTGCTTGCCCTGTATTGTTTAACATGTGTAAAGAAAGGATCCCTGCTCTGAATTTTATTTTAGTTTTCAAGAAGAACTGCTGCGTAGTAAAATACATTCTTCAGGATTTGAGAGGAAGAGGAGTCTAACAGCATCTCAGTGGATCATCTTAGTCACAGTGATTTCACATGCGCTGAAATTGGGTATTGGAGTTTGCAAATCACCTGACGTAGAATCATGTTTACTTTATGTTAATGAATTAAGCCTACGATTTTTAGATCCACCATATATTGGATGGTATGTGCTCATCCACCCTTCACATGGGGCTTCAGGTTAGGCATGTTTAATTGATTTACAGTTAGAGCTTGATGTAGATCAGTGATCTTAAAACTGAGTTCCCCTTATCACCGAGTGTACATGACACAGTGACCTGGGAATTAGTGGTTGGGAGAATTAATTTCAAGAGCCTAAAACTTCATGCATACTTGTTCTCTAAACTGTTATTTCTGAGCTGAGTCCCTTAGTCAAGTCATCACGTTAGTTTTAGTTTTCCACCTCTCATTTTGCCGTTGCTTTTCGCCCAGCCTACAAAAGAAAACCATCCTTCTAGCATATCCTGAATCTCCCTCTGGTGCCTTATTCTAACAATGCCAAAGCAATTGTAATGGAAACCACTGTTCTCAATATTGAGAATGAGATTAATGAGTGGGCACTAAGTACTTTTATGAGTGAAACTTAAGAAATTCTTTATTTTCAATAATTTTATAAGCACCTAACAGCTATCTAGCACAAGATCAAAATAGAAAAAAAATTATAATGAGTTGTAATGTAATTTTTGACATTTAACTCAGGGAATAAAAATATTGTATATTTTTCTTATAATAAAACCCTTTATGTCTTAATTTCTATAAAAAAGATACCTTAATGCTTACATCTATTTACATAGGAATTAGTAGAATTGATGCTTAACTGTGCCTGGCTTTAGTTATAAATTGTGTTCCCTAAGGGAGTCTTAAATGCTTTGCAAAAACATATCCCACAAATTTTAAAAAGCCTCAGCCGTCTATTGTGACATACAATTTTAATAAGATTTTAACATTTGTTTAATAGTTTTCATATTTAGTTTTGATAAATTATATAAAATTGTAATTATATACAATATTGTATAATTACTGTAATAATATTGTAATAATTACATAAAATTACAATTTTTTTCACTCAAGACATTGTATTTGTAGGTGGTTAGGGAAAGAGTGCAATAAGAGATGCAAAATCCAAAATTTTGTTAGAGATATTATCTGCTAAAAATAAGCGTAGGAGATACATACGTATGTATATCAGGATAAAATTCTCAGGAGTAAGTAGCGGGGAATTAAGAGTTCAAGGAGAAAAAGAAATGATGGACAATTTCAGATTATTAAAGATTTTGTCCATAAAATTTTTTATATGTGAGTATTTAAATCTCCATTGGATACATATAGAAAGGATTTATAATTTTTATTTAAGAAGTTTAACAGTTGAAATAAAATTGAAATTCTGTTCATTTCAGCTATTTAAATTTAGTGAAGGATTTTTAGAAACAACCAAATTGTATAATGGAGAATATTATAATAGAATTTTTTTGGTAACGTGTAAACAAAGAAGTTTGTAGACAACCAATACAGATAATTCAGGGCAATTTCTGGCTTTGGCCTTATGGATTCATATTCATCAAATGTGCATAAATACTCAGTAGAAATAAACTGCAGGAATAATCTTATTGTGTAAATAAGCCACTGATTACTCTTTTGCACAGCCATTAAATCATTAGTTTATTATGCTTATTCTGTTTATAAAGTACTGTTTTGACAAGGTAAATGCTTTACAAATTATAAACATTATTTGATAACTTAGTACCTGAATTTGGGGGAAAAAAAGCTTTATTTATGGATTTTGATTATTTAATGGCAAGGAAAAGTATATAGCAAAGATAAAGAGAAAAGTTGAACCTCTGTTTATGATTCTTTGAAGAAGTGAGTGAGTCTTCACTCCCCCCAAATAAGTGTTAAACGAGGTAAAATTGTGAAAACAACTATTTCCATACTCAAAACCAACCAGCAGCGAGCTGTATATTGAGAAGTGTGTGTTTATGAAAAAGTGAGCCTGGGATCATGCCTAGGGCTCCAACCCATGCCCACCACATGTCGTTCACGTGGCAGTTTTACCACAAGTCGGCTGTGAAAGCCATCAGTCTTGCTGGTGCGTTGGTGGGAAGATATATACATTTCTGTGCCTTAACTATTTCCACAGTTCGAAGGTATTGATGCTTACTCAAGTTACAGAATACTTTTGTTGTTGTTGTTGGCATCATCTCCCCCTCTGTTTACTCCTTTTCCTACAAGGTAGCCTGCGGTGTTAGAGCCTAGAAATAAGCGGGATGGTTTGCTTAAGCAAAAAGGGCCATACTTAGGAGAGGGATAGAATATTCTGGCAAATTTTGAGAAGCGTTCCGAGAATCCACCTGAGAAAGAAAGTCCTCTGTCTCCAGGGGGGTCAAAGAAATGAGGGAGAACAATATGTGATCATGTGTATTGAATTACCTAAAACAGTCTGCTATGGAATAGATCTTCAATGAGTATTAGTGTTGTTTTTCTCCCTTTTCCCAGTTTGACATGTGAGCAATACCATCATCCCTTTAATGCAAAAGTAATATCTAAGAAATGTTTAATTTTACAAATTATAAACTTGCTTCTCGGTCCTTATTCAAACCTCTATACATTTCAAGTCTACTATTAATAGAAATACCTTCAATAGAAACAGAAAGAAGTTATGCAGAATCTCTGCTCTGCAGAAACTGGACTTTAAATTCTCAGTCTCTCTTTACATGCTTAATGTCTTTTCTGAATTCTGAAAATCTCAGATATCCCCATATCCACATATAAATATAAATTTATCATTAATCCAAATATATTGCATAGGATACATATCCTGCAGATAAATACAGCTATTTTTAAATTTTTTGCCCCAATTTCACGTCTATTATTGTCAAGTGATGAGTGTTTTCTTTTTTTTTTTTTTTTTTTTTTGCGGTACGCGGGCCTCTCATTGTTGTGGCCTCTTCCGTTGCGGAGCACAGTCTCCGGACGCGCAGGCTCAGCGGCCATGGCTCACAGGCCCAGCCACTCCGCGGCATGTGGGATCTTCCTGGACCGGGGCACGAACCCGCGTCCCCTGCATGGGCAGGCGGACTCTCAACCACTGCGCCACCAGGGAAGCCCTCTTTTTTTTTTTTTAATAGAGAAAGCTTTAATGATTTATGCAAGGTTATTTATCTTTTTTAGTGTATTTCTACTTCAGGTGGACGTATAAGAAGTTTTAAAGCAGGCAACCTTGAGGCATATGGCTAATGAAAAAAAATACGCAGAGGTCGTTGCTTAAAAATTACTAGCTTCGGGATATTTGATATCCCAGTCCCACAAGTTATAGACCATGCAGTTCAACCTGGCTTTTGCTATAGCATTCTTCTCTTCAGGCTTTTTCAACAGAGAATAAGTTATAATAAGGAAGCATCAACAGAGAGCCAGACATCAAAAAAAAGTGCAAAAGCCGAACTCGCACAGGGCGGTGTTATTTTAGTTTCAATAAAGTTAGCTCTTAATATTTAACTAAAAAATTATCTCACATGATTTCTAACAACCTCAGTTTCTGGAAACCTTCTGCCCTTAGGAAACCAGGAGAAAGTTTTGGTGGTATGATATTTTGCATTTTAGAAATGTAAAACAACCAGTCGTTACAGATGTTTGGAAGGAATAAAACTGTTAGAAAAATACTATGTTCAGAATCCTTCAGGCTTTCATGTAAGACTATTTGAAAAGGTAAAATTGCCTCTGGCTGCATTCCCTAGGAAGAATGTAGAATAGCTGAAAATGGCTTTATAGTCATGACTTAATCGCCAGTAACTCTTCTAAATAACTCTGTGTGAGATTATTCTCACGCTGCACATAATACCTAGTCCAGGAGAGAGAGTGCTGTCTTGGCCCAATAGCTCGTCAGTGGGAGAAGCACAGTAGGGTTCTTGGAGTGGTTACATGGAACAGAAGCTTTCAGACCAGGAATGAATGGGAGGATACTTGTGATCATAATACTCTGTGGTTGGGATTAATTTACAGTTGAGTGGTTTGAAGTCATTTCTGGAAACTAAAGCTAGAACATCTGTATCTCCTGTTTTGATAGCAAAGCCACCAATGACTGTGTCACAGTTGTGTTAACATCAAATAATTTATTAGGCTTTTGTCAAATAAGTAGTTCCTTTATGTAACTTAAGCATTCTCAAATTGTTTTGGGTTCAAATGTAGAATAATACAGTACTTATTCATTCTACACTTTTTAATTTAGTTTATTTTTTCTACCCTTTTCCTACAATAGTTCTAATGTCACACACTTTGTATAGCTTATTCAGTAAACTCAGATTCCTAGCAGTAGTTTATAAGAAGTCTGTGTAGATTCAGACAAAGGTTCATGAGGAATACAGATGGATTAAATATATTGAATAAATGTTACCGTACTTCCAGTTAAACAAAATGAAAATGTGACTCTGATTTCTGATTGATATACTGTAGTCTTGCTTGAGCTAGCTGGAAAATGGACATAGTGGTATGTGTTTCAAAGAAAAATTTTGAAAGTATATAGGAAAAAGTCATGGATTGAATAGTCTATAGTCCAGAGTATCATTCATTAACATTACTGTAAGGTAAATAGGTTTGTCAGCAACGTTATTACAAGTAATAAACTAGTTCCCATTTTAACTTATTAGAAAGCTATTCACATTTTGGCATTTTAGTCCACACGTAATATACTCTGGCCTTGTTCATCTTATTTGTATTGTCATTAACAGCTCAATGAAATACAGCCTTTTAACATCATGCTTTGAAATTCATACATATTTGTATGTTTTGTGTTCATACATTTGAGCAGATGTAATGGTCATTAAATTGAAACAGATACCTTGTTTGAAACCCATGAATATGTGTAGACTGTCTGGATTTATTCTTTGGGGTTTAATACAAATTTGAGAACATAATCAAATTTCATTCTTGTAAATATTTATATTTGAATTATAACGAAATATGGAAGGTTGCTTATATTGTTGATACTGAGATGTGAGCTTATAAAAAACAAAGTGCAAACTCTTGATCTAAGGGTATCATGTTATGGCAGTATGTGGAGGTTTTCATAATTTCTTCCTAGGTCTTTCTCCTCCGAAATGAAACTGGCACATATTTTGGTCCAGGTTCTGTGATATTGCTGTTGATCGAGGGCGAGAATGATACGAACTCAAGGAGGAACCCCTGCTTTTATTAGATAATTAGAGAATTGATTGCCCTTCCCAGAGAATGTGTTTATACCTTCTTCCAACGGCGCATGTGTTAGAATGCAGAAATAGCTTCCCCCCGCCCCCAAGATGATCTTAATAATAATGTAGAAACAGGAAGTTAGGTCATGTTTAATATATATTATAATTCCCACGGGAAGCCAGAAACTTAATAGAGGTATATTATTAATCAGACTCTGTAACTGTTATGCAGTGGGGTTCACAGCTCACTCTACAAGAAATCAAATGTACTGAAGGTTTTCTTGTGTTTTTCTCTCCCTTCCCCTAAATAAATCAGTGTAGGCAATAAAGCCTTTTGTGGCATAATTAACTGTAGTGTGATGTCATTCACAAAAACAATTTAGAAGTGAATGAAATAACTTTTTCTATATAGAGAGTCTTACAGAAATCAGTTTCATTGCTTTAGGGTTGCATATTTAAATTTAATGAATTTATTTTAGTGTTTTCTGGAATCGTCAGTAGGATTTTTTAATTTCTGGTGAGTTTACATATCTGGAGGAGAAAATATGATTAATGGACCCAATAGGCTTACAAAGTGAAAAGAAAATTACTTCTGGAAACTTTATAATTGTGGAGCAAATCAGGTACATCTTGTTAGCTGTGGGTTTGACAGCCATAACAGTGTGTTATCATAGTAACAGAAACTCTAAACATAATCTAGGCACACACTCTAGTATTACTGGTGAGGAATCTGAAGCTCAGATGGTCAGGCAGTTTTCAGGTTAAATCCATGCTTTACTTTACTATTTCAATAATATATTATAGCAAAAGGTAGGGACGTCTTCTCTATTTGGTATGATGACTATGTGATAAAATTGAGAGTTGCCATTGTACTCATATTCTTTCTTTAGAGTTCAGTAAGGTAGATTTTACATGTGCCTTGAACCAAACTCCTTCTGGGACAGAGGCAGAATCACATTTTAGGGTCATCCTTAACAGCTATTATAATATACTTTTACGTTTTCATATGGCAGGTAGGAAATTAAACATAAAGTCCTTTTCATGATGGCACTCTGATAATTTAAATAACAGACACCATCTAAATTATTATCCTGAAGACTTTGGCATTTCAAATCTGTTATCATTTTATAAATTTATTTATTTACTTTTTTATTCTTGGCTGCCTTGGGTCTTCGTTGCTCCATGTGGGCTTTCTCTAGTTGCGGCGAGCGGGGGCTACTCGTCATTGCAGTGCGCGGGCTTCTCACTAAGGTTGCAGAGCACGGGCTCTAGGCTCATGGGCTCAGTAGTTGTGGTTCGCGGGCGCTAGAGCGCAGGCTCAGTAGTTGTGGCACACGGGCTTAGTTGCTCTGCGGCATGTGGGATCTTCCCGGACCAGGGCTTGAACCCATGTCCTCTGTGTTGGCAGGCAGATTCTTAACCAGTGTGCTACCAGGGAAGTCTCCATTCTCATTTTAAATTCTCTGAGGAATGGGGAAAGATGGGAATTTGTTTATTTGTAAATATTACAGGGAAGAGTTGTGCAGCACTTCATTTAGTTCTGTGTTAGCTATGATTTTTTTTTTAAAAAAGAAAAATATGTAGAACCTCTGAAATTTTCCTGGAGTTATAAATCAACACCGAATGACCTATTAAATAATATTTCATTAAATTAGATTAATCTTTTTGTAGCATGCCTTGTCTACTTGTTTATATTTAACTTTCAAGTGTATTCAGTCAGCAAACAAAGGATTTGTAAGAAGACAGATCACCTTGGAATTAATGCGACTTGTACTTTCTGGACTGTAAGTCAAAGAAGAGAAGGACATACATACTCATACACCAAATTCATGTAGTTTAGTGTTTAAGCTGGAAATCCTTCAATAGTCTCAGTTTTCTGTGCACATTTGTTGAATTTACTTAGTTTCAAGCAAATGCATTTTCTTGTTACCACTAGGTGTCATTGTGTCGGTTTTTAGTACATGCCAGTGACTTTGACACATGTGTTTGAAGATGTTATCAGTGATTTATCAATAGTTCAGGCTAGAAGACAAATATAGGGAAGAAAGGAGCTCTGATAGGAGGGAGCATATTAGGCCCTGAAAAAAAAATAAGGACACAGCAGTATTAGTATATTAATACAGAAGATGGTAAAACAAGAGTTTTGGCATTTTACATCTGTTCCTTTAGTAAGATATCAATGCCCTATTCCATATGACGGTATTATAAGACGAAATCATTATGTAGACAAGCTAATTGTCTTAAACTTTTTGGTTAAAAAAATAAAACCTCACCATATGAATTTTGGTTAAACAGTGTCATTGGGCTTGTTTATATTTTTAGCGTTTGTTAAATACTTCCTATTAGAAGGTGTGCACATTAGATACTGTGTTGAAATTCATATATTAAAACTGAGAGAAAGTTATATTCTTTTCCTTCAGTGCAGTTGACCATTCCTTTGGAGGAATAATAGTTACACAAGAAATTTATGTATTATATACCAAAAATATAGTAGTATGTTTTAATATAAAAATATAGTATATAAAACATAGGTCTTGGAAAATTGGAATGATTGTCACAGACAGTCTTGCTTTGGCAAGAGCACAGCTCTGAAGATGCATTCATTCTGGAGGTAAGGAGGTAATGGCTGATTCAATGGGTTTTTTTGGGTTTTTCAATGGTTCTTTTGAAGTAAGACAAAATGCATGGAAAATCACATCCTATTTTCTTCAAATCCACCATGCTACCATGGTAAAGGGTGAGAATGCACAAGCTACTGGGGCAGGGTCTTTGAGATTCAAGCCTCAGGACCTGCCAGCCTTCCCCTAGCGACTAAGGAGCTTGTGCCAGTGCACAGGCTGGGTTGGGGGTGGATAAAAGCCGGTTTTCTAGGCAGAGAAGAACATTGATTCCTAGGTTCTCAGAATTTAAGTTTCCTCACCTGTGAAAAGTTGGAAAATGATTTTGACCTCGCTGTGTTATGAGGATAAAAATGGTATCAGTGAGGATTTGGGTAGAATAAAAGGTGGTCCATTCATGTTGGAGAATTGCAGCAGAGTTTAATTAGGGGACCATTTAAACAGCTGCAGGCAGAGTGTATGGAAACCAACAGATAGTGCTGTATCGCGGCGCTAGTCCAGAGCGGCCAGGCCGTACCACCTGGAGACAGCCTCCTGTAGGAGCCCTGACTTTGAATGAAGGAGGCATCTAATCTGAGACAATCAGACAAGAAGTTAGAAGAATGAAGATACTGACCTTAATCTCCTTCCTCTCTTCTTTTTTGGGGACCACCCACTGGTGGAACCCAACTGACAGTAGATCCCAGAAAGCTCTTTGGCTTGCAGGGACAGCTCGGAGTCTGGAGAAGTCAGAACAGAGCTGATGATCAAATAACGTGTCCCCCACACTGGTGCCACGTGTATCCTTGTAACGTATAAATGGGATCATGCAAGCGCTGTGCTACACATCTTTAGCTCACAGGATAAAACTCATAATTCTTAATTTAGAACAAGATCAGTTATTGCCCAACTCTTGCCTCCCTAAAGTTCCCTATCTCCAGCTGTGGAACGATCCTCGACTCCTTCAGCTGCCGTGTCCTGTCACGCTTTTCCACCAGCCTTGCTTTATCTTTAGCTGTATCCTCTTCCTAGAATGCCTTTTTCTCTGTTGTGTCATTTAGCTAATTCCTCCTTGTTCAAAATTCAGTTCCCAAGAAAAAGTTCGCGTACTTAAAGTTGGATTTAGATACTAAGTTTTGGTGAGCCAGGAACCATTCTGGAATGCGGTCACAGGTGAATTGTCCGTTCTCACTAGACCTTAATTTTTCTAAGGAAAGGTAGAGCATTTCACTTCACTCTGTATCCTTAGCAACTTGCAGACAGTTTTTCACAAACGAATACAGCATTTGTTAAATGAATGTGCAAAATGCCTAATTCAGTGCCCTGTGGTAGTAGGTGCACCACATATATTAACTCTCTTCTCTTTCTGATAAAAGAAGATACTCATGCGATACAAGCTGGCATCCAGTGGGGTAGGGTAGGGGGATGGATAAAGTCCTCAAGAATCCTTCTTCCAAACTGAGACATCTGCTAAAAGTAAGACAGTAGGTTGGAATTTGATTTCCATTCTTTCTTTCCAGTCAACCTTAGACTCACACATTTGGAGATGTAATTGGAAATGATTTCAGAACATCTGTCTCAAGATGTGAAGATGGCATGGAACTCCCAAAGCTTACAGGCCTCCACAGACAGATAGTAATAATGGTTTATGAAGAAATTTGAGAAAGCCATCAGTGAGAGCTCTACAGTATTTCATTAATTTACACTATCAAGAGAATTGCATTACTCACCCTTAATAATAAAGGAATTATAGAAACTGTAAACTCATAACCCTGACTCTCATCGGTACAGTAATTTGGAATCTTACCTATACTTCCATCAAAAGATATTCTTCACGGAAAAGATATATAAATATATCTATGCACACACACTTTAAAAAAATTGCACTTGGAAATCAAATAATCTGCAATTGCTCTTCAAAGCCCAAAGGAATATAGAAACAGAATCAGCTAACTTATTGGTATAATTAAAAGAAGCTAATATGGGTCATTTAAGCCCCAGCTATGCTGTTATCAATTTGTACAGTCCATTATATGTGTTGAGATATATCAAGTTTTTACCGAAATTTTGCATCCATATCTAACTAGCATAATTTATTCTGCTACATAAAAGGCACAGGACTGGCATATAAAAAATATGGCTTTGTAAAATGCCAAAAGATTATTGAAACTGCATGAATTTTGATATGCTAGAAATTGTCCATAGTATACGTGGTAGGCTGAATAATGCACTCCTCTCCCCAAGATGTCTGTGTCCTAATCCTTGAAATCTATGAATGTGTTGCTTCACATGGAAAAAGAGATTTTGCAAAGGTGATTAAGGTTGAGATGAGAAGATTATCTTGGGTTATCTGGATCAGACCAACGTAATCACAGGATCCTTAGAGGAGGGAGGGAGGATGAGATGCAGAAGATGTAAGGAGGAAAGCAGAACCCAGAGAGGAGGGAAATGATTACTCAGCTGGCTTTCAGTATGCAGGAAGCGGCCGTGAGCCAACAGGGTATAATAGGCAGCCTCTAGAAGCTGGGAAAGGCATGGAAGCAGGATTTTCCCGAGAGCCTCCGTTAAGAACCAGCTTAGAAGACACTTTGATTTTAACCTAGTGAAACTGATTTCAGATTTATGACCTCAAGACTTCAAGGGAATGAACTCATGTTGTTTTAGGCTGCTAAATTTGCAGTGATTTGTTAAAGTAGACATAGGAAAGAAATAGAATTCAAAGGGAGACTAGATTACACAATTAGAAAATACAGTGCTTACATCCATCATAGCATTTATCACTTTGTTTTCATGCCTGTCTTCTCCAATGAGATTATAATAGTCTTGAGGACTATTATCTTTGTCCAAGGTTCTTGTCACCTAGTAGGACTCAAGACACCCTTGAAGAACTCATGGCTGGACCTTGCTAACTGGGCTAAGTGTTGCTGCTGTGTGTTCTGAATTTCCCAGAGACATGCAAGCAATAGACAGGTGATAGGGCTCCTAACTCGCTATATCATAACTTGGTGTTTACAAGGGACTAGGAAAACATTTAATATAAATAAATTTTCATCAGGAATATGAGCAGATTCAGTTTTGCTCTTCTGTGTTTTATACTTTTCTTAAAAACAAGTATTTGGAATTTGGCAACGTTGTTAAATATTTTGAAAGTACAGATTTTGGAAACGTGAGAATTGAATTTGATTATTATCTATAATTGTTATACTCTTGGCATCCTGTATTTGGAAGGGATGTCAGGCATCAGCTCTGCTATCTGTTACGTGTAATAGTCTCTTTAACATTAACTTTGGCAGGTAATGTGATTCAGCCGCCAACATGGTTGAAAATCCAGACATCTGGGCTTTTCTAAGGTTGCTTCGGACAAAGTAGTTAAATACGCGTTCCTGGTCCTTACGCTGCAGCTGTTTAGAATTATGGGGAATGATATGACTGTAATATCTTTTTTCATTTCCCAGATTCCAGATTTTAGTCAGTGACAAAACGATTCCTAAATAGGGAAAGTTTAAAAAGTAATGCGGCATGATCTCACTCTAATGACAGTTTTCCTCTAAGTTACATGTCTTGTGGTTTAATGTCAGAGATAGTTTTAAGTGGGAGAAGAAAACAGGTAAACTTTGTGATAATAATAATTGATTAATGATAATTACAAGGATCCTGTTGTCATTTGAGATTTTCTTCTAACTGTACAGTGTTTCTAGTTGCAAAATTCTAAGGCATGATGGCATCATCAGGTGTTGCTTTTATTGTTGCTGTTTTAAAGTGAAAACTTTCTGTCCTCGAGGTGTGAGGAACTCAGAAGGTGACATTTCGCTAATGACTCCTCCAAGAAATTGACAAAGATGGATGCAGTGCCTTTACTGATGGCCCTTGAGAAACATGGTACTTTCAAAATGACATTAGCACTGTGAAAAAAAGCTGTTTGCTTTTGTTTACAGAGAAGAATGTTACATACCTTAATTGCATAATGCATATTTTATCTTAGTTTATAAATTCTCACTTGTCTCCTATTTAAACATAGATAGTTAATTATGCTATTTGCTAAGACCTAATAACTTCAGCATTACACTTAATATTACGCAACATGTCACCTGGGAGAACCTCAATAAAACTTACACATATTTCACGGATGAAATCTTGCCCCCTCCATTGTGGATGGAGTTCGTATAGAAGGCTCTGAGTTTAAATAATATGCAAAGAAAGACATGCGACTCAAATCTGGATTCAAGTCATGATTCCAAGTGTCAAGCTAAGAAATGGTAAATTTCGAATATAATTCAATGACTATCGCTAATATTTTGACACCTAAAGTGAAATAGTTGTGTCATGGGAAACAGTTATAATCTGGGGCCTTTCTGTTTCCCAGAGAGGAGTGTTAACTGCATGTCTGTCCCCTGTGCTTGCTTGGGGCAGTGCCTGATCTGTCCCCATATTGTCACCCCGCTTTATCTTTCCCAGTGTTTATTCTGAAAACAGGGCTGCTTTAGGGCTCTCTAGTTTCCTCAGAGCTGCTTTCTGGGCCAAGCTCCCTGGGAAAGAGGCAAATCAATTTCTTTCTTAGTCTCCTCCCAGATAAGGGGATAAAACCAGGGCTGATTTCAAAGGTCCATCCTAACTATGAATTCCAATGATGTCCTGAGCTCACAGTTAGGAACCCCTGATGTACTTAATAGTCTAAATATGACCCCTGGTAAAGCAGGGATAATCAGCCATGGATTCACACAGCTGTCTTCCCATCAAAGCCTGAGTTAATCATCCTGGTGGTTCAAAGAATATGAAGAAATTGTCATCACAAGAAGCTAGTTATTTTAAGATAGAATGTGGTATGATCTATGTATTTTCCCAAATCAAAATTATTATGGCTTATGTACCATATCCCTAGGTATGCATATCAGATTTATATTGATTTGCCTTTTTTCTGAGCTAAAAGATTCTGTGGGAACATACCCCTGATTTTTTTCTATTGTTAGAGGACCATTTTTTTCCCCTGAAGTCTTTGAGCTTAATATCTATTTGCATATAATAATAAAATTCTTTTAAAATAAATAATAGAAGAAAAAATTCCAAATGTGTGTAAAATTATTTTTCTGCACCAAACGGCAAAACAAATTATGTAAAAGATGTAATTAGATAAAAAGTAACATTTGATATATAGCTTTTCATCCTGACTCACTCAATCACTTTGGAAGGTTTCTCTGCCCTGCTAGTTGGATTCAAGCATCTCCTCTGTTGTATTGGCTTTGCTCTGTTGTAGGCAGAAATCAGTTCTCATGTGGTTGCTACTTGACTTTCACTCTAGAAAATTTTCTTATGTTAGGTTTTGATACCATTTGACTAGGAACTTTCGCGACTGGATAATGCAAGCTGTATTAGATAGGATATGAGTCCTGATGGCTGGTAGATGGAAGATTTGGTATTCTGCAGCATGAAAGAATTAAGTCTAACGACTGCATCGTTACTTCAGAACAAATTCTCTTCAAGTGAAATAGTGGAAAAGGAGGCATTTTCTTCTTGCATGAATTAGAAGTGGCTTCCAAGACTGTGTACGTAGTCTATGTCTTGCTTCATTTTCTCCTAAGGAAACTGAAGCCATTTACCCATTTACCAGCCATTTAAATTGGTGGTAAACATCTGTATTCTTAACCTTGTTCTTGAAGAAATTAAAGCCTTAGACAGCTGTATGTCAGAATGTAAAGTTTACCTTTTGTGTATGTGGTGGTTAGATTAGTTGTATACATGTTACTGTTCATAAACCTTTCTTTCTTGTTACTCAACTCTGAAAGAAAGCCAAGGACAGTTGATCACTACTACTGCCAACAAGCTTTTACATTTCAGTCTTATCACAGGAGATACGGAGGAAAACCAAACCAAAATGAAACACAATATCCTCCCCTCTGTACCAACGTATTAATGTCATCTGAATGAGTTGCATTGGTTGGATCAGTAAGACATTTTCCCACATTTCCCCGCTGGCCACAAAGCCTGCAATTTCCACTTTAGCTCTTAATTGATTCAGATTCTAGGAGAGTGCACTGTATTATAAGGAAGTCATCTCATTACTTCTGGTATTCCTCTCTAACTCTACTCCTGGTGATTTCTATTGGATTGGCCAAAAAGTTCATTTGGGTTTTCCATAAGATGGTATGGGAAAATCTGAGCGAACTTTTTGGCCAACCCAGTATTTCTATAGAACAAATTTAGGATTATGTTCAGATCTTCCTTTGTCTCACCATCAGAATAGCACCTACCACGTCCCTGGTTTAGAGTATTTGCTGTTGAGTCTCTAGCATATCAGAAAGTTGTTTTTTAGGTTTTTGGTAGAAATGATTTTCAAGACATTCATAACTTAAGGAAATCTTTAGGTGCCTGGATATGCACTATCTGTCCTGCTGTTTTGCCCATATCCCTGGTGGAATAAGTCCCTATAACCAAACATTTAGTTGAAATGAACTTTATTCTGAGTCCACAACTTTCAGCCACTACTTTACTCACCTCCTAGGACTCTTAGCAGACCTGACTTTTGGGGTGAGCCTTTCACTTAGAAAATGTCTAAAACATCAATGCTCCGTCTTGGAAATGGGAGGCCGAGAACACTGACGTTAGACCTACATCCAGACAGCGTGTTCTCACGTCCTTGTGGATGTCCCATGGATGTTTCCACTTACCTGTGGGATTATAAGAAACTCTGAGGGCTGTACTCACCTTTGCATTCACCTGTGCCTGGCCTGCTTCTTTGCTAACACTAGATGCAATATTAATAAGTTCTTTGAATAGCCGTGTGTGTGGTATTTTTTCCATCTTCAACACTTTCACGTTATAGGATGAAATGACACCTTACCACTTTGAAACAGAAATTTTGAAATGTGAACTGGAAAACTGTATTATACTTCCATGCTTTATTTCACACTTTCTAGGTAACATGGTGACTTTAAGATGAAGTTCACCTCACCGCACACCCACCTCTGACAGTGTTTGTTAAGAGTATACAGTACTGACAATTGATTCTAGGTTGTAGAAGAAGGGTTTATATGGCTTTACTGCCGTCTGATATGTTGTATGTGACCTTGGGAGGGTTGTTCACAGTACTTTGCTTTTCCAGCCTAAATCTTGGTTTCTAGACTTTCTTGGGACTGGGGTTAAAGACTGACCGGTAAGGTTAATGATGGTGATGACCTGTTAACTTTCACCTTTGCTCTGTCAGTACTTGATGTCCACATGGCTTTGGGGCAGTATGACCATCAGTTTGCATTTATTGCTCGTCTCCCCTTGTCATTTTGATTTTATATGTCCACAATCTACAGTTGTCACGCCTCATTGGCCTCACTGGGCTGCCCCTGGGCTTTCTCCTTGAGCACTCTTCCAGATTTCTTAATACTGTAAATCATCTCTGACCCTCCAGTGAACCATTATCAATATGTTTATTTATGGCAGGGACAAAATTACTTAAACCAAATGCTCTTTTTTTTTTTTTGTATTACCATATTTGACACAGCTTTGATAGATTATTATTTTTTGAAGTTTGTAGAATTTACCTTTAGGAGGTCACATAATGTTTTTAATTCACTTTTTTGTCTCTGTACAGTAAAACTTGCTTTTTCTAAGGTACAGTTCTATGGGTATCGATAAACACAATAGGACACTTGATTTTTTATTTTAATGGAAAAAAGATGACATTTTAGATATTGGCTAGAAATTGCTTCTTCCACTTCATGCATCTCAGATATATTTTTCTTTTCTAAAAAATAGCTTAATTCAGCTATAATTAACAGAAATTGTATATACGTAAGGTATACAATTTGATGTTTTGATAAATGTATACATAGTGAAACGATCACCACAGCCAAGCTGATTAACACATCCATCACTACACAGTTACCATTTTCTTTTTATTTTGTGGTGAGGACACTTCAGATCTGCCCTCTGTAAATTTCAAGCATACAGTGAAGTATTAACAACAGTCACCATGCTGTACCTCCAATATCGATCCAGCATAACTGAAACTTTCTGCTGTTTAACCAACATCTCCCTATTGTGCTCAACCCCCAGCCTAGAAAACACCATTCTACTCTGCTTCAATGACTTTGACTATTGTAAATGCCACATGTGAGATGACGCAGTATTTGTCTTTCTGTCTCTGGCTTATTTCATTGAGCGTAATGTCCTCTAAGCTTATGTACATTGTTGCAAATATCAGGATTTCCTTCTTTTTCATGACCAAATAATATTCCACTGTGTGTGTGTGTGTGTGTGTGTGTGTGTTCATGTACACCACATCTTTTTTACTCATTTATCTGTTTATGGAAACTTAAGTCACTTCCATATCTTGGCTATTGTGAGTGATACTGCAGTGAACATGGGAGTGCAAATGTCTTTGAAATACTGATTGCATTCCCTTTGGATATAAACCCAGAAATGGGAAGTTGGATCATAAAGTAATTCTATTTTTAATTTTTTGAGAAACCTCCACCATGCTTTCTGTAGTAGCTGTACCAATTTTCATTCCCACCAACAGTGCACAAGTCTTCCCTTTTTTCCACATCCTTTCTAATACTTGCTACCTTTGGTCTCTTTGATAATAGCCATCTTAAGTGTGAGGGGATATTTCCTTTTGGTTTTGATTTGCATTTCCCTGATTAATAATGAGTGTTTTTTCATATACCTGTTGATCATTTTGTATTTTGAGAAATATCTTTTCAAGCCCTTTACCCATTTTTAAAAATTGTGTTATTTTTGCTATTAACTTGTATGAGTTCCTTATATGTTTTGGATATTAATTCTGCATCACATATATGGTTTGCAAATATTTTCTCCCATTCCTTTTGTTGCCTTTTTGTTGATAGTTTGCTGTGAAGAAACTTTTTAGTTTTATATATTCCCACTTGTCTATTTTTTGCTTTTGTTGCCTGTGCTTTTGTTGTCATATCCCAAAACAAAAATGTCATTGCCAAGACCATTGTCAAAAAGCTTTTTTTTCTATGCTTCCTTCTAGTAGTTTTAACTGCAGGATCTTCAATTTATTTTCAATTTGATGAAATAGTTGTTGAAAAACACAGGCAAAAAATTCCTACTTTATTTGGAATCAACAAAGTCATACTAAAAAATAACTATTAGCTAATCCTACGAGGTAAATATATTTTGGATATGTTATGATACTCTTTTTAAATTTGTTACCTTGAAATTTTTATTAATTAGGCCAAAACCTTTTACAGTAAATGGTATCAATGTGAGCACATGGATTGTTTATACTTTACTACATTTCTTTCTCTAATGAAGTGACATCCTTTGACTCAAAGTACTTGACTGTTTCACTTTGGGGCTCTTATAATAAATTAATAAATTATTAGAATTTTAAGACTTTTCAAGGGATGTGTTTTTATCTGATAAAGAAATAATGGTTATTCACAAAGCGGAATAATGGCACAGAGTAGACTTTTCCACACAACTGCAGTGGGTGATTATTTTGAATAAGAACTTCTAGAAACATCTTAATTACTTCAGCTTTTCTGAGTTAAGATACTTATTCTCATAGCAATGGAAAAGGTTAGTTGAAAAATCATTTTAGGAAAGAAAAACATCATTCTCCATTTCTACTCATTCTTCATGTTCTTCAGAAATTTGGAGTAACTCTCTGACAATATTATTCAGAAGTTACTGTTGAGTAAGCTACTAGCAACCTTGGGGGATCTCAGCATCATGAATTCAAGCTATATCTTTGAGAGGCATTGTATCAGAGTATGTGGGGTATTAAAAATTTACAGTAAGTGGTTCTCTATGAAATGTGATTTCATGGAAATCTAAAGTTTTCATTTTTTAAAATCAGTCTCTTCCCAGGACATGTCACATGCCTGAATATTTTACCAGTATTAAGTTGTAATGTATTTTTGCTACCTTAATTAAGAATCTACAGTTGTGCATTTATAAGGAAAGAGAAAATATGTGGTGTGAAAACTACTAAAAAATAAAACCTTCATTATTTATGTTAAACATGGATGATGAATCGATTGTAAACATAGTTGACCTCATAAGCTATGGCAGGTATATATACTGAATGTGTAAGTAGTATGTGAAATGTAAACTTAACTCATATGAATTCTATTTATAAGGAAGTTAATTACTTAAAAGGCATGTTAGATAGGACAAAAAAAATCTATATGCTGAATGCAGATCGGAGGTGGAAGGACCCAGAGGTAGCTAATATTCAAGATAAACAGGTGTACGTGATGCATGCGAAGCCCTCAGCCTTCATGAAATCTTAAATTGACCACCCACTAAGCATTAAGAGAAGCATTAAGACTCTCTCCTGGCTCCACCTGTCTTCCGCACAAGAAACTTATCAAAAGCTCCTCTTCAAGCTACAGCTGTGACCTGGCATAATGGTCACTGTACTTTCCAAAAGAGCAAGGGTGTGTTGGTTCCAGGACTTTCCATCTGCTAAGCCCTCTTACTCAAACCCCAGCTCTGGTCTTCATAACCACATCATCAGAGAAGGCAGATGTGGTAGAAAGAGCAGAACATTTGCCTGCAGGAACATTACATGACCCAGGAATTCAGTGGTGTGGTTCTGCTACCCGGCTTGCATTCTCTACTGTGTTAACTTGGCCCATACTTTTCCTCCTGTTTTCACTGTGTATGATTTAAGCATCTTAATGTGATGGGTGAGCCCTTCTGTTTTGTGACTTGTGGAATAGCTTGCCAGTTAGCATACTTGGAGGCTAACATAGTATGTTGGTAATTTCCAATACAACAGCAATCGTTGCTTTCAGTCAAGAGGTGGAAAATTCCTGTAAAAAAAATGAAACACACATGGTTTTAAACCACTGCCATCCAAGGATGCGTTAGCTTTAAATAGTTTTCAAGATAGCTAGTCAATAGATGACGAGGACTGTGGAGAGAGCATAATTGTGGTGATGTTGGAAGACTGGAAAAAATGCGTTGAACGAGTGGATGATAACTAAGTTTCAGAAAGTTCTGTTCAGATGTAAGTAGATATATACATGGGGGTCAGGTTGGATTATGCTGAAGATCATCAGAGTGACGTGAAATGATGACGTGAAGATACCGTGGTGTAAAGGTTACGTAGCACTTTATATCTCTACTATATCTATGCATATACTTAACATTCTGAGTGAGGAGTTAAATTATGAGAAGAGATTCAGATTAGTGCTGCAAAATTAATTATGCTTTCATTTATTAAGAAATTTTTATAATATTGGGAACTTTGCATTATGTTGTTCATATATTACTATAGTCTGTTTTGCCAGGGGCTTCTCTTCCTTGACTCATTTATTATTTTAAATCCAGGGATGTATATTTCTCTGTACTTGATCTTGTGCTACCTCTATTCCCTATGAATGTCATCCATTATTATGACTTAGGTGATGACTCTTTAACCTCTACCCCAGTCCCGTTCTCGCCCTTGAGGTCTAGAGCCATACATTCAGCTGCTCTGTGCCTGTCTTTGTCTCCATGCCCCACAAGAATCTAGATCCAGGATGCTCCAACTCAATATATTATTTGATTATTCCTCAACCCCCAATTTTTTCTTCTTCCTTATTCTCCAAAGTTACTTCCCTCTTAGCTTACTCTTGTGTGTAGAAGGTTCAGAAGTTGAGCCCCAGTGATGCATCCTAGATTTCTCCTTATCCAGCATACCGAACTAAACATCACAGTCTGCAAACTTTGTAAACATTTCTCAAAATTTCCTGCCTGTGCTACATGCCCATTTGCCTTAAATTGGTGTTTTAGTATCAATCCAGATGTTTCAAGAGTTTTCTAATTGATGCCCTTCTGTTTCATAGTCCTACTGTCCCAAAACTATAATTGACAGCATTGCTTGTGTGATTTTTCTAAAGTAAAAATCTGATCTTATATTCTGTATCCCACTGAACCCTCAAAGGATTTCCCTTAAAACGAGTCCAAATTTCTCCTTTTTTCAAGATGTCATTTATTTTATTTTTTAAATTTATTTTTATTGAAATATAGTTGAATTACAATGCGTTAATTACTGCTGTATAGCAAAGTGACTCAGTTACATATATATATATGTACACACATATATATATATACATTCTTTTTTATATTCTTTTCCATTATGGGTTATCACAGGATATTGAATATAATTCCCTGGGCTATACAGTAGGACCTTGCTGTTTATACATTCTATATATACTAATTTGCATCTGCTAATCCCAAACTCCCTCTCCATCCCTCCCCCAACCCCCTCCCCCTTGGCAACCACCAGTCTGGTCTCTATGTTCCTGATTCTGTTTCTGTTTCATAGATAGCTTCATTTGTGTCATATTTTAGAGTCCGCATATAAGTGATATCATATGGTATTTGTCTTTCTCTTTCTGACTTACTTCACGTAGTATGATAATCTGTAGTAGCATCTATGTTGCTGCAAATGGCGAGTCCAAGTTTCTTAGTATGAGTTACAACGCCCTCCGTTACCTGGTTCCTGCCTTTTGCTGTAAATTTATCTTTTATTCTTTCTACCTCTTGCACTGCAAGTTCCAGAAATACTGGAAGACCTGTAGTTCCTTGAACACCATACCTATCATTTATTTATTGATGCTCTTCTTTCTGTTAGAATCCCTTTCTCTCTCCTCTCTTGCCCATCTGCCTGGAAAATTCTCTCGGCTTTCACGAAGTCCTCTCTAAAGCTTTCACTGTGTGCTCTGACAATCATCTCCTGTTCATGTTGCCTATGTACCTTTATCTTTGAACTTCTCACCTCGTATGTGTTCATTTGCTTTGCATTTATGTTGTTGTAATTATCTGTTCACTTAGTGGATTGTGAGGTCCTGAATGTAATAATGTACTGAGAACCAAGCATAATTTAGAATCTCAGCAAATTTGGTAAGTGTTTGAGCTCATGGTCTCTGGTGTTCTGGTGTGATACGTAAAAGGTAAACAAATGGGGTTTTAAGCTAGTTAGAGACTTTGTGAAAGTGAAGTTTCGCAGATGTACTAAACTACTAACAAAGGGGCACGATGGAAGTACTATGTGCCCTACATGTGTGCCTGGAAATTCTTGTGTTTAGTAAATACATTCCAGTGAGGAAGCCTTCACGAGGAAATAAAAGGCATCAGCAAATGTGACTAACTGAAGAGACACATGTTCCTACTCTGGTGGGAACGATGCACATTTTCTGTGAAAAATATTTCTTGGAAAGTTTTTAAAGCTAATTTTTAAGCTACTTAAAAAATTTTAGTGAAAAACACAAAATTTACCATCTTACTCATTTTTCATTATACAGTTCAGTAGTGCTAAGTATATTCGCATTATTGTGAAACAGATCTCCAGAACGTTTTCATTTTGTGAAACTTACTATTTACCCGTTAAAGAACCACTCACCTTTTCTACTCCCACCCAGTCCCTGCCAACCACCATTCTAGTTTGTGTTTCTATAAATTTCACTATTCTAAGATACACCACATAAATGGGATCATATAGTATTTGTCCTTTTGTGAGTGGCTTATTCCATATAGCATAACGTCCTCAAGGTTCATCCAATTGGTAGCATTTGACTGGATTTCCTTTTTTTTTTTTTTTTTTGTGGTACGCGGGCCTCTCACTGTTGTGGCCTCTCCCGTCGCAGAGCACAGGCTCTGGACGCGCAGGCTCAGCGGCCATGGCTCACGGGCCCAGCCGCTCCATGGCATGTGGGATCTTCGTGGATCGGGACATGAACCCATGTCCCCTGCATCGGCAGGTGGACTCAACCACTGCGGCACCAGGGAAGCCCCTTTTTTTCTTGTTTTAGGCTGAATTTTCTTCTATTATATGCGTAATGTCACACTTTGTCTATTTATTCATTTGGACATTTGAGTTGATTCTACCTCTTGCCTGTTGTGAATAGTGCTGCTGTGAACATGGGTGTGCAAATACTTCTTTGAGACCCTGCTTTCCGTTCTTTTAAATTACCTAGAAGTGGCATTGCCGGATCATACGGTAGCTTTAAAAATTTTTAAGGAAGCTCCACACTCTTCTCTGGTGGTTGCACTATTTTATAATTCCATCAACAGTACATAAAGTTTCCAGTTGCTTCACATCCTTGCTGTCATTTATTTTCTGGGGTTTTTCTTTTTTTTTTTGATAGTAGCGATTTTAATGGGTGTGAGGTGATATTTCACTATGGTTTTAATTTGCATTTAATTTCTCTAACTATCAATATTGAACATCTTTTCATATCCTTGTTGGTTATTGGTATGTTATCTAAGGAGAAATGTCTATTTAGGTCATTTGACCATTTTAAAAACAGATTGTTTGATTTTCCCGTTGAGTTGTAGGAGTTCCTTCCATATTCTGGGTATTAACTCCGTATCAGATATATGATGTACACAGTCTTCTCCTGTTCCAAAGGTTGCCTTTTCAATTAAAAATAATTTTGATACTATTAAAAACAAATCTTAAGTTTCCTGAAGATGTGTGCACCGCGGGTGTTTTAGCAGACTGGTACTTGGCTGGGAACCACGACTGTTCAGACGTGCTGTACCTGCTTTGTTGTCCTGCATCAGGTGCTGTGACTACAGTTGGCTACTCTCACCTTCCCTGAAGCTCTCTAAAGTTCATCTCACTGCAATACTTAAAGTGGATGATAGTACAACTTAGGTTTTGCTATTAAAGAAATACATATAGAAATAAGAAAGGAAGAAGGGGCCTTATATTGACATCCATGGCGTTCATGAGCTGTGTGGGAGGCGGGAGTGTGGAGATGGGGAGTGTGGAGAAACGAAACTCCAGTTCCTCAAATAGAACATTTGTTAAATGCTATCAACGTCGTTTGTATTTGAAATTGAAATTATTTTCACTCTGATTTCCTTAGCTGTGCTGACTTCCCTGTCTCCTCCTGCCTGGTTTTCGTCTTCCTGGGTCTTGTGTCTCCATCCCAGGTGAACTCCACCCTGGTTTGCCTTCCTCTCGGCATTTCCTCTTGACTCTGCTGAGCCAGGGTTTATGTCCAGCCTCCTGTCTGACTCTCGGTCCACTTTCCGATTTCACTCAGTTTAAGTGAATGAGTTACCAGATTTAGAATTGATCGTTGCCACTGCCCCCATGCATTTTTCACTGTGTATGATTTGGTCTGGTTTTGTTTTGGTGAAGAAAGAGTGTCTGGGAGTACAAGCACCTCCCTCCTGTCATCTTCTCACTTTATAAGGATTCCCACCTATGGCCGTCAGGGTTCAGACAGGAAAATACAAGCCACCGTATATACTCCGAGGATAAAGGGTTTCATGAAGGAATAGAGGCTTACACAAAGGTAGCAAGAACTGGAAGAGTAAAGGTCAGGGAAGATGACACTGAAGTTCAGGAAGGTCCTTGTAGAGACCTCAGCCAGAAACTCCCCAGCAGGTGGTTCTCAAGTGCTTCCTGAGAAATGGTGGCATTTCTGAAGCATCTCTGGGAAGCTACCACCAACTGTGTCAGTCTGCAACAGGATGGCATGTGATTCTCAAGAGCCCTCCAGGAGCCCACTGGGATGCCTCATTTCTGTCTGCACATCTAGCTGCAACTCCCTCTAGAGAAAATGGCCCCAGAGCCATGCTTTCCAAACCTCGTACACATGCTTCTCATGGGCAAACTCAAGTCCCATATAGAGAAATTAATTCTGGAAGATGTGTTTGCAATTCCTGGGATGAAAAAAGACCTTATGTGGTACATATATACAATGGAATATTACATAGCCATAAAAAGGAATGAAATTGGGTCATTTGTAGAGACGTGGATGGACCTAGAGACTCATACAGAGTGAAGTAAGTCAGAAAGAGAAAAACAAGTATCGTATATTAACACATATATGTGGAATCTAGAAAAATGGTACAGATGAACCGGTTTGCAAGGCAGAAATAGAGACACAGATGTAGAGAACAAACGTATGGACACCAAGGTTGGGGGTGGGATGGATTGGGGATTGGGATTGACATATATATATATACTAACATGTATAAAATAGATAACTAATGAGAACCTGCTGTATAGCCCAGGGAACTCCACTTCGCTGTACAGTAGAAACTAACACAACACTGTAAAACAACTATACCCCAATTAAAAAAAAAAAAAAAAGACCTTAGACGAGTCTGGTAGCAATGCTGAGTTGTCCCAAACTGAGTGAAGAAAAATGCTGAAATGTGCCAAGAGAGCTGACAGCGTATTTAGGTAGCTTTAAGTTTTTTGCATCAATTTTACCTTAAAATATTCCCCTTTGACCCTTCGTTGGAACTTAATGGCATTTATCATGTGCTTGCTAGTGATTTGGTCCACATTGTGTGTATTCTGTCTTCCCAACAAGATCACAGGCTCCTTTATATCGGGACCATGTTTTGCCTCTCCATCACTCACCCAGCAGAGAACTTGCCCTAGTAGGCTCTCAGTAACTGCTGCTTGATTGATAAACCCTGTATTTCTTTAGTGTTTAGACTTGCCCAGTGAATGTGTGTGTTAGGACCTACCGGAACGTCAGACTGAGAAAAATGGGCATCATAAAACAGTTCAAAATAGCAATGTAGCTGACTTTGCAGTGAATGCCTTGAAACACGTGCCATAAATTTATACTCAACGTACAGCAGGTATGGTGTGTTCCTTTGTGAAATGTAAAGAGTAGGAGTTGGTCTTCTTAAAATGCTCTTGCATTTCTGCATTTCCAGGAATACACAGACAGCAGAACCTACAAGACGTGTTGAAACAAAGACAATGAGATTGCATGTTAAAAGCTCCACCTTTTACCACGACATTAATAAAAGCAAACTGAACAACCACCACCAAAGGAAAACGAAGTGATGGAGGTTCAGGGCTCCAGATACTTGGTGAATTAGCAAGGGTCTATAGTATAGAAAAATACTTGATGGCTTAAGTAAGGTAACTGTCTAGAAGTGGTGGCCTGAAGAGAGGGCAGGCAGAGGTATTCCTGCCACCTGAAGTTATTCAAGGACCCAGAGTTGCCACATCTTGCTGCTCTGCCATCCCTAGTGTGCAAGGTTGAGGTTGGTTTTCTGCCGTTTGCGGGTTCGGATCTAAAGGAATTGGAAAGCAGGGTGAGACATTTCCTATTAAGCTGGTGACGTAGAAGGTGCACACCATGTCCAATCATGTTCTGCTGGCGAGTACTTAGATTTTTTTATTGATGCAGTTGTTGTGTATAAAAAAGCATAGAGATTATATGAGTTTTTAGGAAAATGTTGCCTTTTTTTGATAATTCCTTGAATATATTAAGCATTTTAGAATTTGGTGTCTGCTTTGGTGTTCATTAGCTAAAGATACTAGACTTCACAGCTAGTGTGTTGTGGTCTGAAGTTCTAAATGTTTTTGTTTTTGTTTTTGTTTTACCTATGGAAGGAAGCCCATAAAAATACCTTTCACCATACACTGCTGCTTATTCTTCCCTGAAAATGAATACTTAGGATAATTTTATAGCCTATTCTTTTGTGTCCCTTTCATCTTTAAAATAGTTTTGGTGTTTATGAATTTTAAAGTTAAATCATTTATAGAGATAATAGATTCACTCTCATTAGTGCTTAATACTGGTCAGAAATACTGATTTAGTTTATTGGTAACTGTATTGTTTATGTGCAAAGGGGAATAACAATAAATATTTGTTTAGTTGATATATCTATAAACATGCCCTTAACCCTGGTGTCTGAAATAGTTAAAATAATTAGACATGGATTCTTCCTATTAATGAAATCGAAATTTGTAACTAGTAATTATATGTGTAAAGTATGTAAGTTGAATTTCTTGTGTCTTAAAAAATATTTGAGGTAAATCGTCTTACCATATAAGAATTAAAAAACTGAGTATTTTTAAGAGATAACTGAAAAAGTAGGGAATGCTGAGTGGAGTCTGAAAAGGTTGGTGATGGGTCTGGAGGAACTTTAGGATAAATGCCACGTGACACATGATTTAAGGAACTAATGTGGGAAGAGAGGAAAGACTTGGTCTTCCAGTATATAATAGTCCTTAATGGTATTTATTTTTTGTTGCACGAGGTTAAACTTGGCTAATGGAAAAAGCTGAAGAAAGATACCCTTTGGCTCATAATAAGAAAGTTTATCACCTCCCATATCACTACGTTATGGGACAGGAGAGCAGAAACTGAAGAAGCTGAGGCCAGGCGCTCTCTAGAGAGGATAAAGGCTTGGGATAATAACGTCAGATGGCCCTGGTATTCTTTCTAACCATCAGATACTGGGATATTTAAGCATAACTGGACTTCTTCAGAGAGTTTTTCTGTTGTCTTGGGTGAGGCTACTTGGCCAAGAAGCAAGTTGAAATAGTTTGTGAATAATAGGAAGTGAATTTGGGTGAAGGTGTACCACCCCAGCTGAAGGTTTCATCTTACTGTTGTTTTTGACAAAGGCAGGCAGAAGAAAGACTCACTGGCAACAGCCGGGATTCGAGAAAGTTTCTGCAGCATCTCAAAGAAAAATCAAAGGGAACCCTTAAGGAGCCAATAGTTGATCAGTGTCTAAACTGTAAGGAACTGTTTAGTACGTGAAGCTCTGCATGCATTTGACAAAACCTGCCCAGAAACAGACTCTTGTCTGCCAGGAAGAATAAGGGCATCCTTAGTCAGTTTTGTATCGTCATGAACAGAGAGAGTTTCAGTCTCCCTGGGAGCCTCAGTCTAGTCTGTGGGAAGGCACACATTTATTTATTTTTATTTATTTCTTTTGAAGATGAGTAGTAAGAATAACTTTATTTTTTTTTAACTTTTTTAGGCATTTTATTTTAAATGTAGCAGTGTGTACATGTTAATCCCAAACTCCCAATCTATCCCTCCTCTCCACCCTTCCCCTCTGGTAACTATAAATTCATTCTGTAAGTCTGTGAGTCTGCTTCTGTTTTGTAACTAAGTTCATTTGTATCCATTTTTTTTAGATTCTGCATATGAGAGATACCATATTTGTCTTTCTCTGTCTGACTTTACTTAGTATGATAGTCTTCAGGTCCTGAATGTTGCTGCAAATTGCATTACTCCATTCTTTTTCATGGCCGTGTAATATTCCATCATATTTATATGTACCACGTCTTCTTTAGCCATTCATCTCTCAATGGATATTTAGGTTGCTTCCATGTCTTGGCTATTGTAAACAGCACTGCAGTGAACGTTGGGGTGCATGTAGCTTTTCGAACTGTGGTTTTCTCCAGATACATGCCCAAGAGTGGGATTGCTGGATCATACGGTAGCTCTATTTTTAGTTTTTTTAAAGGAACCTCCATACTGTTCTCCATAGTGGCTATACCAATTTACATCCCCACCAACAGTGCAGGAGGGTTCCCTTCTCTCCACACCCTCTCCAGCATTTATTGTTTGCGGATACTTTGATGATGGCCATTCTGACGGGTGTGAGATGATATGAGCACACATTAGAATACAGTTCTTTTACTTAGAATACATAATTGTATTCAGAAGTTGAGTTTCTTTAAGAAAATTTTATTTCAAACTGTCTAATTGACAGAATTTAGATGTTTGGAAATGAATTAAGCCTTATCTAAAACATGCTTCATTGAGCTCTTGTCTTCACTTATACAGTGAAGATGAATAAATTTTGAAAGAAGAGTCCGTTTGCACTAGAGTTTATCGCATTTAACTTACGATCTCATGAGTTATAGGGCCATTTTTTTTTTACTATGGCCCAGAAATAAATTAGCAGAATTAATATTTTAGTTATGTCTGATTTGGTACAACATTAGATGAGACATTTACTTGTTAAAGTAAATTTTTTCACAGATCAAACCTGTATTTTTTCCTCCACTTAGGCCTATCGATACTCTTGTTTCAAGACCTATGTCAAGTTTTCTTTTCCATTCAATAACAAAAGATTAAGTGCCAACAATAAACTAAGTTTTGCTAATTGTTAAAGAAAAAAAATAAAATTCTGCCCTTGTAACAGTTACTGGCCACGTCTTGTCCACATCCCTACGGGCCTTACCATTTTTGTGTTAACATGCAATGCACCTATTTTCTTTGGCCAGAGGATTTTCTTTTTCTTTCTTTTTTTGTACCTGAGCTTATTCTGTTTCTGAAAACAGTAGGCAGAGCCACTAGATATATTGTCACCTCCCAGGAACAATTCTCAGTAACCAAGGACAGTTGGTGTATAAATACGTCAGCACCCTTTCCTTAAGGGGGCTAGTTCAGAGTTCTTACTTCTTCTCCATGGTCTCCCTGAGTTCCCAGAAGGATGAGCCTTTAGTTATCTGCAACGGTACCCAGAGTGATGACTTGCCCTTCATTGGCTTCCTTCTGTTCCTTTTCTCACTCTCACTCCCCTACTGATGTTTTCTGACATCTGTCTCCAAACCATGTCTGCTTGAATCCTCATCTCAGGATCTTTCTCAGGGGGAGCACAAAATAAGACTGCTCTGATGTGAAAAGGAGGGAAGGTCACTTATTGAGAGACAGTTCTCCAGATTCTCCACGGTTCTCACATCGTAGCGAGTCTGTGAGTAGAAACACTGACTGCTTTGTTCTGGACTGTGATTTCAGCTCTATTTGTGGAGGGGACCTTGGGGAAGATAGGGCTAGTGACTGCACCAGAGCAGAGGGAAGATGTGTTTCATGTCTAGTAGAATTAAGATACCTTCCTTGAGGCGAAGGTCAGGCATGCTTATGGCCCATTAGAAAAGATTCAGGCCCCTGAACTTAGGGTTCCTTTCCTGTGATGAGCCTCTTGTGTGCGCAGGCATCACCTGGTTCTCTTGACTTTGCCTGAGGAAACTGGGGCTTGCAGTATTGTCTCTCTGGCTCCTATTGCTGTGAATAGTAAAGTTATTTCTGACACAGGCATCTTGTGTCTTCTGCCAGCTCTGAAACTGCGGCAGGTTACCTTGTTAGCTTATAAGTAAGTACAATCTCAGACCCTTCAGACTTGATATACCAATACAAGGAAAAGCCTCACCATGTGGGAAGTGCTTTTTTAGGAATCAGAAATGCTTTACAGCTCTGAGTGAGAGAGAAAGAAATTTTGATAGGCATGGAAGAAGTAAAAATTAATAAGACTTCATGTTAAGATATTTGAAGTAGGCTTTGAAAGGTCGCCAGGATGGCCAAGTTTAAGACTGGTATTCCTAACTGGAAACCACACAAGGAGTTATAAATGCACACGACATTTATGAAACATGGTAGGAACAAGAAATTAAATGTGAAAAATCGTTCAAGTCCAGATTATGATGTGTGGGTCGATGTGTCTTACAAAAAAGATGGGACTCCAGGAATCTTTCCCTGATCCGACCAGTTTAATGAGGTGTCATGTCTTCCTTGAACCTCAAGAACATCTTATTTTCTTAACTGTCTTATATATTCTGTGGGGTACCAAAGACTTACATAGTCTATCTGTCATTAGGATTGCAATGTCATAACATGGTAGGTATGGGATAAATCTTACGAGTGTAGTTGGTTGGCCATGTAATTAAGTGAAATTGTCATCCAACGTGAATCAAAAAAATTTTAGTCTACAGGTAAAAAAGAGCCTAAATTATAATTTCATTTGAAAGGATTTTACGTTAATTGCTAAGCCAGGTTTCATTATTTGTAATTAATTATTTTTAAGACCATGATTACCCCCAAATTTTTGAAGTATCCTTTTTTTGTACGGCTGTCATTTAATATTCTGTGAAAAACAGCACAGCAAAAGACTTAAATAAGGCCTTAATTCCTAAGGATCTTGGGGTATAAATTTTAAGTAGTTCTTGAGTGAAAGCTTGCACTGTTCTTTGTGTTCCTCCTAAAAATGCAAAGTTATTTTTAAGGGATTATCTTGGGAAGCACATTTTGACATGAGCTTTATGAGACGAGACAGAAAGTGGTTAGGAAGCTTTTTTTTCTAATAAGACTTTGCAGAATTGTCTTTACATTTATCATCAACATTAAATAATTTGCTTTAAGCCATTTAGTCATCCAGTCTACAGGAAACACAGAGTACCACCTATGTATAGAGCACTTAGGCGATAGTGGAAAAAATACACACAAACATCATATAGAAGAGTGGTCACTAGATTTCTTGCTTATGGGCCAAATCCAGCTCATTGCCTGTTTTGTAAATAAAATTTTATTGCAACACACGCATGCTCATTCATTTATGTACCCTCTATGCCATTTTAATAGTACCATGACAGAGGTGAGTAATTGTGACAAAGACCATATCGCCCATAAAAACTAAAATATTTATCTGCCCTTTACAGAAAAAGTGCACTGACTTCTAATAGAGAATGTATTTCAGTGTAGCAAAAATGTAAATGCCTAATAGAGATCGCATCCGTGTGAGATGATCAGACCAGGGAAAAGTACGTTTTATGTTTTGGATATTTAAAAAAAAAGTTCTAAAATACCTGATAGGCTTACAAAGGTAATAATAACCATAAAAAAAACCCCAGCAAGTAATGGAAAGCTAAAGTTTTACTGTCCTGAAAAATGTTGAAGTCATTTCTTGTTAGTCTATCCACTTGCTGTTTCCTATTAAGTCAGTGGCAGCAATCCAAACGGGCACGTTTGTGTTGCGCATTGTCTGGAACACCTGGCGCATTCCCAGGAGGGTGATGATAAAGCGATCATCTATGCTTGGTCCACCCTCCAGGAGCAGCAGGTAATAGGGATCTTCTGCTTTCACTTGAAAATTCATAACTGCAGATTGGATTGTTATGAAATCTAAAATAAACCCTTTTCTGTAGTACCATTTTTACTTATAATTTACATTTCAGTCACTTTCACCTGGCCTTTTCCCAGTAATAAAAAAGAAAGTCTACAACTCAATAATTCCCATCAAGAGACTAAAAAATTTCAAATCGAAGACCGGATCTGAGCAATACAGTGCTGTCAGTTGGAGGATTCCATCTCAATAGGTGTAGCTATTACAGCAAGACATACCGGTTCTGGGTTCTTTGTAAACCCATGCAGCCACGAATTCACTGTGACATCATTGGAGACCAGAGTCCCACCTGCTTCCCAAGTTGTTTTTCCTCTGGTTACCCTGCAGCCCGTGAAATTGTCACACTGTTCATTCACTGGGTCCAGCCAGTAAGTCCCTCACTGAATGCGAACATGGTAACTGGCAATGATAACAAATTAAACCCAAATAAACCATGAATGTTTTGTTGAAATCAATTAGATTAACTAGTAGAGTCCTGAGGTGAAGGGTAAATTTGATGACGAGTGAGATGATGAAGCAGTTGGATTATGATGAGGGGGGACGATCCAGCCTGCGTCTGGTGTCACTTTGTGCAGCCCTGAAAGCAGAATGCCTTCCTAGAGCGTCAGAGACTTGGGCGGGGGAGTAGAGGCATTGGCAAGAAAGGGAGCAAGTATGTGGGAAGGAAGCAGTCCTGTTTCACTGTTTTTGTCCAGAGTTTATTTATAACTAATGCTGGGAGTGTCTTCAGCAGCCCACCCACTTGGAATCAGGCTGGCAAGAACAGATGCACTAACAATGGGTCTTTGGGGACCAAAATGATCACGTCATTCTCCCATTCTCTGAAGTTTCAAGCACCTGCATGTATGCATTACGGGTTTGGGGTCGCTTCTGGTATTAGCTCTTCCTGCTGGTGTACCAACACGTATGTTGGGATATTCAATTTAGAAAAAAGGACGACTTACTCTTTTATATTCAGTTTATGTAAGAACCATTCACTGTGCAGTAGCAACTCTCAAAGGTTTATGGTACCTAATACCAGTGTGAATGTGAGACCTCCGAGCAGTCACCTCTATCTTTATCTGGACATCGAATCTAACAACACCCGATTGTATTGCTATGTGAACGAGTTTGCTGTTGGCTATGATGAGCCACATTACTGAGTTCAAGCTAAATAATTCTCACACCGAGTGAGGCACATCTTCAATCAGAAAAATTTGATAATCCCATTGAAACATTAGTTCAGTTATTTTTTTAATAGAGAATCAACTTGTAATGCTCTATGCAAATGCTATGTACCGCTATTACCACAAGTAGGCTTTGTTGCTTTGCCTCTGAAAATTTTCATTTATTTTCGTTCCTCGTATGAAAGTAATATTTCTGACATTTTCTTGTTATTTGCTCATTTAGAAAAATTCAAACTTGTGTCTATTTCTCCCCCTTGGGACATTTTCTGTTTGAAATATAGAATTCCTTTCAATTCAAGTTCTTCTATTTGAAGATGCTTGGTTCTCCTGCATTCTTGTAACCTTGGCTCCAAGGTAGCCTTGTGGTAGATGAAAGGAGACTCTTTTCCTATATGCAGCTATATGTCGTCTATTCACCATTTTCTTTTGTATTATGTAAGTTATCTTTAGTTTGGAGAATGCAATGAAAAGTTTTACAACTCCAGGCAAAAGTGACACAATGGTTAGTACTGAAAAACGAAGGGGGAAAATGGTGGGAGTATATTTCGGATTTATTTACTGTATGATATAGCCAGATTTATTTAGCATCTGTAGTTTTGACAATTAAATGGTCTTGGGAATATGTTGAGACTATTCTTTGACAATTAAATGGTCTTGGGTATATTTTGAGACTAAATGATCATTTGTCTGAGGCTCTGAATCTTGCCTAACATTGATTAAGTGAATCTAGGAGTAACCTTAGTGCTATGAAAAAGTGAAAATTGTTATTGGAAAATTAAATGTTAGAACATTCAGAAATTTTACTACACGGATGTCAAGAAGTAAGTAGCTTCATGGAATGTATTAACATAGGGAACAACTCTGTTACGTTGTCACAGATTTTAAATTAGGTCGGACATTTCTCCCTACCTTTCTTACCCTTCTTTCTTGCTCTGACACATCAGGAAAATTATTTGCGTGAATGAAAAAAAAAAAAAGTGTTGGACACTCTTTACCTTTAGCATTTCTTAAGTCTGTGTGATAAAGCACCCTCACCGAAAATGGGTACTCCTGATGTTGTCGTTTATGGGTGCCGTGATGAGTTCTCTTCAGTTACGGTTCTAGCAATGACCATGGGTTAAGGTCACATCCCTGTAAGCAGGGTGCGGAGTCTCCCTGATCACAGTCCTTGAGTCAATACCTGAAAAAGACCTTGATCCTCAGGCAGGGAAAAAAGATTCTGAAGGAGATGGGAGAAGGAGTTCCTGCTGTTCTCCAAGGCAATCTTCTTTGAGTTGAGACAGTGATGAGGGTAGCCGTGGAGATACGCAGTGATGACTCTGCCGGAGTCGAGGTGGATGCTTGAAGGATGAAAATGGGATGGGGTCTAAATCCTTTGGGAGTAAGCTATGTTTGGTTTTATGTTACACTTGACCTTTATTGCCATAGTTCAGTCTCGTGTAATGTTTCAGAATAGTTTCATCTAAGATAGGGCATATGAAGGAAAGGTTTCTGGGTCGTCATTTTGAGTACATGGTGTTGGCAGCCATGGAAAGTCATCTCTCAGGGGGATGGTACCATTCAAAAGAAGAGCCACGGTTTTGAGGTAGGGCTTCATTCCTCACATAGGTTTATTTTTTTGACGCCAATCTTTGTAAATCTCATTCTGTTTTATTGCAGAAGTTTTGTGTTTTCTTTTAAACTCTTAAGCTCTGATGTTTGGAAAGGAAGGATGCCCCCAAAGAACCATGCTGCTATTCAATATAGCTTTAAGAATAATAGTGTATCAGGAATTGGGAATACAGAATCCAAACCCTGTGGCTCTTGCCCTGAGGTGACATGGTAGATTGAAAATGGCCAAGAATTATTTGCAACTTGTCTCATAGAGAAGTGGAGTCTATTTTGCAACCCCTTGATTTTGGGCCTGCGTAATGACTCGCTTTGACCAATAGAAGGTAGTGAAAATCACGTGGGAGTTTTGAGCCTTGAGGTCTTGAGTTTCCGTGTTGTGTGTGTGTCTCTCTCTCTCAGGTGACAGTTGCCTTTTGGTTACACGTGGCCAAGACCACTACCAGCCTCTACTGCCAGCAGTGTACGTGTAGCCACCTTAGTTATTACAGCCCCGGTGGAGCTGCTAGACAAGCAAAGCATAGACACAGTGGACTTTTATTCAGCCTTAAAGAAGGCAGTGCTGACATTGGCACCCACATGGATGAATCTGGAAGACGTTATCCTAAGTGAAATAAGCCAAACACAGAGTGACAGATACTGCCTAATCTCACTTGTATGTGGAACCTAAAATAGTCAAATTCATAGAAGCAGAGAGTAGGATGGTGTTTGCCAGGGGCTGGAGGGTGGAGGAAATGGGGAGATATTGGTCAAGGCACAAAGATTCAGTTATGCAAGATGAATAAGTTCCGAAGATCTATACCACGTGGTGACTGTAGTTAATAGTACTATGTTGTATACTTGACGTTGGCCAAGAGGGTAGATCTTCAGTGCTCTGACCACACGTGCACGCCCTTGCATGAATGCAAAGAGCCGTCTCAGGAGGGACCAGCAGCAGAACTGCTCAGCTGAGCCCAGCCTAAAACGTGGCACGTTATTTGTAAGCAAATAAAATGCTTTTTTTCCCCCCAGTTACTAAGTTTGGGGACAGTTTCTTATGATCAATATAGAACTGATACAGAAGATTACTTTTTCAAAATGGAAGGCAGACTTGAAAAACAAACACATGAATTATAGTATTATCTGCATTATAATAGGAATGCATGCGTGAATGTCCATATGCCCTTTGAAACAAGTTTGATTGGCATCCTTCTCAGGAGCCTCTCAGAGCCTGGATACCTGCCCTTAACTCCAGTCCACTGAGTCTATCTTACGTTGCACGATTTCTGCTTTCAGTCTGTTCCTGGACCCCCATTTACCCTCAGCTATTTTTGTGGGCTTCATTTTTTGTGTTCTCCCCCTACATGTTGACATTCTTCAAAACTGTGTACTCACCTGTTGTGTTTTCATTCTGGAAATTTCTAGATTCGTCTGTGAGCTTAATCTCTTACGTTTATGCTGAAAATCACAATTCTCTGTAGTCTATTACTTATCCAAATATGGACCTTTTAACGTGATTGCCTCAAAGTCATGATAAATTCAAGATACCTGTAAAATACTAGTTAATACTTAGTGCTTGCTCTGAGTCCGTACAGTTGAATTAGAGAATCTTAATCCATTGATTCTCATAGCAACCCTTTGAGGCAGGTGCCAGTATCACCCCCATTTAGAAATGGGCTTCAAGGAGTCACGGAACATTCTCGAATGTTGCATCGCATTGCGTGATCCATGGGTTGGTGGAGCATTCTTTTGAGCCTCTGCATCATCATTTGTGTGCTCTCCCAAGTCAGGAGACGGGGTCGGTGGGGGGGACTAAACCAGGTACACTTAATCAGTCAACAAGTACTTCTAGAGTCTCCCTTGTATTTTTTGCCACCTCTACTTTTCCACTGCCATTGTCCAATTTCAGGTCCTCATCTCCTGTTCTCTGGACTCTCTTTTTGGTCATCTTACTGGCTTCCCTGTCTCTGGTCACAACCCTACTGGTATAGCCTTCCTACTACTAGCAAAGTAATCTTATAGCAACACATGTCCAGTCACACACATTGCCTGTGGCTCTTCATCGTCTGTTGGATAAAATTTGAAGCGTCTTTTTTTGGTGTCGGTGTCTGTGCCAAGGCTTTTGCTGGTTTTTTACTGCTTTAGAAGAGGAGCCGTATATTTTTGACTTGTTAACTACCTAGCTGTCCAGATCGTCGTCTCTCCCTGCTCTGACAGTGTGGGATTAAGCTGAGTGTTGAACATGTTCTGTCGGGGCTCTGTGCGTTTCCACATACTCAGAATCCCCTCTCTCTACCACTACCGCCCCACCACACACACCTCCCACTCCCACCGTCTCCACAGAGCTTCTACTTCTCTGTCAAATCTCAGGGCGAACGTGTCCTCTTTCCTGAAGTTTTCCCTAGGTCCTCAAGCAGATGTGGATGTTTCTTCTGTTAACCACTAAATATTTATGTAGTATCACTTAAGACCGCATCTGGTGGTATTAACACTTTTAAGTTGGCTTATTTATTCTCTCTACTTCTGGGAGACAGGGACATGGTTTTATCTCATCTGTGTCTTGAGCATAAATTACAGCACCCAACACAGAGTAGGCACTTGTTAAGCGTACACAGAATGAGGGAGGAATGAAAATCCAATTTCGTGGCAATAGGAGCTCCTAGGTCCTTTCCGTCCTAGCTCATTGCCTACTCAGATACTAATTGTCATTCCAGCAATTTCTGTGACTCCATGGGAAGTGTGCACATGTGTGTGCACATCCAAATGCATAGGTGGTGCAGCAGGGTCTGTAATTCACCAAGGAAATGTCAGTAGCTGTAATGTTACAAGCAATTGTAAGTGTAGCCGTTTTATGTAGGGCAAAAGGCAATTTGCAAGCTTTCGATGATACATTTCTAATAAAAGGCACTGTGATCATTTCTACAAGATGATGAGACTTTTTCTCTAGGCCTTTTTACTTTGACCTCAGGGTTCACTGCATCTGATAAAAGGCAATAAAAGGGCAGACTTTGAAATAATCTCGACTAAGGAATTTTAGGAGATGAATAGCAGACCATGTCCTGAACAGGAGGTTAATTGCTGAAACGCAAAGCATCCTGTGGGAAAATGCTGCTTGGAGGTGTGATCTTTTAACTGTGGGGTGCTAAAATCCAGGCTTGTCATCAGATAGTCTAATTACATGCTCTGTACAAGAACTTCTTTATCAAGAAGAATTTGAAATCCTCTAATTAGCTAGGATTGTAAAAGCAAACAGAAAATTGGGATGTCAAAGGTCAATACAAATAAAAGCGAGACCAAACAAAGCCTGGATGAAGAGGAAGTAAGAATCCGAGGATCAGAGCATTCACAAAGAGCTAATTAGCAAAGTCCAGTCTTTAAAATAACGAAGGCAGCAATTATAAATAATTACAGTGAATAGAGCTTCATGGTTGTGACGGGTTAAAAAAGCATGACTTTGTATTTCCACAAGTAACTTCAACAACCCTTGAAATTCTTACGTCAAAAAGAAATTATAAAGCTGAATCATGGCATCTTTATCCATCAGCACGACTTTTGTATTAAGGTGGTTTGATTTTTAAAATATTCTTCATGTTTATTTGTGGGTTTTGCAATATGGCATAGTCGATTTTTTTATGGTGTCAAATCCCATATATTCAAAACCATTATCGCCCTTGATCAGTCCTCTAGGTTGCCTGGGAAGCTTTCTGCTCCATCCTTTCCCAACATGTGCATCTGCTTAGCCTCTATCATGAATATGAATTCTCTTCCTTCTTTAGAAGTTTGTTTAAGAAGGAAAACAGAAAATTTCCAAATTTATGTAATGACTTCCCAAGTAGACTCGTTATATTCAAATTTATGCTTGTTCTCTCCCAACCAGAGTCTTTACGAAAATTGTTACATAAAATCCTTGAGAGGTTCTTGCAACTATCTTTAGCCGAAGTACCAGTGATCTTTGCGCGCTGCCCTGTTGCCAGTCTGGTCCAATCGCCAACCTCCATTGCCTGCAGGCTGGCCCTCCAGCTTCATTTCGTGCTCTGTAATATCAGCGCTCCACTTAACAGCCAGAGCGCTTCTCTGGTCAAAGCCCTCGGTGGTCTCCTGTCTCTCTGTGACCTGTGAATTCGTCTCCTAACTCTCTTCTGGATATAGCCACGGTGTCCTTTGTACTTCCCCCCAAAAAGCTCACCTCCTCTGGCTTCGGGATTTTCGCACTGACCATTCCCCTGCCTTCAAACAGCCCTTCACAAGTATCCTCTTGACTTGTTTCTTTACTTTCTTCTTTTTTCTGCTTAAATATCGCCGTATGAGTGAGGACTTCACTCACCCACTCGATATAAAACAACAACAACAAGAAACACAGTTTCCCATCTCTAACCTGGCTCTTCCTGTATCTTCGTGTGCTTTATTTTTCTCTTGTGCATTCATTCCCTCCTAATAAACTACATATACATTGATATTAATTTTATTCCCTTTCCACATGGCAGGAGGATTTTATTCCTGGTAAATAATAGGTGTGCAGTAAATACTTGTTGAAATCTTCTGAGTGAATGAAAACGCTGTGAAATTGTTCCTCTTTTCTCCTCTGGCTTGGTTAAACTTCAATTTTCACTCTCCAAGAGCTAGTTTTTCTGGGTTTTCTCAGCACTGGGAGAATGCAGAGCTCCCTTGCAGCTACAATAAGCATGACATCCACTCTTCTGCCTACTGTCCTGGTGAGATGTGAGGTCCATGTGGGCAGAGGCCATAGCTGCACACCCCACACTATCACCAGTGCTTTTCAGAAAGCTGGGCACATTTTTGGTCCTTAATATTTCTTAGTAAATGACAAAAATTTGTTAAAATATTCTGGAACAATTCATGATGTATGTTACGTAGAGTCAGAGTTACAGAATGGTATGCATTATAGGATAAAACTCTTATACAATAAAATTGGAAACCAGAAAGCATCCTATATCTTCACATTTGTTTAATGTGTTTTTATAGGGGAAGCAAAGATGGATTACTTACTGGTTACTAGTTTGCAGTGTGTAACACAAGAAAGTGAATTGGAGAAGGCAGTGGGGAGGCCATTAATTATATTGTAGACTCTTCAGAGTTTTTGAATCATATAACAAGCAACTATTCATTCTGTAAATTAAACGGCTGGGAAAAATCTCTAGATGTAACACTAATACAGAGCTTGAAATAACGTAAAAGCTTATTTTTCTCACTGCTTTCTAGAAAGTATGTCAAAGACATAATAAAATTACAATATCAATAATGTAGACAATTAGTAAGAAACGCCAAAGGCAAATCAGCATTTGCATCTACAGAAAATCAGTAAAAATAAAATGCAAAATAATATTTTGTTGAATTTGGATATTAAATATATTTTTTCCCTACTGGTATAAGGAAGAAATTTGCTTAGTGACATAGTTTGCTCCGCCCTCCTATGCCTTGATGTCCTGGCAAACTTCCACTGCTTTCAAAGCTGAGCTCCAGTGATTTTTGGAGAGGGGTGTGTGGTTCCATTAGGGATAGTTATGCCCTCTTGTGCATATCCCCATTTAATCTCTATCTTACACCATTGTAGCATGTCCTGTATACAGGCGTACCTCCATTATAACAGTAGCATATTATGTTTGTGTTCATGACTATTAATACTAGACTTTAACCCCTTAAGGTGAAGCGTATCATCATTCTATTTCTGTATGCCCAAAGTCTAATCCAGTGCCTGGAAGCAGTAAACGTTTAACGTCTGCCGAATTACCGTATGCAATACGTGGTCTGTGTTGCTATGAAGGTGAATAACTGAATAACAGGTGCACATTTAGTTCTCACTGAAGTAACGAAAGGAGACATTAAACCTTCTACATAATCTAGATACAGCGGAAAATTAGGACTAAGAAGCGAATTTAGAAGCTGTTATTCTGCATGTGCTGGAACGAGCTCTCCTTGTAGTGATGGAGAAAAAGCCTGTTCTAGGTCTTTGGCACTGTGGCTTTCCTTTTCCACATTTTCCCCACTCCAACCAATTCATGCCAAAATTTGCTCTCAAAAAGGCAGAAAAAGTTATCAGTGGGGATTTGACGATGTGTTATCTCATCCATGAATTTTCTTTGTAAGATTCTCAGGAGTAGAAACATTTTTTTACACTTAAAAAGACAAGGAAGTGATTTTTCCTGATTGTGATGTTTTGAATCCCCTGTAGCATAATTACAAAACAGAATTACAGATAGCATGCTGGTCTTCATACGACATAAAAAAGAAAAACACCGTCACGAAAGCATATCTCCAAACCGTGTAGAAAATTCATGAGTCATTCATTCAATGTGAATTATCCCACACACTATTTTGGTCTCAGATATAACAATAAATAGATCAAGTGCCTGTTCTCATGAAGCTTAACTTTTAGAGTGGGGTAGTAAAAATAAATAGCAGTGTGACACATGGGATAAGTCTACTCAAAGAAAAATAAATCGGGGGATATAGAGAGTGATCAGATGGGAGGTGGGAGAAGATGTTGTTGAGTGTAATAGCACAGACTGTGTTCAGATTTCGAGGTGTCATTTTGGTGGGACGAGGAGTGGGATTATTTAGGAAAGCTGAAGGAGTACCCTCCTTTGGTTCAAGAGGCTACAGCGTTGAGGCGTGTATAGATCCTTTATGCCACTAATATCAGAAATGTGGTTGTAGTACAGGCATGCCTGTTTTTTATTGCATTTTTCTTTATTGCACTTAAAAGATTCTAACTTTTTACAAATTGCAGGTTTATGACAATCTTGCTTCGAGTAAGTCAATTGGTGTCAATTTTCCAACAGCGTTTGTTCACTTTGTATCTCAGTGTAACATTTCGGTAATTCTCACAATGTTTCAAACTTTTCCTTGTTTTTGTTTTGGTGATCTGTGATCAGTGATCTTTGTTACTACTAGGACTTGCTGAAGCCTCAGATGATGGTTAGCGTTTTTCTAACAATAAAGTGTTTTTAAGGAAGTTATGCACCTTATTTCTGTAGACATAATGCTATTGCCTACTTCACAGACTACAATATAGTGTAAACATAACGTTTATACGCACTGGGAAACCAAAACGTTTGTGTGGCTCACTTTATTGTGGTGGTCTTGAGCTGAACCTGCGAATGCCTCTGAGGTACGCCTGTGTACTTCTAGGTGTTAATATGTTACACCAACGTGCCCTGATATCAGAACCCAATTTTTAAATTTGATTATTAGGAAAAATAAGAAATCTATTATTTTAGGTCACAGGGAACCAAAGTTCCTTTTAGTTCTGTATTTGCCGCATTTATTTTGGTGGTCTGTTGTTAGGGCTCTACAAGTTTAGGATTGTGTCTTCTTGGAGAATTGACCCCTTTTTCCTTGTGTAATTTTGGTCACATGTTGAAGCTCTAACCTCCAGTACCCCCAGAATGTTACTATATTGGGGGATAGGGCCTTTAAAGAGACGATTAATGCATAAGGGTCTATTAGGTGGATCCTAATCCAATCTGACTGCTGTCCTTGTAAGGAGAGGAAATTTGGACCCAAAGAGAGGCATGAGCGATGCAAACACCCAGAGGAAAGACCATGTGAGGACACAGTGGGAAGGTGGCCCCAATAGAGAAAGCCTCAGGAGAAACTAAACCTGCCAACATCTTTTTCTCAGTCTTCCAGCTTCCAGAATTTCTGCTGTTTAAGCCGCCCTGTCTGTGCTATTTTGTTATGCTTAATATGCTGTGGACTGAATTGTGTCTTCCAAAATGTGTATGTTGAAACTCAAACCCTCAGTGTGGCTGTAGTTGGAAATAGGGCTATAAGGAGATGACGAAGGTTAGATGAAGTTGTAAGGGTGGACTCCTGAGCCAATAGGGTTGGTGCCCTTATAAGAAGAGACAGCGGCAAGCAAGCTTTCTCTCTACCCTCACCACACGAGGACACAGCAAGAAGGTGTCTACCTGCAAGCCGGGAAGAGAGCTCTTACCAGGAACTAAATCTGCCAGTACCTTGATCTTGGACTCCCCAGCCTCCAGAACTATGAGAAAATTTCTGTGGTTTAAACCACCCTATGTCATGTTATGGCAACCCTAGAAGACATACACATTTCTAGCAAACTAATACAAGAATGCCCCCTCTTTCTCACTGCTTATATTTCTTGCTCTGAAGACTACTTTGTCTTACACTAATACAGATACTCCACCTTTCTTTTTATTAGTGTTAGGATGGTATATCTTTCTCCATTTCTTAACTGCTAACCTATTGGAGTCTTTTTATAAAGTGGGTTTCTTGTAGACAACATTTTGTTGCTTAACTTTTGGGTTGCTTTTGAACCTATATTTTAATTGGCACACTTAGACCATGCACATTTGAAGTGATTATTGAAATACTTGGTTTAATATCTACCATATTTGTAAATCTTTCTATTATTTGTCTCCCACTTGCCTTAAACCCCATTTTCTACCTTATCTGGTTTTAACTGAGCATTAGTGTAAGTCCCTTTTATCTCCTCTCTTACTGTACCAGTTATGCCGATTTGAAAAGAACAGTGATTATCTTAGTGTTTAAAATATACATTTTAAACTGATGTGAATCCAACTTCAGTTGTGCCGCTTCATGTGTAGTACAAGAATCTTAGAGTGCTCTCAATTTCTCCCTCCTATTTCTTGTGACATTGCTGATTCTTGGCCGTGGCAAGAGCAAGGATGAGCCTTTCAAAGGCATTCTTCATTTCTGTTATAGTGCTTTGACTTGGAGCATTTCCTTTTGAGTCTTCCATACAATTTCCATCTTTCTGGAGATACTGTCTGCCTGCTTTTGCTACTTTTTCCGTTAGTCTTTTGCATATTCATAGTATATTTATCCCTGAAAGATAATTCCAACACGTGTCATATCTGGTTTTGATGATTTGCTTTGTCTCTTCAGACTGTTTTTTCTTTTGGCATGGCTTGTAATTTTTTTGTTGAAAGGTGTACATTTTGCATTGGGTGAGATGAACTTAAATAGTTCTTCAGTGTGAGGATTTATGTTAATCTGTCTAGAAGTTGGCCCGTTTAATGTTTCGGTGGCTGTAGATGGCAGAGCCTTCAAATTCTGGTGGTGTCCTTGTTTTTGTTTCTTCTCTTGACTCTTTAGCTGGAATTCACTTTTACTGTGCTGAAGCCTTGTCGGTATGGTCATAAGGTGTACAAGAGGAGGGGTGCTGTGAATTCTTCCAGTCTTCAGGCTTTTAGTAGCTCTGTGTCTTTAGATCTGTGGTCCTAAGAGATATTTCTACAATGGTATAGCTGTTTTCCACCTTGCCTCCTACTCCCTTTCCTGGTTGCAGCATTCCTAATCTATTTTCTTGAAGCCCTAAACCCTGTTGACTCTATTTCCCCCTCTTAGGTTAGACAGGAAGGCTAGAGGGGGCTGGAGTTGGAGCCTTATCCAGCTTCCCCCAACTAGATAAGGGTCTGGGAAAGTCCTTTCCGCTGGAAAGTAGGTCTTTGCTGTGGACAAGGTGCTGGGTTTATTTAATAATGATTACTCTTCTCCTCTTTCCATAAGAACCAGGAGGGAATTTTTTTTGAATCTTCATCATGAGAACCAGGAGGTAAAGCCCATAAAAGTGTGGGAGCACCCCCCCCCCGAAGACTGTGGGCCCCTGGAGTTTTTCACTTTCATGCTGGTACACGAATTAGTCAAAAGTACCATTTAAGCATTCCTAGTGGTTTTTAGTTCTGGTGGCTTCAAGTCCAGGTACATGGATATCAGCTGTGTTTCTCTGGATGTTCCTTTCTCTGTAGATTTAGGGAAGCAGATTTCCCTGTAACCTGCTTGAATGGGTCCAAAAAAGTCACTGATTATCACTTGTCCAGTGTTTTCTTGTTGTAAGGACAGGAGTGATGATTTCCAAGCACATTAACTTTTGGAACTGAAGCCATACATCCAAACACAATCTTTAACCTGACTAAAGATTAATATAATACAATTTCTTATCCATAAGTTTATAAAAATTAGGAGGAAAATTTTCACTGTAGTATTGATAGGTTGATCAGGTAAAGCAACAATTGAGCACACATCTGAGGGACATCAAGGAGGAAACCATATGGACGTTTCAGGGGGATACTCCAGTGAGGGATCCCAAGGTGGTCATACGCTTGGTGTGTCTGATGAACCGTAAGGTAGGCAGGGTGTTTGCTGGGAGTGAGAGAAGTGTGAGGGAGATGAGGGATGTATCCTAGAGGTTTCTGAATGGTAATGAGAATGAGATAGGGAGCTATTTAAAGATTTTGTAGAGAGCAGTGACATGATTTGTCTAAGAGTTTAGAAGAGATACTAGTACTACCTGAAGAAAAAACTACAGGGAGATTATTTGGGAGACTGGTCCAGGTGGAATGAGGTAGTAGTTGAGTTAAGCATAGATAAGATCCTATGTGTTTTAATTAACTTGCTGTATCTCCATTGAGTTCTTGGGCCCCTCGCTCCCCTACGTGTGGCTTGAATGGTACACAGAAGCAATAGCCTGCCTGCTTCTGCTCAGGTGGCTACGGAAATCTGTTATCTTCCTAGGTTTGTCCATAGGCAGGCGGCTTTGGTTGTGTATCAAGTCAGCAACTCCGAGAAATGCAATAGCCTTTCTCCTAGAATTGTCTAATCACAGGACAATGTGATGGACTCATTGAAAGCAAGTATGAACAGAAAAGCCAAGTAAAAGTAAGTAATGTTACAAGTCAAAAGAAAAAAAGAATAGATAACATTCTGGATATATCACAGCTGTAAAGTAGAATTTTTAAAATGGATTAGATGAAGTTGTGGGAGAAATGAGTCGAGGATGATTCCAAGCTGTTCGGTTCTGTGAGCTCACACTTACCCTCTGGCCTCTATTCAGCTGTTACATGTGCTCCGTCATCCACAAAGAGAATATGCTGGAAAGAGGATGGGCTCTCAAGACAATTTGCAAGGGAGTCCTTCACCCGAATCAGAGGTACTATAGCATATTGGTCCAAGGGTTCTGGAGACAGACAGCCTGGATTCAAATCCCAGCTCTGACAGTTACTCACTGTGTCATCTTGGGCAAGTTTCTTAACCTCTTAGAGCCTGTTTCTTCTTCTGAAAAATGGGGATACAAATAATACCTACCTCGTAGGGTTGTAGCAGAGATGATATGCCTTCGTGCAGTGCTGGATCCTTAGGAAGTGAAACCATTAAAATTTGTAATATGATTAGAGGTCTTAAAATATATTGTTTATTACGTACTTTCCAGGCACTTTACAAATATCATCTCATTTACTCGTCAAACTAATTATGAGCCATTAATTGTCACTATGACTGTTTTATACATGAGGAAGCCTGGGCCCGAGGTAGCCTGAAGGACTACCTGCCCTCACTACATCAGGCCCAGTGGAGTAAAGGATTTTGGCATTATTACCCATTTTCAGTTCTCTACATCCCAGCCACACCCGTGAATATAGTGCATTTATTAATAGTGACTTACATTAGCACATGTAGTGTTCCTGCTTTTCTACTGACTGATACAGTAGTTAATGCCAGAACAAACCAGGAAACTGACTCTCAAAGTTGAATGCTGGGATTGGGCTGTTCACGTACTTGAAGAGCTCATGGATGACCTTCTAACTGGAATAAAAGAGCCAGGATATTACCCAGCATAGTGACATCTCTATTTCTTGAATTCTCACTGTCCTGGCCTGAGGTTGGTGTATTGATGCAGCTGGAGAGCCAGGTGTCCAGAGAACCAGTGACAGTGACACTTGGACGCTATGGTGACCATGTTGATGGAAAAGATTGGAGAGTGACCTGACTTCTAGCGTGTCATAGAGCACAGAGCACGCACAGACAGGGGAAGAGAGAAAATGAGAGCTGTGAGGGTCTAAGGAAGCAGGTCAGTTGTTGGAAAGGATGATGGCTCCTGAGAAGTCCTTCATCTCCTGTAATTGCAGGACACACACCCCAGCGTCAAACCAGAGACCTGAGAGTGAGAGTGGCAGAGTCAGAGTCAAGTAAATGGTCACACCCCACACAGGTGGGGAGAAGTGGGATGCTGGCAGATGTCAGGAACACAGGCCGAGGACTCTGTTCCCCTAACCCCCCTGCATCTCCCCTGGTGGCAGAGGCAGGTCCCCTACGTCCTGCCCGGGGAACCGTCTTTTACATCAGATCTCCTGTAATGGCTGTACCTGGGGCAGATTCCTCACAAGGGGTGGCAGGTGTCTGTGCTACCTGTTCCACTACCGTTCATAGCCTCCAGGTCTATAACTTGGATTAATTCCCAGTGTAGGGATCATGGGCAGTTAGTACAAGTCTTGATCCAAGAATAGAACACCTGTACAACCAGAAAAGATATTGCCGTTACGTATTGTCACGATGACTCTGTAGTATCTTGTGTAAAGATACTTAGAAACCAACAGAAACCCTCCCTTGTTCTCTGACCCCTGGAATAGGAGCTATTCTGATAGGAACGGGCAAGGAGCCCTTGGGCGTGTTTCCGTGTTCCATCAAGGCAATAAGCCAGAAGCAATACCATGCTTCCGAGGCAAAGGAAGAGATTGGTGTCATTGTCAAACGCTGCTGAGATGCAGGGTTTCACTTCCTACCACGTTCCCACCACAGTCCCAGTTTTAAATTGCTTGTTTGGACACAGCAAAAGCCAGATGGATGAGGGAGAATGACAGGAAATTATTGCAGACTTAATCATGGTCTTATCAATTGTAGCCGGATTTCTGGACGTGCTGTCTGTATGCTAGCAAATCAATAGAGCCTCTGGCACCTGGTATTCAGCTCTTGATCTAGCAGATTCTTTTTTGCCATTGTTTTCAGTAAAGAAAGCAGAAGCAGGGACAAGGCTGTATCTTAAAAGCTGCAGAGGTGAGTCCACCCTTTTACTCGCTGCCATCATGAAGTCCAGAGATATCTTGATGATTTTGAAATCCCTCTGGACATTATAGTTTTTTATATAATAAGATTAAGCTGCTTGGGCCTCGCGAGCAGGAAGTAGCAAGTACTGTGTTTGCCTTAAAAAGACATGCCTGCCGATAGGCGCAAGGTACATCCTGAGATGTTGCTTCATTAGTGAAGTTTCTAGGGGTCCGCTGGTCTTGGACACATCAGTTATACCTCTGTACGGCAAGAGGCAAATTCTGCACGTCCACACCCAGCATAACCCAATTACCAGATAACCCAGGAGGCTGATGAGGAAAAGACCACACAGCCTGAAGTGTAGGCGCAAAGCTATTGGAGTGTAGGTACCATGGCCCAGACGGCATGGTGTACCGATGCTACTGGGTGTGACTGTGAGAGAGAAACAGTATGGTACACGTGGCAAATCCCAGTCTTCTCAGTAGAAGCATATTAGGTACAGGTCCCTAGGGTTTGGAAGTAAGGCCACACCGTCCTGTTTGCAAAGCTCTCTTGACTTGCTACCGAGCACCGGTAGAGGCTGAGCGGCTCTGACCATGGGAAACCAAGTAACTATGCTGCTAATGTCAATTCAGGTCCTCTGAGAAGCAGAGGTCAAGACAGAATTAGAAACACAGATGACTTACTGGGGGAAGGACTCATAAGGGCAGAGGGAAGAGGGAGCCGGGAGTAAGCAGGGAGAACGTTTAGACCACGGGAACAGTGTGATAGCTCTGGAAGGAGGCACAGACGGCAGCAGGAATAGCCCCAGCGTGCGGGGCAGTTTTGAGAAAGTGTTGTCCAGGCTGAAGGAGGCCCAGGGCAAAGATTTCATTAGAGGAGGTCAGCATGGGACCAAAATGGCTCAGCTGTAGAACTCCTGCTGTGCTCAGTAGTGGCTGGGAGCAGCCCACGGAGAGCGTGGCTTTGGCGTGAACGCGGTAGCAGATCCCAGGGCGTGTGGGTGGAACGCCGTGAGCTAACAGCACACCTCATGTTAGCACCTGTCTCGGAGGCCTGAGGGGCAATGCCTCCACCCAAACGTCTCCTCTGGGGACTGGCGGTTATGCGACATACCAAGACATTCACGTCCCATTATAGATGGGAAACGCTGTATATGAGACTGGCTCCCGGCAGGTCTGGAAGGTGCACGTAAGCAACGTGAAGGGCAGGTGGCTCAGACGTTCGTGGTACTTGCTCACCCTATTTTGCTGCTTCTCTCTCTGTCTACAGAGATGAACCTTTAAGGGGGTTGCTATAACCTGATAACGGTCAATTAAAGTATTTACAGGGTAAGTTGGTACCAGTTAAAATTGGACTGCTATAGAATTAGAGTCTCACTCAGGTTGACCCAGTACCACATTGATGAAGAGAATTGCCATGAGTAGAACTTTGAGTAGTACGTTGGTCCACCTTGGGTGGAATGAGAAACGGCCTGAGGCAAGAATATACATCCATCCTTGAGCAATGATTGGCTGTCTGGACGAAGACATAGGAAAAAAAAAAGACTGAAAAGTTCATGACAGACCTCTAAGAGGAAGGTATATATTTTGAAGTGGAAATAGAGTATGCAACTATTTGCATCCCACAAAAATGTCTACCAGAGGGTATTGACGGTAACGATAAGCGTTCACATATTAGGTAGACAAGATGACCCATTGTGCATACCAGTCAACTTCCCTCCCTGGCCATTCAGGTGTTTTTCAATGGGCCCTTGAACATCGCCTTTTATCAAAGCTGGTCTGGCAGCCGCTACTGACGGGTACCCTGCCTGGCAAAGAAGCTTATCGCAAGTCTCGCGGTGAGCAGACCAGTCTGTACACGGCAGTTTCATTACTGTGATCCCCTCTGTGGTAGGCAGCCTCCAAAACGGCTCCTAAGCGTCCTTTCCTCTGCGAACTCATGCCTTGTATAGTCTCTTCTACAGAGTGGGCTGGACATGGTAAATTCCTCCTAACTATTGGATTTGCGTGGTGGGTTTGCACAGCACAAATCATGGGATTAGGCTACGAAAAGACTGGATTTTATTGCTTCTCTCCCTCTCTCTCCCTTCCCCGCTTCCCCATCTCCCTCCCTCTTTCCCTTCCTGTAATCAGAACTCACAGATGCGGGGGGGAAGAGTGGAAGTGGAAGTGGCCCTTGTCACTATTAAATCGGGAGGACCTTTTCCTCCTTGTAGTAGCATCTCTGGCCTCAGCAGCTTGAAGGTCCTATTGCTCAAGGGACACGTGCTGTTACCCAAGAACAGAGCCGTGGTTCTGCTGAACTGGAAGGTGAAACAGCTTCCCAGCCGTTTTGGGCCCCTCACATGGCTGAGCAGATAAGCAGAGCAGGAAGTCGTTCTACTGCCTGGGATAATTGATCTTGATTATCGGAGGACACTGGGTTGCTGGTATGCAGGCGAGGAAAGAGAAGTCGGTCTGTATCTTAGATGGGACTCACTGTGGTGAGTCCCTGGGCGAGGGTTTACGTCAGGCAGTAGCTTTATCCATTTAACTGGAGCACTTTGCTTTGTAATTTACATTTGCAAAAAGTGTCAATAATTCAAGAACAATGTAGGCCCTCCCTACTGTATTAGAAGGGAGTCCAGCATTTTTCGCCTAGGAATGTGTTGTTTTCTTCTGTTTTTTTAAGGACAGTCCTGTTTCCATTTGAACCACCGACATTAGAGCTCTGAGAAGCCAGCCGTCTTTGAGGTTGGGAGAATCTATCAAAGGTGACAAAACCTTCTTGTTGCCACTTTGCTGTGGTTTCCTGGAAACCTGGAAATCCTGAAAAGATTGTTCACAACTTGTTCTAGTAAAATGATGCCTAGGGCTTTGTCTCTCACTGGTACGTAGCCATCCCAAAGCAGCGTTTGTTTTCAAAGGCAAGGGAAGATGACCTTTCCGTGTTTCCCACCAGCCCACCATGCTTCAGTCTAGGAGCACAGGTGGAGCCGGGCTCAGGGGCAAGCCTGCCATCGCAGGGATCCAGTGGAAACAGGTTCAACGTTTGCTTTATCGGATCTCCCCAAACCACTGTGCTCTGTCACCCATTCTCATTCATTGCAGGGCAGGCAAGCTTGTCTTCTCACAGTGATTGTATCATGTCAACCCCATTTCTTCTCAGCCATTGGTCTGTGATTTGTGCCACCAGATCTATTCTGAAAGGTTTCGCTGGCTTTGAATCTCAGAAATAAGGCATTCATAATTTCCCTTCCCAGGGGATCTGAGACTCCTCGTTCAAACGGACCTGCTCACTCCTCTGTGATCTTTCGCATCCCGGGCCCAAACCTTCTCCTTTAAAAAAGGCAAAGTCTTCTTAAGCCACAGGTCACACTCCTCCTTCAGATACTCTGCTTTGTCTTCCAAATATTGATTTTTAAGGGTAAAAGTATTGGCATTTTCAAACCACGTATTTTTGATGATATAATGCAGCTTTGTTCTCTGAGCACAGCTCTTGGCAGTGTTCGTGAAAGCCAGGGAATCTCGCAGATCACACAGTGCAATCCATGAAGCAGTGGATATAGAGCTGTAAAGCCTTAAAATAATACCATTACTTTTAGTTGAAATAGATTACAACTCACTACGTTAATATCGATCAGGCACATTTAACATATCATTAGCATTTAGGGAATGATGCACTAGTATAGTAAAATGGCATTGATCAAAGGCGTTAATTAGGTGTTGAAGAATTTAAGCAGGTGATTTTGTCAAAACCAAGCAGTGACTTCACTGGTGTTGCAAGCTCTTGATTGTAGTGGCGGTGTTCTCTTGGTGGATTCCGTAGTAGAAGGATAACTTGATGATATCTACACACATCAAGCCAGTGGTATCATTATTCTACATGGATGAGTCTTTACAAGGGTCAATGAATAAATCTACACTAGGCCAAAGTGTATTTTCAATATTTATTTATAACTGGGCTTGAGCTCGTGGGGGTAGGGTGATACTCCGGCTTTTGGTTTGCTTACCTGCTTTGAAAAGTTGAAAGTGAAAGCAGAGAGCATAGAAAGCTCTAGGTTCATTCCATTTAGCCATCTTCCTGTGAAATACCTTTGTGTTGGTATTAGCTAATGGTAAATACTTCGTTATAATTGCCAAAGTGTCTTGGTTTAGAATCTGCTTGGTTGCTGTTACAGAAAATCTGTCACATGTTCTCTGACCCTGATAAAAAGGAGCATTCTGGGCTTCCCTGGTGGCGCAGGGGTTGGGAGTCCGCCTGCCGATGCAGGGGACACGGGTTCGTGCTCCAGTCCGGGAAGATCCCACATGCCGCGGAGCGGCTGGGCCCGTGAGCCATGGCCGCTGAGCCTGCGCGTCCGGAGCCTGTGCTGCGCAACGGGAGAGGCCACAACGGTGAGAGGCCCACGTACAAAAAACAAAACAAAAAAAGGAGCATTCTTTAGAGAACAACTGAAAAAAATGCCCAAGATGTCTGAATCAGAGGACTAGACTAAGTCTGGATGATGATAGCTAGTAGATACTGATCTCCGACATGTAATGTAGAGAATGAGCTGGGAGGATGCTGTCAGATGAGTAATTTAACTTCTAGCCAGATGACTACCAGACTGAATCTCTAAATATGCCTGTTGCTTTGAGGAGGATTGCAGGGTAGCCCCCTGCCACTTCCGTAAGCACTTTGCCTCATACAGCTGCTTTAGTGTTGGTCATCGCAGCGCCGGGTTGTGGTCTTATCTTAGCTTTTGCTCTTCCACAGCAGCAGCCGTTATGAACTGACCGCCTTCTCTCCATGAATATTTTCCAGCCTGGCCTTATCTGGGAGACTGATTTCTAGCTGAATGGATTGTTCGTGTAAACTATTACAACACGCATGTGTGTTTAAAAAGCGTTATATTTTAAAAGTCTTCGTTTTATAATTTTATAAACCCTTATAATAATGATTTGGTGTTTCATAAACTCTTCATGAGAAGCTTCTGACACGGTTTATTAAATGTATTTTCAGATCATATGTATTTCAAACCATGTTTTCAAATAAATACATATGCATGTACGCAGAGAAGTGGTATGGATTTACATGTAGATACACACAGAGGTATAGGTATAAAGATAGAGATATAGATACAGATGTGGACAGCAAAGTGAGACAGTAATGATCCCTATAAGGGGAAAAACGATTTGAGGAGAGTTGAGATTTGTCCAAATGTAGTTTTGTAAGAATAAATTTCAAGCCTTTGGTACCCAGTGAAGGTGCTCGTTCAGAATTCTAAATAATCTGTAATTATGTATTTTTTCTTTACATTTTTCACGGAAGGAGTGTATGAAAATTTGAATTAGTGACTTAGTAGTATACTTTTTATTGATAAGAAACCATTTTGGCTGTAGATCCTTTAACTCGGCTACACAGTGATCTGTCCTTAGGGAAGAAGCTGAGTAACTTCCGTGCATACGGGACAGATTTTCTTTGCTCTCTAATGGGTCAGCTCGTTGACCATTGCAAACCAGCTTGTAACAGCACAAAATCATTGTTTCTCTTAGCTTATGCAACTTCTGAGCTTCCTTCATGAAACCTGCAGTTTCCTGTAACAACTACTTAGGGAAAATGAGCAATAATTCAATCACATATAGATTGATGTGGTCAGTTGCTACTGTCTTCTGCACTTGAAAACAGGAGTTTATGACCAAAGCCATAGGGTAATGAGAAACAAAGCAATGTATGACTGCCACCCACTCATTAGAATGGATGAACACAAAGAAAAATCGTTTATTCTTTGAGTTTGTATCGTTACTCACTTCATAATTTTATGTGGGGTATTATGTCTATGGGAAAAATCTATTGCATTTTTCAAGATATATTGAGTTCTTTTACTGTTAATATAATCTAAACAAAACTCTAAAATGTAAGAAAAAATCTGAAATTTAGCATGTTTATGAATAACAATATCTTTAACCACTCATAAGCACAATCTTTATTTAAATAGATTGTTAATTCTTTATCTTGTTATCTGGAGGCATTGATATATAGCAGCTTAAAATTGTATGTCCCTGAGAATAAAATAGCCTTGAAATAAAGCATTCACGAGGCATGTTTTGGGTGAATTCACTAACTTAAAAAACACAGTTACAGAGATACACTCAACTAAATAAAAGTATGAATAATCAAGTGTAATTATGTTAAAGAACTTTGAAATTTACAATATTAGATTTCTTAAGTTAGGTCTTTATTTTCATTTTTTTTATTATTATTTTTTTGCGGTACACGGGCCTCTCACTGTTGTGGCCTCTCCCGTTGCGGAGCACAGGCTCCGGATGCGCAGGCTCAGCGGTCCCATGATACCTATGGGCCCTAAACTTCTTACATAGAATAGTATTCTTACGTGAACATGAGTTTATCTTTACTTTTTCCTTTAGACATAACTTTCAAAATTATATAGTTGCACCTAAAGTGTAAAGGTTATGCTTATTCCAGGGTTCTTACATTCAGAAAGCTCATGAAGTTTTAAGAGCACTAGATATTGGCAGGACCACGTTACCATAGCAACCCATATCCATGACCAGTCTTTGAGAATATTTAACTTAAAAGGCTTAACGATTAGGCCAGTGCAGTGAGATGCAAAAATAAAGCCAAAAATATTTATACAGAATTTGGGAAGTTAGGGAGTGGTTGCAAATACATGTATTGTTCTTTTTTTGAACTCAAAATTGTTTGATGTTAAATTAAATTAAAATCGTTTTAACACATGCTTAAAAAGCATTTGCCTTGCGTTAAGTCATGCATTAGGAATTGGGGGAAAGAAACTAAAATAGGATACTTAAAAATTCCCAATCCGGTTAGAGTACCAGCTACATATATACCAGCTACTGTGATCTGAGAGCATGTGATGTCTGTCAACTTTTTTGTGCCCTGGAATCACATGTGTTTGGGGGCTAGAGAAGAGGTTTCACAGAGAAGGGGACAGGCATTTCTAAAACAGTACAAACACAGGCACATATTTGGAATGAACAAGCACCAGGTTTATTGGATAGGGATGGAGTAGGTGGAAACAGGAGACAATATTAAAACCTTGGAATAATGTTGGATGGAAGAATTCGTTAAATGCCACGCTGAAAAGTTGTAAGCTTCTGGCATTGAGCATTTGAAAGTGGAAACGTAATACTGCAAAAACTTGGAAAACACTCAGTTGTTTAACAGGACAATTGGTTACAGGTAGGAAGATTTACTGAAGATAAAAGTTTAAAGTTGGTCAAGTGTACTCAGGGATGGAACAAAGGGAATGAAAAGGAGAGTTTTCAGAATTGAATTGTGGAAGAATAAAAGGCAGAAAACCAGAGATGATGCTGCCAAAGTCATTTATCTTGTTTGGTCGTCAGGTCTCCTCTACTGGAAAAAACAGAACGCTGTTTTGAGACAAGAGGAAGTTAATGAGTTTGATATGGAACAGTTTGGAATTACTATTTCTATGAAATGCTGCATTTTTGGTCAGCATGAGAACTGGCCTTCTGAATCCTGGGAGGAAGAGAAAACTTAGTGATGCCCTTAGGGGAGTCTCTGTGTCATGGTGATATGGGAATGGGGGGAGTGAGAAGATACAGGGGAGGCTGGAACCATGTGGCCACCAACATTCCAGGGCAGGGCAGGGGGAAGCGCCTCTCACAGGACCCTGTGTCAGTGATGCTTTCAGTCTGGAACAGTAGCTCCCTCAGGTCACAGACAGATTTTTTTCGGACGTCTTTAATCTTATCTGTTTGACAGTGATTGAGGATAAGATTTACAGTATGAACTGTACTAATAAATAATGCCACACAGTGGCTGTTTAACTATAAAATGAATTCATCAATTAAGATTAAGGATCTTTAGAAGTTATTGAATACCGAGGTAAAAATCATTTGTTTATATTTATCTTCCAAGTAAGCGGTAGTGGTGTTAAATTTCTAAGTGAAATGTGCTAACGTGAAACCCTTAGGTGATATTCTTGCCAGATGAATGTTTTGGATTTTCTAGATGTTTAGATACATGAACATTGTAGATCTACAAATTCGACTTTCATCTACACTCACAATATGGTGTGTCTGATTTTCCTTCACTGAGTAACTACTTTTTACTCTGCGAAGCAAATTTTGCACTCAGTTGGATATTGGTGTTACATATACTCAGTCTGTTCAGTGTGTAATGCTAGAGACCGATATTTATAGAATCTACTTCGTTCATGATCCTGAGTTTGTTTAATGTCTTCTACCAGTCTTTGTTTCTAGAAGGATAACCCCATCTTGGCTTGCCATTTTACACTGTGTGCTATATAACTGCGTAGGGTACCATTCACTCATATGCATGTATACTGAGGACATCTGACATGTTTTATCTTACTCTTATGAGCAATAAGTCGCTTTATTTTTACAAAATATTGTAGTGGTTGATCTGGAGGCTGGAAATCCAAGATCAGGTTGCCAGTGTGGTCGGATTCTGGTGAAGGCTTTTTTCCCAGCTTGTAGAAGGTGTGTGCTTGTGCTCTCATCTTATGAGGACACCAGTTCTATTGGATTAGGGCCCTTTACCCTTATGACTTCATTTAACGTAAATTTCCTTTTTAAAAGCCCCATCTCCAAATACAGTCACATTAGGGATTAAGGATTCAACATGAATTTTGGGAGACGCGGTTCTGTCCACAGCAATGGGGAAGTGATTTTCCTCATATAGTGGAGTTTGTAGAAAGATGAGTGTGCTTTTGTTAAAGTACCCAATATCACAGCTATAACTTACCATTGAAGAGTAAAACAGATCTGATAAGAATCATACATTTTAGTGCTCATAAACATTATTTCTAAATATGTACATATTTGAAACAAACTCTTGGAAAATTTCCTCCAATTTTGTATCAGTTGAAAGTAGCAGCATTTTTTTTTCTTTAAAAAAATACATTTTTAAGTAACTACAAGATGTAGGTTTAAGTGCAACTAAATAGGATTGGGGACTGGTGCGTGTAAAGATTGATTTCACAGGTGATTCCATTCAGAAGTCATCCACGGTCTTTTCATGAAGTTTTTATAGTGTTGCTACTGCCCATTACAAATATAAGAAGCACTGAAGGTAAAAGGCAAGTACATGTGATCTATCCTGGATTTTTCACCAATACGTTCTTTTTTTACTGCATAGAGAGGGAGAAAGCGCTTTACTACCTTACATGCGAGAGTGCCAATAATTGTTGTGCCCTCGAAATGACATATTTTAGACTACTGTTTCCAAATTGGGTGGCGTGGATAAGGCAAAACCGTACTTGTTAAAGCTAGTCTCATAATCTGTTGTTCATCAACTAAAATTGAACAAACCCTGAAATGTAATGTACGTCCTTACCTATGCCTGCCAGTAGGATGTCAGGAGTATGTGTGACTCCGGCATGAAACTACCTTCACACTACTTTAACCCACATAGAAAATGGCAGGTTGTCATTGATAATATCTTAAGTGCTAAGTGCTTCTTTTTCTTCAAGTTGATTCAGGAGAGTGAAGTACTCCGTAAATCAGGGAACTGATGTCGACTGTCAATCTTTCCTTCTGAGTAGCATTCCATTGGCCACTATTTACATCCATCAAAAATGGTCCCGATGCTAAAAGTGGAGATCACATTTTGCATTCTGCAAAGAACAATGCACACATAAATTTAAGATGTAGAGTCATAATTTTTAAAGTGGTCAACATTAGCTGTCATGGAGAAGAAAGTTGCTCATCAAAACGGTAGAAGGTACATATTATTGACACATCTGTCTCCATCAGCATTTATTAGAGACTAGAAGAAAACTTCAGATAGTTGTAGATGATAACTGTAATTTATGTGAACAAAAGTTAAAGTACGGGAAAAGAACAAAACAAAATCTATCAATATTATCTAACTCCCCATCCTTTCCAGTATTTGATAGAAATATTTCACCACTTGGATAAGTAATAAATTGCTAAATTTATTACTTATAAAGTGGCTAAATGACACGTTTGGGGGTCTTGGGTTGTGACTTAGCCAACTCACAATTAATCAGAGGCTAATATTTTCCAGAAAGAATGGCCTGAAATCATTACTGTTTGCTTATTCTTCTGCCTGCATCAGGGTCCATCCTTTTTTTCCTTTTTTACCAGTCGCTCAGTAGGAGAGGAGATACCAGCACCTAGTGGAGAATTTTGTGTATAACAACACTTAGCAGTTTGCTGTAACTGCAAGCTAGCCTCTCATTGGTAGCTTGGTGGGGAAGACATTTTTATACTGACAAAAATGAGAATCTTAAGTTACAGATTTAAATAAAATAATCATTTTTCCTATTACCTTATAGACCTGTTGTGTAAACAGTAGCCAATAGTCACATGGGGCTATTTAAATCTATATTAAATAAAATAATTTCCTTCCTCAATTTCACTAACCACATTTACATTAAAAGGGCTAAATAGCCCTTGAGTAGCCGAATAGCCATACAGATTTAAAAACTGATCTATACGCACAAGGGCCTTGTGAATTTCTCTGGTGTAAATCTATGCAGGAAGCTTTATGCGCACAGGTGACAAAAACCGACAAGGAAACAAAACATGGAGAACTGTGCAGATTCACCATTTGTTAAAAACTTCGGTTGTATGATTTCACCTTTCGGACGAATCTAGAGTGGCTGACCCTTAGGGTCCGATAACTAGGATGGGGGGTTATGAAGAGGTGACAAACGACCCAAAGTCTGTGCAATAGGAGAACTCTAGCTGCACCGCTACTGTAAAGAATTCTGGAGAATTAAGAAGAACACTGTGATACGCTTGTCTGGGAAGAAATGGAGTAGGACCTCCCACAAAGTTCATCCCAACTCCAAAAGTTAAGACTGGACGATGACACCAGACACACTTCCTTCCCTCACCCCCGAGGCTACGTACACCAGGCTCTGCAGCCCCATCGCTGACAGATGCACTCAGTTGCTCTCAAGCAGGTGGGACTCTGCTCTTTGCCCTGTTCACACCGTGATTCCTGATAGAGATGAAAATCTGCTTTTTGTTGTGATGGGCATTGCAGCACTGTGGTCGTGTGCCAGCACTGCAGAGCTGTGACCACGCTCTGTCACAGTGGGCAGAGAACATCGCTGTTACATGAAGTCGGGTTGCAGAGAGCATGCTTCTCAGGGTGGGGACCAGGTCATGAACTAGAGCTTTCTTTTTTGTTGTTTTTAAATTTTTATTGGAGCATAGTTGATTTACAGTGTTGTGTTAGTTTCAGGTAAACAGCAAAGTGAATACATATATCCACTCTTTTTAGATTCTTTTCCCATATAGGCCATAACAGAGTATCGAGTAGAGTTCCCTGTGCTATACAGTAGGGTCCTTATTAGTTCTACAATGGAATATTACTCAGCCATTAAAAAGAATGAGATAATGCCATTTGCAGCAGCATGATGGACCTAGAAATGATCATACTGAGTGAAGTAAGTCAGAGAAAGACAAATATCATATTATCATTTATATGTGGAATCTGAACTAGAGCTTTCTTTCGCCCACGATCCTGCCTTCTCTCCAGGTGCAAGCCTGCTTGCCGAGATGCAGGTGAGGGTTGAGTTCCCTCCAAGGGAAGTGCCTGGCCTGGAGCCATCTTCCCCTACCATCCACTGGCCGTTTGCCTGCATCTCTACTTCAGTACCAGACTTCATACCTTTTCCTCAGTTCTTTCTCAAGATTCCCCAGGATCAACATGAAACCCAAATACTCCCGGCCCTTGCACACCAGGAAAGGCTGTTAGTATCCGCATTCCAAACACAAACAGCGTTTCCTCAAGTCTCTGCCTCCTACCCTTAAACCACAGGAGGCTCAGCAGAATAAAAATCCTTGTGCTGCAGCTGTTTAGCTGTGTCCAAGTACCTTTTCCTGCTAAGGTAGCGAGCAATTTTTTTTTTTAATCATAACTTTCACAATGAAGGGGGGAGGACTTGATTCAGTCCTCCCCAGTCCTCTTTTAAGCCCTGTGATTTTTTTTCCCCCTGGATTTCCCATTTTGGAAACACTATTTATGTGTAAATAGCACCCTTTCTATCTCAATCTTTTGTAATTAGCCATCTTTTGTTGACTGTTCCAGTAGACAACTAATCAATCTGAAAATAAATGATTAAATTACATTTTGATTTCCAGCTTTGAAACAAGCATTGCCAATCCTTTTGAATTAGAGAATTTTCTTGTACATTGGGAACTAAATATAATTGAACCTGCCCACTGGACTTAACATCTTAGGAAATGAACTAAACAGAAACCTAAAGGATAGACTATACAAATCTCAGACTTAGAAAAATGTCATTAATAGAATATCAGAATGTTACACAGAAACATTCTGAGCAGTTCTAAATGTTTTAGATGTCTCTTAGAAACCTACATGAATGATTTCTTTTTACCTTCTTTTACCTAAGCGTACATGGATGCTGAAAAATTAAATGTTATATGTTTTTATTTTTGCCGTATCAAAATTAGCCACATAGTTATCCCAGGATAAAATGCTCCTCAGTAATTTTCAGATACCATAACCACCTGAATTACGCGCTTGCTTTTGGAAACTTGTCTTTCTTGTCCTTCGGGGCAGTGTTATCAGATCATTAGAAACAGACATGTTCTGTTTAAATGATTGTTTCTCCAAAAAGAAATGCAAAGTTGACAGAATTCTCCCAATTCTTTGTTTCCCTAATTTCTCACATCTAGGGAAGTTAGAAGAATTTAAGAGATTATGAAAAATACTTTACAAAATCATACAGATCTTTAGCATTATGATATCTCATTGGGAATTTCTGATGTAACATTTTCAGTCTAGATATTGTCATCCATTCCCTTGTGCCCATCTGGTGAGATTTGGGGGCCCAGGAAGTTTGCATCGTTCTAAAAAATACTGCGAAACTTTCTGCTGGGTATCTTTACAGGGCCAAACTACTTCTATATGATGTAGATAAGTAGGTTTTGTTCGGTTTACGCAAGTGTTGTCTGTCTGGTTTCCTGTCCCTCCTGATAACAGTCAATATTGATATGTCTGTGTTTATACTCCTGTGTTGCTATAGGATGGGCATAGTACAATAAAAAATGAAAGCGTGAGAATCCATCGTATGTACAATAGCTCACTTAACATTTTCTCTGTATTTCACCACTTAGGTTTTTTGTCTAATTTGGGGAGGTGGAGGGGGGAACAGGCTTAAAAATTGGTCCCTCCCATTGGCCTTATTAGTAAATGCCATTCAGTTTTCTCTCATCAACAGCATCATTAGAACAGATTTTAAAGGAAGCGTTCCCTTAATAAAAATGCTTTAGGAAGGAAACCTGAGACTAATTCCGTTGAAGCTCATGGCCCTCCTTCTTCGTCTACCTGGTCTTTGCATAAACAGTGGTTCCTACTCCCAGGAGTTCTGCCATCATTTGAGGTCAGAGGCAAGGTCTTATTCGAGTTCATGAAGTCTGTGCTTTCCTGTGATGTTGCAAGATACTTTCTGCATGGTGGATACTCAATAAGTGTTCATTAAATGGAACATTAAAGGGAATCAGAACAATTTTTTTTTCATAACCTCTCAAAAGGCCCCTATTAGACTTTTCTCCTTTGAGAAGCTTTCCATGAATTCTCCAGGCCACGTGGCCCTCTCCTTCTCCTACAGTCTAACTGTCAACATTGTACTGATACATCTCTGGTACTTCAGTGTGATCTCACAGTTTCACAAGTATCAGATTTTAGGCTTACCTAGGGCATAGTCGCTAGTATAGTGTTAACCTCCCCTCCTGCGAGAGTCTTTGTAACTCTAGCACAGTGGTCTATTTAGTGACAACTCAATAGAACTTATTGATTATTAGCCTGGAATTCAGATTTTCGCTGCATCAAAATAACAGTCAAAATTATCACATTGAACAGGTGAAAAATATGCCTAATATTTTAGAGAAAAAGTAAAATCGAAGTGGATTCAAGTTGGTTTTTGCTCATTATCCTGGCCATCTACTTTTCAGCCTTTGGGGGAAAATCATTAACGGTTTCAACAAAGTAAGGAGTATTATTTTGTCTGTTTCAAGAATAAACAAACCAGAACTAAATTTTTTAATGAAGGAGAAAAAAAATTTTGGTTGGACACAGAAAGGTCTCTGATTCTACAAAGTAGTAGAAAAATATATCGGAAGGCTTCAGCTACAGCAGGCAACAATTTCTGAGTGTCATTTGTTTGATATATTTGACAGACTGTCTCCAGAGAATTCTTCAGTCAGCCAGTACAGAAGGTTGTTAAGAGTATGGCCGACATCCTGCTTGCTCTAACATTATTTTCTACAGACTGAAAGTAGACATTATTATATATTTCACTACTTAAGGAAATAATTTATTTGTAATGACTTATTGTCATCTCTGCCTTAATCGTTTTTAAAGAAGATCAAAATTAAATTACTGCAAAACTAGTTTTAGGGACCCAGCCAAATGGCAATACTTCTGTTCGTTCTAATTGTGCAGAGGGATACAAAGAGGTTTTTTTTTTTAATTAATTAATTAATTTATTTTTGGCTGTGTTGGGTCTTCGTTTCTGTGTGAGGGCTTTCTCTAGTTGTGGCGAGCAGGGGCCACTCTTCATCGCGGTGCACGGGCCTCTCACTGTCCCGGCCTCTCTTGTTGCGGAGCACAAGCTCCAGACGCGCAGGCTCAGTAGTTGTGGCTCACGGGCCTAGTTGCTCCGCGGCATGTGGGATCCTCCCAGACCAGGGCTCGAACCTGTGTCCCCTGCATTGGCAGGCAGATTCTCAACCACTGCGCCACCAGGGAAGCCCACAAAGAGTTTTTAAGAGGACCAAACAAGTACAGTGTTGTTTGAAGCCAAATTTATTATTAAGTTTCTTTCATAAAGGGTGATAGTTGAAGGAAACCCAACCAATCTAATTCAAATAAAGGGGAGTTAATGAAGGAGAGAGGCAAAACATAGCTGGGCATTCATTCTAAGATCCAGAATTGGGAACAAAGTGGCATCAGGGACTTATGGCTACTTCCTGTAACAATTCTTCTTTTAATTCAGACTTGTTTGGTTGCAAAGAGCAGAAATCTCTTGAAGTAAGTATAAAAAGAAAAAAGTTAAAAATTAAATTTGTTCTTTTTTATACACTTCTTGGGTTATTTCATCCAGTCTCATGACTTAAATACCTCTGCTAATGACTTCTTAATTACTTACTTTATTGGTGAGTCTTTCTCTGATCACTTGTCATAAAACTGCAGTCAAATCCAATTGCTAACCTTTTCTTTTCCCCTTGTCCCCCTTTACTTACCATGTTGTACTTATATACATATATATATATAGATACACATATATGTAAAATTGATTTTCTTGTCCATTATCTGCTTCCCCTCCTTTCCCCATGCAAATATAAGTCCTGAGAGCACAGATTTTATTTGTCCATTGTTTTATGTCTTAGCATAAAGAGTAGTGCATAACATAAAGTAGGAGTTTGACATTTATTTCTAACGAATCAATTGAAAGCATAAAAAGTTCTATCATAATAGTTGTTAAAATAATTCAGTGAAGCCTTTAGACTCAGTGCCATGGCAGCTGTGGAAGAAAAGTGAAATCTAAGCCTAAAAATGCCTCAAGCTTACAAAATGGAAACCAGAGGATAAACAATCACGGCCAACGAGGCTTTAAGCTACAGCCAATCAATAATGTCCTTACTTTGCTTCCTGTTTTGTTTTCTCTCTAAAAGTCCCTCCAAGTTCCTGTGGGTGGAGCGTTGCTAACTACTTCCTGTTTGGTGCTACCCGATTTAAACTGAATTTTGCTCAAGCTCTTATCGTTTAACAACAGAAAAGTGCAGAAAATAATCTTGAGTTGCACTAGAATTGAAAAGTTATGAAAAAATTTGCCCTTACTTTCTCCCTCGGGCCACGTGTCATCCAGCTCTGCTACTCTCTGCCCAGAATGTGTACCATGCTCCTGTCTACACAGCCACTTTCTGCACGTCATCACCGGCCGCTCAAGGAAGTTCCAGCCCGGAACCTAAACGAACCTTTAGATTAAACTCCCCACCTCGACCCCAGCCCTCACTCCTCACCATCTACTGTGGACTCCTGGGTCTTTCAGTCAAGCTAATCTAGAAACGAACCCGGTAAATCACCCTTCGAGAGCGGACTGGTTTCTTACGAGGGGTCCAAACCTTAGCTCATCTCTGGTATTCAGAGCCTCGTGACATACATCTGACAGCCTGGGTTCTCCCTTTGTCTGATGCCTTTGAGGGAACAGTGGTTAGAGAAGGCAACTTGGACCTCTTGCTTTTCTCAGCGTTTCAAACATACTGGCATTATCTGCCTTCGGCAGGGGAACGAATCCCGTCTTTCACTCCTTCGTTTAAAATCTTTGCTTAAGCATCGACTATGCGTAGCTGCTGCTCTACAGTCTGGCGGCCCAGCGAAAAGCAAAATGACATTTCTGCCTCCGTGAAATCTTTTCAGGGAATATTCCATAGTACCCTATTCCTCGCACCTCTCAAAATATTTCCTACGCATGGATTTTTTTTTTTTTTTGAAGACATTTTCACACCAATTACTTGCCTTAATTTATTTTGTACTTTCTCATCAAGGGGGATACAGTGGCAGTCGTGGCCATATTTCTGGGAGATTGCAAGTCTTCCTACCTTAATTAGTGTGTGGGAGCAAAACTTCAGCCAGGCAGATGAACGGGTTGCTCCCAGATATCAAGAGGTACAATAAATTCCAGTTGATACCTTACTACTTACTGTGTAAACAGACTTGTCCATGATATGCAGATCTGGCATAAAAATATGCTCAGCCCTCAGACTTGAATGACTACATCTCTTGCTTTTACAAAGGACACACCCGTTATTTTTCTAATTCAAATCACTGTCTGAATCTCCTGTTGACTGTTTATTTGTTCTATTTTAGTGCTGCCTATGGCCCCAGGTATCTAACGATAGCTCATTATTCAGTGATCTCTTTTATTCTGCCTTTTAAAATTCCCTACCCATCCCTTGCTGCTATTAATTAATACCAGGGGGCTGTTAACTTGTTGCTAGAGAAAAAGTATGATCCTGAGTACCCACACTCTTTGCTGATAGCTTTCTCAATAAAACTTAGTTATTGTGAATATAAATTTTAGATGTGTGGGATGCATGTGTGTATAAGGTGTGGACAGCCATAAAAGGGGATACTCAAATGAGACTGTGATGACCAGAAGTGGACAAAGAAATTAAAGGGTAGAGCTGACTTCCTAGGAAATTTCTCCAGGTTAAAAATTTCTAGAGCTTTACTGTATCTTGTACTTATTTGCTTTTTATGCTTATTTCAGTTAAAATATTTCAAATATATTTTAAAAGATACATTGAGGCATATTAAAATTTCTAAGAGTTTGAGCAAAATGGTTTTGAATTGGGCAATGCCGAACTGGAAGTGGTTAGGGTCTCTGTGGACAAGAGCTCAGGGTCAGACTTTCATACAGAAAAGGGGGAAGCAAAGCAAAGACATTACTGACTGGCGGTGGCTTAAAGTGTAGTTGGCTGTTTGTGATTGGTTGTCCTTAGGTTTTGGTTTTGTAACCTTGAGGCATTTACAGGCTTAGATTTTGGTTTGCTTCTGTAGGCTGCGGTGGCGTTAGCGCCATCTCAGCCTAATGGCCTCCTTGATTAATTAACACATAGAAGACTACTATGTGCCAATAAAATCAGATGCAACAAATTTATTGTTTTCTATTATCAGACTTTAAAATACATTTAAAAGTCCCCTGTGAAAGTAAATGACACTTTTGCATTTTGTTTTCAATTTTTGCATTATAATCTACTTATTCTGATATTATTAAACCTTGTTTTCTTGCTAAGTATTTGTATGACACATTATTTCCATCCTTTTAGACTCTTTGAGCCATTACCTTTTACATATGTATCTGATTTAAGAGTATTTAGATGACTTTATAATTTTATCCAATCTGAGATTTTCTTTTAAAAGATCAGGTTAAATATGTATTTTGGGGATAAGGGGTATATTTAAACTTAAATCTATCGTCTTAATTTGTGTTTCCTATTAGCCATTCTCTTTTCATTCCTATTTAATACTGTGGTATAATTCACATACAGTTAAAATTTACCCTTTCAGGTGTAGAGTTCTATGGGTTTTGTCATAAAGACCTGTAATACCAACATTTTTGACATAAACCACCATATTTGACATAAAGACCTGTAATACCAACACAACAAAAATGTAGAGCCGTTCCTTCATCTTAAACTCCCTGTCTCCCTTTTGCAGTCATTTCCTACTCGTGCCCTACCCCTTGCAGTGACTGTTTCTTTCTCCCTAGAGATTTTTCTGTCCTCCAGGGTCATATAAATAGGATACAGTATGTAGCGTTTTGGCTTTTACAATTAGCATAATTAATCTGAGATTTATTCATTTTGTTGTATAAATCACCAGCTCATTCCTTTTTATTGCTGACCAGCACTCCACTGCAGTGGTGGTTGTTGGTATGTTTATCCTTTCACCAGTTAAAAGGTATTTGGTTTGTTTCCAAGTTTTGCTAATGATGCATAGAGATACTATTAAACATTCAAGTACGTGTCTTTGTGGGAACATACATCTTCAGCTGACCTGAGTAAATACCTGGGACTGGGATTGCTGAGTTTCAGGATAGTGAATGATTAAATTTGCCAAACTGTTTTCCCAAGTAACTGCGTCATTTTGCATTTGCACCAGCGACGAATGAGAGTTCCAGTTGCTCTGCTTTCTGGCCAGAGTCCATTATTGTTAGTTTGTATATATGTATTTTAAATTTTAGCTGTTATGAAAGATACGTAGAAACAAAAGGCATGGTAATTTTAATTTGCATTTTCCTAATGCCTAGTGATGTTGAACCATTTCACATGCTTACTTGTCACCCATATTTCTGTTTTAATGAAGTGACTTGTCATTTTCTGAGCATTCTTTTTTTTTTACATTATTATTTTAAAGTAATTGTAAATTCATAGGAAGTTGAAGATGATACAGAGATGTTCTGTTTATGCTTTGCCCGGTTTTCTCCATTGGTTAAGTAATTATAGTACCATATTAAAATCAAGAAATTGACATTAGTAAAACGTGTGTATATAGTTTTATGTCATTTTATCACATGTGTAGATTTGTGTTAACCACCACTGTAAAGTTATTTCTTTTATTGGCTTCTCTATTGTTTTTCTGCTCACAAGTTCATTGATTTCTGATCTTATCTTTATTCCTTGCACATCCTTTGGGTTTGCTTTTCTTTTCCTAGTGTCTTGTGGCAGGAAATTAGATTGATTTGTTATATTTCTTCTTTTCTACCTTAAGCATTTAGTGCTATGCATTTTCCTCTCTGAATTGCTTTAGCTGCATTCCACACATTTTAAGATGTTATATTTTTATCTACTCACTGTAATTTTTTTTTCTTATTTCCAAAGGAATGAGACTTATTCAAAGAATTGATGTGTTCTTTAACCAATGGATTATTTAGAAGTGTGTTTCTAAGTGTTGGAGATTTGTTTTTGCTGTCTTTCTTGTTAATGATTTCTAGGTTGATGCCGTTGTGGTCAGACAACCTATGATTTCAGTCATTTAAAATCTTAGGTTTATTTTGTGATTCATGGTATAATTTATATTGGTGAATATTCTATGGGTGCTTGAAAAAATTGTATTCTGGTGTTGTTGAGTTTTCTGTAAATGTCAATTGGTTGATGGTCTTGTTGAGTTCTTCTGTATCCTTGATGATTTTCTAACTGTTGTTGAAGTAGGGGAGTTGATGTCTCCAATTTTGCTTGTGAATTTATTTTTTAGTCAGTTTTTGCTTTGTATGTTTTACACTGCTACAGTTTGAATACATATTTAGGGCTGCTATGTATTCTTTGTAGGTTGACCTTTTGATCATTTTGTACTGCTCTGTATGTCCCTTAATATTCAGTTTCTTAATATTTTACTGAAGGTTTTAGATCTATGTTCATAAGAGATACAGCCTGAAAATTGTTGATGTCTGTGTCTGGTTTTAGTGACAGGGTAATAGTGTTTTCATGAAATGGTTCTTCATCTTCTATTATGGTGAAGAGTTTGAGTAGAATTGGCATTATTTCTTCTTTAATTGTCTGATTTCATTCAACAGAGATGTCATCTAGGCCTGGAGTGCTTTTTGTGGAAAGTTTAATTACAAATTCAATTTCTCTTGTAGTCATAGACTATGCAGTTTATGTACTTCTCCTTGAGAGAGGTTTGGTAATTTCTGTCATTCAATGAATTTCTCAATTTTTATCAAAATTGTCTAATTTATAGGCATAAACTGCATTATATTTCTTTTTTTATGTTTATAGGGTCTAGAATGATGCTAGTGATGTCCTATACTCCTGATGTTGTTAATTTGTGTCTCCCCCCATCCCCCTTCATCTGTCTAGCTAGAGAGTTATCTGTTTTATTACTCAGTTTAAACAACTTCCTTTTGGTTTCATTGATGATATCCATTGGTTTTTCTGGTTGCAATTACATTGTATTTCTATCTTATTTTTACAGTTACCTTTCATTTGGTTGGCTGTGAACTTAATTTTCTTTTTCTCATATCTTGACGTCAAAGCTTAGATTATTGTCTTGAGAACTCTTCTTTGATAACATAAGCATTTAATACTATAAGATTTCCTCTAAGCACTGCTTTATGTGCATCCTACACATTTTGATGTGTTTTTATTTCCAAATATTGTCTAATTTTCCTTTTGAATGGTATGTTATTTAGAAGTGTGTGTTTAAATTCAAAATTTGTCCCTAAGATTAAGTGATCAATGACACTATGTAAGCCCTGGGAAGAATTTCGGTTGAGCCTGATTTCACCAGGGTTGTTGGGGATGATAGAATTGCCCTTTGACTTTCTGGTTGCAGGCAAAGATGAAATCTGTATAATCACTAATACATCTTGCTGTACTTTGATTGTTGCCCTGTGTCGAGGTGTAGGTCAATACAGAAACTTAAGAAACCACCTATTTTTTAAGGTAGACTGTGATGATTAATGGATTTGTTCAGCTGTTTTGTCCTGGATACTTGGGGTAATAGTTGAGGTTAAAATTGTAAATTGGCTTTAGTGAAGATGGAGAAACTTTACCATATTTTTGCAGTAGTTTAGGTAAAAAATGATGATAGCCTGGACTAAAAACTTTATAACAGATAATTTCTCTTATAAAATGTTTTGAAAGTGAAATTGAAAGGATTTGTTCATGGATTTGACATGCACATGAAGGGCTTTCATGTGTGGGCTAAAGGATTCTGGCTTTATGCCAAAAGATATTTTTCTCTTAGGCGGAGGTATCATTATGAGAATTAGGCAACTAAGATGAGTGTGGAGGAAGACAGGTGAAATCATCATTCTGGTTTTGAATGTGGTTAGTTTCAGTTGATCTTGTGACACTGAAAATCATGAGACCAAAGTCTCAGAGAAAGTTCAGTATCAGAAGGTAATTATACTTTTCCAATGGAGTTGGGAGTAAATGTGGTTGATCAATGATTTAATCTACTCAGGCACAAAAAAAGATATCATGTAGTCAAGTTTCACCTTAGAGAAAAAAAATTGTAATTTTTTGTGAATCATTGAGAGTGGATTATATTTCCTGGAGTCAATGGGAGGAGAAAAAGCCTGAGGAATTCCAACATCTAACAGCCAAGTAGAGGATGATGAACCTGAATGTGGTCAGAATGCTGGGCGGAGCGAGGACAATAAAACACCAAAGTCAAGGGAAGGGAGTGTTTGAACAAAGGGATGGGGATAAAGACAAGAACAAGTAGTTCTGAATGTCATTGAGCATGAAGATATGTGATGAAGTCTGAAACATGACTATTAGATTATATGACTTACATGTCATAATACCTCCCAATATCCAGCATTTTCTGTGGATATAGATTTTGGGCTTTGGGTTTTACTGATGCTTTGGGGATTTTTAAAAATAATGCTATACATTTTAATAACTGCTACGCTAGATTTTTTGTAACTTTGGTATTTTTGTTACATATTGGAGGTGGAAAGTTTAAGGGATTATTTAAAAATAAAGATAAAAGGGGTACTCAGATAATTTGGAGAATATTTATCATGCTTCCCGGCAGGTGCCACGGAAGATGCCAGGAATCCACTAGAAGAAAGTAAAGAACTTTGAAATTATTTTTATCGTGATGAAAATAAGCAGAAATTTAAAAGCATTGGAAATAGTACTGCAGTGATGCAGAATAAATATCATCTTTCAATACTGATGACTGAGGTCCTTTATAACTACTTCAATTGAAATCTCATCACGTGCTTACATGAAATCTTCATATATTCCCTTGGATTAAAATTCAGGAGCCTGTGGTCTAAGAGGGTTAAATCTACTGTGATGGCCCTTATTCCAGGCTAACTCTTGGAGTTTTTGCATGACTAGAAAGAGGATGCGTCTCAGTGGTTCTCTATTAAGAGAGACTGAGAGGACAGTCTCAGTGGTTCTCTATTAAGATTATCCATTTACTATTAGTGATTCATCAATCACTTATCCCCTGTGAATATGCCATAAATTGACTTTATAAGAAATAAGAGGGATTTTACTTAACGTTGGATTTGCCTCTTATATTTCATTAACTGAAAACTATGTGAACTTTTAGATTAAACCTTACTACTAATCAACTTGGTCTTATACCACTGAAACCATAACCCCTAAGACCAATGTAAGACTAGAGTTTTATAAGAACCTATATAGCCAATAGTTAGGACTCTGTGAGGACACGCATGCTGAATTCTTCAGGTGTCTAGTGCACAGGGCACCACGTCTAAGTATGAGTCATTCATATTGTACACACTAGAGATGTATATACTCATTATCACAATTTTTCTGGAATATGGTGTTAGAGTGTCATGAGAAGAACAATGCATTACGAAAATTTTCCTGTAGATGGAAGTAAAGTGTCTGGAGGTAGGGATGCTTTTTAGCAATTTTTATAAATGTGCTGTATGAGCAACTGGCAACTCTGAGGACACCGAGATGACTTAGCAACCTTTGATGGTAAAATGCTTGCCTGTCTACCCCAATCATCAGACTTACTTTCCCAAGAAAGCATTACGTAGCCTACCTAGCAATCAGATTCCACCCGAAAGTCCCACTCTTCCTATGCTGACCCTGAAAAACACTCCAACGTTGATAATAAGGACTCTAGAAAAAAAAAAAAAAAAACCTGTATTGTCACACCCTTAAGCTTACATCACCGTACGCTTCTAAGTTGCTAACCATCAGAAGAAAGATTATAGCATATATTTGGAGTGAAAAAATGATAAATTTAGGGCAGTTTAAATGGCAGTCTTCCAGTCCTGCAAAAACTATAAAACTGACCTAAACCAAATGAGTCATTGGAGTGGCTGAGGAAGGAACAGTAGCACAGAAAGTCCCCATACCGGTCTCTGGTTTGCCTTTTGGGTGCATTCTGGTGGTCAGATACCTAATCAATATTAGCCGTTCAGCTTCGTGAGAAGTGTGGCTTGGAACACAGTCTACAGACTCCACAGCTGCTATTTGACCTTCCCTTGTAATACTGTATTATTTTGGTTGACAGTGGTCTAGCTTTGATGGAATTAAAGGTGGTGAGGATGATAGCTTAAAGACAAGACACTGAAATAAAAATGAAATCCTGAAAATATTTCAGATGCTTGAGTTCAGAGCAGATAATTGACAACCTAAGACATATTTGGAAACCAGAGAGCCTCTGTGGCAGCTGTAATAAGTAGTCTTACCTCTTGAGCTAAAAATCAGTTCAGGATCACGTTATAATGGTGGCCTCGACACAAAATCGGCTCCGTTTGAAACTTCGCCCGACTCGGGGTTCTCAAAGGGACAGTGGGACCCTAAGACTTAGGACAGGAATATTTGAGAAAATCCCCAAATATTTCTCCCCAAATAGCTTTAAACACTTGAGCAGAAGTAGCTCCTACCCCTGCCATGGAGACTGTGCCGTGATCCCACCGTCCAGCAAGATGCTGCTTACTTTCCTGCAGAACCATTCTCACCTCTCCTCTTTGCCTCTAGGTCGTAGTATAGTCCTAGCAGAGAAATTCAAGCCTTCTCCAGAATGCAAGTCAGATTTGGCCAACGTTTACTGGCAGAAAGTGGGACAAGACACAGGGCAGTAGATCTCGGGGAATTAGGCTGAGAGGGGAAGGATAAATATTAAATGGAAGGCTGAACAGATGTGTTAGTTCACTGCTGATGATATAACAACCACAAATACTTTGCTTCAGAATAACAAATAGGAAATGTATTATCTGAGTATTCTGTAGGTCAGAGTCTAAAGTGGCTCAGCGGGGCTGTGTTCATTCTGGAGGTTTTAGGGGAAAATCTATTTACCTGCCTTTCCAGCTTCTGGAGGTTGACCACTTCCCTGGCCTTGCAGTTTCTTCCCAGTGTCGTACCAGCCTCTCCTGTTCTGAATCTGACCCTCCTGCCTCCCTCTTAAAAGGACCTTGTGATAACATTGCATCCACCTGGGTAATCTCCCCTTCACAATGTCTAAAATTAATCTAAAAAGTCTCTTTTCCATGTAAGGTACCACGTTCACAAGTTTCAAGGGTTAGGACTTGGACATCTTTGGAGAGCCATTATTCTGTTTACCACACAAGGGACACTGACCCATGATTTAGGATTCAGTGTTTTGCAAGGACACTGGGAACTCATCCAAATGGTGTTCCGGGAGAGCCCCTGACATCCAGACATAGCTCTGCGTAAGCAAACGAAGTAAAGATGCCAGAATTTCCTTCACGTAGAATTAAAGAAAGGATACGGGATACGGGGACTCACGCTGTTGTATATGCAGCCATGGATGGGTTATCCGCAGCCAAGGCAACCATCACATGACTACGCTCTGCAGAAACAGTGCGTTCGCATCACAGCTGAGGAACTCAGAGATGTGGGAACATAATGTCCACCGCGAGACATCACCCCATCCCTCGGGGTTGCTCACTGGAAACCCAAGCCCTAGAAACGTCTCAGGTAGAGGGTGGTCAGGACCTCGCCCCCTTGGCATGCTCAGCAAGGGCAGGCAGGCAGGCACACTCAGGTCCAATGGCAGGTTGCTTCTCTCAATGTGCTGGTAGCCCCGTCACAGCCGCTGTGGCGGATGTGCTGTTATTTTAGCAGAACGTATCAACACAGCTTCTGGCTCTCTGTATGTGGCCTTTTATCTGGCAACTGCTTTCTTCTTTCTACCCACCACTGGGGAAGAGTAAGAACAGTTTGCCTCTAAATAGTGAGAACAGCAGCACACATTCCTTGTCTTGCCCCAGAGCTGTGTTACTTCGCCTGCTGTCTTTCATAGTACAGTACATAGGGACCACAGTCAAGGTGACATTCTAAAGAACATCACGCTGGTCTACTCTGTGGATGACATTATGCTAATTAGAGCCGGTGATCAGGAAGATACAAGTATTCCAAGCCTTCTGTCAAAGCACATGTTCCAGGAAGTAGCAGTGAACTCCATGGACATTCAGGGGAATGCCATATCAGTAAAACGTATAGTAAAAATTACAGGGTCTCGGTCATGCTGGGGCGTTCCCCCTAAGGTAAAGAGGAAGTGGTTGCACCTTGCAACTCCCGCTGAGAAGACAGAGGTAAGCAGTTAGTTAATCGCTTTGCATTTTGGGGGCCACGCATGTCTCACTTAAGAATACTTCTGTGAGAGGGATTTTCCCGCTGTTGGCACTCGCGGTCTCCCTTTTTCTGTTCCCAGTCCTTCTTTTTTCTCTCCTTCCACTCACGTTCCATGTCTGCAGCTCTTTCTCTTCCATTTTTCCTGAGCCTCAGTCTATTTTCTATTTCACATCAGTTGCTAGAGGCCTATATTCATTTTTCTGAGCTTAAACTGGTGTTGAGAGGCGCACTTTCATGCAAACGGTCTTTCAACTCTGCTTTATCAAATGTGAAGTTCATCCTTCCCACACATCCTATGCACAGAAGAGTGACTATCGGAATGACACCGTTAATCTGGTAACGGGGTTAACTGTTTTGTTAACTGGTTAAATGTTAATAGTTATCGAAGTAGAACTCTAAGGGAGGATAGGCGTGCTTTTTTTAAAATTGGCACTGGCTCCTCTATTTGACTTTTTAAGATGTTTGGTTTCTTTTTTACTCAGACCTAAACCTTCGGAAGGGAAAGTTTTTGGTCTTAATGCTTACAACTGATGAATATTAGCTAAGTGTTATGTTGGTGTGTTTAAGAAATTAATATAGAAAGAAAATATTAAAAGTATCCCCAAAGATGAAAATATGAACCTTTTAAACTTTATAAAATAGGACAGGCTGGGCCACGGAGGGAAGGAACAGCCAAACAGTCAAGTGTTACACAGCTAATTGGGCGTATCGTTTGATACTTTTGATGCTTTTCCACTTAAGCGCTGACACTTAAAATATAAACGTGACTGCTTGCTTTCCTTTGCTTGTTTTCGGTAACGTGAGTTTCAGTCTCGTGTTTGAAGTTTAGGGTTGTCCTCTTGCTGTACTTCAGTGCAGTTCTCTCTGCTGATTTATCTGCTTACAGCCTGGTGGGGCTTGTACCGTCTGCCAGTTAGCGCGTGTGCAATGCATTACCTGTAATGATGCCGGAAGAAAGTCTCTCTCTGCTTTAAGAAAAAAGCACTCCTGGGATCCTTTTATTAGATTAACAGATGCCTTCACGTTTTACGTAGGGCCTAGAGCCAGAGAGAAGGAGAATGAGTGCTGTAGCCGGTTCAAGCTGTGGTTCACGGTATTCTGAGAAAAGGTGGTATGATCTGGGAGGTCCGGTAGTGCTGGAGATACCTGTGGCATTCCTCAGTGTGTGAGTCACCGCACACTCCTCTAGAGGTCTAAAGTAAAAGCCATACCTGCCCCTTGGGACAGAATAACCCTCTGTTTGGAGAAAAACAAAAATCTTAGTGCGCCACTGGCCACTGGTGGAGGGGCAGCTCCTGGCCTCATTCCCAGAAAAGAAGAGTCAAGTGTGTTCTGTGTGGACATCCGTCTGATAAAAAGTGTAAGAGATTAATCCAATAAAGATGTTAAAAAAAAGTGTAGGGAATTTGAGAACCTCTTCAGACAATAGCAAGAAATCCAGACTGGTTAAAGAGAAATAACTCATGGTGATGAATAATGTCAGATGATTGAAAGGTTGGGTCATATGGTGGAAGTTCCTTCAGGATCGCGGCAGTTGTTGGAAGATCATTTCACGTGTCACTGGAGAGCCCTTAGGCATTTTCAGCATCAGAGGAGGAGGATGAGAATCTGAGCCTGGCGCACAAATTCAGTCTACTGTCGACAAAAATACTGATCCTTCAGATCTTTCAGAGAGATGATTTTCATAAATCCTGTATGGATTTTAGAAAAAAAAATTGGGCTGTCCAAAAAGTTCGTTCAGGTTTTTGGTACAATGCTGCCAAAAACCCAAAAGAACTTCTTGGCCAACCCAATAACATTGCTATTGAAAACTTGCTTCAAAATAGGAAAGTAGACCTTCCTCTCAAATTCAACTATTTAATTGTTTTGCTCTTTAAGTAAGCACAGATTTTGTTTCATGTAACAGAATATATGGCTTCTAAGAAAATAAATATATAATTTAGAAAAGAGAAATGGCATTTAATTCATAAACTCACTCTGAATACATTATCAGAGAAGCAAAATTCTGGCTGATGAGTATTTTCCATCTCCATTGCCTTACTTAGTTCTGTATTCCTTTATTTTTGTCACCAGTCCTGTTTCTAGGGAGATACTTAAGGCTATTGTTTGAAACACAGACTGAACTTGATACACACGTTCTCTTTGAGGCCGATTTTTTTTTTTTTTTTACTGTCTACAAAAATAAGACAGGAGTTGAAATGTCTCTGTTTTATTACTCTGAATAGGTTAAAACTCTTTTACTCAATACATATGATATAGAGAACATTACAGAATTGAGGCTCTTTCTAGCCTGGGTAGGACACAGAACAACCCGGATAAGGGATGAATGTTTATTCTCTACAGCGCACAGAACTGATATTCATATGTAATGAACAATTTGTCTAAGTGAATCTCAGTGGTAGAATCAAGCTGGAACCCTGCTGACCGTGGAGTCTGATAAATGAAGCTTCCCGTCTTCCTATTCTTGTCACATATGGGAATGTTAGAGAAAAGAAATGGTATGAGTACAAACAGGCCTTTGTTGGCAGAGGAAAAGAATTAAGATCATTGAAATTTCATTTTCAAAGGAATTATTTTTCTCATTTAAAAAAGTTCCGATTTCTCCTCAACAAATTAAAACAGCACGTACCTTTCTTTGTGTTTTATATTTAACGTTTAAAATGAAATTAAAAGGTCATAAAATTAGCCAGAAAGGATGTTTGATACGTGGAGCTTGGTGAGCACATGAAATTCTGGCTTTGAAAACAGGTAAGGGCTCAAATCCCAGCCCTGTTCATTCTTAGCTACAATTTTTTACTTCTAACCTTTACTTTTTCCTGTCATGAGTATCAGCTGGAAATAGAGGTAGGCTAATTCACCCTTTATACTATTTCAAGAACAGAAGGAAAAATCTGGAACAGACAAAAGCCTAAGGATTTTTAACATATTAAACTTCAAAGTTTCACAACTCCTAAGGATTTTCTTGAAAATAGAAACGAAAGCCAAGGTTTGCTTCGATAATTATTCATAACATTTGGATTTCATGGTAAATGTACTGGTACATGTGTGTTTTCCTTTATATTAAATTTGCGAAAAAACCTATGTATGTTTTAGCCCATTTATTATAGATGGTAGTTAAATAATTCATACTGAGTTGAGAAACACTGTTTTGTAGAAAATACATACCTGTTTTCCTCTTGGGAGCAGTTATCATGTAAATCAGAGCAAGTCCTCTCTCTATGCAATACGGTCAAATAGCTTTATACCGCACTTTAAATAAAAACCCAAGTCGTGGCAGTGACTTACACAGAGGAGGGTGATTCCAATCAATATGCCCAGAACATTCCCCATCAATGCCTGTTATTTCAGTGTGCTTGTTTACAGCACCCCTTTCACCTTCCGAAGTGTCCTGCTCCGAGGGGTGTCATGGTTGCCCTATTTGTGAAGCGTTCCAGAATCCGGCCCCTGGAACCTCTCAGGTCTCGGCTTCGCCTGCTCCACCCTTGCTTACTGTCCAGAAGCACAGGCTTTCTGGTGATCCCTCCTGCAGACCAGACCCAGACCCCAGGACCTTTGCACTTGACTCTGCCCAGCATGGGTCTCCCCCGCGTCGTAACTGTGTGGTTCACTCCCTACCTTCTTTCAAGCTTTGACTCAGTGAAGCCTTTGCTGTCCATCTTACAGTCACATTCTTCCCGGGAGAGAGAACTCACATGAGGGTTTAAAAGAGAAAATTTAATAGAAAAGCTATTAGCTAAGTATGAAGAATTTTTCACCAGGTAGCTGGTAGCGGGGTAGTGAGAAGACGAAGGTATCACAGAGGCCGCCGCTGCAGGAAGCAGCCTGCCATCCCTGGGGCTGGAGAAAGGGGGAAACGACTGGGATGATGACAGTTTAGAAGCCTGGAGGATGAGCCCTGCCAAGCTTGGTCCCGGCCGTCAAGGAGAGGTGCAGCTCCGCTGACTGCTATCTCTGGGCTTGGAGGAGACGATCCACGGGCTCGGGCACCTTCACCTCCGACGAACCACCAGCCAGTTGGTGCACGTACTTCTCTGGGGTCGGTTCTGAAAGTGGTGGGAAAACATAAAAACGGGCTTCGGCTGCTTGAGACAGAATGCTGGAGTACAGGGAGGCTGCACGGACCCTGGTGGAACCCGGAAGCCTGCAGGAAGTGAAGAGGAAGTAGAAGGCCCCTTCTTCCTGCTCCTCGGCTTGTCTCTAGCACCCCCTACAGGCAAGGCCTTGCAAGGAGCCGGCCAGCTGGGCAGCGGTGTGCTCTATAAAGTCCTAGGCCAGTGGCGCCCAGTACCACGCAGAAGAGGGGGTGGGTTTTGAAACTGAGAGGCAAATGTTTAATGCTTGACCCCCCCCACCCCTTCTAGAATTTCACCACCTTCTAACATTTCCTGTTCTCTGTCCTGCTTTATTTTCCTCCTTAGTGTTGCTCATTTAAGTTCTATGTATTTTTCTTATTTCTAGTGCTTATTGGTTATCTGCCTCATTAAAATAAAAGCTTCACGATGACAGGGATGTGTGAACTTCGTTTAATGCTTTATCCAACCGAAGAAAGAATCCTGGCATAAAGGTGGTCCTCAGATATTCAAAGTATTAATATGAATAACAGACATCACTTTTACAGTAATGATTATGTACAAGGTTCTATTCCATGTAATGAATGCCTGAAAATAGAATTTTGTACTAATTTATTGTCACCCTTATAGGTAAGGAGATTGATGTGTAAAAATGTTAACTTGCCCCCGCTCACGTAACTAATGAGCTGGGGAGCCAGGGTTGGCATCAAGGCAGCCGACTCTGAAGCCTGCAGTCTTACCCTCCGTGTGAAATTGAAAATACAAATAAAAATACTAAATGCACCCTTTCAGTTATCCACACTTCACAAAGTCTAACTATAATATCCCAAAGCATTACCTTATGTCAAGTATCTGGGCAGACTTAATGATCAAGAAGAAGTATTGTTACTGGATTTGTCTTTAAGATTGGAACCTTAAAATGAAGGGTAAATATCATTGGCACTAGTATGCCCTTTGAAAGATGTCACTAACATTAATAAAAGCACATATCCCAGGGATTAAATAGGCTCACCAGAGTCAAAATTTCCTTGGAACTAAGCCCTTGTTTAGTTCAGTAAAACAAGAGTTCAACTCACAAGATCAGAGCCTTCGCGACTGTCGCGGCAAATTGTTTGCGTTTTTAGCGTGGTCTGCTTAGTATGGTGCACAGAAAACTTCTTCTGACCCAAACCTCTGTTTTTCTTGTGATTAATATTTAATTAAGCATTAATAAATACCAGAAAAGTGCCTGAAAGGAATACAATAGCCTTCATCTTTGCAGTTACAGAGGGAGATAATCTTTCTTGATATATAGCGTACACACCCTCCTGTACTATTTATCTTGGAATTTTCCCCTCAGATTTTTAAACTGTCTTAGAACAAATAATTCACTTACAAGGACAGTCCATTTTATTAACAAAATGGGGGCAAGAACTCAGTTTCAACTGACCTGAAATGCTTTTAAAACTCTGTTAAAATGTTTCTTCGTCTTTAATGGGAGGACTTGGGTCGTCGCTGTGGCTGTGTCTACACAGGAGATGAATCAGGGCCACCCTGGGGATGATCCTGTGGGACAGAGAGAAGAGACTTAGAGCAATCCCGCTGTGGCTTCTGGCGTCTCCTCTGGGACACACAACTGCTATTTCTCCAGCATCTTCATTTACATTTACATACATGGAATTTTCCCAGGCTGTGCACGCCTGCGTGATTTGCATCAAGTTTAAGAATTAGAGATTCACAGATGCTTGTTTTAGTAATAAAAGGCCTGATTTACTGAGCAAGGGGCACTCGGTGTCGTGTGCAGGGGTTACATTTAAACTTCCCAACAAATCTATGAGAAACGTGTTCTGATCTTTGTTTAAGGAAAATAAGTTGTATAGTCGGTGGAGGGTGTGAAGCAGGTGTGAAGAGGGTGTGGCTGCTTCGGTGGCCTTGCTCTTAGCCTCTAGGTTTAAGTCATAAGCCCGAGGGCGTAAGGCTGGACAGTGGCAGAGTGAAGTGGAACGAGGTCCCTTGTTTATAATTCAGTGTTATTAATGACATCGTACTCATGCTGTTTGTAGAGATTCAATATTCCTAATGGAAATAGGGATTGACATATACACACTACTCTGTATAAAACAGATAACTCATAAAGACCTACTGTAGAGCACAGGGAACTCGTCTCAATACTCTGTAATGACCTACATAGGAAAAGAATCTAAAAAAAGAGTGGATATATGTATAATTGATTCACTGCTGTACAACGGAAACTAACACAACGCTTTAAATCAACTATACTCCGATAAAACATTAAAAAGGAAAAGCTTTGCTTTGTAGATCATGATGATTCTGTATCTAGGTCAAGGATAAGCAACCTGTAGGGCAGAGGCGGCGGCAGGGAGCATCATTTTCGTGGCCTTGTCTGTGCAGCATCTAAGGGCGGCCAGCCCTGTGCCCTCCTGCCTCCCCTGCTTGTGCTCCCAAAGGTGAGGTGACCCTCACCACCCCTTTTCAAGCATTCGCACACTGTGGCTTTAAACAATAAGACTTCTGATGACTAATGTCATGGTAGCGGCATACCTACGTGGGTGGGACATCTAGAAGATAAATGTTCCATGGAAGAATCCCTTATTTACCTTGCACCTTCTAAGCAGCGAAATCTATGCTGAAATAATAGGTATGTAGGGATGGATAGACCAGGAGGGAGGGGACGGGGAGGAGAGGAAGGTATTTAAAAACTCAAATCATAAGCATAAGATGATGTTTACAATAGTTGAACTCTGTGAAATGAAAACTCATTTTAAAAGCTAGTTTATAGTTAACATAGCCTTGAACGTCCTCAGTCATTGACTTCTTGTGTCCACTTCTGGTTCCTCCTCTCCAAGAAGCTGGGCTCACACTTCAGTGACTTGAGCCTCTGCTTTAGTTGTAGTTGGAAGCCTTCTACCTTCAGAATTGTCCCAGGTCTGTGGATGCCCTTTTGGTCCTGTGCTGCCACTGCTGGGATGGAAGGGTTTTTCACTTGAGTCCAGTTCTTTTTTTTTTTTTTTTTTTTTTGTGGTACGTGGGCCTCTCACTGTTGTGGCCTCTCCCGTTGCGGAGCACAGGCTCAGCGGCCATGGCTCGGGCCCAGCCGCTCCGCGGCATGTGGAATCTTCCTAGACCGGGGCACGAACCTGTGTCCCCTGCATCGGCAGGTGGACTCTCAACCACTGCGCCACCAGGGAAGCCCTTGAGTCCAGTTCTTAGTGTTTGAATCTGAAGTGGCTCAAAGCTCACTTTACCTTGGACTTTGCTTCTCTCTGAAACACGGAATAACAGGCTGGTGGCTTGGTTTACTTCTTAAATGTGGGAACGATGTGCCCCTTGACTGACTTCTAACTCTCCATCCCAGTTTTTCTGTCGTGTGTGCGAGTGTATGTGTGTGTTCTCTACCTACTTGAGAGCTCTCTTGGTGGGACAGAAGATGAGTCTTGGTCCCTTCCTCCCTCGTTAGGTTGATTCATAGGTATTGAACCTGCGCAGAAGAGGCTCCCCATTGCACAAGTCAGGACTTGCTCTGTAAAATTTTGTTGCAATCTTTTGAGATCAGTGTTCTGGGAGTGGCTCTGGGCTGACTCATTGAGACAAGATTAAACGATGTAACTTATCTTAATATTTTCGTATTTTAGTAAAACCCTTGTGTTTTCAAAATTCCTAAATAGTGCATTTAAAACAACAATTTCTTTCCCTAGATAAATCTTAATACATTTAATTAAGACTTGGAGGTTATAAGCAGGTTATAATTAAACAGGTTATAAGAAAATGTGAAGACATGAAAATTGTTATTACATTTCCATTGTTTCCCTTGTATGTAGAATAATTCTTGATGTGTGTACATATATAACATGTACATATGTATATATTCTCTATGTACATATGTATTAGAAATATATATACATGTGAGAAATAATTGTAAATGTTTGAATTTTTTTTTTTTTTTTGCAGATGGGAATTTTTTGCTCAGGAACTGGGCCTTCTAAACCGGATTCGGTTGATGACAACATGGGGACAAGTGTCAGCTTTCAGCCTCAGTTTCCCCTGCTAAACTGCCACAACGTGGTAAGTTAGACAATGTCTGTGATTTATTTTGTGTCTAGTACAGTTTTTCTTTGCGAAAGGAATTCATGGAGGACTGTGGAAGTTATAACGGCTTACTTAATTTTAATTACAGTGAATTTCCTTTGACGTATTTCTTTGGAATCTTGCTCTGTTGGGTTTGAAAGAAGAAGAGTTATTGGTCATGGTTTTTGGTCTTCCTGTGTGGCTGTTTTATTAGCTGCCTTCCACTGGTTGTTTCAAGTTGAGCGGTGAAATCTCGTGACTAGCACATGGCATCCTGGTGTGATCTTCTTGAAATTGGGAGGGTTTAACCTCCCCATAAAATATCGGGTACATTTCCGACCAGGATGTATGTTTAAGTCTTAAGAATGGAAATAGCCTCATGAATTTTTGTGCCTAACTTTTCATAGAAAGGAACATGGTTCTCAAGGAGAATCCTCTCCGACTATGTTTACAGACCTCCTCAGCATTGTCTGATAGAAAACAGAATCTATAAAGTAAGAATTTTGTGATAATGTCCATTCAGATTTCTAGCATGGTTAAGCAATCTACTTGGTATGTAATCTCCTCCCATGGGAGGCTGCATTTATAGGCCTTTTGTACAAATTACAGGACAGATTTCTGTTCCTTGTTTCAAATGCGAAGCTAAAGAGTATATTTATGCATAATTGATACTCTCACTGTAGCAGAACATTTTTGTTAGTATTTTAGAATCTGATGAGCTTCAACCTTCAAATTAATATTGGAGTGAATTTCAATCTATTCTTTCAAATTCTGTTTTGTACATTATATATTTACTGAGACCAACATTGCATCTCTACTATGTTTAAGACAGGAGCTGCAAAAAAAATTGGGGGGAAGAAACCATGTTCAATTTTATTGAAAATATTTCCTTACGGATTTGGCATTTGGGGTGGATAAAATGTTGTATTTTCAAACAGCATGATATGTCTTATTTTCATAATATTTGGAATAATTTATACATGCAAAAACATATTTGGACAGCTCAGTAGGAGAAAAACAATCTGTCAAGACTGATAATATTGTGTAAACCTTGTAAACATTTCAGCAAGTCTTCCAACTGTTTCGGGAATAATTGTGCCCATGTAAGTTTATGAACAAGGGAATCGGTAAAAATAGCTGTCATGATGAAATACAGCCTGTTCTTCAATAGATGATTGGCTATTTTATGTTGCCATGGCTGATTCTCCACCTTCTCTCCAGTGCTATTTGGATAGATAATTTCTTCAATGAACCAGGAAGTATAAATCAGAAATATATTGAGCACATTGTGCAAGGTGTTCCAGAGAAAGAATAATTCCTCTGTTAACATTTTGTAGCTTCATGCTAATGAGGAGAGTCTTCAGCTAGCAAGAGAGCAATTTAGGCCACAAAGTAGAGGTAACTTAGTAACTCGGAGAAGAAATGAACACTGAAATCTTTGCTGGAATGTTTGGGGCTTTTTCAGTGTCTGCTAATAAGGCTTCCTGCTTAGTTATCCATTTACTTGGCCCTCGCTAGCTGAAGGCTTGATTTTAAACCCCGAAAATCTCCCTTAGTTGAAGGAGTGATGGGGTGAGGCAGAGGAACATTAAAGGAAACAGTACAAATGAGGTCTGTTAGCAAATGATCAAAAGCAAAATGTGAAGAAATGTTAGCAGGAAGAGGAAGGTTATCCTTTTCTAACTCAGGCTAATGATTTATTTTTTCCTTTAGATTCAACTAAGGATCTTACCTCAAAGCCCTTGAGTGAGAGGCTTTTATTCTTGTTTTGGTTTTAAATTTTATCCTCAGAATGAAATTTCTAAAATATATAAACAACGTGGAAAGAACAATGAGTTAGACATTGAAGGGCTGAGTATATTTTGGGGGGGCTGTGCCCTTAACTAGCTGTTGTACTTCGCCAGGATGAATGCCATCATCCCTAGAATGAGAATACGGCCAGTAGGTTTCCTTAGCCTATAACACGATGTTACATTTCTTTGGAATTATACCACCCTAGTAACTGTGTTAAAGCATCTTTTCTGTTCGGAGGGTTCATTTACTTACGCTTGCCTGGTTTAGCAACATGATTTGGGATCACTGTATATTCCATTTCAGTAAATATTTCTTTTTTTTTTTATCAAGTGGGTAGTGACTCTGCAGCAATCCTTGCTAGTCTTATGAACCATGTAAGGGATGCACCTGTCATTGGTCACACTTCATGTGAAATGCAAATGTTGCTGTTTTTCCACAAACTTTTATGTTCTAATCATGACCTTGAAGAGAATTAATGTGATATCATTTTTACATGCTGGATTTTCACCTTGAAAGAACAGACACAAAAAGGATTTATATTATGCTTCTCCAAGCTGCTTTGAATATTTCCTCCATAAATCATCTTAGGAGATCTGTTAATAATTATGTTGCAGAGGATTTCATATGACATAATTGAACTTTGGCGTATGAGATGCTAATATTGATAACTTATGAGATGTGTAGATACAGGAATGGCTACAATAGTCTAATAGGTGAAAAGGAATGTTGATAAAATAGTAAGCCATTAAATTAAATTTGTTTATACTTGGAAATTGTTTTTTGTATACTGGTTATTGTCATTTTAGAATACTGACAAATTTTATAGAAATGATTTTTCACATTTTGGTACTTGTAGTTGTGAGGGTACATGGAGATTTTCCAAAGGGTAGATGGAGAGTTTGAAAGGGAGGGTCCATGAGCAAGGATAATTTTAAGGGAATACATTTGAAGATCCACTTCACAGGTGATGTCATACACACCTACACAACACCCCAATACAATTTCATATGTATAGTAAGCCTTTTATTCTCTCTATATACCCAAAGACAGTTGTTTTGTCCTGTTATTATTCTCTAAGATGTAATTAGGGGCAGTTCATATTAAGATAGAAAAGGTATAGGGCAGCCAGTGTGTGTGTTAATTTATCATTATTTTATTATTAACGTAGGATTTGACATACTTAACACAGATTATGGAGAACATTTGGTAAAGCATCTAGCCGTATCTTGGAATTTGGGTCATTTTCATGGTAGCGTAAGACATTAGATAAGAAAAGTCATCTTCGAGAGCCTTGCTCAGCTTATTACGTGATTAAGAGCAACTTTGACCAAATTATTGTAAAAGCTAGTATTTTGTGACTTACTTTTTCTCTATCACTATTATCCTGAATGAAAGGCACACACTAGGCAGAACTGTCATTTTGATACTGCTTCGGTTTGCTACTTGAGTGCAGAAATCATCTGAAGAATGACCATCATCCAGTCCTTTTCTTGGAGGCCTGACATATACGTCCCCTGGACCAGGGTAAGTGGCAGGATGACCACCGGAGTTTATGGAGCTAGAGGAATCTATTAAAGTATGTCCAAAGTGGGGGGGGCAGTGTAAGGAGTGTGGGTGCCTGGTGATAGAGCAAGGCAAGAGATATGGCCAGCATTAGGAGCTGAGGTGTAAAGTCTGAGAGATTGACAAGAGTAACGAAAAGCCCCTGACAGCAGGAGCTGGGAAACCTTTCCACAGTGGACGAGAAGAGTCGCGCTCTGAGCAAGTATCCCACTCAGCTTCCCACAGCCTGGCTATCTCAGGTGCCCAGGGACCTGTGTTGTCCTTGACCTCCATCCATTTAATGGGTCCTAAAAGGGATGGGCACCTATCCCCAAGGAGTGTTCTTCCAAAAATTTAAAAGCCAGAGATTTGTTAGGTTGTTTATATACAAGTGACTTGCTAACAAGGGTGATGCGCCTTGGCGACACTGGATGGTTCATATTGTTGTGTCTTCAAGTTCAGTAGTGTTTTCTTCTACACACACAATTTGCCATCAACCTCATCCAGTTGTTTTTCATCTCACATATTATAGTTTTCATCTCTAGAAGTCCTCTCTGGGTATTTCTATAGTTTTTATGTCTCTACTTAATTTGTCAACTGTTTAAAATACAGTTACTGCTTTAATGTCCATCCTTATTCTGACACCTGTGTCATTCTCTGCTGTGATTGAGTGATTACCCACTATGGGTCATATTTTCTTTATTCTTTGGAATCCAGTCAAATAGGACCAGACATGTGAGCACTGTGAACTTTGTATTGTTGGATGTTGGAAACAGGTGTGTTCTTGGACACGGTTAAATTACTTGGAAGCAGTTAGCTTTGTTGGGGGTCTGATTTTTAAGAAGGGTTAGTAGGGAGATGTGCTTAGTCTAGGGCTATTTATTTGAGGTAAAATGCTATGGCCAAAGCAACTGGTGAAGCAGAATTCAATTCTCATTACACTTTTTGGGACGTTTGAGATGATGTAAAGTATTGGGATTTGAGAAAAATGTTAGGCATAACTATTATATAAAAAAGTGAAGAATAAATTGACTTACATTTCTTCAAAATAAATAATGCTAAATTATTACAAATAGCAGTTATAAATTAATACAGAATCAAGTGTTCAGTACTTAAAATACTATTTGCATGGTGAGTAATCTGATGTTTCTATGCACTGATTATCTCACTGATGCCAGTGGAACTGCTTCTCTTTACCTCATTGTTAAGTCTAGGTTGTGAGCATTTTCTCTTTACTATCATTGGAAAACACATAACATATCGCCTTTGCATTTATGACTGTGGGATTATGACAGTTAAGGAATCTGATTATCACAATGATTTAGTTACTTGCTCCAGGTTCTTTCACAGATTGACGTATTTGGCCTATTGTGCTTTTCCACTCTTTATCATTCTATCATTTCTTTTCTGTCCTTTTGGCTATAAATAGCATTTAGTAGCAGTACCTTTATTAAATAGTATTCTTTAGCTTTGGATAATAATTTGTTTTTCATATATTCTTTAGAAACTCTTTGAAAGTTTTATTTGCATAGCTTATACCCACATCCACATTAAATCAAGACTCTTTTCTTCATGTGTTCATTTGCCAAGAATGTCAGTAATATTTTTCATGTGTTTTCAGTGTCTGTAACAAATTTAATTTTTCTTTAATTTTCACTGCCATGTGAGTATTTCATTACTGCAACTCAAAACTAAAAAGGTTTTAAAAGCCCATGCTATGCGTTTGTTTAAAAACAGTTTAAAAAAACAAAATTACTGTATGATGCTATAAAAAATTGAATAGGATTTTAATGAACATTTCCTTTCATCCTGATATATTCAATTGCATTTCATAGTAGAAAGACCTTGTAATGCTATCATGGAAAAACTTAATCTAGAAGAATTGTAAAAAGTGATGGGTAATCTAAAATATTAAAGATACAGATGAACTGGCAAGAAGGTAAGAGAAATTCCTCAGGGCCAGCAGTGAAGATGAGGTCGAAAGCTGGTGAGCGGTCTCTGTGACTCCATTGCCAGTCTCAGTATCAAGGAGGCTTCCTTTAATTACTGTGTGGGCGACACTCAAGACTTTGAACTTGTGCAAAACATAAAGGTTTTACTGAAGTTCTTTCAGATAGCTAGTCCTATTGAAGGGTTACAACTTCAGTGAAAAAAATGGCATTAAAAATAATTCTGGTCGGGCTTCCCTGGTGGCGCAGTGGTTGAGAGTCCGCCTGGCGATGCGGGGGACGCGGGTTCGTGCCCCGGTCCGGGAAGATCCCACATGCCGCGGAGTGGCTGGGCCCGTGAACCATGGCCGCTGAGCCTGTGCGTCCGGAGCCTGTGCTCCGCAACGGGAGAGGCCACGACAGTGAGAGGCCCGCATACTGCAAAATAATAATAATAATAAAAAATAATTCTGGTCGCTGTCAGAGAGAATATGATATCCTGTTTGTCTTCACCTGACTGCTGAACAGCATAGAATCACACCTAAGAATTGCTAACAACAACACACATAAGAATTGGTAACAACAGGCTTGCTTTCAGTATAATGTTGAAATATACATCTTCTCTGTGTTTAGGGAAGCATCAAGCTAACATATTAATATGTGTGGTGCTAGGCTTAAAATAACCCTGGGACACCCAGTGGCAGAAGAAAAGCAATTCCGCGGAGATACACTAAGTCGCTTTCACAGTCTAATTCAAATCACCTGAGAAGAAAGCTTCCATGGGCAAGTGTCAGCAAAGCGACCACAGCAGAGACAGAGCACCCCGCAAGCTTCCGGTCATTGAATTAGCACCTGTGGACTCCAGTTAGTGTGTTTAAGTGGTCAAAGAAGTAGAAACGGAACGGATCACGTAACAAATACACCAGATCAAAAAAAGACAAAGGCATATTAGAGCAATGGGGCCGCCTCCTTATCTGCTTGAAAAGGCTGGGTTTCAGACTCTCCTGTGTTGCAGGCAAACAGAGGATGCGGGAGGAGGCACTCAGGCATCGAGGCTGGGCTGAGAACTGGCTCATCTCTCACGCTGCGGGAGAATCTGGTCACGTGGCAACGTGCTGCAGCGGGGAGAGGAAGCTGAGAGAAGTAGCTGAGTCATGGGATCAGGAAGCGGGGAAGGGGGTGTTGTCAGGCAGCTTATGTGCCTCATCTTCCCAAGTGAATTTCCTTTACTTCCTGGGTTATGAATCTTGCCCTGATGATACAAGGCACAAGGCAGTTTAATGGTGGCATGAACTCAACTCTAGTTCCGCTTTGTAGACTTCGGTTCTGGTCTTTTCTGATGTCAGGCTCTTCAGCTTTTCCCTCAATTCTTCCTGTGAATCCAGCATACACTTTCCATTATTCAAGTCAGCCACATTTGGTTTATGTGGCTCGTGTACAAAGAATTCTAAAACGTGCAGAATAGAACATTAAACAGCTACTCTCTCTAATGTACAGTGTACTTGGGCCCTATACATAGTCCGTAGGCGAAACCTTTGAATTTATATACTCATAGAGCTTCCAACATTAACAATATCCAGTTAACCAAATACTGCATTCTTTTTTTTGAAATTTTTTTTAAACCCTGGTTACTGGTACAGTCTTATGTCTTACTCTACTTTTCTTCATTTGTAACTTAATTTAACCTTCTAATTGAAATGTGTATATGTAAGTATATTTTTAAAATGCAACTTCATCTTAAGTTCCATTTGACTTTCAGTTACATTAACTGAATTATAGCTGTTTGTATTTCACGTTGATTGGAAAATCATTTTTCTAGAAAAACCGATCTGTGAAGTCTTAGAAGTGGGTATTCAAATTGTTCCCTGTAATGAAATAGATGTCTACTTCATTACCCAAAGCATAAAACCTTATAATTAAAACCAAAAACTCAAAAATGTTAAGTCCCTTGAGACTTTTACGTCATATATTTTTGAAACACACACAGATATCACCTAGATGTTTATATACATTTATTTCTCAAATATATATAAATTCTACGTATGTACTATTAACATAAGCACCATGTTTCACTAGGGAGTTAGGTACTTTTGACTTATATATAATTTCTTTGTTAATTATCAGATCTCAAGTGACGCTTCACTAGAACACATTTGTAAAGTGATATTTTAATGATTTGCAAATGATTTGTACCAAAAAGAATAGCATTAGACATTTATTGAGTCCTATAATTTATGATTTACAGGTTTTTCTGGGGAATCTGCTATGGTGTTGATGAACTAAATTTCAAAGCTTAGGTAAATGCTATAAAAACAAGGGTTTAGACATTTAGTAAGTCAGGATCACATTTTTGTTTCCCTAGATAAATACAGTTGTATTCAATTGTGGAAGGTAAGTCTTATTAAGAAAAACAAAACTGGTGGTTTATATCTCTGTCAATTCTACTTTACTTAGAGAAAAATAACTTGAATTCTGAGCTCAAGAGGTTGTAAGTAAAGGCACCAATGGAAATAGCTTTAAAATTAATTTAGCAATAATTTTTCTCTTCTCAAGTTACCATAGTGAGCTAAATTATAGAACTATCATAGATCTCTATAAAGGAAGTTTTTAATTAAAACCTGAGAGTCATTTAAGCACACACAAAAGATTACGAATATAAATCCTTTTGTTATTTTCAATATAAATTGTTATTTAACTGGATAGCCTTGGAGTTTTAGTATATGAAACCACTTTAAATGCAAATTCTAATGATGACTACATGCAATTATTTGTATATTTTTGTTACTACTCAGTACATAAATACATGGACATGTAGAAATAAATGTTAGAAAGTCATACTTTAAAAAAAATACGTTCTCATTTTCTATTATCTAAAAAATATGTCCCATCAACTTAGCTGTTATAACCCATGTTTTGAGAGGGGGAGGAAAATGTGACCATACTGAATTTGTACCAGTTTGAAATACCTTTGGAAAAAATCAAATCCAATACTTCTGTGAACATACTTTGAATAGAAACAATTCAAAGGCCATTTGGCTGAGCAAAATTGACAAAGCAATGACCTTGATAGATGAACTTGTACTACCAGCAATGAGTCTGACATTCACTTGAATAAAAAGCCCTTCCAGAAGTTCTCTGGGGAAAGTAAAAGACATTTTGGATGGATGGATTCATCCATAATTTTTATTTTTATTTTCATTCAGAATTTCATTAGAGTTTAAATATTAACATCTTTTAGATCTTAAGGAACATTTATATGTTTCAAATTTGGATTATATTTAACATGAATCTTAGATACTTCCAATTTCTGACTCAGTGTATTAACAAGTCATATAACATTCACATTTAGTATATTGTTTTTAAGTCATTAACATAATTGACATAATTGACTTTCTATGCCTTTTTTTCCTCTTCTGGGAAGCATAATGAATGAATGCTGGGAATTTGAGAAACTTGTAAAAGTTCAGTGATGTCTTAAATTCACTGTACCGAAAGTTACAATTGACAGAGAACAAGATATTGCTGCAGTTAGTATCATGAATCTGGAATACAATTCAGCTTCTATTAATAATGAAGAAAATCTTTCTTGGACCAAATACCACTTAGGAGAGTGATTTATATGTCTGCTGTTTAAAGAATACTTCAGTGTGTACAGTATATATCAAAATAGATGAGAATAGGATTTCCTTATTCCTCAGTATTTCTCTGAGATGATACAAAACAAACATTCTAAAGTTTTCTTGGTCAGAAATTTCTCATGGGAGTTTGAATCGGGTCCCTTAAATAGGGACATTGGACTAGTGAAATCCAGGAGGGGTACTCGGTCACTGATAGGGAAATCCTAGTGTTGTTTCTAGGAATAAAAGACAAATCATGGTTTTTGATGATGTGTCACTAAAGGCTATGTAGTAGGAGTTCCCTTCACCAGATACAGTCTTCAGTGCTTCCTCTATAGCAAGGAATAAAGGTACCACACAGTATTCCATCTATTCAAGACGTGCTTCTATATGGTTCTTTAGAGCACCTCTACCTATGTTTCTGAAGATTACCAACTATTCTCCACTTCTCCGGATTTTCTCATAACAACAGGTGATGCCAGAAGAGGTGAGTTAGGATTAGAGTAAGACAGATTAGAGTAAAACACCATCTCTTGTGGTACTGAAGTTCTAGGTAGAAAACAAGACTTAGAAGTAGATGGTCCTTTCTTACCATAATCTAGAGGAAAGTTAAAAAGTACAAAAAGGAAGTAAAAACTTCATTTTGTAAATAGTTTTAAGTAATAGTTACTGGGTTTTCTGGGACACGCTTATTTAAGCAGTGAGAGAGGAAATGCCTTATGCTAATAATATCGAATACCCTGGCAAATAACAAGACGTAGTCATTTTTTTCCTCCCATACACCCCTCAACTGAAATAATAATTAATCCATGTTAGATTTATTTTTCAGTGCTGAGAAATAGGTGAAAATAAAGAATTTCTTTCTGAATGTTTACTAATAAATACATGAAAATGGTTGTACTTAAATCTGAAAACTATAAGAAATGATGCTTCGTTTTTCTAATTAGAGTATATGTCCTATATTTGTGGTTACACGGATATTTTCCTAACTACCTATTTGTTAGGATTTTGAAAATATATGGATTTGGCATTTAGAAAGCAAGACACTTGTATTTTGTTATATAGGAATTATTCCGGCATAAGAGCGCTAGTGTATGCAGTGGCACCCTTTTAAGGCATTTTATTTTCACTTTCATTGCTCCTATGCTTTTTTTTCTTTGTTTTCCACTTCTCGTAAGTTTTTCAGCTTTAAAACTTAAGAGATGTATACAAACTTTACGATGACATATTTTGCCCAATTATCTCTAGTGTTTCAGGTTACAGTTTCAAGATAAACAGATGCACATGCGGAGTAAACCCACTTTGGAATAACCCTTTTATGAGCTTCTCTTTTATGGCACAGACAACTAATTAATTCTTCTACTCAGACTGATTCCCTTAAGCTAATAAAGATGACCTTGTGGCCTTATGCATATTTCTTCACTTAAATTTGACTCATTTCATCTCAAAAATAGTATTCTTACTTTTCCTTAACAAATAATGTGTTTCGCGTTTGCATATTTACAACTTTAAGGATTCCGGAAGCAAGCTGGATTAACCTCGGAGGGACCAAGGGGTAGAACAGTGCCACTGAAGGTTCTGCACAGGCGTACGAAAAGCAATAGCAACAAAACAGTCACAGAGCATCTTGAGAGCAACTGATTTAAAGATGCTATTATTTCTACTTAGGGAAGTATTCCAAAGTATCTTAGTAAACACAGTGTAGTTGAATCATACTCACACCTCCCTTGGATTCTTTCCTCCTGGTCACACGTATCTGATACCTACTGTGTTGGACGTACGCTCAAGGGAAAGGGGTTAGATAAAACATGAATACGAGGGCTTGAGAATTACAGTGATCCATCCTAGTGTAAGTGGAACCAATAACTTGCTTCTAGCCAAAATACTAGAGCTAAAGTAACGGAATGCCACTCCCATGGCAAAGGGGAAGGCCCTTGACAGATGTAATTAAGATCCCAAATTGATAGATGTTGGGATGATTAAGAAAGGAGATTATCCTGGGTGAGCCTGACTTAATCAGCTACAAACCTTGAAAGATGGGCTGAGTTTTCCAGAATTGAAAGGCTCCAAGCAGCAGGAGTTTCCTTATTGGCCCAAGGAACTATTATGCATGTCTGTGTGTCAAGGAGCCGTGAATGGACTGTGGAACTGCAAGGTGCCTATAGTACAACTTCCAGCTGACAGTCAGCAAGGATCTACAGCCCTTAGTCCCATAGCTGCAAAGCGATGAAGCCTGCCAGTGACCTGAGTAAAGGGGGAGTGGACCCCTCCTCAGCTGAGCCTCCAGATGAGAAGGCAGCCCAATCAACACTGTGGTTGTGACCTTGAGAGGATCCAGCTAAGTGTTGCCTGAACCCCTAACCCACAGAGGGTAACTTATTAGGCAGCATAAGTAAGCCAATAGATTTATGTTTCGGAATACAGAAGGATTAACTTCCAGGATATTGCTCTTATCCAAGAGGCAATTCAATTTGATGCTGAGTGGTTGATGTTAGTCATTGTTAACCTTGCCTCTCTTTGTAATGAACCTGTTTTCATAATTTTGAGTAGTTTATTCTGTAAAATCACTTTCAAATACGCTTCTTAATGATTCTTTAAAATTTAGGTACTCTTATTGGTGAAATAGTTGTGTTGCATGTTAATGCATTACTCAGCTATAATAGCATTTGGTCAAACTGTATCATATTCTGGCTTCTAGAGAAGTGTGTTAATGATTGAGTCTGTTTCTCTGCTCCATCTTCCTATATCCTGCCTTGAAGAAATAGCTCCAATATTGTGGAAAAGTGCTAGAGAAGGACATTTCAATTCTACTTGGAGGCTCTAGCCCATATATTGCTTAGTGAGCCTGGGGGTCATTTAACACACTGGACTCAATTTCCCCACCTGTCTGTCTGCCCTTCTCACTGAGCATATTGTTCCCAGTCATTTACAGGAAAGTACTTGAAAAGCACAACAGTCTAAATAAATACTAAAGGATTACAAGCCTGATAACATTGTTTAATGATGTATGTGATACCACGTGTGATGTAAATAGTAAGAGACTAAGTGTAATGATGTCATCCTTGGGACCAGTGCGGCAGGGCCCTTGATCCTTTGAAGATGATAAAGCGGGAAGTTTAGCGCATCGGAATCCATCTGCTGCCTCTTCTTGTCAGATGCAACTTGTTTTGTGCTCTTTCACTGACACGTTGTTTTGCACGTTTATATCCCGTGCCATCTGGACGGTCTGGTTCTCCCAATATCCTCACACGTTTCAGTTGAATGTCTCACGTCCTGTGTGCCCCATTCCTCATTGTGGGATTCTGCTTCCCTGCCACCGTTTTTCAGGGGAAGGTCTATTGGGCACAGACTGACTCCACGCAGCCGCCGTTTGCTTTTCCAGCCTCAGCCAACATCTTTTTGGCAACAGCCAGGCCCCTCGCTGCAGCCACAATGTGCTCTTTTTGAACAGATCTTTCTGTTTTCTTGTGAACTGTTACGCGTCATCTATTTAACAAATTCAAAGCTCTGTCAGATCCCTCATGTTGTACTAACATGGGTTGGATGTTCACTTGTTCTTTCACTGATTAATTCATTTATCAACATAAGAAAACACATCAAGTGCATACCACCAACTTGGCATTGTACTAAGTGTGAAAACACAAAAATATACGCCCTTGTCTTCAAGGATTTTACAGTATCCCGAGGGTGGGGCAAGGATGTCAACTACCTCTCAGTTCTGATATGCCCTGTTACTCACTGCCCCATTAGCACCGAATTCTGTCTCCCTGACAGCAGTTTTCTAGGGAAAGTCTACCAGGGAAACCTTATTCTCTTTGCTTGGCCTGGGGGACCTCCCACTTGCCTGCAAACTAACTTCCTCTAGCCACACTGCAGCAAGTTTAGTGCAATGTGTAAGAGGTATGAAGGAGGCATACGTGGGCTTCCATGGGACACTCGGAGGGGATGTCTGCCTCTGAAAGAGTGGTTTTCATAAAGATCTATCTGTGGATTGTTTGGACTAAGATTTAAAGTGTAAGGTCCAGGACAGAGAGAGAGAAGCTCTCACTTTGAAATGTGAGTTAAAAATGCATAGATGCTATATATACACTACTAAATGTAAGGTAGATAGCTAGTGGGAAGCAGCCGCATAACACGGAGATCAGCTCGGTGCTTTGTGACCGCCTGGAGAGGTGGGATAAGGAGGGTGGGAGGGAGGGAGACGCAAGAGGGAGGGGATATGGGAACACATGTATATGTATAACTGATTCACTTTGTTATAAAGCAGAAACTAACTCACCCTTGTAAAGCAATTATACTCTAATAAAGATGTAAAAAAAAATGCACAGATGCAGCCATTACTTTTAAAACATGTGCAGACAAGCAGAGAGGACCTGCATTATGCTGAACTTGAGGTGGTCATGGCAGACCTCCTGTAAGGCTCTCCCTATTGCTTGCCTATTTTTAGTTTGTATATTGACATTTTTTCCCAGATATCTGGGCTTCTAATGATGTAATTATGTTCTGACCCCTTGTCACTTGAAGCTCTGACTGTCATCTGCTGATTGTATGTTCTCAGGTAACTAAACGTTCTATCCATCTCCCGGCTCTGATGTCTGTGAAATACTGGAGACTGACATTATCCTGGTACTTTGCTCCTCTGGATGGATCACATTTACTTGCGTTTTCTCAAGATCTCTTTCAAGTTCTCAAAAATAGTTCACTGATAGAGACAAATGGAGACTTTATGGGTTATGTCAAAGAGGAGTTAGACAGAGGTGAGTGGAGGAAGAGAGGAAAGCACAGCTCGTAAGATGAAAATCCTATCTTTTTCTTCCCGTAAATTGCCGTTTCAGCTGCCCCAGCGCTGAAAGCCTGTTCCTGTGGCCCTTTCTCTGCAGTGGGTCCGACTGCGTGACTGCTCACTCTGTCCTCCAGGATTTTTCTCTACAAGTTAAATGATCCTTCATAGGTGTTTGCAGAGTAGCACGCTCTCTTCCAAATCCTGTGTGCTACCTTGAGAACCTAGCTTTCCAGAATGCTTCTTTCACTGCAATCTCAGACTAAGAAATTATCTCGAAGACAATGAATTCTGGTAAATAAGCCAAATTCAGAGGTAGTTTTCAGCTTTGAATATTTACTTACGTTCAGTTTTTCTCCAGAGTCTGGCACGTGAACTTACTAGTCTTGAAAAGGTAATGGGACTGAATTTGTTGAAATAAGTCCTAAATGAAGGCATAGCTATTTTAACATCCTTGGAACATGGGCTTTGGGCTGCTTTTGTAGTGACTGAAATATATTGTGATGGGGAAGCAGAGTAAGCACTACAGAGAATACAATTTGCATTATTTAATAGTATATTTACTTAAATTTTATAGGTATTAATGCACAAATTTAATGATCAAATAATTTAAAACTATTGCCTTTGTGACTTCTAATAGTTCTGGTTATTATATAGCATATGATATCAACTCTGCAATAATAAGGGTCTGGGCTCAAATTCTGGGTCCAGGATTGACTGGTATGTGCCTTTACCAAAAATACTTCCTCTCCATTCTTCACTTTCCTCAAAATTAAAATTGGAATTCACTGGTGATTTCACAGGACATCCTAGGTAGATTCCTAAGTTCTGTCAGATTCTTCATCAGTCAGGAAGGAAATGATACCAAATTCACTGGGCAATTGATCGCATTAAATAAAGGGGCACAGGTATAGAGCTCAGAGAATTGTCTAGAACACGGTAGATGGTTCAAAACTTTTGTAAACACATCGCTCCCCCAATTTCTTCTCCCTCTTTACTCTGTACCCATTCTAGCGTCTCATCTGTGAAGAAAGAAGAAAGGTAAAAGTAGATGAGAAATAGGTGCATTATGTTTTGAACTGGTTTTGCAGGCAGCGTATAAGCACTTCATATGTAATTACTGTTGCTTTCTGACGGGATTGCTGAGCAATTTCTATTGCACAGAATGACTTCTTTGTTTCGTTAGATATTTTAAAAATTTTCCACCTCATATTTCATAAATCGTATCAAGATGCACAGGAAAGGTTTTGTGGACTTCCCTGTTGATCCTGAGGGTGTGAGAGGATTAAATATAAAACAAAATTGCTATTTTACCCTTTTCACACAAGAGCCATCCGTTCAACAGAGGGAGAGGCAGACACCTCTCCCAGAGCACCTTGGCGTGCAGGGAAATATTGGTATTCGAATTACAGTCTAATCAGGAGGAGCGGACAAAGTGATGTGTTTCAGCTTTGTCTTTTTTGTAGCCAATTACCCCAGACTCCTAGTGTTCATGTTTTCCATGCACTTTCTTTAATTAGCGCTTTAATAGCTCAGCTTCAGAGAGTTGGTTGAGGAGAGAACTTTCCCAAAGCTGCCAAATGGTCACAAGCAGGAGGTGATTCAATTTAGTCTCAGCACTAGGTGTCTGCGTGTGTTCTTCGTATCACTGTGTGCTTTTCAAGATGTGTTCCCAATAACACATGACCAGAGGGATGTGACGCTGTCAGTAAATGCATTTGAAAAAGCTGCCTGGCATCATTAACCACCGTCTATGTACTATTGATTTAGATCAATTTTCATAATAAGGTTATTGACTCTCCATTAAGCACTGATTTATGTTGGATGGGGAAGAAAAAGTATTTGTGCAGAGATTGTTTTTGTAGCCCTGAACCGAGAGGAGGAAAAAAAACACACACTGCTTCAACTTTTTATTAGCTGTTCATGTTTTAATTATGGGTGGTGCTCAGTGGAATATTATTGGCTTACAGGTTTAATCCCTTTGATTATGTTCACTGATTCAATTTTATACAAACTGTGTTGTTGACAGCCAATAATTAAAACCAGAAAAAAACCTCATCTTAACGTATGTCCTAGGAGTTGATGCAGTCACTTCCATAATACAGTGTTAAAGAAACAGTCTCTATGGAAATTTGGTGATTCGTTTTTCTGAAACTGGGTAGTTTTTTTCATATTTATCATCTGTGAAGTTAGGATGCATATCACAATACATGTGAGAAGAAACCGCTTTGTTTTGGAGGACACAATGTTGCATCTTATCAGTGGCATCTTATATATGGTATATAGGTTTCTGCTTAATGTTTCTTACGTAAAACACAACTTGCATTAAAAACCACATTTTTTTTTGATTTAAGTTATTATGCCTAATTTTCTTGTGTGAGTCAAAATTGTTCCCATCCTGGTACATACACATCCAACACATATTTAATAAAAATCGCTAAGTGCAAGCATTAGCAATATACTAAAATCCTGTCATGCAACGTTCAGATAGTCAAGTGGAGATTTTTAAAAAGATTAATTTAAAATTCAGGGCCTGCCTTAAAACAAATCAAGTAGTGGGCCAGAATGAGAGAAGCGAGCAAGGTGTGTGATGGAAGGATATTCTCAAGTGCTGTGACCTCACCCATAGCAGGTGTAGTGATGGGAGGTATGTATCCTCTTGTTTCTATGAGCAATAAAAATTAGAAATGAGATTAACATGAAGGGAGGGATTAAGTATTGGGTTGACAGTTTTTTTGTATAAAGGACGTACCTTTTTTTCCTGATTATGAAATTAGTTACATGTTCACTCAAAAAGAAAAAAAAAATTTAAAGAAAAACATGAATGTGTCAATATTTAGATTGTAGCCCAGAAGATATTTCTATAGAGATATACACACAGAAAGAATTATACTATAATGCTGTTAGAAAACCTTTTTTTCACTTTAACAATACATTTAAATAGTATACAAATTAATGTACATAAGAGTGTGTAATTAGTCACCATGGAATGTAATAGTTGGTGAGTGTTCTATTGTGTGAGTATAAATTAATAATAAAACAACGGCTAAATTTCACTTCATATCCAATACGTGCCAGGGCCTGTGCTCAATGCCTTATGTACCCATCTCCCACAAAGACCCTGTGAAGTGTGTACATTCTCTCTCTTACCTCAATAATACTGTGAGGGGAGAACTGAGGCTGAGAGTGGAGTAAGTGATCTGACCAGTGTTCTCCAGTTAGTAGGAGAAAAGCCAGGACTTGTGTTCAGGCTGACTGACCTGAGTTCTCAGACTCCTAACTCTCTACAGCCTTGCCTAGCATGTATGTCCTCTCCTCCTAGATTAGCCCGCTAATAAGGGACAGTTAAGTTGCTCTCAATAGTTTTGCTGTATAAAGAGTACAGTGTTGACTATCCTTTTATACATTTTTTTGTGCAGTTAAATTTCCTTAGGGTAAATTTCTTATTTTCTTATATATTCTGATATTTCCCTCCAGATTGGTTGCAGTAACTTACATGCTCTTACTGGTATTTAGAATGTGTTTGTTTCCCTGCATCTTCACACTTACTAGGTATTAACATTATAGCACTTCTAAGCGTGGTTGAATGGTTTTAGGAGAGTAACCTGGCCAGAAACAAGATAGGAGGTCTGAACCCTGATTGGCGTACTGTTTTCTAGGATTTCCTGAAGGGTACTTACAGAAATAGTTTGGAATGGAAATAAATGATGACTTGTTTTCTCAGCTGTGCAAATACTGATAAATTCACAATGCACCATAATGCAGAGATTTCTGGCAACGATTGGGTGAGTGCACGTAGCTTATTCATCAGATGTTTCAGAAATAATAGGTAAACAGGAATTTTAAAATACTTGCAAATCCTTCAATATTACAGTGTTCTTTTGAAGTCTCCAAGAGATTCCATACAGTAGCTGGCATTACTTTCATTTACATTCTGATTTGGACACAATATTTCAGGCTTAGCGGAAAGCAGAAATTCATACATCCTCTTGAATCTGATTCTTGAAATGGTACCATTTATCTTCGGCCTATCTTTGTCTCTCTCTCTCTCTAACACAATTTATATTAATGTTATTTTTTATTCTGGGAGAGGCATTGTAGAATTTGTGCCAGAACTGTTGCCTTTACATACTTCAGAGTTCCTGAAAACAAGGATATTCTCTTCCATAACCATTATATACTCATCAAATCAGGAAAACGCCATGGATACCATACGATTAGCCGACCTGCAGACCTTGTACAGATTTCATCAGTTGTCCCGATAGCGTCCTTCAAAGTTCCAGATCGTTCCTTGCATTATGTTTGCACATCCCTTTTGTCTTCTTTAATCAGAAACAGTTCCTCAGTCATTTTAAATAGTACAGGTAATGACCATCTATTCGTAGAAAATCTTTCAATTTAATCGCACTTTTGGCAAGACTATGTAGAAGGGATATTGTGTTCTTTTCAGTGCCTCCTTTCATGAGGTATGAGGTCACTTTGTTCCATTACTAGTGATGACTGTTGGGAAAGGTGGTGAATGTCAGGTTTGTCTATTGAAAATTGAATATTTTTTCTTCGTAAATAGTAAGTTGTGAGGTGATTGAACATAACCTTTCACTCAAATTCCCTCTGCAGTTTTTATTATTCCTTGGTGATTCTTGCTTTAATTATTAGCATGATTGCCAAACTGATCATCTTATTATTCTTTCCGTATAAGGAAGAGGCTTCCACCCCTTGACCGCAAATGGAAGCCCCTCACCTGTTAACTAAGTAATTCATTAATTATGTGTATAATCACAAGTCCTTATTTTAACCAACGTGGTATCATCCTTTACTCTTATTTTTTTAATGCTCTCTCCCGGACTTGGCCAGTGGTAACACATTCAGTTTGGCTCCTGTACCCTTTGGACGTGTGTCCATTACTTTTGGAGTACTTCACTGTTTGGCACAGTATGTTCTAAGATCATCTTGGATTTCCCCATCCTCGCTGAAACTGGTCATTTCCCCAAGGTTCTTCTGGTGGAGAATTGAATTTAGAAACCAAGATCTGGGCTCTGGGGTGGATAATTTCTACTTGGGTGTAATTGCTTGTAAACCATGTAAAAGGCTGACAAATCTAGCAAATAGATATGCCTGTTCATACACAGAAACATGCACTGAACTGTGTATTTATGTTTCGCCACACAGAGTATATTTATTACTAGATAAATACTGAAAACTACGAATTCATACCAATGTCTCTAATTCCAGTTGAATGCAATAAAGTTCATTATGGAATTCCCCGTATCCCTATTTTTAACTTTGTTTTTCTGACATTGAGGAACCCTGTTCCTAATGTCAACAATATATTTACTTATTTGCTTCATCTCAGAATAACAGGGAAGTAGTTTTAGAGTTGATAGTCTACGCCCCTAAAACAAAGGTATAGGCAGTATTTTTTAAAAATATATTTATCTTTGCAACTAGTAATAAAATCACTATTTCATGGAACATAGAATGTGTAACAGAGAGGAAAACTCAGATCCTTTAGGGAAGAAATAATTTCTTACATATTTTTATCCCCCCAAATCAGACTGTTACATGGTCAGTAGAATTAGTAGAATAAATAAAGATGCTATTTTTCCAACTTAAATCTAAATTTTGTATTAGAAGGCTAATCTCTGTCTTCAGTATGGAAGCCCCATAAGATAAAGAACAAAACATGCCATTTGCACCAACATGGAGGGACCGTAGAGATTGTCATACTGAGTGAAGTAAGTCAGACCAGAGAAACGTGAATATCATATGATATGGCTTATCTGTGGAATCTGAAAAATGGTACAAATGAACTTATTTACAAAACAGAAATAGTCACAGGTGTAGAAACAAAGTTATGGTTACCAGGGGGGAAAGTGGGGCTGAGGTGGGGGGAGGGATAAATTGAGAGATTGGGATTGACATATACACACTACTGGATATAAAATAGATAACTAATAAGGACCTACTGTATAGCACAGGGAACTCTTCTCAATATTCTGTAGTGACTTACATGGGAAAAGAATCTAAAAAAGAGTGGATATATGTACATGTATAACTGAATCACTTTGCCGTACAGCAGACACTAACACAACATTGTACATCAACTCTACTCCAATTAAAAATTTAAAAAGATGTGTAGAGAATCAAATTTGAGAGATGTAGAAGGCAGGGGATGAGAGAGATCCTTTTCAGAGGGGGCTTTGCATATTGCTCATGTAGATGGCTCAGTCTGAGTTGTCAGTCTGTTATCAGACTTTTACCCCTCTGGGACCAATTGTGTCTTACATACAAGATTCAGAAGATGTTAATTTCAAGTTTTACTTTGTGTACACTATCCTGACAGAAGTACCAAAGTGCACTCATATTAATAGAGCCATTTGTGTATGTGTGCGTGGAGATGTGACTGAAGACACTGCTACATGCGTATCCTTTTTTCTATGTATTTGAAAATAATTTTTATGTTTCTTTAATACCCATCCCATCAACAGCCACTTTGAGACTGGTTCTTCAGTAGGAAGACTAGGTGACCTCTTTGTGGCTAGACAAATCAGCTCTTCTAATTTCAGTGAATTTTGTTTGTTTCAGTAAGATTCCAAAAGCACAAACATAACCGTTACTTATGCTTTCATCTGTGTTGGTCTTTATTTCATTAAATGTCCAATTCCTGTGCCAAAGAGAACCACATACATAGGGTTAGGGAATGGTCAAATAGAAACTTTAGAGTTAAAATTTTTCAGTCTTTTAGTCACTCACCTGCAGCCACACGTATCCCATACCATATTATATAAAACCCATTTTTGCCTCAAAGAATGGTTGGAACTGTACTTGTTACCCACATGTAATTTTGAAACATTGGGTTCTCTATCTCAGTTGTATTAACACAACAGCTGCTGAGATCCATAGGCAGATTAATATGATCTGTAATCACTGTTGAATAGCTTATTGTCTTATTTGTATGCGTTGACATCCAAATTAAACAGATCAATGCTCTGCATGATTTTGGAGAAAAGTATATTGAAAGTGGTTGATCAATACTTACTATACAAGTTTAACAAGGTTTGTTATTTTAACAATCAAGTATCAAAGTAGAAACATAAGGCCGTATTTTTTTTCATGGCTTATTTAAGAGTGCTTTTACTTTTTATTAGTCATCCTCAACTTATTGTTCATTATCAAGACCCGATTATGCAGAAAGCTAGCAAAACTTGTCTTGAATTCCTAATTGAAAGGATGGTCATAAATCAGGTGATTAGAGTGGCTCCTGAGAAACCACAGGAAGCCACATGGTGTCTAAAAAGATAGTTAACATGATGAAAAGGGTGTTGAGTTAATGAGATGATTCAGGTTCCTTAGTTTAAAGGTACTGGTGTGTGGAGAAAGAGAAACCTTACCACCATCCTTCAGCCCTGTTAAGAGGACAGCGTACGTGAAACCTTGTGGTTGGGGAGACCCATACAGATTACAAAACCATTTTTGTTATTATGTTGCATACAGACATCTCAGCAGCCTATGTGTACAGTTACATGTGCAAGTACCTAATGTGGCAATTTCCCTTTGAGTTTTATATAATCATGGAATAGCACACATATATCGACACACAGATACATTACAGAAATGCTCATTGAAGAATTTAATATCATAGTGGCATTATAAAAAGAGAATGCCCAGCAAATAAATGCTGTATTTGCACATAGTGGAGATGTGGGCAAGAGTTGAGATTTTAAAGAGAGGCTAGCTTTTAAAAATTATGCGGTAGATTTCTTTGATGAGAAGACAGATGATCTCCTGGCTTCTGGAGTGAGGAATGCAATTTATCACAGGGCACTGTGTTTCAATATACGTAAAATCACTCCCGCAGCACCATTCTGGCACCATGAAATTTCAATCCCCAGACAGACTTCTCTCCGGGAGAGTGATCTTATTCTCTCTGTGTACTTTCTTGGTAGAATCAAACTCAGAGCCATGCTGAACAAGTTGGCTCTGGGTGCTCTTTCAAATCTGATTTCTCTGGACTACCCACCCTCGTGTTTCACGCGTTCTGTTCTCTGTTCAGACATTCCCATCCTCATATCCAGCTGATGATGTCATTTCTCTGAGAAACCTGGAGGTATCAGAGAGGTAACTACCTGCCCTCAATCCATCCACTCACTGTTCCATAGCTCTGCTCATAGACCCTGTTTCTCCAGGTAAAACGTCCTTGCTTCTCTATAGGGCTGATTCCTACACTTGTGCACTAGGTCCCGTGCCTTTGAATCTATTGATGAAGATCGGTCTAGCAATTTCCCCTCCTTCTAATGCTCCGCGCTCATTTCACTTGACGTATCGGCAGCATTTGGCATAATTGATCAATCCATTCTCCTTTGAAATGCTTGCTGCATTTGGTTTTGAGAAAACTAAGCTCTCTGATTTCTCCCTAATGCCCTAACCATCCCCATTAAATACATTTTACTGGTGTTTCCTCAACTCCCTTGCTTGTCTGCACTGACTCCGTCGAGAATCCCATTCAGCTTTTTGCCTTTAACTATTACCTATATGTTAATGACTTCCAAACTGATCCCTTTAGAGCAAACCTCTCCCTGAACTCCAGACTCACTCTATACTTGACATCTTTCCTGTGGCGGCTAGAGGTCGCTCATATTGAACACATCCAAAAGTGGAATCTTGATGTCCCTTCAACCAAATTCACTTTTTCAGAGCTTCTTCATCTCAGCAGGTAATATCATCTCTTTTGGTTTTTTGTTTTAAGTTTTCAGGCAAGAAAACTTCGGTTTCCTCCTTGACTCTCCATTTTATTTCACATCCCACATCTCATCAACAGCCAATTCTGTTGGATTCAAAATAAATCCAGAGTCTGACCACCTTTCACTTTCCCTACCATCCCCCTGTAAGCCTCCATCACCTCTAATCTGGGTTACTGCAGTGACCTCCTAACTGGTTTCTCTGCTTTCCTCAATGCAGCAGCCAGAAACACAATTTTATACAATATATATTTACAGTATACAATGTGATGTTTGTTATACACTGTGAGATGATTACCACAATCAAGCTAATTAGCATATCCATCACCTCACATAGTTACTTATCTGTGTGTGAGATAAGAACATGTATGATCTACTCTCCTAGTAAATTTCAGGTGAACAATATAATTATTAACTTGGGTTGCCATGCCCTACATTAGATCTCCAGAACGTATTCATCTTGTGTAAATAAAACTATGTGTCCTTTCACCAACATCTCCCTATTTTCTTCACCCACAGCCCCTGGGAACCACTATTCTACCCTGCTCCTACTTTTTTAGATTCTATAATAAGTTTAGAGTCTACATATTATATATATATAATTAGTCTTTCTGTGTTTGGCTTATTTAATTTAGCACGATGTTCTCTAGGTTCACGCACAATGTTGCAGATAGCAGGATTTCCATCTTTCATATGGCTAAATAATAATCCCACACACACAGGGACATATCACATTTTCTTTATCCCTTTATCAACAGACACTTAGGTTCTTTGCGTATCTTGGCTATTGTGAACAATGTTCGAATGACCGTGGCAGTACAGATAACTCCTTCAGATCCTGATTTCATTCCCCTTGGATACATACCCTGAAAAGGAATTACCAAATTATATGGTAGTTCTAGTTTTTAATTTTTTAAGAAACCTCCATAATTTTTTCCATAATGGCTCTACCAACTGAGGTTTCTACCAACATTGTACAAGGCTTCCCTTTTTTCCATGCCCTTGCCAACACATGTTCTCTTGCAGTTTCGGTAATAACTATTATGAGGGGTATAAGGTGGTATCTCATTGTGGTTTTGAACTGCGTTGCTCTGATGATTAGTGATGGGTGAGTATTTTATCATATACCGGTAGACCATTTGTATGTTTTTTCATAAATGTCTGTTCAGGTCCTTTGCCCATTTTTTAATTGAGTTATTTTCTTGCTGTTGAGTTGTTTGAGTTCCTTATATATTTTGGATATTAACCCCGTATCAGATGTATGGTTTGCAAATATTTTCTCCCATTTCGTAGGTTGTCTTTCTACTCTGTTGATCATTTCCTTTGCTGTTTAGAAGTTTTTTAGTTTCCTGCAGTCCCATTTGTCTGCTTCTGCTTTTGCTGCCTGTCTTTGCGGTCATAACCAAGAAATCACTCAGATCAATGTCAAGAATCCTTTTCCTTATTTTTTTTGTTGTAGTTTCACAGTTTCAGGTTTTACATGAAGTCTTCAATCCATTTTGAGTTTGCTTTTGTGTTTGCTGTGAGATAAAGATCAAATTTTATTCTTTTACATGTGGATGTCCAGTTTCCCAGCACCATTTGTTGAAGGAATTTGTTGAAGGAATTATTCCCCATTGTATCTTCTCAGACCAATTGTCATAGATCAATTGATTGTAAATACATGGAGTTACCTCAGGGCTCCCAATTTCGTCCCATTGATCTGTAGGTCTGTTTTTATTCCAGTTCCATTCTGTTTAGATTTCTACAGCTTTGTAGTATACTTTGAAATTAGGGGGTAGATACCTCCAGCTTTATTCTTTCTGCTCATGATTGCTATGGCTACTTGGAATCTTCTGCAGTTTAAAAGGAATGCTTCATTTCCTTTGTATATACGCCCAGGAAAGGGACTGCTGGATCATACAGTAGTTCTGTTTTTAGTTTTTGAGGAACCACCATACTGTTTTCCGTAATGGCTTTCCTAATTTCCATTCTCACCAACAGTGTACAAGGGTTCCCTTTTCTCTGCATCCTCACCAACACTTGTTAATTCTTGTCCTTTCCACAATAGCCATCCTAACAGGTGTGAAATAATATCTCCTTGTGGTTTTGATTTGCATTTCTCTGATGATTAGTGATGTTGAGTGTCTTTTTATATATCTGTTGGTCATCTGTACATCATCTTTGGAAACAAGTCTACTTAGATCCTTTGCTCACTTTTAAGTTGTGTTAATTAATTTCTTTTGCTATCCAGTTTTATGAGTTTCTTGTATATTTTGGATATTAACCCCTTATCAGATATGTGGTTTGTAAATGTTTTCATTTCATAAGTTGCCTTTTCATTTTGTTGATGGTTTCCTTTGCTAAAGAGATTTGTTCAATGATTTATTGCTCTTTTTTCTATTCTAAAGGTCACCTTGTTGAAAATCAAGTCACCTGGAGGTGGCTTTCACATATGGTCTGAAGTAGTGGGACCCAATTTACTGTTTGATTTACAGAGTAGGTCCCACCTTCCTCCCTGCTCTTCCGTGCCCATTTGTCATCCATCAGGGGGGCATATGCATGTGTATATATCCTTCAGCCTTCTCAGTTACCTTCCCTTGGTCAGTGTGCAGATGCCTGTACCAATGAGTAGCTCTCTGTTTTAATTGTTGTAACACTATGGCTCTTAACTTCTCTTCCCTCTTTTCCTTCTGCTGCTACTGCTTTTCTTTTTCTTTTGTTCTTTCATTGTAAGTTTGATATTGATTTGCTGACTTCAACAAAAATCCTTGTTGTGGTTTTGGTTAACATTTCATTTAGTATATTCATAAAACTAGTGAGAATTGATGTCTTTATGGTATTGAGTTTTCCTGATCAAGTACATGCAAAAAACTGTTCTATTTATTTCTTAAAGTTCTTCAGTAAAGCTTTATAACTTTCTATTTAGGTCTTACATAACTTTTTGTTAGATTTATTCCTAGGTGTTTTGTAGTTTTTTGTTTTGGTAGTTAAAACTGGTGACTTTAAATGGTGGCTTGAAAAATAAAAATGGTTCATTTGCTTTGTGGAAGAGTGAACTTGTTTGCAACAAGATGGTATTTCTATGGAGAAAATCTGGAGGAGGTAGAAAATAAATTTAAACCATATATTTAAAGGATTCAGAGAGCTGTTACCTGTGATGGTACCATTTGCTGATCTGACACAGGCTAGGGCCTCAGAATCTGGGTTTGAACAAAGCAGAGGGCTTCTATTTTAAGACGGAAATCATTAGAGCTTTTGACCAAACTCAGAGACATGAGAGTTCTAAAACACAAGGCTAGGTACCTGCTCCATATACTTACTAGATTCAGAATCTCCCCATGCAAGGCTAAAAAGTTCAGTCAACTTCTGCAAAATGAATTAAAATTTCCTGCGGTAATACGCTGTTTAGGAGTCAAAGACCTACTATAGGGAGGGTCTGAGAACGATGTGAAGAATCAAAATCCTTCCCCGTTTTTCCAGCGTTATTGAGGTACATGAGAATTAGCAGCTATGAATTTTAAAATAACAATGATTACTATGTTGAAGTAAATAGAAGACAACTTCTCCGGAAACAAAATAGAAGTACAGTAAGAAATAATAAAAGCACAAAAAGTCAGCATAATTTGAAAGCAGTAAATGCCTAAACTTCAAGGTAACTCTTTTATTTATACACAAAAATGAACCCATCAAATTACAGCTAAGCAATCTCTCCTACATCTTTCCCACTACGCCCTGAGAGAAACTGGGGGAAGGGAGAAAGAGCTAGCAGTGGGTCTAAGCCTTGTCTAAAATCATCATCAGAGAGCAAGTACACCCTGAGTCTGAAAATCCTAGAATAAGTGCCCTCTAGATAAGTGCATGTTCTACAGGGAAGGCAGTTAAAAGGACCTGCCGTTTGAAGTGGCAGTCATTGAAATGTAGACTTTCTAGGGGAGAAAAAGCAGCACAAAGGAAAAAATGAGGCATCCCTTGACAATTGGGTGGTGAAGGGGAAGAGACTCAAAAAGGGGAATTTAAGGCTGTAAAACAAAAATGAAACAAAATGTACTTCACTATACTGCCAGAATAAGGGAATAAAAGTTTAGAATGTAAGAGTTGAAGGAAACTTTCTATCCATAAGCACTTGCAGAAGAATCTTAGGCAGGATGAGTGCACCCAAGCAACGACTGGGAATATACCTGCAAAAGGACAGATGATGGACATTTAATAAACATCAAAACTAAAACAGAAGTGGGGGTCAATGCTGGGAGACTGATGTGCGATTGCTGTATTTGTGGCAAAATAGTAATAATTCACCTGGGAAATGTAAGAGAAAGAATGGGAACCTAGATCACTGTTATTTAGTCAATAGGTGGGAATTAAGGGATATCCTTAAAAAAATCGACACGCCTCTTAAGAGGACAGGGACTAAACATTTAAAATGCTGTGAGTCCCAATGTAACAACTTGGATAAAAATAGAACTTTTCTAGATATCCCATATCTTTAAAAAAGTACATCATCTCTAGGATAATTATCCTATCTTAGTTCTGTTGCTCTGTTCTTGTTTCATTTATATTTGATCCCACTTCTCTGCTGTATTTTCAACTGCTCCAAGTCCATTGTCTCTAATCTCTAGCCAGGTGACTAGTTGTTTTGAGCATATAACTGTGTTTAAAATGTTCCTATATTTTTTAAAAAACGGGGAGATCTTTATTGTTTGCTAATGCCTCACTTTTCCTGAGTAGTTCCAAGATCGTATTTACTAGAAAGTATAGGAATCTAGGAGATGGGTTAAGAGGTCCTTGTGTGCCCTTGACATTATAGCATTTCAAGAGAAAGTACTGTAATAGGTGGGACCCTAAAATCCAGAATTAGACTATCTCAATTTCAATCCTGACATTAGTACTGCAGGATGGTTGCTATTAGGCAGTTATAACTCTCTCTTTGGGCTTCTATTGTCTCATCTTAAAAAATGATACCTATATTATCACTATCACAGAAAGAACACCTATATTATCACTATTACTGTTTTCATTATGACATTTATCCCACTATATAGTTAGAGTTACCTTTTTACATGTACCTTTAGATTAAATCTTTTGAAGAGATTTTCTGCATGATGTTCAACTTTGTATTTTCATAAATGAACAAAGGTTTTGGCACATAGAAGCTTAGATATTTTTGAAATTATTTTATGATTTGCATTGACCATTCATGGGTGAAATTGTGTACTTGTATCCATGTATTATGGGAGATTATATATGTCTATTGGTATGTGTTTCTTCTCAGAGTATCACTTTACCATAATAACGAAGTTTATGTGTGTAGGTGGATGGAGCTTATGATGATACACACGGTTTTGAACCAGCTTGGTATACCATTAAAAAATTATAACGTCATGGGATTTCCCTGGTGTCACAGTGGTTAAGAATCCACCTGCCAGTACAGGGGACATGGGTTTGCCCTGGTCCGGGAGGATCCCACATGCCACGGAGCAACTAGGCTCATGCTCCACAACTACTGAGCCTGTGCTCTGGAGCCCGCGAGCCACAACTGCTGAGCCCAAGTGCCACAACTACTGAGGCCGATGTGCCTAGAGCCAGTGCTCTGCAACAAAGATAAGCCACTGTAATGAGAGGCCCGCGCACCGCAACAAAGAGTAGTCCCCACTCACCGCAACTAGAGAAAGCCTGCATGCAGCAACGAGGACCCAATGAAGCCAAAAATAAATAAATTTAAAAATATATAATGTCATAATTAGTTAAAATATACAGCATCTTAATTATTGATACTTTTTAATTTGTGTCATATGAAATACCCCTGATCTATAGTTTTAGTAGATGTGTTATTACTGAAAGTCTTTGTTTCCAGATTCTGTGTCAAGATTTTTCACCCTTAATATGTTTCAGAATAACACTGAGACTGAATATATGAATGTCATACTCCTGGTTTTATTTTTAAGAGATCGTTAGTGTTTTAAAACTACCTTCATAACTAGATGCATTTTTCTTTATTTTACCCAGATTTTCGTAGAGCACATTGCTTCTACACTGTGATTGGTGTGTTTTTTAAATCGACCTCCTCTGCACACAGTAATTTTCTAATCACTTTGTGCTTATTTGAACTTCTGTGACACAATTAACATCTATATAATTTTTCCTTCAAATTCAATTGTTTCTAATTTCTAAAACAAATCTTAGAAATGCTCAGACTTTTTAAGAATCAGATTTCCTACAAAAATGTGACAGATCTTGGATTTCATAAAAGGAAATACTGTGATTAGAGAGATTGAGTAAAGCTTATTTGACCTAAGTTTCAACATATACTAAGTTAATATTCCTGGATGAGAAAATAGGGGAAAAAACCTTGAATCATAGGATTTAGAATGTAAACAACCCATGTGTATTTAATGAAAACCATTACTTTAAACATAATAGGAGAAAATAGAATTATAATAAATTGAGAGATGGTACAAATGAAAAAGGTTAAGATTTGTGAAATGATAAACTTTTTTGAAAATGCAATCAGAAAATATAATTGAGATATTTTAAAGGAAAATATACCATAAAAATAGCATACATTTTGAAAGACAGAATTGATTTGATCATTACAATATCAATAAAAATTTTGTTTTTATCAAAATAGCATTTAAGAAACAGAAATAATAGAGGATAAGATGGAGAAAATAGAGCTGAGTTATTTATCTCACGTGTGTGAGAAATAGCAAATAATGTTTCATTCTTGCTGTTTATAATTAGAATAATTTATTGTATATTCAAATATGTTGTTTAAGGACTTAAGATTAGCCATCAGAGAGATTTGAAGGTATATATTTCAAATCACTAGAGAAAAGTAAGAATAAAGATAAAAACCACAAAACAAGAGAAAACAAGATAAAATGTATGGAAAGAAAATATTAACAAGCTTCCTTTACTGTTTTTCTTTGCAGTTTAAGATTCCCTGATCCAGGCATCACTCTAAGTGTTTCAAAAGTCTGAGAACCAGAGACACAAACTAAGCAGTTAGCCTTCTAGCTGTGGATGCATCCAGTTCTACAATGTATTAAAAATGTTAGTCTAGGAATATTATAGTGTTAACACAGCTGGGCAAAACACTGAGCTTTTGCCAAATGTGTAAAATTTTAATTTTTTTTTGTTAAAATATATTTTAATTGAAACGCACATACTGTAAATGCACCAATAGTAGCTAACACTCAGCTCAGGAACGATAACATTTCTAGCACCATGGAGAGTGCCCCTGAGCCCAATGTCGGTCGGATGGCCAGTAGGCCTACCGTCACCATCATCAGTTCTGTTGTTCTATTTTTGAATTTTACATAAATGGGATGACACAGCCTGTCCTCTTTTGGGTATGGCTCTTCTTCCCTCAGTATTCGGTATGTGAGATCGATGCATACTGTTGTGTGTACCATTCAGTCTCTTACTCTCATTTAATTTTAGTACTGCAATTGCATGAATATGTGACAAATACCTAGTATATTTGAGTTTTCCCAGCTTTGGCCAACAATTACTAGTACCTCTCTCCCTCCCCCTTCCCTCCCCATGTATATCACACACACACTTCTGTTGAGTTTATATTATACGTAAGCATAGAACGGCTGGGACACAGTGCGTGTAAACATCTGTAGCCAAGCAGGTTTTCAAAACGATTGATGTAGGTCAAAACATGAAACTACTGATATTTGACTATGTTTGGCCTATAAACATGTTATTTTATGAGAATCCTACTCCACATTTCATCCACACCTGCTATTTTTGGTTTTTAATTTCACCCATTCTGATAGTAGGTAATGGTACATCACTGTGGGTTTACTTAACTTTTCCCCCCAAACTAAAAAGATTGAGAACATTTTCAGATGTCATTGGCCATGTAGAGTTCCTCTTCCCAATTTTTATTGTATTTTCCTGTTTTGTTTGGCAAGAATATTGATCAGCAACAAGCTATTCCATCAGAGCAGGAAGTGGAAGTGTGTAGTGTCTGGATTTTGAATCATCACCCTAACTGACCCTTATGGGTTTTTTTCTTGCTACAGAATTTGTATTGTTGTCTTATCTATACTTTCCCAATTAAACCACTCGTCCATATAATGGCCATCCATGGAATATCAATACCAGAAAATTAGTGAATGTATAACTAGTTGATATATTATTCTTTTTCCCATCATTGCTTTTCTGTCCCTTAAAAACAAACAACAACAATAACAAGAAAAAAGCAAATACATTTATTTTTAGTGATTTCAAAGAACAGCTATAACAACACGAATGGATGTAATGAGAAAAGGAGATATTAAAAAATATAAAATTAAGTAGCTTAACAATTTGTCACTATACACCATGCTGCTTACAACAAGGAGACATTTGAAAATGAGCATAAGGCTAATATTTGAATCCTCTTGAGACACTAATCAAGTATTTCTATGAAATCAAACCACATGATCAGGCCTTTTAGGATATATTACCTATTTTGAAATGTTAACACTCTGGGAAATACTGTGGAATTTTTGATGGGAAGTTTGTATTTATGAGAAAATGTCATACCTCATTATTTGAGAGACAGTATATCCAGTTTACAGCTTTTCTGAGGAGGATTAGCTGTCATAATACCAAAAGAAACTTGTTATACTAGTTTCTTCCATGTGGAGACTTGCAGTTTGATATTCCAAAATAACAGTAATGTTACTGTAACATTTAGAATATTTGTCAAAAATAGCAAACTTTTAGTTTTGTTTTTTGACAAATATATGTGATAAAATGATAAGATTGAATTTCAGCATTTTCCAACTGGGATTTATTTACACTTATAAAAAGTCAATTTAATATAACTTATACCTCTTATTACTAGCATTTATCTCTACTAGAATTGTATTTACCTATAAAATAGATACTTTATTATTTTGCTGAAGTTGACATCAGTTTGGAATTGATACCTTCACTTACCTAATTTTCAGCTATGATATTTTTTATTGAGTTATAGTTTATTTACAATATTAGTTTCAGGTGTACAATAGAGATTCAAAATTTTTATAGATTGTACTCCGTTTATAGTGATTATGAAATATTGGCTGTATTCCCTTTGCTGTACTGTATATCCCTGTACCTTATTTGCTTTATACATAGTAGTTGGTACCTCTTAATCTCCTACCTCTTCCTTGACCCTCCCCCTTCCCTCTTCCAGCGGGTAACTGCTAGTTCTCCATATTTGGAAGCCTGTTTCTATTTTTATTTTCATGACTTTTTAAAAAAGATTCCTTGTGTGAGTGATAACATACAGTATTTATCTTTTTAAAAAACTTCATTGAAGTATAGTTGGTTTACAATGTGTTAATTTCTGCTGTACAGCAAAGTGACTCAGTTATACATATATCAGTATTTGCCTTTCGCTCTGACTTACTTCATTAAGCATAATACCCTCCAAGTTCATCCATGTTCTTGTAAATAGCAGAATTTCATTCCCTTTTAGGGCTGAGTATCACTCCAGTGTGTGTGTGTATCACATCTTCTTTATCCTTTCATCTGTGATGGACACTTATGTTGCTTCCATATCTTGACTGTTGTTAATAATGCTGCTATGAACATTGGGGTGCGTGTATCTTTTATAATTAGTGTTCTAATTTTCTTTGGCTATATACCCAGGAGTGGAATTGCTGGATCATATGGTATTTCTATTTTTTTTGTTTTTTTGAGGAATCCCCCCACTGCCTTCTGTTTTCCATAGTGGCTGCACCAGTTTACATTCCCACCAACAGTGTACGAGGGTTCCCTTTTCTCCACATCTTCACCAACATTTGTTATTTGTGTTCTTCTTGATCGTAGCCATTCTGACGGATGCGGGGGTGGGTGGGTGATATCTCATTGTGGTTTTGATTTGCATTTCCCTGATGATTAGAGGCTGTCTTTTCTCCATTGTATATTCCTGCTTCCTTCGTCAGAGATTAATTGGCCATAAGTGTGTGGATTTATTTCTGGGCTCTGTATGCTTTGTAGCATAGTCTGACGTTAGGGAGCATGATACCTTCAGCTATGTTCTTCTTTCTCAAGATTGTTTTGGCTATTGGGGTATTTTGTGTTTACGAAAAAAATTGAAAATTAATTTGTTCTAGCTCTGTGAAAAATGCCACTGGTATTTTGATAGGGATTGCAGTGAGTCTGTAGATTGCCTTGGGTAGTGTGATCATTTTAATAATATTAATTCTACCAATCCCTGAATATGGTATATCTTTCCATCTGTTTCTGTCATCTTCAGTTGACAGAACTATAAGACTCTTTCATCAGAGTCTTATAGTTAGGTCAGCAGGCTGAGTGGCCAGGTAAGATTTATCATAGAAAAATGAGCTAATATTCATAAAACATTCTGGACAGTGCCTAGAACATTGTACTTGAGATTAAAATATCTGTAAAATAAAAATAATATAAGAAAATAAATCAAGATGCTAAAAATGTTGAAAAACAAATAGTGACAAGATTCAAAAGTACAAAATGAGGGTTAGAATTAAATTTATGGAAGTGGGAAAAAATAGAAACACTGTCTAACTGAAAAATCAGGGATAGAATAAAAGTCATTCAGAAAACAGAATTAAAAAGTATCAAACTGGAAAATAGAATTGAAGAACCCACCTAAAATTCACAACCCCTGGGAGGGCTGTTCACACCGTATTGATTTGTATATTTATCATAACATTCAAGATAACAAAATACCTTGTGACAACAAACCCCCCAATTGACACAATTTTCTGAAAAGAAAAATAAGGTTGTCTTGAGAAATGGATGCCCTTTTAAAATTTGCGTGAAGGTAGGTTGGAAGTGCCCTGATCAGGGATCTTGAAACCAGGTAATTAATAAGCCCATGAATACTACATGTTGTACTCCTAGGCAAAGAGCAGACTTAACTAATTATAAAAATACTGCCAGGGTGTTTTGTTTTTTTTGATAATGACCCCAAATCATAGAACTTAATATGACGATCTAGTTGGAAAGATATAATTAGAAAAGTGTAAGATATGGGTGAGGAGTATATGTTGAATAATAAACAGAAAAAATAAGGTTAAGGAAAATAAACAACCAAACATGAATATTAAAATAATAGAGGCTATGGCAAAGCATTTTCGTTCAGTCAAATAACATTATTTTGAAAGTGAGATTTATAAACAAAATTTAAAATTCAAGGCCTTCTGTTTTCAGAGGAAGCATTAAATTAGTGAAAATATTTTTCACCTCACTTAGCATTGTTTTTCTCTTTCATAAAAACCTGACTTAATGTTTAATTTTTGAATATAACTGTTTCACTGTCAAAGAAAAAACCAATGTGGTCCAGCTAAAATAAACAGAAAACAGGAAGCAAGAGTCTTTTCAGGGAAATTGCACTTGTGCCAGATGGCTCATGTGTTAATAATAATATTAAAAGGATCCGTGCTTACTCCAAAAATCACCATTTCAACCAGCTCCTTCACATATGACTAGTACATGGACAGCTTTAGGGAGGGTATTTATGGGAAGAACAAATGTTAAGATGACAGCATTAATATATGCAATACGTATTATGCAGATATTTACAGTCCCACACTAACGAATTTTATGCAGTTTAAAAATGTTATCCCCAATTACAAAGCCATTCTCCCCATACCCAGATGCAGTGTGCCACAGATCAGCAAAATGTCAATCAAAAGACCAAAATTAAGTTTTATTCATCGAACCTATTTAACTTCACTCTCTGAAGTATACTTTAATTTCTCTTTATTTCATGTTTCTCTGCTATTAATGAGGATATTACTACACATGGTTGTTTAGTGGTACAGCTAATTTAAAATGGTACAATAATGCTTGTCCAATATAAGGAGTTTCATTAATTAATAAAAGAAACGGGGAATCATATCAGCAGTTTATGATTAAGAGAGTGGTAGGGAATCTTGCAAGGGGGTGAATTATGTGACATGAGATAGATGCTAGTGTTGAGACGGATGCCCAAGAAAGCACATTTGGCCCAACTCAGGTATAGTTTGTAGTTCCCATGATTTTCTCATAAAGTCAAGCACCTTCCCCTCATCTGACAAGACTGCTGGTACCCTAGGGTAAGTGTTTTCAAGATGTCACTAATGTCATAGACCTGCTCTTAATGCTGTAAGTGAGAAATCAGGATAAATAGAACTTTGATGTATTTATTCCCTAAGCACTTACTGCCTGACAAATAGTTTTCAGGCTCATTGTTGCCACTGGAGAGAGGAAAACACAGTGTCCTGTCCTCAAGGGATCTACGTAGACATGAAAACCGAATGTCCTTTTTTATTTTTTTGCTTTTTATTCCCTAAATAGGTTAAGTCCTTTAAGTTAGGAAACAGTCACTTAATACACACAGAAGAGTCAACCTTGCTTTTAACAGTGTTTACTGCCAAAGTGAGAATCTATTGAGATCTTCCTGAGGCTGAATTTCATTTGAAGATAAGATATCAAAAGGCCTGTTCTGGAGTGGGAGAGGCTGAGTTTCACACTGCAATTGCTTCAATAATATCCCATTACTTTTCTCTTTCAAAATGTTTCCTTGAAAACACAGTCATTAATCTTATCACTTAAAAAAATCTGTAGGATGAATTGAGCATCACTCACTACCCCATCTCTTTCTCCCATTGTCCCCTCAAACATGTCACTGAGAGGTGCACACACTAACATTTCCAAATGCCATTGTGTATGTTTCAGTCACTGATGAAACTTGACTATTTTTAAGTAAAATATTTTATTGAAGTACACATTAACAAGACAAGTGTACTGTTATGTAGTGAGTTGGCCAAAAAGTTCGCTCGGTTTTAAGTAAAAATGAGACACGTTTTTCATTTTCGCAAAGAACTTTATTGAACAACCTATTCACTAACCGGATGAACTTTTTGGCCAACCCAATACGGTGGAGGTTCCTTTTGTTTTGTCTCATATGTCCCTTTGAAATTCCCCTGTCATTGTATTGTTTGAGTGTTTCCTTACTGTCTGATACTACAAGATGCTTCAGGCTGATTTTGCATATTCCCTGCCCCAGTCCTAGAATCAGAGGACCATTTCCTCAAAGACCTCCAGTTCCATTGACTGGGGAGAATTGGATTAGCAATCAAGATGTGAGCACTGAGTTTACTTGTTACCAAGGAGATAAAATTGTGTCTTGGGCCTTTTGAAGAAAAGAGCTAGGTAATGTATACATGTCTACCAACCCATATATACACAAACATCTATAGTTGTTCCCCTATTTATCCATCTGTATGTATATTGAGCTAACTTCAGTTTATACAAATGTCTTTGACTCTAAGGCTGTTCCTTGGGGTTCATTCAAGCTTTTTTTTCTTTCTCTGTAACTTCCCTCTACCTCTACAAAGATATTTTTTGTAGAGTCTTTGGGATTTTCTACATCGACAATCGTGTCATTGGCAAATAAAATGTTTTATTTTTTTCTTTTGTATTATTTTCTTCTTTTATTGCATTAGTTAGGACTTCTAGTGAGATTTTGAATGGGAGCGGTGAGAGGCTTTGTCTTGTTCCATACTTCAGGAGGAAAGCGTTATCTTTTACTGTTAATTGTGCATTCTAAGTAATAAATACTATTTATTAGGTTAAGGAATTTCCCTTCAGTTTCTAGTTGGCTGGGAGTTGTATAACAGATAACTATTGAATTTTGTCAATGTCTTTTTTCATCTATTGATAAGCTTTCAAATGTTTAATCTATTAATATGTTGAATTACATTGATTTAGTTTTGAAAATTGAAACATACATTCTTAGGATGAACCCTATTTTGTTGTGATGTGTTATTTTTTAATTTATTGCTGGATTGTATTTCATAATATTTTGTTAAGGATTTTTGTATCCATACTTACCAGAGATTGATCTGGAGTTACGTTTTCTTTTGAAGTCTTTGAATGGTTTTGTGTTAGGGTAATACTGGTCTCATAATATAATTGAATAGCATGGTTTTGAACTGCCTAGGTCCACTTATACATGGATTTTTTTCAATAAATATGTACTACGGTACTATACAATCCAGAGTTGGTTGAATCTGCAGATGCGGAATTGTGGATATGGAGGGCCGACTGCGAAGTTAAACATGGATTTTCGACTGCATGGGGGTTGGTGCCCCTAACCCTCACATTGTTCAAGGGTCAACTGTATTCCTTCTTGTATATTTTAGAAGCGATTGTATAGAATTGGTATTACTGCTTCTTTAAGTGTTTGGTAGGATTCGCCAGTGAAACCATTTGAGTTTAGAATTTTCTTTGTTGGAAGGTTTGTAAATGAAATATATAAAAAAAATTTATAAGTTGTATGTTATCAATTATAAATATAATGTTACATATTAAGCATATAATGTTATATATAAATATTAAAAATATATATATAAAAGTATACATTTTGCCTAAAAAAGTCTTTTTTCCTTCATTTTTGAAGCATCTTGTTGCCCCTGGAGATGAATCCTCTGTTTGTTGAGAGAGAAGGGCCCGGAAGGGTTTAATGATGGCTATTCCTCCTGTTTCCCTTCCAGGATCACTGGTGAACTTTCTCCAGCTCTCCCTGTGGAAGCCTGGAGGGCTTCTGGAGGAAAAGCCTGTGAAAATATGGGGCCTTTCACATACCTGTCCTTTCCATGAGCTTCTCACTCTCACCCTACCCCACACTGGGCTGCCAGCAATTCATCCAAATTACTATTTATGTTTTCCTGCTGGCTTATGGCATCTGTTAACTTCTGCTCCAAGTAAGCAAATCTCTGGTGCTATATCTCTCTGGATGTAGAAGGATTATTAAATTATTAATTTCATTAATAAATATAAGGCTAGTTAAACTATGCTTCATATTTGGGTGAGTTGTGGTACTTTGTGTTGCTTGAGTAATTGGTCCTTTTCATCCAAATCATCAAATTTACATATGTAGAAATGTTCATATTTGTTCCTAGGTTATCCTCTGGTTGTCTGTGGGGTCTGTAGTGATAACCCTTGTTTCATTCTTGATGTTAGTAATTTGTATCTTCTTTCTTTTTTCTTTGTCAGTCTTGCTAGAGATTTGTCTATTTTATTAATCTGTTTAAAGAACTAGCTTTTGTTTTCATTGATTTTTCTTTATTGTTTTCCTATATTCAATTTTTTTCTTTAATTTTTTATTATTCTACTTGCTTTAGGTTGAATTGTTCTTCTTTCTCTAATTTCCTAAGGTAAAAGCGAAGGTTATTAATTTTAGATTTTCTTTCCTAATATGTGTCATAAATTTCCCTAAAAGAACTGCTTTAGCTGCATTCCACAAATTTTGAGATGTCACGTTTTTATTTTCATTTACTTCAAAGAAATTTTTTGTAATTTCTCTTGAGACTCCTTCTTTGACCCCTGCGTTATTTAGAAGTGTGTTGTTTACTTCTGAATATTGGAAGATTATCAGATACATTTCTGTTGTTGTTATCTAGTTTAATTCAGATATGGTGTAAGAGAGTACATTGTATGAGTTATATTTAAAAATTTCTTTAAGATATGTGTCATGGAACAGAATATGATCTATTTGGCTAATGTTCTCTGAACTTGAGAAGAACGTTTATTGTGTTTTATTAAATGGCATCTTCTGTTAGGTCAGTTAGGTCAAGGTAGTTAAGAATGCTGTTCAGGTCATTCGTAAACCTCACTAATTTACTCCTTACATGTTCTGTCAGTTATCAGAGGAAGGTGGTAAAGTCTCCAAATAAAATTTTAGATGTGTCTCATTTCTCCTCTTTAATCCGTCAACTCTCTGCTTTGTATATCTTGAGCCTCTGTTTTAGAGTGCATACTCATGCAAGATGGTTATGTTTCTTGGAGAACTGGCTTATTTTTATTATGTAATATCCCTCATTATCCCTAACAACTTCCCTTGTTCTGAAATCTACCTGGTCTGAAATTAATACAGCTACTCCAATTTTCTTTTAGTTAGTCTTGCATGGTTTCTTTTTCTACATCCATTTACTTCTAACCACCTAAATGCTTACACATTTAATGTGGGTTTCTTGTACACAGAATATAGATGGGTCTTGCTTTTGTTTCTAACTGGCTTAGATATTTACATATAAAAATTATTGATAAAGTTGGCTTAAAATCTAACATCTTGCTAGCTAGGTTCTATTCATCGTATCTGTTTTCCTCTCTTTCTGCCCTCTCATTTTAAGTGAGTTTTTATGATTCCATTTAATCTCTTCTATTGATTTATTATCTATGCCTTTTTTTGGGAAACTTTTAAAATGTTAAAGTGTTGCAATATGCATTTTTAATTAATCTCAGAACCCCTTTATACAATTTTATACCACTTCACATGCAGTGAAATAACTTTACAGCAGTATACTCCAATCCCTCCCTTCGAATTCTTCTGCCGTGTTATCATATTTCAGTTTATGTTTGTTTAAGTTTTGAGTGTGCTGAAGGTGCTTGTCTATGTCCATATTATGGGGTGAGTGCTTCTCTTTGTTCTCAGTTCTATCATGGGATTAAGAAAATCATTTAGTTTTTCCTGCTTTTTTCCTTGTTGTGTGGGTGAAGGGGATATAACTGCAGTGTTCCATATCTTCAAGCTGAAACTGGAATTTTGATTTTATTTTATGTGTTGAAACTAAGGCATTATGCCATTCTCCACGTGGGTTTTGTAACCACAGATCCTTGTGTTTCTCAGATCTTTATCTTTTTGTCTTTTCTGAAATTCAGACTGGCTATTCTTTGTTTCTTTGTGGATGCCCCTAAGATAATATAGGTTCACTATGCTTCAGAATAGAGCACACATTGTCCTCCATATTTCTTAAACTCTTTTAGTTAATGGTCTGTTCAGCTACCCAAACTAAAGTATTCCTAGCCTATTTGGTATAGCTGTTACTCCATATGTAAGCATTCATCAGGTACCCCTCCATACTTACTTACCTTTTGACCCATGACCCATATTCTTATTGCTCTAGTTAAGGGCTTTTTTCTCTCTTACTTGGGTATATTTTAAACACTTCTGTCTTCTAAAAATGTTTAGTATTTATTTCTTCTTAAACATAAGTGTTTTCATGCCACCTGCCTAGCATCTCTGAGCTTTTGCTTGTGCTACTTTCCATGTCTAAAACACCCTATCCCTTTTAAAATTAGGAATTTCCTTCTAATAAGTCCCTAACTGGGTCCAAACTATCCTGCAACTTTCTTCTAATAAACTTGCCTCCAGGAACTCTTTGAAAAACTCTTTGTCTAGGGTAAGGGCTACTCTGGAGCTATCAGAGAACCAGGTCCATAGTTCCCTCACAAGGAGGTTGCACTGCCCCCAAAATATCTCTGTTTAGGTTCTTTTCTCTACAGTAAGTTCTTTCAGGTCAAATAGTTTCTTTTTTTTTTTTATGTTTGTCTTTGTATCTCCAGCATTTGAGTCAATTTTTTTTTTAACATGAAGTTGGAGCGAATAGAAAGACAGTTGTAACTCTGAGTTGATACCTTATTGTTCCAAAGAATACAAAGGGATTTCTTCCTAGAGTTCATATAAGTTTGGTCACTGGACTTAGTGGTTTTGGTTTGGGGCTTTTTCAGTTTAAACTTGTTTAATGCTTATATATTCCAACATAGAGAGAATGGTCTATCTGGGCAAAGGAAGTTAATTTTTTCTTGCTTCCACTTTTCTAAAACACGTTGGGATGCTGCAGTGCTAACTCCCTAAGACAAGTGAAAGTCAGAGACTGTACACGCTTCCACATGGCTCCCTTCTGACCCATGAAGCTCTGCTTCAGCTCTCCACACTAATCATGCTGAGTTGGGTGGTGGTTGATACATCCCGACAACTACCTCCTGGGAGCCACGGGGTCAGAGATTATGCACTGGCGGTTACGCAGCACATTTAGCGGGATTTCCAGGACCAGAGGGATTGTTGTATTATTTATTCTTCAGAGATTTCACATTTATTGAATTTTACCCTTGGCCTAACACTATCATTAAAGAAATTTGAACGAACTGTGTAGACTCCAATATCAGAAGCAATTTGGGATTGTTAAATAATTTCCTGATAAGGCATGGTATCTTCCAAATGGGGTCAGTCAGAGTCAGTTGAAGCAGTAGAAGAAATATCACCTGGGAATCAGGTCCTGGGTAGGCAGCAGCCATGAAAGCGTCACAGTCAGTGTGCCTCAGTTGTGACATAGCATTTTCCATCCTGTGAAGCTTTCTGGGGCATACAATGCCAACACCATGATTTGTCTTGAGAAATTTGTCTTGGATCGTACAACAGCACAATTTCGTAAATCATTTCTCCCAGTTGGTAGGATAGATATCATTGCTGATCTCTAAAAGTAAGAATATATTACTTTGCCCTCTTGCCGCTGTGTTGTTTCTTTAATGTTCACAACTCAATCTAAGAAAAATTAAAAATGGTACCATAGGTCTAACGTGGCTGCCCTTCCTGTGCATAAGAAACTACTGATATCTGTCAGGTGACAGGAGAAGTACAATCAAAAAGGACACGTATTGGGCTTCCCTGGTGGCGCAGTGGTTGAGAGTCTGCCTGCCGATGCAGGGAACATGGGTTCGTGCCCCGGTCCGGGAAGATCCCACATGCCGCAGAGCGGCTGGGCCCGTGGGCCATAGCCGCTGAGCCTGCACGTCCAGAGCCTGTGCTCCGCAATAGGAGAGGCCACAACAGTGAGAGGCCTGCGCACTGCAAAAAAAAAAAAAAAAAAGGACACGTGTTTAAAGATTACTTTGAAGGTGTTACCAACATCCTCTTTTAAAATCAGTTCTATACATGGTAATTCTCCACTTTTTTTGGAAAAAAAATCATACTTTAAGGGTTCATTTGCTAGATGATACTCTGCTATCTAATACTTGAAGAAAAAAGAATATGAAACTCATTTCTGAGTCAGGCAACTGAGTCACTATTTTAAAATCTCCAGTGCAGTTCATTTCATACCTGGACTGAGATCTTGTGATAGATTCGTTAGGTTCCAGGTTACCATGGCAACAAGTCATTATTTCCAAAAGTAATTTGACATATCTCAAGATTTTGGCCCTTCTGTATTCCTCTATGGTGCTACAAAGATAAAAGTGTTAGTTAACTTTAGAACTATTTCTACTGGAGGCAGCAAGGGAAAACTACAATATTTTCGTTCAAAACTGCTAGCCCTAGAGGAAGCTTAATTGAGATTTTTAGGAAAAGTAGTCTATTGGGGCATAAATCATACTGATGCCACATTTATTTTTCAATCTTGCAAGTTTTGTGGAAAAATTCATATAGGATTAGTTGCATTTTTTTCAATTAAAATAAACAAAATGTAAACCATAAACCCATTTAAAGTTTCATCTTCTCCTATTTTATTTATAATGACAAATCGTATTACAGGCTTTTTACTATGTGACAAGTCAGTCATGGAGTTTTACCTACATTGCATCATCTAACAATCTACCTTTTAGTTTAAAGGCTTAGAAGTAAAGATAGGAATAAATACTATATAAGGAATTGTTTTGATAATACACTGTTAAGTTCATGTGGAAATTATATTCTAGTTAGCGAGGCACCAAGGATGTCCACCATTTTCTTAAGCTTCAGGAATTGAAGTCATCAGTTAAAACACAATCTGGTACCGAAAGAAATTAACTCGCTAACTGATCATGTGTAAGCCATCGTTCTGGATACTTTTTTCTATTATAATGTTAATTGAATTTCACGTACCACGCTGTGCTGATAGGGGTGTCATATCTATTCTATAACTACATATGTTTAGACTCAGGAAAATTAAATAATTTTTGATTGTTAATAAATGAGAGAGCTAGAAATATAATTTAGTTCCTAATGATTCAAGTATTTGTGTTCCTACCGTGATGACGTGTAGCCCTTAGTTTAGTTTGATTAATTATGTTCTCACCTCCCATAATTCTATGGGAATGGAACCCTAGACAGGGTTATTTTTCTAATTAGAGGAAGAAACAGGGAAAGGTTAAAGAAAAACAGGGACAATTTTGAATAGAGTGCTCTAGTGGTGCTTGGTGTACTGGTCACCAATTGCTAAAGCTGGCTGGACTCTTAAGATCAGGATTTATTTGGGGCAAAGGAGATAAGGGAAGAGGAGTTCTGCCATGCAGGAGCGTTATTTCTAAAATAAAACAATCTTGGCCTTTTAATAATTTGTCAAGAATAAGCACGATTGTTGCATAATATTATTACATGTACCTTTGAAAAGTATGTGTAACCTAAGTAATTTTAAAATTTTCAACATAGGAATTCTTTTGATATTAACCCAACAAGTCAATACATCATCAAACAGAATCTTCTTTATAATGGAGGTCAAATTTTTTTCATGCTAGATTGTAAGCTTCATGAGGTCAGTGTTAAGTTAGCATCCTTTTTTGTATTTTTATATTAGCCAGGCATATAACAGGCTCAAAGACCATATATTGAAGGAATTGGCAAGTTTATTTGATGCTTTTCTAGGTGATTAGATATATTTCAGGAGCAACAGAAAAGGAACCATAATACTTGTGTGTATTTGTATGACACATAAATTATAGTCCTGGACCTTTCTCCCCCTCTATACTGCAAGATTTTTTTTCTTTTTAATTTTTGAAATTTATTATTTTTTTATACAGCAGGTTCTTATTAGTCATCAATTTTATACACATCAGTTTACACATGTCAGTCCCAATCCCCCAATTCAGCACACCACCATCCCCACACCCCCGCGGCTTTTCCCCCTTGGTGTCCGTAAGTTTGTTCTCTACATCTGTGTCTCAATTTCTGCCCCACAAACCAGTTCAGCTGTACCATTTTTCTAGGTTCCACATATGTGCATTAATATACAATATTTGTTTTTCTCTTTCTGACTTACTTCACTCTTTATGACAGTCTCTAGATCCATCCACGTCTCAACAAATGACCCATTTCCGTTCCTTTTTATGGCTGAGTAATATTCCATTGTATATATGTACCACATCTTCTTTATCCATTCATCTGTCGATGGGCATTTAGGTTGCTTCCATGACCTGTCTATTGTAAATAGTGCTGCAGTGAACATTGGGGTGCTGTGTCTTTTTGAATTATGGTTTTCTTTGGGTATATGCCCAGTAGTGGGATTGCTGGATCATATGGTAATTCTATTTTTAGTTTTTTAAGGAACCTCCATACTCTTCTCCATAGTGGCTGTATCAATTTATATTCCCACCAACAGTGCAAGAGGGTTCCCTTTTCTCCACACCCTCTCTAGCATTTGTTGTTTGTAGATTTGCTGATGATGCCCATTCTTTCTGGTGTGAGGTGATACCTCATTGTAGTTTCGATCTGCATTTCTCTAATAATTAGTGATGTTGAGTAGATTTTCATGTGCTTTTTGACCACCTGTATGTCTTCTTTGGAGAAATGTCTCTTTAGGTCTTCTGCCCATTTTTGGATTGGGTTGTTTGTTTCTTTAATATTGAGCTGCATGAACTGTTTATATATTTTGGAGATTAATCCTTTGTCCATTGATTTGTTTGCAAATATTTTCTCCCATTCTGAGGCTTGTCTTTTCGTCTTGTTTATGGTTTCCTTTGCTGTGCAAAAGCTTTGAAGTTTCATTAGGTCCCATTTGTTTATTTTTGTTTTTATTTTCATTACTATAGAAGGTGGATCAAAAAAGATCTGGCTGTGACTTATGTCAAAGAGTGTTCTTCCTATGTTTTCCTCTAAGAGTTTTATAGTGTCTGGTCTTACATTTAGGTCTTGAATCCATTTTGAGGTTATTTTTGTGTATGGTGTTAGAGAATGTTCTAATTTCATTCTTTCACATGTAGCTGTCCAGTTTTCCAAGCACCACTTATTGAAGAGACTGTCTTTTCTCCATTGTATATCCTTGCCTCCTTTGTCATAGATTAGTTGACCATAGGTGTGTGGATTTATCTCTGGGCTTTCTATTTTGTTGCATTGATCTATGTTTCTGTTTTTGTGCCAGCACCATATTATCTTGATTACTGTAGCTTTATAGTATGGTCTGAAGTCAGGGAGCCTGATTCCTCCAGCTCCGTTTTTTTCCCTCAAGACTGCTTTGGCTATTCGGGGTCTTTTGTGTCTGCATGCAAATTTTAAGATTTTTTGTTCTAGTTCCGTAAAAAATGCCATTGGTAATTTGGTAGGGATTGCATTGAATCTGTAGACGGTTTGGGTATTATAGTCATTTTCACAGTATTGATTCCTCCAATCCAAGAGCATGGTTTATCTCTCCATCCGTTGGTATCATTAATTTCTTTCATCAGTGTCTTATAGTTTTCTGCATACAGGTCTTTTGTCTCCCTAGGTAGGTTTATTCCTAGGTATTTTATTCTTTTTGTTGCAGTGGTAAATGGGAGTGTTTCCTTAATTTCTCTTTCAGATTTTTCATCATTAGTGTACAGGAATGCAAGAGATTTCTGTGCATTAATTTTGTATCCTGCAACTTTATCAAATTCATTGATTAGCTCTAGTAGTTTTCTGGTGGCATCTTTAGTATTCTCTATGTGTAGTATCATGTCATCTGCAAACAGTGACAGTTTTACTTCTTCTTTTCCAGTTTGTATTCCTTTTATTTCTTTTTATTCTCTGATTGCCGTGGCTAGGACGTCCAAAACTCTGTTGAATAATAGTGGTGAGAGTGGACTTCCTTGTCTTTTTTCTGATCTTAGAGGAAATGCTTTCAGTTTTTCACCATTGAGAATGATGTTTGCTGTGGGTTTGTCGTATATGGCCTTTATTATGTTGAGGTAGCTTCCCTCTATGCCCACTTTCTGGAGAGTATTTTATCATAAATGGGTGTTGAATTTTGTCAGAAGCTTTTTCTGCATCTACTGAGATAATCATATGGTTTTTCTTCTTCAGTTTGTTAATGTGGTGTATCACATTGATTGATTTGTGTATATTGAAGAATCCTTGCATCCCTGGGATAAATCCCACTTGATCATGGTGTATGAGCCTTTTAATGTATTGTTGGATTAGGTTTGCTAGTATTTTGTTGAGGATTCTTACATCTATATTCATCAGTGATAATGGTCTGCAATTTTCTTTTTTTGTACTATCTTTGTCTGGTTTTGGTATCTGGGTGATAGTGGCCTCATAGAATGAGTTTGGGAGTGTTTCTTCCTCTGCAATATTTTTGAAGAGTTTGAGAAGGATGGGTGATAGCTCTTTTCTAAATGTTTGATAGAATTCACTTGTGAAGCCATCTGGTCCTGGGCTTTTGTTTGTTGGAAGATTTTTAATCACAGTTTCAGTTTCATTAGTTGTCATTGGTCTGTTCCTATTTTCTGTTTCTTCCTCTTTCAGTCTTGGAAGGTTATACCTTTCTAAGAATTTGTCCATTTCTTCCAGGTGGTCCATTTTATTGGCATAGAGTTGCTTGTAGTAGTCTCCTAGGATGCTTTGTATTTCTGCAGTGTCTGTTGTAACTTCTCCTTTTTCATTTCTAATTTTATTGATTTGAGTCCTCTCCCTCTCTTTCTCGATGAGTCTGGCTAACGGTTTATCAATTTTGTTTATCTTCTCAAATAACCAGATTTTAGTTTTATTTGCTGTTGTTTTCTTTGTTTCTGTTTTCATTTATTTATACTCTGATATTTATGATTACTTTCCTTCTGCTACCTTTGGGTCTTGTTTGTTCTTCTTGCTCTAGTTCCTTTAGGTGTAAGGTTAGATTGTTTATTTGAGATTTTTCTTGTTTCTTGAGGTAGGCTTGTATAGCTGTAAACTTCCCTGTTAGAACTGCTTTTGCTGCATCCCATAGGTTTTGGATCATTGTGTCTTCATTGTCATTTTTCTCTAGGTATTTTTTGATTTCCTCTTTGATTTCTTCAGTAATCTCTTGGTTATTTAGTAACGTATTGTTTAACCTCCATGTGTTTGTGTTTTTTACATTTTTTCCCCTGTAATTCATTTCTAATCTCATAGCGTTGTGGTCAGAAAAGATGCTTGATATGATTTCAATTTGCTTAAATTTACTGAGGCTTGATTTGTGACCCAAGATGTGATCTGTCCTAGAGAATGTTCCGTGCGCACTTGAGAAGAAAGTGTAATCTGCTGTTTTGGATGGAATGTCCTATAAATATCAATTAAATCTATCTGATCTGCTGTGTCATTTAAAGCTTCTGTTTCCTTATTTATTTTCATTTTGGATGATCTGTCTGTTAGTGTAAGTGAGGTGTTAATGTCCCCCACTATTACTGTGTTACTGTTGATTTCCTCTTTTATAGCTGTTAGCAGTTGCCTTATGTATTGTGGTGCTCCTGTGTTGGGTACATATATATTTATAATTGTTATATCTTCTTCTTGGATTGATCCCTTGATCATTATGTAGTGTCCTTCCTTGTCTCTTGTAACATTCTTTATTTTAAAGTCTATTATATCTGATATGAGTATTGCTACTCCAGCTTTCTTTTGATTTCCATTTTCATGAAATATCTTTTTCCGTCTCCTCACTTTCAATCTGTATGTGTCCCTAGGTCTGAAGTGGGTCTCTTGTATACAGCGTATATATGGGTCTTGTTTTTGTATCCATTCAGCAAGCCTGTGTCTTTTGGTTGGAACATTTAATCCATTCACGTTTAAGGTAATTATTGATATGTATGTTCCTATGACCATTTTCTTAATTGTTTTGGGTTTGTTTTTGTAGGTCCTTTTCTTTTGTGTTTCCCCCTTAGAGAAGTTCCTTTAGCATTTGTTGTAGAGCTGGTTTGGTGATGCTGAATTCTCTTAAGTTTTGCTTGTCTGTGAAGCTTTTATTTCTCCATCGAATCTGAATGAGATCCTTGCCGGGTAGAGTAATCTTGGTTGTACGTTCTTCCCTTTCATCACTTTAAGTATATCATGCCACTCCCTTCTGGCTTGTAGAGTTTATGCTGAGAAATCAGCTGTTATCCTTATGGGAGTTCCCTTGCATGTTATTTGTCGTTTTTCCCTTGCTGCTTTTGATAATTTTTCTTTGTCTTTAACTTTTGCCAGTTTGATTACTATGTGTCTCAGTGTGCTTCTCCTTGGGTTTATCCTGTATGGGACTTTCTGCGTTTCCTGGACTTGGGTGGCTATTTCCTTGCCCATGTTAGGGAAGTTTTTGACTATAATCTCTTCAAATATTTTCTCGGATCCTTTCTCTCTCTCTCCTTCTTCTTCTGGGACACCTATAATGCGAATGTTGCTGTGTTTAATGTTGTCCCAGAGGTCTCTTAGGCTGTCTTCATTTCTTTTCATTCTTTTTGCTTTATTCTGTTCCACAGCAGTGAATTCCACCATTCTGTCTTCCCAGTCACTTATCCGTTCTTCTGCCTCAGTTATTCTGCTATTGATTCCTTCTAGTGTAGTTTTCATTTCAGTTATTGTATTGTTCATCTCTGTTTGTTTGTTCTTTAATTTTTCTAGGTCTTTGTTAAACATGTCTTGCATCTTCTTGATCTTTGCCTCCATTCTTTTTCCGAGGTCCTGGATCATCTTCACTATCATTATCCTGAATTCTTTTTCTGGAAGTTTTCCTATCTCCACTTCATTTAGTTGTTTTTCTGGGGTTTTATCTTGTTCCTTCATCTGGTACATAGCCCTCTGCCTTTTCATCTTTTCTATATTTCTGTGAATGTGTCTATACTGCAAGCTTTTTGAGGGAAGGAGTCATGTTCATTCCGTGTTGTATCCTAAAAGGTAGGCAAATCACAACAAGATTCTAAATACTTAGGGAATTAATTGATTAAGTCGCTTGCTTTTGTTTTACATGGTTTGGAAAAGAAAGGAAATATTTTAAATATAAGAAACTTTTGTCATCTTCTATCAAAATTTTTTATTTAGTTTGCCCTTTTACTATTTAACAGAGTGGCAAACAACACAAAAGACAACAAACAACAACATGAGTCAAGGAATGACCCGTTAGGTTGGAAAATATACCAGATTACAGTTAAATATGAAGATTTCTGTATTTGCCTTTAGATTAAGGGAAAATGCAAAATATGTACTTCATTCAATTTAAAAAAAAATACATGCACAAAGACACAGGAGGTCTAACAAATTAAGAGTCAAGCCCTGAATGAGTAGAAGTTATTTTTCTTTGTGTTTTCTTTTAAATCTGTAGCATGTTTGAAATTAATTATTTTGACTTTATTATTCTTTAAGCTGTATTCTATCATCTGTAACCTATCTATACATATATACAACTCCGATATTCTCTATCAGAGCATGGCTCTTCCCAGAACATGCAATTTAATATTTTCTGAAGTATGGGTGAAATACAGGTGGTGTTTCTACAATTAAAATATTTTTTCATATCCTTAGGAAAAATGTAGATTTTTACCCATTCTTATAGTTGAAATTCTTGTGTAATGATCAGAACCATCTTCAGTGGCCACTGAGATTTGCAGTCTCATCATGGCCCAGTCTGTAATTCCCTTAAATATTGTTGGTATTGCAGTGCTTACACTTATCCATGCATAATATAGATTTAATTTTCTCTTTCACTGCAGATATTTATTGCTAAGGAAAAATTGCCTAGAGAAACATCTGCTCATGAAACAGTCTCTGTCAAGGAGACATAAGTAGCAAAATAGCAATTTAATGGAAAAAAGAAGTAGAAATTTACCTGTGAACCTAAAATAGAAGTGGGCCATTAACATAGCAAGCATTAGTGTGCTTTCTGACTAGTTAATACTTATTTAACATGCATTATTAGGTAGAAACGATGGAAGGAATGATTGTTGGTGAAGAATAAAAATATTTATCAAGAATAGTTTTCTTTTGTTGGCTGTGATATCTCATGAATAAACAGCAAGAATCCATTGAATTTAGTCCATCCTCTATATAAAACTCAAATAGAGTCCTTATAAGGAGAGAAGTCAGTGGGAACAGTTAGGGGAATATGATATTATGGGAATGTGGGTAGTTTTTGCTAATTTTAGGAGTAACCTACTATTTACTAAAGTTAATTTTCATATGCTTTAAAAAATACAGAGTAACTGAATGGAACATTTTAAAAAGTGGACCAAATGTTTTTCTAGTATGAATATTTTAATAATTTTGAAAAGTGCCATGCTATATTAAATACCCTTCATTAAAATGATGCAACTTTTAAAAGGGCTTTGTTTTCCCATCTGTGCATGCTGGAAGCACCCTTTGAATACTGAATAACAGATGCTATATGCAATCTTAGTCGATAGAATCAATTCTTTATTTCTATTGCTGTGAAGATATATTTCTGTGTCCAAGAGCTCTACAAATTAAGATTTTCCATATGTGAGACCAACTGAGCACATACTTTCATGCCATAATCAATTTTCTGCTAAGGTGTCAACAAAATTTATATTATAACAATTAGCTTAATATCCAAGTAATAGTACAGGCAAGGTTGAGCTTTGCATAGTACAGCATCCTAAACTGAAGCTTTTTAGGTGTGCCAGGAACTGATCTGTGTGAAACAGCAATAAGTTGATATACCCAAGTGGATACTTCCATTAACAGAGCCATCATTTCAGTCTTTTACGCCATTTATGCTTGATATAGACTTTATTTTAAATCGAATAACAGCTTCCTACAGTCTCTCAAAGGGACTTCTTGAACAGAATTTTAAAATTAGTCTTGACTCAAGCATATCATTAAAAGTATTCATCCTTGTACCACAGAGAAGGGCGTAGGGGTTGTGCAGCCAAGGAAGCTGTTTGTCTTTCCAGCAAGAGGCCCCAGAATGCTGTGCTTCTAGAACAGTGGTTTCTCAGTCTTCTCTCTCTGGTCGTGTTTGTCAGTTCTTTCTGCAGGTGCACGGTACATGAAAGCTTCTCATGTTCAGGGCTGCTGAAGACATGATTATCTCAGAGAAACCCTGATGGTGATTTGTCCTCTCCTCTGGAAGGAAGTTCATATATTCTATGAAAGGATTTCACTGCTCAAAGATACTTGCTTCACACTTGTGAACTTGCTGGCAGTGTTGTGTAGATCTGAAATGACAAGAAATGTGATCTCCGATTTCTAGATACAAAATGAGGGATATGTAGAGAAACCACTAGTGTTTTATTTACTCTAAGTGATAATGGTGATAATATGAGCTAATGTTCATTGAAACTTACTCTTCATCCTTTCAACAAGAAATGTGGGAGACAGTAATACTAGACATATGGTTGACCTCAGGCAGACTAAACAGTACTTTCAGAACTGGAACATATGACTATGGAACAGATTAATGTTCTCCTCTACCAGGCTGTACATAGATCCTCCACTGTGGCAGATGCAAACAGCAACTGTAACCAGTTTTTAACTCCTCCTCATTGGCCAGATTGTATTATAGATTATTGGAAATTTAAAGAGTAATATCTTCATTGTAACTGTGAATGAGTGTGTGACACAGTTCTGGAGCTTACTGGGAAAGCCTTTGCTTTCCTGATGGAAGCATCCTCTATTTATTTCTTCTTGACTGATGTAGCAGCGGGAGAATTACAAAGACCTGGACCCTGACTTAGACGCTGGTATTCTTCAGTCTGTACCAGCGTCAAGAACAGCCTAGCTCCAGGCTTCTTTTTATGTGAGAAATATAAACCTCTGTGCGTTCTACTCATTCTGAGTTAGCCTTTCATTTATTTGTACTTGCTTCCGCTGCTAGCCTATTTTTGACTATATTCCCCTCCCCCTCACACCAGAGCCTGACAAGCACCATTTCACTCTTTCATCCTATGAATTGTCTATTATAGATTGCTCGTGGAAGTGGAATCATGCGGTGTTTGTCTTTCTATGACTGGCTTACCTCACTAAGCATGATGTCCTCGAGGTTCATCCGTATTGTCACATATTGCAGAATTTCCTTCTTTCTTAAGGCTGAATAATACTCCAATGGATGTATATACCACATTTTCTTTATCCATCCATTTAGGATGGCAGTGGGCATTTAGGTTGTTTTCACATCTTAGGTATTATGAATAGTGCTGCAAGAAACATAGGCGCGCTAATACCTCTCTTTGAGATTCTGATTTCAGTTCTCTTTGATAAATACTCAGAAGTGGGATTTCTGGATCATTAGGTAATTCTCTTTTTAACTTTTGAGGACCCTCTGTACTGTTTTCCACAGTGGCTGTACCAGTTTCCATTCTCACAGTGTGCAGGATTCCAGTTTCTTCACATCCTCCCCAATATTTGTTGTCTTTTCAATTTTTATAATAGCCATCCTGACAGATGTAAGCTGATACCTCATTGTGGTTTTGATGTACAGTTCCCTGATGATGAGTAACATTAAACATTTTTGCATATACCTGTTGTCCATTTGTATGTCATCTTTGGAGAAATGTCTAGCGAAGACTTTTGCCCATTTCTTAATTGGGTTACTAGTTTTTTCAGTTAAATGTAGATGATATGTTTTGAAAGTGTTTCCTCCTCTTCAGTTGTTTGGAAGAGTTTTGGAAGGCTTAGTATTAATTATTTTTTGAAAGTTTGGTAGAATTCACTAATGAAGTCATTTGGTCCTGAGCTTTTCTTTACTGGGAGGTTTTTGGTTACTGATTTAATCTATATGCTGGTTTTAAGTCTTTTGAGACTATTTTTTCATGATTTAGTCTTGAATAGGCTGTATATTGCTAGGTTATCCATTTCTTCTAGGTTATCCAGTATATTGACCTATAACTGTTGCCTTATGATCTTTTTTATTTCCGTGGCACTGGTTGCAATGTCTCTTCTTTCATTTCTGATTTTATTTGAATCGCCTTTTTTACCTTAGTGAACCTAAAGATTTGTCGATTTTGTTTATCTTTAAAAAAAAACCTGTTTCATTGATTTTTTTCTATTGTGTTTCTATTCTATGTTTCATTCATTTCTGTTCTATTCTGTACTTCCTTCCTTGTACTTTTGGGCTTAGTTTGTTCTTTTTCTAGTTCCTTGAGGTATGAATTTTAGCATTTTGTTTGGAATCTTTTTTAATGTAGGTATTAGTATGAACTTCTGTCTTTCTACATCCCGTAAGTTTTGTATGCTGTGTTTTTGTTTTGAGTTATTTCCTCATTTCCTTTTTGATTTCTTTTTTGACCCAATCGTTGTTCAAGAGTGTGTAGTTTAATTTCCACATATTGGTGAACTTTCTAGTTTTCCTTCTCATACTGATTTCTAGTTTTATTCCTTTGTGGTTATAAAGGATACGTGGTGTGATTTTAATCTTAAATTTGTTGGGACTTGTTTTGTAACCTAAGATATGCTGTATCTTGGAGAATGATCTGTGTGTGCTTGAGAAGAATATGCATTCTGGTGGTGTTGGGTGGAAACTTTTGTATACATCTGTTAAGTCCATTTGGCCTGGAGTGTTGTTAAAGTCTGCTGTTTCTTTCTTTTCCTCTTTCCTCCCCTCCCCTCCCCACTGGGTCTTCGTAGCTGTGTGTGGGCTTTCTCATTGCAGTGTCTTCTCTTGTTGTGGAGCACAGGCTTTAAGCACGTGGGCTTCAGTAGTTGCAGCATGCAGGCTCAGTAGTTGTGACTCACAGGCTGTAGAGTGCAGGCTCAGTAGTTGTGGTGCACGGGCTTAGTTGCTCCGTGGCATGAGGGATCTTCCCTGACCAGTGCTTGAACCTGTGCCCCCTGCATTGGCAGGCTGATTCTTAACCACTGTGCCACCAGGGAAGCCCTGTTTCTTTATTTTCAATCTGGATTTTCTATCCATTATTGAAAATGATCTATACTGAAGTTTCCTACTATTATTTATTGCTGTCTATTTCTCCCTTTAGTTCTGTCAATGTTTGCTCTGTAGATATAGTTATTCTGTAATTGGATGCATATATATTTATACTTGTTATATTTTCCTGTTATCATTGTATAATATTCTTTGTCTCACGACAATTTTTGACTTACAGTCTATTTTGTCTGATAAAGGTAGATCCATCCCTACTCTCTTTTGGTGGCCACTGAAACCAGATATCTTCCTTTCATTCCTTCACTTTCAGACTACATGTGTCCTGGTGTGAGTTAAATCTGGTGTGAGTTTCTTGTACTCAGCATTTAGTTGAGTCTTGTTTTATTATCCATTCAGCTACTCTGTCTTTCAACTAGGGAGTTTAATCCATTTACATTTAAAGTAATTATTGATGGGGAAGAACTCACTATTGCCATTTTGCATTTTTCTGTTAACCTTTTAGTTCTCTATCTTTTTGTCTCTTTGCTGTCATCCTTTGTGTTCTGTTAATTTTTTTGCATCAATATGTGTGATTCTCTTTCTTTTGTGGTTACCTTGGCACATAATAAATTATAAGTCTATTTTTCTGTAATTTAAGCTGATGATAAGTTCAGTTGCGTACAAAATCTCTACGGTTTAACTTGTTCTCTCCTACTTTGTTATTGTTGTCATAATCTATTCATATTGCTTATCTTTTTATATATTTTGGTTATAGTTATTTTTAATACTTTTTTCTTTTAACTTTTATACTAGAATTATAAGTGATTTACCCACCACCATTACAGTAATACAGTATTCTGTGTTTATCTATTTACTTTTAACTTTCATACTCTCCTATGCTCTCATGTTGCTGTTTAACATCGTGTGTTTTCAACTTGAAGAACTTCTGTTAGCGGTTCTTGTTAGGCAGTTCTAGTGGCGACCAGCTCACTTGCTTTTGTTTGTCTGAAAATCTTTCTCCATTCTTGAAGGACACTTTTGACAGGTATACTTAGTTGATGTTTTCTTTTGTTTATTTTTTTATACAGCACTTTGAATATATTATCCCTTTCCCATCTGTCCTGCAAGATTTCTGCGGAGAAATCCATTCATGGTCTTACAGGGATTCTCTTGTATATGACAAGTAGTTCTTTTGCTTCTTTCAAAATTCTCTTTGTCTTTGTCTTTTCACAATTTGATTATAATGTGCCTTAGCATAGATTTCTTATATAGTGTATCTTGGGCTTCTTGGATCTGGGTCTCCATTTCCTCCCCCGTATTTGAGAAATGCTCTGCCATTATTTCTTTGAATAAGCTTTCTGTTGGTTTCTCTTCTCCTTCTGGGACCTCTGTAATGTGCATATTGTTCCTTTTGATGGTATTCATAAGTCCCTTAAATTTTCTTCATTCTTTTTCATCTTTTTTCCTCCTCTGACTGAATTATTTCCAATTACTTGTCTTTGAGTTCACTAATTCTTTCTTGTGCTTGATCGAGTCTGATGTTGAACCCCTATAGTGAATGTATCAGTTCAGTATTATCTACTTTAGGTCTGTGATTTCTTTCTGATAATTTTTTTGTTTTTAATACTTTCTGTCTCTTTGAAATGATCACATTGTTTGTGCATTGCTGTCTTTAACTTTAGTAAGCATGCATCTATATAATAGTTATTTCTAATTCTCTGTCAGGTAAATCAAATGTATGTATTTCATTAGAATCACTTTGTAAAGGTACATCTTGTTCCTTTGTTTGGAACATCTTTGTTATTCTTCATTTTTCCTGACTCACTGTTGAAGTGTCTGCACCTTAGACAAAGCAGGCACCTCTCTGTCTTTATAGATGGACTTTGCTCAGGAGAAGACCTTCATCATTCTGTCTGGCCAGAGCTTCTGAAGGCCTCTGTCAAATCCTTCCCTCCCAGAGAAGTAGGAAACTATGGTCTTTTCCCACTTACTCTGCACTGAGCTGGGGGAGAAATATGTTGTCTAATGTCTAAACTGCCATCTCTGTCCTCCCCCAGGTGGTTAGACTGTGTTGGACTCACCAGAGCTCCAAGACTAGCAAGTCAGATACCAGTTTGTGGTATTGGATGCATGGATCAATCTTTTCCTCCACAAGGAGAAGCTGGGAGCTGGAATTTTTTATTCACTTCTTCTGTGTTATACATGGGGGAGGGTATATTATATCTACTAGCTACTGCCTCTGTTCTCCACTGGGTGGTCAGGTTGTGTCAGACCTCAGATCTACAGGATTGATGAGACACATGCTCATTCTTTGGTGAAGTTAGGCCTCTGGGTGCACAGATCAAGCCCTTCCCTCTCTTGGGTGAAGCTGAGAGCTATAGAATCTCCTATGGCAATGCAGTGGGGGCAGCGACTCCAGTTAGAGTGTCCTGAATCTTCCTACCAACTTCATTGAGTCTGGTTTTTGTGTTCTTCTTGGATGCAGGAGATTTTCAATTAATTTCTGGGTTTCCCTCAGAGGAGGTTTGTGAATTTTTGCTGAATTTGTGTGATTTGGGGGCTAAGAATGGTCCAGGATTTCCTACTCTGCTATCTTGCTTATGCCACTCTTATGCGAAAATATTTTCTAATTCAGCTTCAGAATCTGTCAGATGAAAACCTGATGACCGTAGGAAATGGGATTTGCTTACTGCAACACATTTTTTTAGTAGGGCAAGTGCTCTAACTGATCTCCTGACAGCTGATCTTATGCTTCCCCTTCATGCCATAACTTCACTACAGGATTTTTCTAACCCAGTGGATTACTATTTCTGTGACTTCAGTGATTTTGATCTCTAACGTATTTTTCTATTTCTTAAGTATTTCTCATATGTGATTTGATATTTCCTTCCTTGACAAGGTCATTATATACCTCATGGGTTCAAATCTGTGACTTCAAATATCATTTATAAATATACTTAGGTATCTAGGAAATGTTTACCCACGAAAATATTTTTCATCTATATAAATGTGTTTCACCAGATGATAGTGCAAATTTATTAAAAAAAAAAAAATTTAAATGACCAGACACTGACAGCTTGAAATCTAGCAAGGCTTAGCATCATTGCTGCTAATTGCTGCCATTGCAAATTAATGGAAGCCTTTTAAATCTCTTTGACAGTGGTTATGCAACTTTCTACAGATAGGGAACTTTAGGCAGAATGTAAAAGATGCAGTCATTAATATGCAGCTACATATGCTTCAGAGCTCTGGGTTTTGTCTTTGCTTACCTCATTATATATCTTGTTGCTAAAATAGATCAATGAGTCTCCCATCTAAGAAACAAGGGGATGGTCCACTTTAAAGAAGTCTTCTCCTTTTCTATTAAGAATTGAAAATGTGAAAGTTGAACTGTAATCTCTTAGAAAATATTATTTTGACAAAACATATGGTTTAATTATTATTATAAATTCCAGGGCTAAAGTTACTTTACTTTTTTATTCCTGATCCAGTTGCAGGAGTACTTAAAATTCTGAGTTTATATGAAATAATTGGTCTATTTATTATTTTATTGACATGATCAGTGTTTCTAATGTTCTCCGAAAGAGACCAGGTTCATGATATATTGACAGAATTTGTTTTGAACAACAACAAAAAATTAATACAATGGAATTTCTAAGGAACTTGCATTTAGGTAGCCATTTTTAAATGTGCATATATACACGTGTGTATGTTATACACATTTACGTGCATGTCTGTCCACACATAATACATTTACACACACATTAACCAAGACACCTAGAACTAAGCAAACGGGTAATAGGAAATTGGCATTTTCCCTGTTCCTTATTTAGCTGAGACCCATATTCCAAGTAGTTGCACATCTAAATTGAGATATTAGACCATCTATGGGGGACTTGCAGAAAGAGAGGCTCTCATCTGTTTCCATTAAGGGTAGGACATTTTTTCATAAAAACTCCCCCACAACTACAAGAAAGAGAATAATCCATGAATCATTTGTAGGACTAGTAAGGTAGCAATGACCTAATGGACAGTGATGCTGGAAAGAAAGAAATCCCCCCAAAGGAGTAATTCCTGACCTTCTCCGTTGTTCCACACACCAAAATCTAATCTGCCTAAGCATCCTACTGGGTTTTCAAAACATCGAGACCCGTATCGCTTCTGATTAACATCCTCTGCTTTCACTTTGGTCAGAACCAATATCACCCTTTGCCTTGATGATTGCAGTAGCTTCTGTTCCTTCTCAGAATCTTGTCACTCACAGCCCATTCCGAGCTTTTTCAGCATAGCAGCCAGAGTAATTGTTTTAAAAACAAGTCAGTCCTGCCACTTGCCAGCTTGCAATCTTGCACTGGCTTTCCATTCTCGCAGATGACGTTTGAAATTCGAAATTAATACAATGATTCTGCATTATCTGGCTTCATGTCATCTCTTACTACTACAACTGTGGTATCTTTCTATTCAACTTCTACTCCAGTCCCACTGGCATCATTCATGTTACTAATCTTTAATTTTCTAAAAAAAAAAAAAAAAAGCCACCTCCTAGGCATACTCCTTATAGCTTTTCACCATTTGTATCCTTTTCCTGGAATGCTTTTCCCCAAGGTTGACATAAGTCTCACTCCCTCTCCTCCTCCCAGCTTTGGGAAAATGTTCCTGTGTTCATTATGTCTCCTACCTTAACATTCTTAATACCCCTTATTCTGCTCTGTTTTTATACTAAACATCACATTTGACATATTACATAATATTCTTACTTGTTATGCTCATTGTTTATTACACTTACCACCTCACTCGTGTAACGTAAGTTCCATGAGAGTAGGGGATTTTTATTTTGTTCACCAATATGTCCCCATTCTTGTGCAACTGTGAAAATCAGAGAGGAATTAGAGTAAAAACAATACTTATGTGATTGATAGAGCACATGGTAACTGCAAGAGACACTCAAAAGGATGAGCAGAAAATATTAATACAAAAATGCTGCAGGTCAATTAAAGTCGGATAGTGTTTATGGCTTTATCAACAGGAGATTTGGGGAAATATTAATGAGGACTGTGTCAGTGGAGATTAGGGCCAGGGGAGGGAGAGAGGGACAGACAGACAGGAGGAGGGGGAATGAGAATAAAAGTGTAAAAAAAAAAAAAAAGTGAGAGAGCTAAAGATAAGAATAAAAGATAAGATCTTGGAGATCCTGGGTGGTCAGACAAGGAGCAAGAGTGGAAGACACATTGAGGACCAGCTCTTTGTAATGAGTAGGAGGGAAGAGCATACGTATTCGAATGCTAGAAAGTCACAAGGGAATCTGAGATGTTGTTTCTGTGCAAATAGTGTAAGGCAGGGTAATGTTTTTAGCATGCGGTAAATTACTGGGATTGGATTTTTTTAGAAGAACAGGAGGAGTGTAAGTGGACAATGAGAGAAAAATATAGTTGCAATATATGGAATATATACTCTGTGCCCGACCTTCAACTAGGAATGTACATAGATTATGTCAAATAGCTCCCGTAACAACCTGATGAGTAGGTATTATTCCATTTCCGTATGAAACTTACGACAAGCAGTTTACCCTGTGCCATACAGTTGAGCCGTTTTACCAGGATTTATACCCAGTAGCCATGTTATAGAGTCCATATTTTCAGTCACTAAACTAAGAGCCTCCATAATGGAAGAAATAAATGGTTAGGGAAACAGAGAAGAAATGATAGGGATATGAAGACACAGTTGAAACTGAAGTTCCTACTTCTTATTGGCTCCATTCAATAAAGTTGTATGATATATATATTTTTAACAGTACTCAGAATGCTGGTGTGTAGGCTAATATTCGAATTGGTTCATTGTTGCAGTTGAGTTTCTTTGTGGGTGTGTGTGTGAGAGAGAGAGAGAGAGAGAGAGAGAACTCTTTGTTGAAAAATAAGTTACAATGAAAGGAATAGTGGTGGTCTGTTGGGGAATAAAAACTCAAGCAGAATCTCAGTCTCCCTCCACCCCAGCCTCTAGGTCTTGACCCCTGCCTTCTTGCTGAACACTTTGGAAGACAAGGTTTTGGTGGGTGTGCCAGACATTCTTGGGTCCCTAGGGACTTCTGTCTTTCTGGCCAGTACGCAGGCACCATCTTGGTAGGAAAGAATAATTGGCAAGTTCGGGTTTACATCTTCTTGAGTCCTGTAACCATATGTTTATAAAATAAAAAATACATATATGATTGAAACTCTTACCTGAATTTCTAATAATTATTAGTGGCATAATTTATTTATCCTACTTAGGTAGAGAATTTTAAGAAATCAAAAACCTACTGATGGAGTGTGCTATTCAGTACATTTTTAAACTTCTGTTCAATAGAGCTGGTACCTATTTTAAACAATCTTATAAAGGGGGGCAGAACCCAAATATGACCTTAAGAGGTCTCACAAGCACCTTTTTAGGAGCCAGTATCAAAGTCTACCTCAAATTTTTGGAAGCCTAAATTGTATTCTCACTGTGATCGTGGGACATCTTACTTGGGCAGAGGAAAGAACTATAATGTCTCTGATGGGCAAAGTAAAAATGAGCTTTGAATTATCTAAGCTCTTAAATGAGCACTTATGTGATGACTCAGAATGGTGCATCAGAGAATATAGACAATATTATTTTGGCCTGAATGGATACTGAAGTATAATCTAGCCAAGAGTAAGTCTTCACTATTAGAGGATCCTTTAGCGTGGCCTTGTGTGTTCACCAGCATGGGTTTGATTCATAATGAGTAGACTCCCAAGTAACTGAGGAATTGAGGAGTTGTATATTTTCATCATCATTGTAAAACCAAATGTTAGGGCAAGAAAAAAAGTGATTTTAGAATCATTGCACATACTTTATGAACCAAATACCAGAGCTCATTTTCTGACAAGTCCAAACGTGCTTTTAATAACAATAGGGCAAAATATTTAAAATTGGAACTCTCACAGATTTTCTGGTGTGTATAATGATCTTAGGAATAATTGGAGCTAGACTTTCTTCCTGACCAGAATCGGTTATGTGTTAGAGATGAGTGATTGCCTTGATTTATAGGACTGAAAAATATGTATCTAATTCATCAGTGAGTGGAACTAATTATACAGAAATATTTTTAAAAATTTCAACTACTTATAGAAACTTCCTGAGAATACAGAGACTGTAAATGATGGAATGCTAGGGTTGAAACCTGGAGGGAGTTGTTCCTACCTTTTGTCAAAGGCCAAGTTCTCGTGCTTCCCTCCTATTCTAGTGTCTGCCAGTATGACAGGCCGTGTCTAGTCCAAGCTCTACAAGGGAACCTATGCTCTGCCCACATACCTGTGATCCCTATAGATAAATGACCTCAGAATAGATATCCTTTCAATTTTACATAGCCTTACACATGGGAGTGAATAGTACAATTTAAATAAAAACTAAAATAACAACGACAGAAAGCAACCATGATGAGCAAAATTATAATCAATTGAAAAATCAAGAGATTGGGAAATATATTTGTAAATACATGACAAAGCTTTAAAATTATTAATAATAACAGTAATCATGCTGCAAAGTGCTCTTACAAATTGAGAAAAATACAAATGAATCAATGAGAAATTGGGTAAGTACTTGAGAAGGAAATTCATTAAGGTTGAAGTCTGACTATAAAAAAATATATAAAAGATAAAAACCTTACCAGTAGCTCTAAGTGTAAATTTATATAAAATTACATATCAAAAATACTTATAGGTAACATTATTGATTGGAATATATACAAAAATATTTTTTACATTGGTAGGTTAAAGATTATTACAGCTTTCTTTAAATGCAATATGGGAGTATTTATTTAAATTAAAAGCAATAATCAGTCATTCTACTTCTGTGAATCTGTCCCATATGCAGACCCCTTGAAGACCACTATACAAAGATACAGTGTAATGAAAAACCAAAAACTACAGTTAGGGACCCCTAATAATGGATGGGGACATAAATTGTGGAATACAGAGGTTTCCCCACTATCGGAAAGCAGAGTGCTCTCTTGAGACCTTTCCGTAGTCGAAATGGCACAAAAGCAAAGAAGCAATCACCGTAGGCTGCATCTTGCTAACAGATACACAGAGTAAATGGAGGTAAAGCACAGATGCTCACAGACACAGTACAAAGCTCTTGCGGCTCAATGCTGGGTATTGTTCCCAGGGAAGGAGCTTGGCGGGGCCACGCTCACTGCTCAGGCACGAGCTGCCTCTGTAAGGGCTCGCTGCAAGACCAACGAACGCTGAATGCGATTTCTGCTTTTTTCCTAACAGTGAAAATCCTCTGTGGATTTCTTTCGGTTAGCAAGACAGGTACTAATGTGGGTCTTGCATGAAAACTAAGTGGCATAAAATGAACTTTTGAAAAGTAAGGGATACCTGTTTATATACAATGGAATATTATGAAGAAAATAAAGTGAATGAATTAGAACTGTCATCTTGTTTTGGAGGGAGTTCTCTTGTGTAACTATTAATTGAGAAAAGCACGAGTCCCAGCTGTGAACATGGTATTTCTAATTTTATAAAACATGGCGAAGTGTGTGTCTTTGTGAATAAACATACAATTCTATAAGCTAGCAGAAAGTTTTGCTGACATTGGTTACCTGCGGGAGTGATAAGGTGCAGTGGAGGGAAGATAAAGGTTGCAGATGAGCGAAATAAACGTGTTTGTGATTACAAAAAAAACACATAAAATATCCTATTTAGAAAAAAGTATATGTTAAGAGGCATTTGAATAGCTTTACTTCTTTTAAGTGTTAATCCCGTTTGCTGTATTTACATTCATGAGATGGAATCTGTCCCTGCTTATTTCTCCCGCTATATTCTGAATTTCTGTCCCTGATCATCTCAACCAAACACACTTATTCAAGGCTATACAGCATAAAAAAAGGTAAACTTTGTTTATATGTTTAATTTGTAGATGTGCATCTCTGCCATCAGCATAAATACCCATGTTTTTCTTTCCCAGAGCAGTTATGTCCCTGTGTTCAGAGCACAGTCAATTGCGTTGCAGGAGATCTTTGCTTTTTACTGGCTTTTGAATGGTGTTAAGAAAGTAAAATTATGCAATGGAGCAGAATCCAAGAGTCTACAAGTTGCTTGTTTTTTAATCATTTTTTTGATCATTTTCAACTTTTAATGTAAAAATGTTTTTAAAAATCTCGTTTTGAAGAAAGGAGGAATGGGAATAATGAGAAAAGGAGTGGATGTGTGAAAAGAGAGACCAACCAGCATGGGAGGCTGGCTGAGTCTGGGTTGTCAGGGAGTTCTTCCTGAGGAAGTGATCCTGGAGTCGAGACATTGATAAGGCAAGAGCGCTTTGAGCTGAAGAAGTGATGAATGCTAACATCATAAGGCAGGACCAACTTTACAAGTGGATATAATAAGAGAAAGAAAACCAGCGCATCTTGCCTGGTGTGTAGCTCCAGAAGAATGGGAGTCGTGAAGTTGGAGGGGTGGGCTTGGGACGAATCATGGAGGGTATTATATACGCTATGTGACAAGTTTAGACTTTATGAAAATTGACTGAGATGCCATTGAAAGATTCTAAGGAAAACCTGAGGTTTGAGCTGACTCACATTTTACAAGATGACTTTGTGATTTGTTTGAGTAGCAACGGGTAGATGAGTTAGGAGGTAACGTCTGTTGTCCAAATGGCTTGAAATGCTGTGATGCTTACACATGAAGAGGCCGGAAGATTGCTGTGATATCTCTCTGGAGGTTTTGTGTCCTTTGGGTTCTGACGATGGAATTGGGTTAGGACAAGATGTCGAGGGAGCAAACACTGCGAGAAATTCCAGATTTTTTCGCTTAAGCAATAGGATGGATGAGAGTGTCCTTCACCAATATGTGGAAGTGTTTCTAGAACGTGTAACCTTAACAGGTGTGTGTTTATGAACCTTCCCTAGAGTATAGACATTTTTGTGAAAGGAAGACCCTGAGGTGAAATGTGAAATCAATTTGGGAAAGATAAATTGGTGTTTTCAGCGCTAACTGCATACAAAAAAAGTAATGATGCTTTGTGTATTTTGGACTACCAGTGAAATACTTCTTCATGTATAATAAAATATAATTTAAAAAATAATATGGTTGTGATACAGTAAAGCTATAAAATAGTAACACCAGTGAAAAAAATAATACCTCTCACTAAAGGCTAGATATAATTGCTTGGCTAAACAGGCAAAAACCTGCTGGCAGTGCCCTGAGGCAATTCAGGAGATGAAACAAAAATTCTTCGCTGAGAAAAATCTTATAAGAGGAAGGTTATAGGCCGGACACCCTGGCCAGATCTGAAAGGTCATTTTCTTGACAAATTCAGGAAATATTTATGGAGGTCAGTGAGACACAAGCAGAAAACCATAAGGCTCCAGACTCAGAACAAAGACTTGCTCATCTGACACCTGAGCGGAGAAGGGCAGACTCTCCTCCCTCACCATGTACCCTCTGCTCATCTCTTCAGTGATTGCATTCTTTTCCTGTTTCTGGAAGATGCCTGCAGCCAGACGTCTGCTGTTATATACCATATAAACAGGCCTGATGTCCACTTTTGCAAAGGAATCTCTGGTTGACTGGTACAGAATCGCAAATCATTACTCTCTCAATTTTGATTTGATGGCAGTAAAGTCTTCCCTTTATTAGATCATTTTTTTCTAGGTCGTCTAACTTATCTTATTAGACCTTCAAATGGGAGGGGAATCTTGCTCCTGCAGTGAATGTAATAAACTGACAAAGTATTGACAATGCACAGAGGTCTGCAGGAATAGTATCTTCCTTACCTGGTGTCATTCCCGAAATCTCTAACCAGACTCACAGTCATGGAAACACTGCAGAGCATCAGTGAACATTCATTGCATCCCTCCTTCTCGCCTGACCTTGGGTAAACCAACATGATGAGACATTCTGATAAGGTTATTGATGAGTTGGAGACAGATGGGTAAGGCAAGTCCTTCAGCGTGTGATTTATGCTGTTAGTACACAGAGAAGGAACCCCCAGACCAGCTTTCACTGATGGTGTTGCCTAAACTTGAGGCTGAATGATGACTAAGAGTTAACTTGATGAACAGAGAAGGGAGTGCCTTCTTGGTAGAAGAATGAAAACGCAGGCAAAGCCATCCAGGCATAAGAGAACATGAAAGTGTCAGGAGTAAGCAAAAAAGATCTTGACTTTTTCAACATTTTAGGTATTAATGCATCTCCATTCCCAGGGGGGCATAGTCTTGATTTTTTTAAAAAAATGCTTCAGTGTATATATGTGTGTGTGTGTGTATGTATATTTTTGTTTCGTTTATATCTAATTGCTTACTATCAAACTAAGCTAAATTTCAGAGTTTTAGATTTACACACAAAAGTGTGTAACTCATTTTTTTCCTGATACTTTAGTGAGAGGAATACTATTTTTGAGGTGACATGATAAATATGGAAAACAAATGAATAGTAAGGAATATGATTCAATACATTAAAATTAGTTAAATCATTTTGGAAAAAATTCTTTAAAAACTAAAAGTAAAATGAATGCTATATGTGTTAACATCTTAATCACTAAAAAATAAAGGAAGTACATATTGGGTGAAATTATGATGAAGAAACTCTATAACACTGCAGCAGTTATGACTTTTGGCAAATTCCTACAGCTATAAATCACCAGGAGCACACCTGTAGTTGAAAATTTTCATTTACTATGTTTTGCAACATGGGAACACATATCTTGGAGTCCCTGGGATGTCTTAATAAGGAGAGTATTGGGAAGGACCTATTAGAAGATTCAGGATTATTGGCTGATTTGGGGACAGGAGGGTTTAAAGAAGTGGGGCTTTGCTCTGAATTGGAATTGAGGTAATACTATAATTGTGTGTCTTCATATACCTTATCTACAAGGAGAGAAAACTAAACCTTGACTAAAATGTAATTGGCAGAAAAGTAGTAATCATGCATATTAGTCAGATCAAATGATGTTTGATCATTTTTGTGACTTGGACAAAGTTTTTCCTGTGTTCATATACTTTTGTGGATTGGTCTTGTTTTTATTTGATCCGTCTTGGTCACTAAATGGCGCTCTGATACTAAAGTTTTGTGAAACTGCTTATTTTCAACAAGGAATACCAAGGCCTAGTCAATAGTACCAGGCAAGATTCTGAATATCTGATCACTTTCGAGTCGTGATCCTAATAGCAGGTAGTAAACTGGAGAAGATGGGTAAATATTACTGAACATTTCTAAGCTCCTCTTGGTTTGGAAGAATGCATAGACAAGTTTAAATGCTTATGTTAAAGTAAGTTAGTTTTTGTAAAGTATGAGGCAGGCAGAAGGTTGATATTCTTAATAAAGTAGTTTTACAAGTCAACATAGTAGCTACGTTGTTCAACAATAAAAAGAGAGGCTCAGTCAAGTCATAACAATCCTTTAATAAGGGTTATAGGGATTTCTGCGTGTGACTGATAAACTGTGTTATAAAATGTAATGATCTCAAGAAGTACTTTCCTTTTGATTCAGCAGTCCAGTTTCTAGGAATTTATCCAAAATAAGTAACCCACAAATACTCAAAAACATTCATACAAAATTAGTTGTCATAACATTGTAACCTCTGATTATGAAAAGTTTCAAATGTACAAGATTAGAAAACTATAATAAACTCTCATATACCCACAGTTCATCAAATATCAGTACTTTGCTAACTTTTATCTGTGCATATGCATCTTTGTTATTCCGTGGTATTTTGAAACACATCCCAGACAACACATCACTGAAGCAGTAGACTTTTCAGCATGCATCTCTAAGTTGTAAGGTCTTTAAAAAACAAAAAACACAACAAACACCATGTCATTACCATACCCCGACATTCTAGAAGTATTCATACTGTCTTTATAAATATTTAATAATCAGTTCATATGGAATTCATCCTATTTTTCAAAGTGCTGCCCATTCTCATAAGAATCTAAAGTCATCACCATTGTGGTTGTTACATCTTATAAGTCTCTTTCTTCCTATAACAGCACTCCTTTTTTTTTTTTTTAATGCCAATGATTTGTTGGAAAAACCAGGTTCTTTATTCCTGTAAGACTGTCCTTCATCCTGGATTTGGCCAATAGTTTCTGTGGGATGTCACTTAAATTGTTCCTTTACTCTTGTATTTCCTGTAAATTTGAAAAGATTTAGATGCTTGGTTAGATTTGAGACTAAACTTTTAGAATACTTCACAGGTGGTTCTGTAACATTTCTGTTGCTTCTCTGTTGCATGAAGTACAAAATGTCTGATTGTATCACCTTTAATGATGCTAACATTGGGAATTCCCTGGCAGTCCAGTGGTTAGGACTCTATGCTTCCACTACAGGGGGCACGGGTTTGGTCCCTGGTTGGGGAACTAAGATCCTGCAAGCCAAATAAAAAAAAAAATGATGCTAACATTGATTAATGTTCCAAGGTAGCAGGACCAGGACCATCATTTCCTCAACACTATGTCACCTAATGATTTAGCATTCTTTGATAATTGTTGTCTAGATCCATATGTCATTTAAGTATAATATTTATTTAATAGTTTAAATGTAAAACAACCTGAATTTAACCATAGAATATTGAATAAATTAATTGGTGTCCCATAGACTAGCACTATATAACTATTAAGAAAAAGTGTATATGTATATGTAAAATACATGGAAATATTCAACATTTTTGTAATTTTTTAAAAAGTCATAAAATCTTTGAATATAATCTATTTTCTTAGAAAATATTAAAAATCAACACGCTTGCTAGTACCTGATCTCCCAACCTTGCGTTCTTTGGTGTTACCAGTCCTCTAGATAATTTATTTATGCTGAATTACTTGCACTTGAGGAAAAGCTCTTAATATTCAATGTTGGTCAAATGTCAAACGCTACAGTAGCTAGATATCTATTCACTAAGTGATGTTGGAAAGGAAGTGTCATTTACACAGTGAAATTAAATGAGTGCCGAGTAAACAGTGTCACATATTGTTATGATACTGGAGTCTCACAGAGTATTGATTTTGCAGTTCACTGTCACCTACTAGAAGTTAATTATTTTAACTTAGGGTTTAGAGAATGCAGAATAATACTACATGAATCCCTCTAGTAGGAGGTAGAAAAAACAAGTGTCTGAGTAATAATTGTAGTAATTGCTCTCTATAAGAAACTGCTGAATATTGCATGAAACATAATTGTGATTGTGTAACTATTAATATAATTCCATTTGATGAGGGTATATGTCTCACTTAAATTTCTTAATGATTCAAGAAATAAAAACTAGTTTTTGAGAAATAGGTCTCCTTTAGAATAAGAATGTGTAACAAATAATTTAATTACAATATTTGATATAAAATTCATATCTAGGAATATTGAATAAAGAAAACTCCCGCTGTGTTAAGTGTAGCAGGACAAACATGCAGCTGTTACCATGGATTAAGGAAAGCTCAAATCATTGTTACCAATCTACGTCTATACCCAATTAACGTTATATTAAACCTGATATTTTTAGGGACATAGAGCAGAGGAATTGATATCATGAAATAATGAACAAAACAACTGCCTTTTTGGGTTAAAGTTGAAGCAAATCTTATCACTTTTTGTGAGAATAAATGGGAACTTTGGGGTTCCTGCAGTCTCTTCCTTATTTAAAAGCGTAATAATGTGCCTTCTAGGGCTTGGAGTCGCACAGGAAGGGTCACCATGCAGGATCTCATCCTTGGATAGGTCCATTCAATCTGAAGAGAATCGCCTTGGCCTTGGCCGGAAAGAAAATGTTTCTTACAGAGACAGACTAAGTCAGTGTTCTGACTGTGGCTGTCAGGCTACCAAAGTCATTGTTTTTAACCATTGAATTTTTCAAATAACTCAGCCCGCCATGATTCCATGCTACCCAGAAAACTGATTTTTATTACTGTTCCAGGTTTTTTCAGGGTCAGAGACTACCCTTGCTCAGGGGGCATGCTTGTATAAACAGGTTAATAGTCCTGTATCTACAAAGCAATAAGCTGATGGGTGTGCTGATTTTTTCCCAATAGTCTTTGTGAGTCGGGGTACTGTGTCTATGTCCAGGAGATCACCCTTAGCCTGACCCTGACCCTTGGATAGCTTAACCATCAGATGTCTGAGTCTACAGAGCAGACATCTAGTCTGTTGATGTGGTAATCCAGCTCTGGTAGGGTAGCCAGTTTCCTAGATAGAGCTTTCCAGCTCACGGGGATGGGTGGGTTTCAACTTGTGTTGAGACGTTGATCCCTCAGCTCTTAGAAGCAACCAGGGCAGCCTGAGCTTTGGATGGTGAGCTGCCTTCTCTATCCTCCTGGGTGTTGTACATATTCTCTCTTTCTATTTAAGCCAAGGCGTGTAGAAGTTGTTTGACAAAAACTTTTCAAAAATATATACTTACAAGTCATCACACTACGATAGTGAAGTAATGTGGCACTATTCATTCTTCATATTATTTCAAAAGTGCAAATATGTATGGACAATATTAGTAACCAGCACTAAGGTAACTTCACCCAACTTAAGAAATGAAACATCAGAATTACAGTTGAAGCCCTACTTCTACCCCTTTGCCATCTCGATCTCCTCCGAAATATATCCTTACAACTAAACACTCTCCTGTATTTTTCATTCCTTTGTGTGATTTTAAACTGTTGTAACGTATAGATGCCTTTATAACCATTTAATATTGTTCTGTATGTTTTAAAACTTTATACAAATGTCATTAAGTCATTCAGAAATCAGCTTTTATTTTGCTCACTGCTATGGTTTTGATATTTATTCATGTTGATGGTTAAAGACTTAGTTAACTTATTTCACTTGTATAACATTGCATGGCATGCATATAAAATTTAGTCATTGTTCTATGGTTACTTCACCGGTTACTAATGTTTTATTTTAAACCATGCTCCAGCAAATACTTGTGTATATATTTATATATTTTTGTATATTTTTCCATATATCTATGGTTGGGTCTTAGGGCATGTTCACCTCCAAACTTACTAGGTGTAGTCTAATGACTTTTTAGAGTGACTCTTGCAGTCATTTCTTCCTCTAGTAGTGTTTGAATGTCCCCACTTCCTTCTGTCTTGTCAGTACTATTATAGTCAGGTGTTTAGATATTTGCTAATCAAGTGAGTGGAAAATGTAATTTTGTTTTAATTTGTTTATCTTGACTGCTAATGAGGTAGAATACATACTCATATTGCTAATGGGCATTAAGATTTCCTCTTCTGGAATTACCTATTTTTCTTTTTTCTCTTTTCCATTTCAAATTTTTGGGGGGATAAATTGATCTCTTATGAATTTATGGACATGAATTCTTTGTCATTCAAATGTAGTATGAATATCTTCTTGAAAGCTGAAACTTCTCTATGTTAATAGTTCTTTTTGTGTCAAATGGAAGATGTGATTTTATACTTTGTGTGTATGTGTGTGTGTGGGAGTGTTTTGTCTTCCTACATTGATATTTCTCTAAAAGATTAAGCATTTTGCTTCTCCCGTTATGTGCGGGGTCAGAGGTAACCCTTAACAGACTGAGTCTGTAGTTAGGAAGTGGTTCTTGGACACTTAGCCCTAAGCTTCTTTCTCTCAATATATCAGTCATTCTGAGAGCTTTCCAGTGTTCATAAATAAATTTATTCCTCCTTAAACTAATGTAAATTACGTATTGTGTAACTAAGAATGCTCACCAATAAATATAGCTTGCTAATAAAACTCTCTTTGAGGGAATGCCATAGACCTTGTTCTTTGAGAGTCTTGTCTTTTCCCGACCCTTTGCTCTCTCATATACATTCTGCAATCTGCTTGCCAAGTTCCTACAAAAATCTCTATTGGAATATTTATTAAATTTTCATTGAACAAATGATATTAAGGGGGAAAATTGGACTTCTTTTTGGTATTGAGTCTTCCATTGGTGAAACTTGATTTATTTAGACCTTGGTTAATATTTTTGAATAATAACTTATACTTTTTTTCCAGATTTTGAGTGTTTAATTTATTTTTATGTGATCTTAATCACATGAAAGATAATGTGATTATTTTAAAGCTTTGCTTTTCAAAGAGAATTTATCTTTATCCTCAGTGAGTATTACATTTTATTCAATACATGTTAGAGCTCTATTGGCATAACATACAGTTTTTCATCTTTGACCTTTTATTTTGGTGAATAATAATAGAGATTTTAGTATTAATAAAATTGTATCTCTAGCATGGGTCATGAGTTCATGATATTGTGTCATTTTCAAAACTTGTTGGATTTGGTTGTTATTTCTTTCGGGTATGCTGTATCTGTGTTCATTAGTGAAATTGATTCTTATTTTTTTCCTATTAATCTAATTTTTCATTTTGACACTGGAGTTACATTTGCCTCAACAAGAGCAAGAAGAATTCCATCTTCTTCCTGGGTATAGTTTTGGAAAGGCGGGTGTCACCTTTTCCTGCAAAACCATCTGGGTCTGTCTGTCTCTTTCATTCTCTCTCGCTCTCTCTTGCAAGAAAGCTATACTTTTCAACCATTAATTCAATTGTAATTATAGAAATATTCAGATTACTTTTTACTTGATTGAGTGTGGACATATATTTGATACATTTTGGCATATTTCTGTAGGAAATTACTCTGATCATCTAACTTTTCAAATGCGCTGGCCTAAAGATGTTTTTTATTAAAAGTCTGTAAAAATTTGTCTAATATCTACTATAACTGTAGTTATTCTGTATGTCTCATAACTTTTTTAAAAGTCTTGTCTGAGGTTTGTCTAGTTTATTATTTTTTCCCAAATAAACAAAGATACAGCATTTTTAATACTCTCTATTCTTTTGTGTAATTTCTGCTCACGTTCACATTTACCAATTTTTTTCTTCCAATTTCGTAATGTTATCAAACTTCTTATGTTAAATATTTAGGCAATAATTTTCAGCACTTCTTTCAAATAAATCATTCTAAAAATAGATAAGGCTCAAAGATTCCCAAAAAGTGCCACTTGAACTACATCTGAAGTTTTGATAGTACTTATATAAGTTTGAAATATATTATAATACCATTAAGACGTCTTTGATGGAAAAGGTATTTAGAAACGTGTTTATTGGTGTGACCAAGTATTTATGTGTCTTAACTCCCAAATCTTTACATTTTGATTGATCTTACTTGTTAGTTAGTTCTCTTTCAGTAAACATTTTATTGAAGTATAACATGGAAAATTGCTCAAATCACAAGGGTATGGCTTATTAACATTTTATTGTATTCTATTTTATTGGGGTATAGTTGTTTTACAATGTTGTTAGTTTCTACTGTACAGTGGAGTTCCCTGTGCTCTACAGCAGGTTCTCACTAGTTATCTATTTTATACATAGTAGTGCGTATATGTCAATCCCAATCTCCCAGTTCATCCCACCCGCCACTTCCCCCCCTTGGTGTCCATATGTTTTTTCTCTACATCTGTCTCTCTATTTCTGCCATGTAAACTGGTTCTTAAAGTGAACCTATCTATGTATCTAGCACTCAGATCAAGGGAAAAAAAAAACAACACGATTAGATCATGGTCTCAGAAAATGTTCTCCTGTTGCTTCTTGTCATGTCATAGTCACTGTCTTGACTAGAGCCTGCTTTTGAGTTTGGTATACGTAGATAACATAGTATGTGTTTTATCCTATTTTCCTATCTTTTAATGTTGTTTCTTGAATGTGTAGAACAGTTATTTTAAAGTTTGCTTCCAGTGTCTGCGTGAATTATTGAGATGCTTCTAATATCTTTTGTTTTCCTTTTTGATTTTGGTCATATGGTCTTGTTCCTAGCAAAGTCTAATAAGTTTTGACTGAGTGCAGGTCAGTTTGAATTAAAACTATGGGAGGTCCTGATGACATTATGTTTGACCAGAGGCAATCCACCATTTCTCTGCTTGTTGGTATGGAGCTGATTATCTAAACTACCTCATGGGACTAAGCAAGTTTGAAGTTAATTTCCTCCCTCCCTCCCCGACCTCTGCTTTGACTCCTCTGGTGTAACGCTATATTTTGGACTTTAAACTGAGTTACTGGTAGGCTTTTCTCTTTTGATCATTTCTCTGCTTTGATCAGCATAGCTCCGTTGCATCAAGAATTTCTGCTTAGCATTTTATGGTCTTGCTCTCTGTAACTTCAGACTTTGACAGATATCTTCAGGGAAAACTCGTTGTATTTCAGGACCAGTTTTCTATCACACCCAACTCAAAGGGAATTTATTCCCACGTGACTCCTATCTCATCTCTCCTGCTCCGGGAAACAGCCAGAAAGGACTTAATGACTGTCCTATTCACCTGTCCTGGCCCTTTCCCTAAAACACGTTGAGATACTTGAAATCTTGTACTTTGCCCACATTTGACAAATATATTCCAGGGAAAGGTGAATTCACTTCTCTGTGGTTCTCTGCTCTCCAGAATCTTGGATCTTCTAGACTGTTCTTCTACTCTGTGATGCCTACAATAGATTTTCCCCATATTTTTCAGTTCCCCTTGGTGAAGAAATTATTCAGACATAAGCTACTCCATTTTCTCCAAATCAGAAGTGATAAGAAAATGTGTTCCATATTGTCCTGAAATTTTGAGGTTTTTATGAAAGTTTCCCTATAGATATTAGATGATTCGTTTTTTTTTTCTTTTTTTCTGTGTGTTTACAGTGAGAGTATATTTTCTAGCTCTTAGGTAGAGGGTTCTATAAATATAATCATAGGACTCCTCTCTCTTTAGTATACCGTTTTTTCAGAAAGGTGAAATTGTTATCCTCTGTGTTTGAACAGTTTTATCACAGACTATGCCATGTTAGTTGAGAGTTGTTATATCTTCCTTGTGAGACGAAAAATTTTATTGGATAGTGATCTTGTCTTCTTCCTGTAAATGATTTTTCACTTCATGCCTACATTACCTGACTTTGGTAAAGTGAAACCAGTTACTTTTTGGGTGTAATGCTTTTTCCATACTTTCACTCTCAGAATTTGTGATGCCTTATGATTTAGGTATATCTCTTATTAACAGTACGCACTGAGATTGTGTTTTTGCTGTTTTTCTTTACAAGTGAGCAAACGCATTGGAGGAAAGACTGGTACATGGTAAAGGGGCACCACTCAGCATAGTCAGGATAGACTTCTTGGTGGACGCAGCATTTGGACTCCAAGAATGAAAGGGAGGGAAGAATGTTCTAGGCTGAGGGAAGAGCCTCTGCAGAGGACCAAGGAAGGAAACACTGGTGCCTGTTAGGAACTGAGATCAGCTCAGCTCTGATCCTGAGATCAGATCCTTCTGATCTCTGATCCTTCCTACATCCTAGCAGGGTGACCTTGACCAAGTCCCTTTCCCTCTATGGGCCTCAGTTTCTTCTCTGTAAAATGGGAGCAACAATGTCCAATTCACGTTAATGGAAAACTGATAAAATCTAATATGGTTTCCAGTTAACAATATTAATTTTAATTTCCAGATTTTGACCATTGTAATCATGTTATATAACATAGTAACATTAGGAGAATCTAGATGAGGAGTGAATGAATACTCTTGGTGTTATTTTTACAATTTTTCTATAAGCTAAAAATAAAAGTTCAAAATCCAAAAGTTAAAAAAAATAAAGCGTATCTGTCCAAATGTAAATGCCCCAGAGAAAGGGAAGGGTGTCCAATACTTAAGCTGTGTGTTCTTGAACCTTTATAGAGCCCTGGGAAGTGGCCATTGTTCCTCTCATTTTACAGAGGAGACTTAAAGCTAAGAAAGTATCCCTCAATTTCTGATTTCCCAAGGTTTTTGTTTTTGTTTTTAATGAATGAATGTTGGATTTTGTTAAAGGCTTTCTCAGTAATATGAAGATTATTGATAATCATGTGACATACTTTCTTAGATGTATTCATAGTATGTAATATTGATAGATTGATTTCCAAACATTGAACCAACCTTGAGTTCTTAGAATAGATTGCCACTGGTTATGGCATGTTATTTTGCTATTGTGATACTAGATTCCTCTTGCTAATATTTTATTCGATTTTTTGTATCAATATCCATAAGTATATTGGTTAAGAATTCCTTTTGAACTACCTTTAGTTGTACTATTTCTGTTTGTATCAGTGTTATACTTCCTAAAAGGAGAACTTTCCACTCTTTTCAATGTAGACGAATAATTTATAGAACATTTTTAAGCTATGTAGTTTTTAAAGATTTACTAGAATTCTGTGAGGTCAGCTGGATCTGGTGAATTTTGTGGGAGCAGTTCCTCAATAAATTTATTTCTTCTACAAAAATTCGATTGTTTCAACGTTATAACATTTATTTATTTTTAATCTCGTGGTCCTTTACACTCTATGCTTATACCTAATATTTAAGAGCTCTCTGAGAGAATTTTTTGAAAACTCAGCTGTGGGGTCATCTCAAAATCAAATTTTCCTTTTAATTCTGCCATGAGCAAAGGTTTACTAACAGGTTACTACTTTTGTGTAACTTTTTGTTCACTTTAGTTTGTATTATTATAACTAAATTCAAGGCTGGTTTTAAGAGTTGTACTTTATGAGTTCCAGCTCTTAACACCTGGCCAGAAGATAACTCAAGGTATCGTCTCCCATTCATGTGGCCCTTAAAACCCAAAGTCCGTGATTACTGAAAGTAACTGCCACCCCGTACCCTGTTCCCAGCCCGTGTTCACCCCCTGCCCCGGGAGCGCCAGCCTCAGTTCACACTTACTACCATTGCTTGTACTTTCATCTTTCTTCTCTGCTCCTTTGTATCTTCCCTGATTTTCATTTGAGTTCAGCTCATTGCACCTGATCAAGCTATTTTACTTGTAGGAGGATTTTTTTGGGGGGGTGGAGCGGGGTGGGGAACCAGTTCCTCCATATTAATTGAAATTGAAGTCTCACTTTGTTTTTTAAATGAAAGCTATATCACATTGTAATTACCGCTATATCACATTGTAATTACCACATTACATAAGATTTTCAGAAGGTTTCATAAGCTGTTTTTGATTACAGCAATGGAAATAACATAATTTTTCTTCTTTTATGCTATCCTGAGCCAGAAAAAAAATGTATGCTTTACTTTCTAAGATATGTTTCTAGGAGAGTAATATTCCAATAGTGAATTAATATACTGTTTTAAAAAATTAACATATAATGAATTTCAGATAAAATATCTAAATTGAAAAAATACATTTATTATAGAATTCTTGCCTGAGTGATGGAGTATTAGGCAGAATATAATAGTATTAATGCAACTTTCTGTTTTTATAAAAGTTATACCATTTTATTTAGATAATTTTATGTAAATTAAAAAAAATCAACCTCTTTTTTCCCCTACTGTTTGACCTGGATTTATAAAGAAAAAATAAGAGAATTGTTATATAACAATATCATGAAAATGTTGATCTGTTTTGGTTAGATCTGTAATGATTTAACAAAATATTTTATAGAAAAATGCAAAGCATTTTCAGAGAATGAGCTTTCTCTATGATGAAAACCAGTATTGATGGGTGTGCTAAACCAAGATTGGAATCACCAGTTGACTGAATATACATGACTTTTTAAAAAGGATTTTATGGAATTCTTGAAATGAGTAGCTTGCTAAATAGCAAAAAGTTTGAGAAAAATTAAAAATTTTGTGTATCTTAAGACAATCACGTATTTTACATCAGATGACTCTTCTCTCATTTGTCATTTTTTACCAAATGCATCAGTGATTCTTCTGGAAACAGGATTCCATTCTTTGACTCCCAACTTAACAGAAAAAAATGAAAAGTTAAATACATCGTGCTAAATATATATCCTTGTATGATGCCTTAGTCTGTTGGTTATTATCTCAATAAGTCAACTTTTTTTTGATATTTGTGTCATTAAGTTTTCAGACTTTTTCCCCAAATTGTAGGTGGTATGTGGATATATATCAATATATTTGTCTATAAATTATGTGTAGCTAGATTAGATACATATTGATAGGAAAATGTAGATAGATATATTTTAGCTAAAGCTGCACAATCTTACTAACTTTTAGCTGAGTAATACATTAGCTGGAAGATACCTAGAAAGACTGCCCAAATAGGAAAAATTAATCTGTATAGCCTGAAATGATAGCTGAAAAGCTCATTTTTAGTTCATTGAGGTTTCCGTTTTAGTTGATAAGCCTATTTAGATCCACTTGGTTAGCTGTAACAGAAAAGTAATATTCATATACATCAGGCATGGTCTTTAAATAAGATAAGATACAAAAATCTATAAATAGCTTGGAAAGTAATATTAATGCTGAGTCTAGCGCTATGAATAAGAAACATTAAGCATCAGCTCAACCTTTACAAATGCTTTGCTACAGTGCTTCTCATATATACCTGTAATAATAACACAGAAGAGTTTCCAATTAAGTTATGTTGGTTTTATTAAGAAATGAATTGATTCTGAATTCATTAATTTAATAAACATTAAAATAAGAATGAGGTCTCCGCTAAATTGCACAGTCAGTAATAATAACCGACAGACATTTTGCATTTAAACAACTAAGTGATGCTTTTTAAGTGGTGAGAGAAGTGGGCTCAGTGGAGCAATTACTTGGATACTAACCTTTTTTTTATAACAAAGTGGTATGAGAAAATAGGCAATAATTAAGTGTTCGAATACACTTTAAAAGTTTTTAACTACAGACAGTTTTAAAATTGCAGCTATCCTGCAGCATAATATCTAATTTAACACAGCTGCTAAAGATAAATGATTTTTCATGATCAAATTATATGAGGATGAATCATTTTATACTCTATAAGTGGTGAGCTGGATAATTCAATAAGTCCATTTGCTATGGTTGACTTCTTTTCACGAGTAGAGTTTCTATAATGAGGAAGGCAGTTTTGTCAAAACAGCTGCGAAACAGCAATAGCATTAAAAAATGAATCAGGAAATTAATTAAACATTCTCTGGATGTAAAACATGTTACATACTGGAAAATGTAAGTAGTTTGGCAATCTCTGTAATATTTTCATCAAAGCACTGTAGGAAACAATACAAATATGACACCTTTTTTTTGCCAGTATAAGCTGCTTTATAAGGAGACCATCCTATTGAAAAGTTTTTATTTGCAGCAAATGACAGTTTTTTATTGCTTCTTATTAAAAGTATCCAAATGCTAAAATCATATTTTCATTGTTACTGTGAATTAAATTATTAAGAATATGTTGTCCAAGCCACCTAGTCTCCATTTCCTATTTTACTGTTTCCCTTTGACATACCCTAGTAAGTTTTTCCAAAAGTATACCCAAGAAATACACTCATCATAGAGACTGGCTATTTTTATCTACTTGCAAATGTTATTATATATGTATGTATATATTTAGGCTTGTGAGATAATTAACAGATATTGATTTATATTTGCACATCACCCACATAGATGGCATATTTGTCTTCTTTCTTAAGTAAAATGTCTAGCTGCGGTGAGTATCCTGCATTTTATTGCCTTAATTTTTTTTTCACATCTTTATTGGAGTATAATTGCTTTACAGTGTTGTGTTAGTTTCTGCTGTACAACAAAGTGAATCAGCTATATGTATACATATATCCCCATATTCCCTCCCTCGTGAGCCTCCCTCCCACCCTCCCTATCCCACTCCTCTAGGTGGTCACAAATCATCGAGCTGATCTCCCTGTTCTATGCGGCTGCTTCCCACAAGCCATCCATTTTACATTTGGTAGCGTATACATGTCAGTTCTACTCTCTCACTTCGTCCCAGCCTCCCCTTCCCTGCCCACCCCCGTGTCCTCAAATTCATCTCTACATCTGAGTCTTTATTCCTGACCTGCCACTAGGTTCATCAGTACCGTTTTTTTAGATTATGCATTAGCAGACGATACTTGTTTTTCTCTTTCTGACTTACTTCACTCTGTATGACAGACTCTAGGTCCATCCACCTCACTACAAATAACTCAGTTTCATTCCCTTCTATGGCTGAGTAATATTCCATTGTATATATGTGCCACATCTTCTTTATCCATTCATCTGTCGATGGACGTTTAGGTTGCTTCCATGTCCTGGCTATTGTAAATAGAGCTGCAGTGAACATTGTGGTACATGACTCTTTTTGAATTATGGTTTCCTCAGGGTATATATGCCCAGTGATCGGATTGCTGGGTCATATGATAGTTCTATTTTTAGTTTTTTAAGGAACCTCCATACTGTTCTCCATAGTGGCTGTATCAATTTACATTCCCATCAACAGTGCAAGAGGGTTCCCTTTTCTCCACACCCTCTCCAGCATTTATTGTTTGTAGATTTTTTGATGATGGCCATTCTGACCGGTATGAGGTGATACCTCGCTGTGGTTTTGATTTGCATTTCTCTCATGATTAGTGATGTTGAGCAGCTTTTCATGTGTTTGTTGGATTGCCTTAATTTTTACAGGATACTCCTCAGGGTTAGCCTTCATATTTAGGTGATCTGCATGCTTTGTAAATATCTTTAAGTTATTCCTATTAATTTTGAGGATTTTTGTTCTAAATGTAGTAAAGCATAATACATTCTATATTTGGAGATGGGACAATGATTATCAGCCTTTTGGTTAAATAAATTTTATTCATTGGAGCCTTTTGTTTTCTTTCTTTTTGGGCCCACTTCATGCTAGCATGTGTGAAAATTCTAGTCCATAAAGTTAACTGGAAATACTCTAGGCCAAATTACCCTGTTTAGTAGATTAACGTATATTCAGCCAAGTTTCCCCCTTGCCTTATCTACATGGGAGGGTTGTTATATCCTCCATCCAAGTTGGGTTTGGGTTTGGGTTTGGGTTTGGTCATGAGACTTGCTTTGGTCAACAGGATGTTAACAGACATGATACAAGAGGCGGTTTGAAATACACTTGCATGTTTGTGATTCTGCTGTGCAATGAAAAGAGCTTCTCTCAAGTGTCCTGGGCCCTAGAATAAACTCATAGGAGTAGGAGTGAGTGCACTTGGAGGGAGAGGCCAAGTCTAGCTGGACGTCCAGTTTGAAGCAGGATTGCCCGGCATAGCCTAGCCCAGCTCAGCTAATCTCCAGCTGACCCGCGGATGCGCGAGCTGGAATAAGCAGTCGTTTGGTTCCATACCTCTGAGTATTGCGGGGGGTTGTTACGATGTGGTTTCATGGAAACAGTTGGCTGGTACATCCTGGCTCTGGCCCCATCTGGTTACAAAACAAATTCAGCAGCTTGGTCTCTTCCCACATGTGCTCTTAGTATTTCAGAGAATCTCATGAGGCGGTTGTAAAAGTGTTGATGCCTTTCTGACAGGTGTTAATCTCTGTCACCCTTTGTAACATCGAGGCTGCTCTTCTCCCCAGGGAATTAGATGTCAGTGATTCTCTGCGCTCTGGGTTTCACCCTCTGAGTCATCTTGATTAAAAAAAACATGAAAAACACAAAAAACTAATAAACGTTGAAGGTGCCTCATTCATGTTTGAATTCCTCGAACTCAGCACCACACGTTTTCCGCATATAAGCTCAGGATGGGTTAATAGCTTCAGCACGGAGTGCAGTAAATCAGGTGCAGGAACGGGCCCACCAGCCAGTGCTGCGTCTGGAGTGAGAGAAAACTTCCTCTGTAAAACCTCGTCTTGGGCCTTGAAACCAGGGCTTGGGTCCAAGTACAGTTTCAAGAGTGTGTGGCTTAGGGTGAGGCTATTAACTTTGATGTACCTCCATTTTTTCCCCCTTTTTAAAAGGGGGTTGATAATAGTTCCCGTTTCATGTGGGTTTTTTTTTTTTTTTTTTGCGTGGGGTGGGGGCAGGAGCCGGGGGAATTAATATATGAAAACCGCTTAGACTCATTCTTAGTACAGAGTAAGTACTGCATCGGCGCTGGCGATCATCGCAGGCACTGCTGTTTCCAAGTAGAGAGGGACACACTGCCAACACAGCATTTAGCCGCTGCAAACAGATAGTCTCATAAAGGTTACTTCCCTATTGCTGATGCCTCTTATTCTAACTGTATCTCTACTAGTCAGAGGCAAAGACCTAATTCATTAAAGAAAAATTACAATAAATCTAAGTTGTGTTTTTTTTTTTAACCTTTAATCCAAGGCTGAAGAGTTTCTAGGGACTGTAGAATCTCTCAGAGCAAAAATCTTTAAACTGATGATAAAAAAAACCTCTTCTGGGGAATTTATTTCTAGGTCTATGTGTACTGCTTCCTAACATCTGCGAAGAATGTGTCTGAGGTCTTTCAATTTTCCCTTTCACCTCTGTTCTCCAACAACCCTATTTGTCCTACTTCATAAAAGCACAGCTTTTTTTGTTCCCCTTCTGAATCCTATAATAGTGCACTTTTCTGGAGGGTAAAATCCTTCAGGAACCGGTGAAAGACAATATAAGAATGCTTTGCTCTTAAGGCACGTCTTGAAAGCAGAACAGAGTTTCTTGAAAGCAAAACGAAAACTTTTTATAGAGGATAGCACTCATCTCATTAGGCAAAAAATACTGGAAACTCTCAAGTCCCCCTCTTTCAAAATTATCTATCTCTGTCATCTATATAGTATGTATGTATCTGTCATCTATTTATTTACCATCTATTGTCTGTACATACCTAAGAGTTAGATATAAACTGAATGGTAGGCTGAATAATGGTCCCCAAAGATGGCAGAGTAAAATGTGTCTCCCAGGAAATCTGTTGCAGAGGCACTGGTGTCATAAGAAAAGATTTTGAGACAAGTTTGCACTGGGAATTAGAAAATCTAGGACTTCCGGGGAACTCAAATTGGAGCGCAATCCCAAAACATTTAGAGGAGATCAACCAGCATTGTAGTACCTGAAAGTACATTTCAGTGATGGGGGAGTCGTAGCAAGGATGTAAAAAAATGGGTCTACACAGGGCATACGTTCCTGGGAAAACCATTTAGTGTAAGAAACAGTAAATGAACAGTATTTCTCAAGGCTTCCTCCCACCAACCTCTTTTTTCCCTCTGTCTTCTCCCAGTCATTTCCACCTCAGCAGAAGTAACCCCTCCTGGACTTTTAATCCCTTCAATGATTTCACTTCCATTTTAACTTCATATAAATGCACTAATACACTAATTTTACCTTTTTGTCTTATTTTCTCAATAATAAGTTTTTGACATCTATCCATGATTTTGCATACATTTCTTCTCAAGTATAATGCCCTAACTATAAAATGTATATAAGAGTGATCTTTTTATATCACAGGAATATATTAATATTGCTAATACTTTTATAGAAAGATTAATTGCAAGTATCAGGGAGGCAGAGGGAAAAACAAAGAATACTGAAGCCAGAACAGGACACCTAGTTACCTTTCTGACTTTGCACCATCATAGGTACATGATTATGGACCATTATATTACCAAACCTCAGTAATTAATATTCTTTTTTTTTTTGGCCATGGCTCACGGGCCCAGCCGCTCTGCGGCATGTGGGATGTGGAATCTTCCCGGACCAGGGCACGAACCCACGTCCCCTGCATTGGCAGGCGGACTCTCAACCACTGCGCCACCAGGGAAGCCCTAATATTCTTTTCAGTTTGCTTTTTTGTATCCTAATTCAGCTTGCAAGATGAAGTCTACATCTCATTGAGCTATACATATTTTATCGTTCTTTATTTCTGTGGCGCTAGGGACTTCAAACCTGAATGAATCTTGTTCAGTTTGTATTCTCATCATATATCCTAAGTGACTTGTAAATTAGCAAAGCAAAAGCAAACTTAGAGGCTTACCTTACGATAAATTATACTCATAATAACAACTGGTTAGATCAGAAGTTTTTGACTATCACTTTAAAGCAAAGAAAAAAAATTCTAGTAAGTGCTGAAGCATCGCTTATGAACTCCACAAGCAAAGATAGCCGCTTGCTTCGTTTTGTCTTAGATTTGCTTTGATCTTTCTGTCTTCTTTCCTTTCTAACGTGTGTTCCTTTATTCTTTATTCATTGAGCATTTAGTGCACACTTCCCAGACGTCAAGCCCACTACCAACAGGTAGGGATGCCAGTGAGGCAAGATGTCGTGGAGATCACAGTGGAATGAAAGAGACAGATAAATAAGCAAAGAGCCCGCAGGGGCTGTGATAAAACTCTAAATTAAAGATGGAGCCATTTTAGACTCTGCTTTTAACCTGTTTACTTTTCAGGATCTTAAAAGCGATAAACCATTGAAATCTTTTAAGAACAATGAAAGCACACGAAAGTGTATTAAGCACCTACCGTGTGCCAGAGACCCTCCCAGACATTGATTATGATAGCTGATAGGTTATAAGGAAATATTAACTCCCATCTCTGTTGAAAGGTTATATTGGTCTTAGCCATTGATTTTTAGCTTGGCCGTGTGACTGCCATTATTCAATGAAATGTTGGCAGAAATGACATTGTCCCACTTTCAAGACTCAGCGGGCGCCTACATTTCCATTCAAGCCTTTGGAAGCTTCTGACGTCTGCCATGAGGAATGTGCTATCCAGGTAGCCGTTTTCCCTCTAGCCAGGTCCGCAGAATGAGATGGACGGAACAGAGCTGCTCCAGCCTCCTGCAGATTCACAACCCGTAAGGGAGGTGCCCAGTCTAACTCAAATCAGCATGAGAACAGATACTACTCAGACTCTGCATGTGACTGTTCAACGGGAAAGCTCACACAAAGATGTACATGGCCCCTGTATTCAGAGTGAACATTCTGATTTTTCATATAATGTGGGAGAAATTTGCCCTGGAGTCATATAGGAGTTGACACATGAGCTGAATCTAAAGGAAAAGTAGCCCGTCAGGGAAGAACAGCTTGGGGTGAATTAAATTGAGTGGGATTACAAAAGTGTTCCTAACAGAGGGACCAGCCTCTGCAAAGAATTATGAAAAACAGTCTATTTCCAGGGAGCTTCAAGCTGTTCAGTGATGCTGGCCTAAGACAAGGACGAGCGAGAGATAAGGCTGAGAGACAGTGAACAAAGAGTTGAAAGATCTTCTAGCTGTCCCATCACTGCGATTCAGCATCATCACCATCTGTTTCTCCCCTCACATTTCTTTTCACAGAATGTTTTAAAGAAAACCACATACAAAGTCTCAGTTCACCTAGATAAATTCTGGCTTTAATCATGGAAATTATGAGAATGTCTAATGATACTTCCGGAACTGAACTTCTGGGACTATGAACACAATTGTGGGAAGGTTTATACCACGCCCCCTGCCAAAACTAACGTGTTTTTGAAAAAGTATACTGGTGCATAATTCATTTGACTTGATCAAGCTTTTGATATACTCAAATAATTGTTCAGTTTATCTAAACATACAATTTTGACTCCTGATTCCATTTTCTGTGATTGCTTCGTAGTTTAATATATGCGCTCACATAAAATGCTCCCGTAAGTGTAAATGAAGTCATAGAACTCTGGTGTTGCCTCATTGTACTCTGCACAGAAGGGCAGATGCAGTTCTGTAATTTTCGTTCTCAGCACTAAAATTACAAAACTTACTCTAAGCCCAATAATGTGAACCCCCCAAATGTTTATGTAAATGTATGTAAGGGCAATTTTCTAGATGGGGTATCTAAAATTTTCATCCAGTGAGATTTTAAAAAATGCTTCTTTTCCTGTTACTTTTGCTTCTATTTAATCTCTGACTGGCACCTACTCTAGTATGCTTGTGTCAACATGTTTTGAGTAACAAAATGCAATATAAATGTTAAAAATTCCGGCTATTTGTAGCCAATATGTACCTCTCCTTTTAAGTTTTTCTAGGTAAGAATTCCATATGTTTATACACTTTGAGCTGTTCAGAAATGTGTCAATGACAATGAAAATACATGCATAGGAGGAAGCTTCCTTCAGCAATGACTTTGCTGCCAACTGTGCATGTGAAAAAAATGGAAAAGCTATTTCGCTATTTATGGTGGTAAGATCTTCATCCCACTGTACTAGGTGATATATATTTTTAATTATGAGACTGCTGAAATGAGACTGCAATTTTAGGTAATTAGGCATAACTCGAGGTTGTCGTGGGTGGTTGTTATAATTCAAGAAATAGAGGCCAGAAGGCTTTCCCTCGAGGGGAACATTCAAACCTTGTTTACAGGCTGTAGGATAGTAGAAAGCGAATGAGGGACATGAATGCACTTGCTTGTATACACATATAATTTTAAAAAACTTTTTGTTTCAAACTAATGTTAGACTTTAAGAAAAGTTGCAGAAACCATATGGGAAGTTGCCTCGCATACTTCATCTTATTCCCTAATGACACTATTTTATGTAACCATAGTACAAGTATCAAGAAAAGAACCTCGACATTGGTACTTTTTCATTAACTATAGTATAGACCTCGTTCTGATTTCACCATTGTTTTTCAGTTATGTTCTTTACATCTAAGGACTACAGGAGTATCACTGAAGATGCGCTATTGTGTATAATTTCTTCCGCTTAGTCTTCTCCAACCTGTGACCATTCCTCTGTCTGTCTTGTCTATCATGACCTTGACACTTGAAGATCATCCATTTTGTAGACTGTCTTTCAGTTTGGGCTTGTCTGGTGTCTTCTCAGGATTAGAGTAAGTTTAGGCAATTGTTGCAAGAATGCCGTAGATACGATGTTGTTCCTCAGTGCATCATATCATGAGATAAATGATGGGCATACTTCTTACTGTTGGTGATTTACAGTTGAAACCCAGTATCAACTGGGTTTCCTCACCATAAAGTTACTATATTTCCCCTTCATAGGTGATACGTATCTTGGAGAAGCTTCTTTGATACTATTAAAATACTTTTTCTCCATAAACGTGACAGTTTTAGTATCCATTGATGCCCATTGTCTGGAACAGGTATTATTACTGTGGAATTTTGACCCGTTGGTGAATCTCCATTTCCTACTTCCTATTAATTGGAATTCTATTGTAAGGAAGAGCTGTCTCCTCTTGTTTATTTCTCAGGACTCATGGATACTTATTTATCAAATTGTTTCAACTCTGGCCATTAGGACCTCCTCCAGGCTGGCTCCTGGGTTCTTTTAAGAAGCCCATTCCGTGTCCCGCCTCCTTTTTCTTTAGTGTTTTAGTGGCACGAAATGATGTTCCAGGCTCGCCTTGGATTTTCCCTGCTCCAGCCCTGGAATCAGCCACTTCTCCAAAGAGCCCTGGTTCCTTTTAATGGGAACCATGTTTAGAGACCAACATGTGTGTGGGAGATTTACTATTGTTACCTAGAGCATCCTTGATTCTGGCCCTCTCAGCAGACAGAGCTAGGAAATGTGTATATGTGTATGTCTGTTAACTCACAAATAGACATACCTATAGTTCTGAATGTATATATATTTTAAAATGAGGTGTTTCTGTATAATTTTATATACCTGTTATACATATTAATTTCATTTACATTTAGTACTTTCATGGCGATTTTATAGTATCTGAAAATTGTAAGGTTTTTGAGGGAACGTGTTGTTTCCCCTTTTTTTAATCATCTGACACATCTAGGATGGTACTTAGGATACTTCAGAGGAATTTGAGTGTTTTATTCGGCTCAGCATACTTTCAAAAGATACTATATCCTACCCCCAATAAATTATACCTCTGAGGGCCTGCCAATTATAATGCCTGTATGAGTCAGGATTCTTCAGAGAAACAGGAGGTATAATATAATATAAATTTATATATAAAGGGAGAGAGGAGGAGAGAGGGAGATGGAGGGAGAGAGAGAGAGAGAGAAGAGATTTTAAGGAATTGGTTCACACTGTTTTGGAGTCTGGAAAGTCCAAAATCTGCAGGGTGAGCAGGTTGGAGACCCAAGGAAGAGTTGACGCTCCAGCTTGAGTCTGAAGGTGAGCTGCTGGCAGAATCCCCTCTTTCTCAGGGACCTCAGTCTTTTCTCTCTCAAGACCTTCAACTGATTGGATGAGGCCCACCCATATTATGGGGGGGGGTCATCTCCTTTACTCAGAGTCTACTGAACTAAATGCTAATCTCATCTAAAAATACCTTTACAGCAAGATTCAGACGTGTTTGACCGAATACCTGAGTACTGTGGTCTAGTCAAGTCAGTATATAAAACAAGCATCATAACCTCCATCATCCACTTTCCCCCACTCTTTCACTAGAGGGGTCATGTGACCTGTTGTATCTGAGTGTAACGTTTCATTTCTTTGGTGAAGCAAATGGCTCAGATAATAGGCATGTTGGTCAAATATAGTGAATGAGAACTCTTCCCTGGGATGAATATTTGGGGGATGGGAGGAAGAGTCCAGCTTACACACTTGCTGTGGAAATGTCAGGCTGGAAGGGGTGGTTCTCACCCCACCTCACAGACAGATGTGCAGAAGTATGTGTGAAAGTTCCATTTACATGATTGAATAATCTCTGAAGACATGAGTATCTCTGGACTCCTCAGATATGTATGCCAGTAAATTTAAACACTTTTCTCATGTTTATTTGAACTAGGTGTCTGTGACTTGAAATATTGATATAGAAATTAATATCAGGGTATACAGTATATTGCAAGTGATAGGCAACAAAATATGGACTTTGCTGCTGTAAGCTAAAACACCTTCACTCCCAGCAAGGATGCCTTCAGTCCTTGTCATGGGCAGTAAAGCCGCTAATGAAGCCATCCCCTGCTGTGTTGCAGAACTCAGATCCTAAGGGGACGGGAGGCTGGAGCTTCAGGAGCAGATATGGAAAAATAGCACAGTGTTGTTCATGTGAACTAAATATTGAGTCATCCCTTACACTATGCAAGGAAGCAAAAAGCTTCCGTTTAAGCTTGACTCTTGGAGAGAACAGAGTCCTAGGATACCATTTTCTTGAGAGAGGATAAATCTCCCTAGACCAGTAGTCTGTGAGCTTCAGATCACTCTGCAGCTTGTGAAATTACAAGAGTCAAATTCAGCAAGTAAAAGAAAGTATAAAACAAGAGATGAAATCGTGTCAACAGAGAGGAAGCCCCAGCCTGTCCTGTGTTCCCCACCTGACTGGATCACGAACAGTCGCGTTTTAAAGCATCCTCCCCTGGGACGGGCCGGGGTGCAGAGAGCAGTTCAGCATTACCTTCCTACCTCAGCAGGTGTTCACGTGACTCTCGAGAAGTGGGGAACATGGATGTTGAAGCACAGACCACTCTGCCTATTGCTAAGAGACAACGTGTTAATACCAGGAACCAGAATACTGGACGAGAAACATAGTATTACTTCATAACCGTAGCTTCCCTGAGATGTCCTATGAGATATTGTCCAATACTTACATATTTTCATTTCTTTCTTCATTTCTTTACCTTCTCTACTCTATTTTTACACATTTCTATTTGGCTTTATACCTTTTTAACTTGTGAATTCAACTTTATCTCCCTCTTCATTTGATTTTTAAATGAAATTGACCTTTAATTGCAGTGTTCCAATTGTAATACTCTCCAAAAGTTCTATATTATTTTAATTGAAGTGTAGTTGATTTACAGTGTTGTTAGTTTGAGCTGCACAGCAAAGTGATTCAGTTTTATGAGTATATATATATAATATATATATATATTTCAGATTATTTTCCGTTATGGTTTATTATAAGATACTGAATATAATTCCCTATGCTATATAATAGATCCTTGTTGCTTATCTATTTTATGTATAGTAGTAAATCCAATGGGATTAACAGATCCACAAGATATACTGATAATTTATTTTGATCCTTTTTCATCGTTTCTCCTGAAAATTTTTGGGAACTTACTTTCCTATGAATCTTTGCTCTATATTCAATCCTGTATCTTCTTCCATAGTGTGTGCATATAATATTATATACATTATATGTCTAATTTCCTTTTTTAAAACCACCACACTGCAGGAAATTAGGCAACTTGAATTACTAGTTTGGTGTTTGTGCCTGTCGTGCAGATTATCATATTGTGTAGTATAATTTGTTCAAAATAGACAGAATTGGGCTTCCCTGGTGGCCCAGTGGTTGAGAGTCCGCCTGCCGATGCAGGGGACGCAGGTTCGTGCTCCGGTCCGGGAGCTGCATGAGTTGCTTGTATGTTTTGGAGATTAATCCTTTGTCAGTTGCTTCATTTGAAAATATTTTCTCCCATTCTGAGGGTTGTCTTTTTGTCTTGTATATGACTTCCTTTGCTGTACAAAAGCTTTTAAGTTACATTAGGTCCCATTTGTTTATTTTTATTTCCATTTCTCTAGGAGTTGGGTCAAAAAGGATATTGCTGTGATTTATGTCATAGAGTGTCCTGCCTATGTTTTCCTCTAAGAGTTTGATAGTGCCTGGCCTTACACTTAGGTCTTTAATCCATTTGGAGTTTACTTTTGTGTATGGCGTTATGGAGAGTTCTAATTTCATTCTTCTACATGTAGCTGTCCAGTTTTCCCAGGACCACTTATTGAAGAGGCTGTCTTTCCTCCATTGTATATTCTTGCCTCTTTTATCAAAAATAGGGTGACTACATGTGTGTGGGTTTTCTATCCTGGGCTGTCTATCCTGTTCCATTGATCTATATTTCTGTTTTGGTGCCAGTACTGTACTGTCTTGATTATTGTATTTTTGTAGTATAGTCTTAAGTTCTGGAGCCTGATTCCTCCAGCTCCCTTTTGCTTTCTCAAGATTGCTTTGGCTATTTGGCGTCTTTTGTGTTTCCATACAAATTGTGAAAGTTTTTGTTCTAGTTCTGTGAAAATTGCCAGTGGTAGTTTGATAGGGATTGCACTGAATCTGTAGTTCGCTATGGATAGTATAGTCATTTTCACAATGTTGATTCTTCCAATCCGGGAACATGGTATATCTCTCCATCTGTTAGTATCATGTTTAATTTCTTTCGTCAGTGTCTTATAGTTTTCTGCATACAGGTCTTTTGTCTCCTTAGGTAAATTTATTGCTGGGTATTTTATTCTTTTTGTTGCATTGGTAAATGGGAGTGTTTCCTTAATTTCTCCTTCAGATTTTTCATCATGAGTGTATAGGAATGCATGAGATTTCTGTGCATTAATTTAGTGTTCAGCTACTGTACCAAATTCATTGATTAGCTCTAGCAGTTTTCTGGTAGCATCTTTAGGATTCTCTATGTATAGTATCATGTCATCTGCAAACAGTGACAGCTTTACTTCTTCTTTTCCAATTTGGATTCCTTTTATTTTTCTTCTCTGATTGCTGTGGCTAATATTTCCAAAGCTATGTTGAATAATAGTGGTGAGAGTGGGCAACCTTGTCTTGTTCCTGATCTTAGAGGAAATAGTTTCAGTTTTTCACCATTGAGAACGATGTTGGCTGTTGGTTTGTCATATATGGCCTTTATTATGTTGAGGTAAGTTCCCTCTAGGCCTACTTTCTGGAAGGTTTGTATCATAAATACGAGTTGAATTTTGTTGAAAGCTTTTTCTGCATCTATTGAGAAGATCATATGGTTTTTCTCTTTCAATTTGTTAATATGATTTATCACATTGGTTTGATTTGCTTATATTGAAGAATCCTTGCATTCCTGGGATAAACCCCACTAGATCATGGTGTATGATCCTTTTAATGTGCTGTTGGATTCTGTTTGCTAGCATTTTGTTGAGGGTTTTTGCATCTGTGTTCATCAGTGATATTAGCCTGTAGTTTGTTTTCTTCGTGACATCTTTGTCTGGTTTTGTATCAGGGTGATGGTGACCTTGTAGAAGCAGTTTGGGAGTGTTCCTCCCTCTGCTATATTTTGGAAGAGTTTGAGAAGGATAAGTGTTAGCTCCACTCTAAATATTTGATAGAATTCGGCTGTGAAGCCATCTGGTCCTGGGCTTTGTTTGTTGGAAGATTTTTAATTACAGTCTCAATTTCAGTGCTTGTGATTGGTCTGTTTATATTTTCTGTTTCTTCCTTGTTCAGTCTCGGAAGCTTGTGCTTTTCTAAGAACGTTTCCATTTCTTCCAGGTTGTCCATTTTATTGGCCTAGAGTTGCTTGTAGTAATCTCTCATGATCCTTTCTATTTCTGCAGTGTCAGTTGTTATTTCTCCTTTTTCATTTCTAATTCTATTGATTTGAGTCTTTTCGCTTTTTTTCTTGATGAGTCTGGCTAATGGTTTATCAATTTTGTTTATCTTCTCAAAGAACCAGCTTTTAGTTTGATTGATCTTTGGATCTGATCGGATCTTTATGATTTCTTTCCTTCTGCTAACTTTGGGGTTTTTTTGTTCCTCTTTCTCTAATTGCTTTAGGTGTAAGGTTAGGTTTTTTATTTGAGATGTTTCTTGTTTCTTGAAGTAGGATTGTATTGCTATAAACTTTCCTCTTAACTGCTTTTGCTGAATCCCACAGGTTTCGTGTTTTCATTGTCATTTGTTTCTAGGTATTTTTTGATTTCCTCTTTAATTTCTTCAGTGATCTCTTGGTTATTTAGTAGTGTATTGTTTAGCCTCCATGTGTCTGTTTTTTTTCAGAATTTTTCCTGTAATTCATATCTAGTCTCATAGCATTGTGGTCAGAAAAGATACTTGATAAGATTTAAATTTTCTTAAATTTACCAAGGCTTGATTTGTGACCCAAGATATGATCTGTCCTGGAGAATGTTCCATGAGCACTTGAGAAGAAAGTGTATTCTGTTGTTTTTGGATGGAATGTCCTATAAATATCAATTAAATCAGTCTTGTTTAATGTATCATTTAAAGCTTGTGTTTCCTTATTTATTTTCATTTTGGATGATCTGTCCATTGGTGGAAGTGGGGCGTTAAAGTTCCCTACTATGATTGTGTTACCGTCGATTTCCCCTTTTATGGCTGTTAGCATTTGCCTTATGTATTGAGGTGCTCCTATGTTGGGGGCATAAATATTTACCATTGTTATATCTTCTTCTTGGATTGATCCCTTGATCATTATGTAGTGTCCTTGTTTGTCTCTTGTAATATTCTTTGTTTTAAAGTCTATTTTGTCTGATATGAGAATTGCTACTCCAGCTTTCTTTTGATTTCCATTTGCATGGAATATCTTTTTCCATCCCTTCACTTTTAGTTTGTATGTGTCCCTAGGTCTGAAGTGGGTCTCTTGTAGACAGCATACATACAGTTCTTGTTTTTGAATCCATGCAGCCAGTCGATGTCTTTTGGTGGGAGCTTTTAATCCATTTACATATAAGGTAATTATCGAAATGTATGTTCCCTTTTACCATTTTCTTAATTGTTTTGGGTTTGTTATTGTAAGTCTTTTCCTTCTCTTGTGTTTCCTGCCTAGAGAAGTTCCCTTAGCATTTGTTGAAAAGCTGATTCGGTGGTGCTGAATTCTCTTAGCTTTTGCTTACCTGTAAAGGTTTTAATTTCTGCATCGAATCTGAATGAGATCCTTGGTGGATAGAGTAATCTTGGTTGTAGGTTTTTCCCTTTCATCACTTTAAATATGTCCTGCCACTCCCTTCTGGCTTGCAGAGTTTCTGTTGAAAGATCAGCTGTTAACCTTATGGGGATTCCCTTGTATGTTTTTGTTGTTTTCCCTTGCTGCTTTTAATATTTCCTTTGTATTTAATTTCTGATAGTTTGATTAATGTGTGTCTTGGCGTGTTTCTCCTTGGATCTATCCTGTATGGGACTCTCTGTGCTTCCTGGACTCGATTGACTATTTTCTTTCACATATTAGGGAACTTTCAACTATAATCTCTTCAGATATTTTCTCAGTCCCTTTCTTTTTTCTTCTTCTTCTGGGACCCCTATAATTCGAATGTTGCTTCGTTTAATATTGTCCCAGAGGTTTCTGAGGCTGTCCTCAATGCTTTTCATTCTTTTTTCTTTATTCTGCTCTGCAGTAGTTATTTCCACTATTTTATCTTCCAGGTCACGTATCCATTCTTTTGCCTCGGTTATTCTGCCATTGATTCCTTCTAGAGAATTTTCAGTTTCATTTATTGTGTTGTTCTTCATTGTTTGTTTGCTCTTTAGTTCTTCTACGTCCTTGTTAAATGTTTCTTGCATTTTCTCCATTCTATTTCCAAGATTTTGGATCACCTTTACTATCATTACTCTGAATTCTTTTTCAGGTAAACTGCCTATTTCCTCTTCATTTGTTTGGTTTGTTGGGTTTTTAGGTTGCTTCTTCACCTGCTGTGTGTTCCTCTGTCTTCTCATTTTGTTTAACTTACTGTGTTTGGGGTCTCCTTTTCACAGGCTGCAGGTTCATAGCTCCTGTTGTTTTTGGTGTCTGCCCCCAGTGGCTTAGGATGGTTCAGTGGGTTTTGTAGGCTTCCTGGTGGAGGGGAGTAGTGCCTGTGTTCTGGTGGATGAGGCTGGATCTTGTCTTTCTGGTGGGCAAGACAGCGTCCGGTGGTGTTTTGGGGGGTGTCTGTGACCTTATGATTTTAGGCAGCCTCTCTGCTAATGGATGGGGTTGTGTTCCTGTCTTGCTAGTTGTTTGGCATAGGGTGCCCAGCACTGGAGCTTGCTGGTCGTTGAGTGGACCTGGGTCTTGGCGTTGAGATAGAGATCTCTGGGAGAGCTTTTTTCATTTGATATTATGTGGGCCTGGGACGTCTCTGGTGTACCATTGTCCTGAACTCGACTCTCCCACCTCAGAGGCTCAGGCTTGACACCTGGCAGGAGCACCAAGACCCTGTCAGCCACATGGCTCAGAAGAAAGGGGATAAAAAAATAGAAGAAAGAAAAAAATTAAGTTATTAAAAAAATAAAAAACATTATTAAAAATTAAAAGAAATTAAAAAGTAATAAAAAAGGGAAAAAGCGGACAGACACAACCCTAGGACAAATGGTAAAAGCAAAGCTATACAGACAAAATCACACAAGCCTACACATACCCACTCACAAAAAGAGAAAAAGGAAAAATATATATATATATCTATATATATAAAAAAAGGAAGAGAGCCACCAAATCAGTAAACAAATCTACCATTGATAATAAACTCTAAATACTAAACTAAGATAAACATAAAACCAGCAACAAATTAGTTGCAGAAAGCAAACCCCAAGTCTACAGTTGCTCCCAAAGTCCACTGCCTCAATTTTGGCGTGATTCGTTGTCTAGTCAGGTATTCCACACATGCAGGTACATCAAGTTGATTGTGGAGCTTTAATCCGCTGCTCCTGAGGCTGCTGGGAGAGATTTCTCTTTCTCTTCTTTGTTTGCACAGCTCCCGGGGCTCAGCTTTGGATATGGCCCCGCCTCTGCCTGTAGGTTGCCTGAGGGCGTCTGTTCTTCGCTCAGACAGGACGGGGTTAAAGGAGCCGCTGATTCGGGGGCTCTGGCTCACTCAGGCCGGGGGAGGGAGGGGTACGGATGCGGAGCAAGCCTGCGGCTCCAGAGGTCGTCGTGACGTTGCACCAGCCTGAGGTGCGCCGTGCGTTCTCCCGGGGAAGTTGTCCCTGGATCCTGGGACCCTGGCAGTGGCGGGCTGCACAGGCTCCCCGGAAGGGGGTGTGGATAGTGACCTGTGCTCGCACACAGGCTTCTTGGTGGCGACAGCAGCAGCCTTAGCGTCTCATGTCCGTCTCTGGGGTCCGCGCTGGTAGCCGCGGTTCGCGCCCATCTCTGGAGCTCCTTTAAGCAGCGCTCTTAATCCCCTCTCCTCGCGCACCAGGAAACAAAGAGGGAAGAAAAAGTCTCTTGCCTCTTCGGCAGGTGCAGACTTTTCCCCGGACTCCCTCCCGGCCAGCCGTGGCGCACTAGCCCCCTGCAGGCTGTGTTCACGCTGCCAACCCCAGTCCTCTCCCTGCCTCCGACCCAAGCCGGAGCCTCAGCTCGCAGCCCCGCCCGCCCCGGCGGGTGAGCAGACAAGCCTCTCGGGCTGGTGAGTGCCGGTCGGCCCCGATCCTCTGTGCGGGAATCTCCCCGCTTTGCCCTCCGCACCCCTGCGGCTGCGCTCTCCTCCGCCGCCACCCGCAGTCTCCGCCCGCGAAGGGGCTTCCTAGTGTGTGGAAACGGCTCCCTCCCACTGGTGCAGGTCCCGTCCCTATTCTTTTGTCTCTATTGTTTCTTTTTTCTTTTTCCCTACCCAGGTACGTGGGGAGTTTCTTCCTTTTTGGGCAGTCTGAGGTCTTCTGCCAACATTCATGTTCCACATGTAGATGTATTTCTGATATATTTGGGGGGAAGGAAGGTAGTCACGTCTTACTCCTCCGCCATCTTGAAGGTCTCTGAGAATATATTTTTAATTTATTTATTTTGCTGTACGCGGACCCCTCACTGTTGTGGCCTCTCCTGTTGCGGAGCACAGGCTCCGGACGCGCAGGCTCAGCGGCCATGGCTCACGGGCCCAGCCGCTCCGCGGCATGTGGGATCTTCATGGACCAGGGCACGAACCCGTGTCCCCTGCATCGGCAGGCGGACTCTCAACCACTGCGCCACCAGGGAAGCCCAAGAATACGTTTTTAAATGGAACTTTAAATATTAGAATTATACTGTGACTCAACTGTTGATTTCTTTTAATGAGGCAGATAATGTCCCACAGTGTTACTAATTCATGTTTATTCATGTTATCTGTCACATTATCTCCAGTAGTTTTTTTTTAGTTGCATGTCCCTTTGGTTCCTATATATGTAACCATGGAGTTTTCTTTAAAGAAACAGTCCACGTACTGCATAACAGCTCCCAAGATGCTCTGATAGCACAAAAAATGCCATCTTTTTCCACATATTTGTCTCAATACAAATGTTCATTTACATTACCATCCTTATCTTGATGGTTTGATACTGGTGTTTAAAGAACAACTGTGTATTGATGAAGACAATCTCCAGAATTATACAGTTACATACAATTATTCAGCTATATATTATGTCTTAGATGACATACCTGCTCTAAGGCTTCTGAACTGCTTGACCAAAACCACATTTCTTAAAAATCACTGAAGATCGGCTTTATTCTCTCTCAGCAATGGGGACAGTAATGTGAATCCAGTCGAGTTGTTGAATCCAGTTGAGTTGTTGTGAAGACTATTTTGTCTCAAATATTTAATGAGTGTATTAGTTTCTTTGGGGCTGCTGTAATAAAGTTCCACACACTAAGTGGCTTCAATTTCAGCAACAGAAATTTATGGTCTCACAGTTCTGGAGGCTGGAAGTCCAAGATCAAGATGCTGAGCAGAGCTGGCTCCTTCCCGGGGCTGTGCGGAGATTCTGTTACACGCTTTTCCAGCCCTGGTGATTTGCTGGTGACTTAGGGTGTTCCGTGGCTTGTGTCAGCACCACTCCCATCCCTTTCTTTATGCTGACATGACATTCTGTGTGTGTGTGTGTGTGTGTGTGTGTCTGAATGCCCCTTTTATAAGGAAACTGGTCATACTGGGTTAGGCTCCTTGTCTCAACCTCGACTTTCTTACCTCTGACACATACACACTACCCAATGTAAAACAGATAGCTAGTGGGAAGCAGCCGCATAGCACAGGGAGATCAGCTCGGTGCTTTGTGACCACCTAGAGGGGCGGGATAGGGAGGGTGGGAGGGAGACGCAAGAGGGACGGGATATGGGGATATATGTTTATGTATAGCTGATTCAGTGTGTTATAAAGCAGAAACTAACACACCATTGTAAAGCAATTATACTCCAATAAAGATGTTAAAAAGAAAAAAAACTGGGATTTCCAAATAAAGTCATATTCTGAGGTACTGAGGGACTCCAACATATGCTTTATGGGGACACAGTTCAACCCATAACAGTAAGTGCTTACAGATTGCTAAAGAGCAAATAATTTGAAAAGTGTGTCTTCAAGGGCAAGAAGCAATGTGCCAAGAGGAGGCAGATGAAGGGGTGAGAGTCTAGTTTGGGCCCAGGGAGTAACCTTCTCAGAGGCAGAGAGGTTTGAATTAGTATGAAGCCGGGTACAGAAAGCATCCAGCACATCATTTGCCTCATAATAGACTTGCTCAATAAAAATATATTATGTTTTTCTTAATTTCCCAACCCTTTCCTTCCCTTTTATTTTTTCTGTTCATTACACATATTTCATTCTTAGAATATGAACTCAATTCAGAAAATGAGTTAATTTCCCTCTAGTTTTCCTAAGCCTCTCTCTCTTACTGTTCCTCTAGGATGTCCTTCGTGCCTAAATTGATACACTTTTGAAGCAGAGTCTAGAATGCCAGTCTGCATTCACCCTTTGTTTCAAAGAATTTAGTTTCAAAAAACCAGGACAAAGTGCCTTTATATTGTAGAGAGGGACAGAGTTCAGTCATGAAGTGATGTCTGATCTTCAGATGCTGTCTCATTATCTGCTCCGCAGTTCTGACTCAATGCTAAAACTGAAACGTAAACTGTCCTTTGGTTTTTTTTTTATTTTAAATTCTTGCTCACTGGTGTGCCCTTAGCAGTTCCTTTGTTCGTTTTAACCACATAATAGTAGCAAAAGCAACTTAAGATTTCATCTTACTACTGTTACTTTGAATTATTTCAGTATGCTCTGAACTATGTTTTAAAATTTTTGATTTTTGAATTTGACAAAAAATTATAGAATTCTAAGTCTTGACATCATTAAATTCATTCTTTTATTAAGAGGAATATAAAAATTGGTTGCTTTCTAACTTGGACATATTTCATTATTTGTACCACAACATGTATAGCATTTCAATCTAGTAAGCCACCCAAACGTGTCACACACAAGCAATGCAATTGTCTAAAGCTATAATTCAGCTTCATTTAACTATCATTATAAATTCCATTTGTTCTTAATCATCTGCAGAAAAATAAGTTTTAGGAAAGCTTTGGAGGAAGAAAAGATCTCATGGAAAATTAGAAAAATCTTCTAAACACTGTTCATTATTTCTGAAGTTATTGGGGTAAATCTAATTTATCTCTTCAAGCTTTAGAGAAGAATTTTGAAATAAAATGTACTAAAATAATTTGCACCTAGGAACATTTAAAAACTTTAAAACCTGGGGAATTTCAGGTAACTTAGAGTGAAAGTGAAAAGCTATAAAAATATAACCATATTAATTTTCTCTAATGATATTAAAGTAAAAATTTCTATCCCCATACCTTCTCACTAGTGTGCTGTGTAAAAATTATGCTGAAAGATCATTGGGAATTCCATCTTTGCTACCTTCCAGATATGGGTGTAAGGTAAAATGTTGAAAATTAGGTCTTTCTGGTTGAGAAGAGAGGTTCAGTCAAACAGTAACCTTATGCCTGTTAGTGTTTGTCTTTTAACATATAAAGGTAAGTTATATAACATTCAAAAAATGCAGCATTCACTTGTGATGCTCCTAAAGGGATCAAATAGTAGTAATAGACACGTGACTGTGGGAACTGGAGAATATAAAGTTAAACCTGTGGGCCGTTTTGCTGATCAAAATATCACCACTGCGTAATGAAACTTTGTTTCTTTGATTCTTGTGTGGAATGACTAAAAGGACATTTAGCTAAAACCTGATGGTAGCCACACTGAATGGAAGGACTGTTCTGGTGGTTACCTGTCTGTCGTCAAGTGGTTCCAGTTTTCAGCTGCTCTTTTGAAAATGGGTGAAGGCCTGGAGTGTGAGTCCACTGAGAACGGCCCACGTGTGACTCTTACCTTCAGAAAACAGAACAGCTGCACTAGAATGAAGTGACCTAGACCATATGATGACCCAAAATGAGCTGCCCCAAACTATGATAGGCCTCTGACCCCTAACATGTAAGAGTCCTTCATGCTTGGAAACTTGCTTCAGCTCTCCCTTTGGAAGACAAAAGGCCATAGAATCAATTCTAACCTAATTTTTACAGCTGCCATATATAAACTTTAATGATGAGAAAATCTCTGAGTCGTTCAAAATAAGAACATCAACTAGCATGAGGAAGGACAAGTGAGTAGAACTGCTCCAGTAGCAGATTAACACCAGGTAAAAAGATGAGGGGGTTGTTAGAAAAGACCTAGTGGCTCAATACTGAGTCCTGGAAAAAAGGGGATGTACCGTGGCTCACATGATGGCTTCACAAAGAGTTTTGTCAAATCCTTCGTATTTATTCCAACTTAGATGGGTTAAATGTAGTGATGCTGAAGGAGATTAAGAAAAGGGGTCTAGGAGGAAGGTGCTGAATTTACACCATCTGCTAAGGTAGTTCAGTGTGAAGCATGACACGTGGGGATACTTAATTCACTGTTAATAGACCAATACAATTGTATGGGTATACCTGCTGCATTTATAGGGTAAGCTTTTTGCATAAGTAAATTCACCATTAAAGCTAGAAACAGGTGCCTTGATTTTTCTAGAAATTCCTTACAAAAGTGCAAATAAACAAAGCCATTCTCTCCTCTTTAAGCCATAATTTGCTCTGAGATAGCCAACATACTTCGGTGCCGATCGTTAAATCTCATCGCGTAAAGTACTCTCTACTCTTTAAACTGACTTGTATGAACATAGTAATAAATACAGGATGTGTTTAATGTTTAAAAATCATGCTGTGTGTGAATCTGTCCAGCTGTCCATCTAGCTACAGTTAGCTGCTCAGATTTAGAGTTTTACCAGTTCCAGGTAATGTACGTAAAAATAAATTCTAAGTAATATATTACTCATACTTACTAGGCTATCAAATATTCATTTTAATTTTTGTCTCATAGTATCTACTTTTAATAATAGTTTAAAACAAGGAGATAAAAGGTAATAAAATGCAGAGTGTCATTATTGCTGTATCGTTCTACATTTAAAATGATAATCATTTGTTTAACCGACTTTAATCTTTTGAATTTACCTGATAGTTTTCTATTAAAAAAAAATTCTCATGATGCATGCTTCATTTCTAAACTCCAGATACAGGGAGGTAGGAACAAAATCTAATAATTATATCTTTATTTTAGTAGGCGTGTGTTTTATTAAAGTAATATCACATTTTAATTATTACTTTAATTACATGAGTCCATGGTCCTCTGCAAAGTTTATATAGTCAAGGTTTTTCTACCCATTAAGGGGAAAATGCCCAAATTATTAATGCTTACTTTTAGTAGTTGCTTTTATGTAGCTATCATGAAAAAGGTTTGTCATCTGTATGAGCATTCTAAAAACACCTATGAAAGTTACAGAAAAATAGCTATTTATTATTAAGTACATGATTTACTGTTTTGTTTATAAATGATCACATACTCAGTAAAGAACTGTTAGAATGTCAACTTGATTATAGATGAAGTGTTTGGAGAACTTTGTGTTAGAACAAAGTCAGCCCCTAGTCACCAACATCGCTGGAAACTAGACACCCTACCCTGGAAGTAGAATGAGTGCTTCATATGGGCAGCCAGCCCCTTGTAAAGAAGGAAAGCAGCAAGGACTAAAGTGAACGTGCTCCATTACTTCACTCACACTCATCAGACTCATCAACCCAAAGGCCATCTCTCGGACTTCCCTCATGGCGCAGTGGTTAAGAATCCGCCTGCCAATGCAGGGGACAAGGGTTCAAGCCCTGGTCCAGGAAGATCCCACGTGCCGTGGAGCAACGAAGCCCGTGTGCCACAACTACTGAGCCCGTGTGCCACAACTACTGAAGCCCACGTGCCTAGAGCCTGTGCTCCACAACAAGAGAAGCCACCACAATGAGACAACCATGCATCACGACGAAGAGCAGTCCCCACTCACCACAACTAGAGAAAGCCCGCACGCAGCACCCAAGACCCAACACAGCCAAAAATTAATTAATGAATAAATGAAAGGCCATTTCTTGATTTAATTGAAGTATTGTTGATTTACAATGCTGTTAATTTCTGCTGTACAGCAAAGTGATTCATTTATATATAGTTTTTTCTTTTTTTATATTCTTTTCCATTATGATTTATCTCAGGATATTGAATATAGTTCCTTGGGTTGTACAGTAGGACCTTGATGTTATCCATTCTATTTGTAATAGTTTGCATCTAACAACTATTACATATATTACATTCTCTATGTAGTAGTTCGGTAAGCCCAGACTCCCACTGCATCCCTCCCCCCGACCCTTGGCAACCACAAATCAGTTCTCTATGTCGGTGAATCTGTTTCTGTTTTGTAGATAAGTTCATTTGTGTCATACTTTATATTCCACATATAAACTATATCATATGGTATTTGTCTTTCTCTGTCTGACTTACTTAGTATGATAATCTCTAGGTCCATCTATATTGCTGCAAATGGCATTATTTTGTTCTTTTTTATGGCTGAGTAGTATTCCATGGTATATATGCACAACATTTTTCTTTATCCTTTCATCATTCAGTGGACATTTAGGTTGTTTCCATGTCTTGGCTATTGTGGATAATGTTGCTGTGAACATAGGGATACATGTATCTTTTTGAATTATAGTTTTGTTTGGATATATGTCTAAGAATGGAATTGGAGGATCATATGGTAGCTCTGTTTTTAGTGTTTTGAGGAACCTTCACACTGTGTTCCATAGTGGCTGTACCATTTTACATTCCCACCAACAGTGCAGGAGGATTCCCTTTTCTCCACACCCTCTCCAGCATTTATTGTTTGTAGATTTTTTGATGATGGGCATTGTGACCAGTGTGAGGTGATGCCTCATTGCAGTTTTGATTTTCATTTCTCTAATAATTAGCTGTGTCGAGCATCTTTTCATGCCCAAAAGGCCATTTCTCATGTCCTATGAGAGAGTAATTGAGAGGCCGGAAGTGCTCCTCTAGTGGAAGATTCTTTTATATGAGAGAGCACAGCACATCAGGAACGGGAAATACATTCTTCTCCTCTAGTTTAAGGTTTAAAATAATCAATGCACACACATTTAATGTGCCCACCATTGTTTCTTCAAGAAACATGCATTTTATTAATGAAAATAATACACTTGGAATAATTTAATAGAATTAAAGTCTCCTTTTTCCCTTTTTGTCCATCTCATAGGATCTTTCTTTCGGAATTTTGGGCTTGTGATATCTTACAGTAACGTACGGAATTTCTTTTTTGGCAGGATAGTTTTGCAGTGCAACTGTATTTTAGGCACATGCTTTCTTGTTTTTTGCTTTTCTGTAAAAGCTTAAGGTTTTAAAAATATGTCATTTAGTGTATTTGAGGGGAGTTCTTAGTGCATCATGTTAGAAAATTTTAAAGTGCCTTGTGAAGAATTCCTGATTATGGTAGTAAAGGCTAATGACGTCTGATTTCACCTTTTCTGGATTCCTGATAAACTGTTCAAAGTAAATAACAAACTGAAATAATGTAAAATTTCAGCAGGCCTGGAAACTTACATGTTTCGGGTTAGTGCTGTATAATGATAGTTCATAAGATGCATTTGAAGCAATTTATAAGGTGCTAAATGTATAGTTACTAAGCTGATTATTTACTCAGCGTGAAAGTGTGGACCTAAAGTAGCTATATAAAAAAGTTAAGGTGAAATCTTTAACTATATGAACCTCTTTCCTGAAATGCTCTTGCAGACTAAAGATATTCACACACCCTGAAATTATAATAGTTAAAAATAAGGTATTTTTTTCTAAAATATATTATGTTTATGGTTAACATGTATTTATGATTCTTCATAGTATGCTAAAATGCTGGATGTGTTATTTTTATATACATCTTTGAAAGAGTTCATATACACAATTTTACCAGTTTAAAAAAAAATAAATGTGGCCTGATTAAGTTAAGCCCACAGTGATCTGAAACATCTGCCATTAGTGTACAAGCAAGAGGCCTTGCTTACTGTTTTTAATCAAAGATTCTTTACCACTATCATCAAGAGACGTAAAGATACTGAATATCATCTTGCCGCTCTTTTCTTTATGGTGTGCATTAAAAACCAGTGAGACAGCAACTAATATAAAATAATTTGAAACATTCCTCTGAATTGTCCTAGAAATATCACAACACTCATTCTCCTTGGTTTGTTTTTTAATTTGCAAGCTATTCATAAATTCTATGCGGGGGTCCTATGCAGCCTTACTTTTGCAAGTTAGCCATTAATGATTAGTTCTCATCCTGCTTACTTTGCCTTCTCCGTGATGGTTAATGATTGCAGTCTGTTTCATCACATCGTAGCTTGGCATTTTACTGCCTTATGTTGCCAGTTTCGAAAAGTGTTAAGTTCTCACATTTATTTTACTTCTTTTTTTAAAAAAATAATTCAAGAAATATGGTTAGAAATATATTAAATATTTATATGCAATATTAACTATTAATTCCTATTAAGCAAAAGCAATTTAATGTTTTCTCTCTGCTCTTGCCTGAAATGTTGGTTTTCCTCTGGAAAGCTCCCCCCTACCCCCTGCCGCTGTATACCGTGTCAGTTGGGCATGCCATTCATGGTGATGGCTCTAGCTAAGTGGATTACTGTCCATCCTGAGCTCTATGCCAAGCCTGTCAGGAGAACTTCAGAACCGTATGTGTTTATTTACTTTATTTTTACAGCTTATATTTCACTGGTTATTTTGAGAATCAGAACACAGACATTTCAGTATTTAAAACTGCCCTACACGCATCCTCCCTTTTTTCTAGCAGGGACCTCACACTCAGCATACCCACAAAAACTCATCATTTCCCAATCTCCTCAAGCTCGTACCTTCTGTGTTCTTCTTGGTCTGTGTCTCTAGTATCTACACCCCCAAAATTCAGAAATCTCAGAATTGTTTTCTCTCTCTCAAATCACTTCCGATTGGTCATTAACCCATATTAATTCTACCTTGTAAACATCTCTGTGTTTCCATAACCGCGATTGTGTTTCAGAACCTCTTCTCACTTGGATGGCAGAAATAGCCTCCTGTGGGGACAGCTTCTCTGTATCTGCATGGTGGCCTCTTGGTGGATGAAGGACCATTTGCTTCTTAATAGAAGATAGAAACTTAGATGCTAGAGGAGGCTGTCTGTATCTAAAGACATTTCTGGAGATTGTGCTTCTGTGGCAATAGTTGAGGTGTCCACCCAGCTACAGTGGCTGGTACCACACTAAAGGGCTCATTCTTTGTGTCCCCTGGGTCTCATTTTCTACCAGCAGCAGATCTGAAAGAAGGGAAAAGGCTCCCACAAAGAAGCAGTATTTCCTGCTTGTTTCGGAATGAGATGATTTTTAAGGAAAATAAAGCTTTGAAGACATCTCAACATTTTGCATAATTTTGTTGTTTCGTTTTCTTCCGATGTTTTGTATCCTTGGAGAGTGTCCTGTTGTGGGGAGAGAGATTGCCGTAGACCACTGGTTTCAGTGACACCTGGTGGTTAGGTAGACTTTGCCACATGGAAGGAATAAAAAGGGACCTGAGAAGAGGAGTCCGCTGGGGAGTAGCGCTTGAAGAAAGTGTTTGTGAAACAGTACTACTCATCTGTTCTCTCTCCCGGGCTCCATATCCTTTGAAGCTTTGTGTTGTCTGCAAAAAGCGAAGTCTAGCGCCATTATTTACTGACTACCAATACCTGTTGCCCCACACAGAAGCCATCAGTGCAAGAGGAAAGAATGTTGGGACATCAAGAGATGGCATAGTAGAAAAGGCAAATAATCTTTTCAATTACTCCCAGCCAGGCAAGGCAGCCATATATAGACTGGATTAAATCAATGCTGGTAGGGGTTGGATGGTCACTGCAAGACATCTCGAAGCTGATTTAGGTACCAGCCCTTGTGACACGGATTAGGATTATGGGTGATAAAGTTGTACTTCCCTCCGGAAGACCTTTGAAGAGACACCAGCTAAGTACCCGAAGTACTGTATCTCATGTGCTATATGAAAGAACCATCATTGCTTATTTGCGGTACATTGGACTCAACAGTGTGTGGGGTTAGGGAGAGTAGTAGTGGCAGAAAGGGAGAGCACAGCTGATGACTGATGCGTGGCCCTTAGACAGATGGTGGGCATTTGTGAAAGGAAGGAAAAGGGGAAGGAGGGAAAAGGACAAAGGACACACACTCCTTTCAGAACTCTACCAAGACCTCTGAGGAGGGGGTTAGTCACCATTTCACTCCTTAGCCCTTACCTGATGTATGACTGAGAGTGGTTCTGAGAATAGTACCTGGTCTCCAAAACATAAAGCCCACGGATTTTGGTAAATCATACATTCTACGAACTTGAGAGAATACCTCATAGAGCTTACTTACAGGAGTGATTTCTTCAGATCAGATGCCACCCTGTGGGTGAAACTTTATCATGTAAAATTGAATTTTCTGAGACATGTGGCATGTGAGGGAACAACAGGGATAATAAGGAACATTTAAACCAATGGTTTTAAATTGTCTTCTTTGTACTTAATAACAGGATTGTTCACCTCTTCTTTCGGGCAAGATCTACTTATATTTTGGTTCTGCTCTCAGTTTGGCTGCAACCAGTTTCCTTTTCTAGCCACATTAACTTAGAAGTTGACTGACAGTGGTCATCAGTATTTCTCTTGCTGGAGTCTTCCTTCCTTCCTCCCTCCCCCTTCCCTCCTTCCCTTCCCCTTCCCTCCTTCCCTCCCCCTTCCCTCCTTCCCTCCCCCTTCCCTCCTTCCCTCCCCCTTCCCTCCTTCCCTCCCCCCTTCCCCCCACCCCTCCCCCCTTCCCTCCCTCCCTCCCTCGCCCCTTCCTTCCTTCTTTCCTCCCTCCCTCCCTCCCTCTCATGATGGGGTATTGACTAAGCAATTCAGGAGTGCATTGTAGGGAGGCATGTAAGGATTGAGAGTGTGTACATATTTTCTGATTATGATATTTGTATCATCTCTTTCCAGAGAGCAGCAAGATAGAATACTGGGGAACAAATGGTCCCCAAATCTAAGCGGATCCAACTCTACCCTTAGCTGATACTGAAGGGACCAGTGACTTAATTTGGGAGGTTAATTGTTTAGAGGAATCTCTACTTATGGAGGTATCTTTCTCCTTGTAGGGATGAGTTCCACTGTTGGAAATTAATTTTCATACAACTCACTCGTCATTTGGGTATATTTCCTGTTGTCCTCTGTGTAGTGGAAGAGCAAACCTGACGGCCATCTTGTCTCCCTTAACTGCCTCTCTCATCACATGACTGAAACCCTCGACTGCCAAACTTGAGAACACACTGTATTTTCCCATCCCTCTCCCCCAACTCTCCTGCAGAGTGTCCAGTGGAATCTGGTTGCAAGTTCTTTGTTTCTATCTTATGGACTTTTCCATCGGCTACCAAGTAACTTAGACGTAGCATGGTTGCAGGCTTGTGTTAGGTGTATAGATTATGGTAAGGGTTTATAGCTATAGTACTCTGCATTCTGACCTTGTTTATTTTTTTTACAATAATCACACGTTTAACTTCCACCATCCGTCATAGCTTACCTACTTTTATATTCTATCTGAAACCTTCTCTGGAATAATAAGCAGAATAAATCAAAATAAATGAAAGAACCTTTTTTTCCACAAAAAAGATTCATTATTTTTCTGCCTTTGAATTAAATTGACTAAATTGACCAGTTTTGTGAATGATAAAAAGGGCTGTTACATTATTCCCAAACCAAAGTCCAACTAGTAGTAACTAAAGACATAGTCATGAAATATCATCAAATTCTGTGTTCAGAGCTTGTGCTTAAATGTAGCCAGTATTAACATTACGGTCTTTAAATTAGAATTTCAGTTTTAGATACTTTAGAGCATGGAATGACTAGTTTAAACATACCAATATGATTTCTACTTTTGAATAACCTTGAAACCTGGAATTATTTCTGAAATTTAGTGGTAAATATTCTGAGTTCCATTGTTCTCTAAAGAGATTTCTTTAAAACAAAAACCAAACCAGAAAAAAACCCAAAACTGAAATCAACTGTACACCAATAAAAATTATGAAAAAAACCCTGTACTTTAAAAACCTGCAAAATATGGTTTCTATGCAAAAAAGATCAGCTGTAATTTAATTTGTTTCTTCTTTTGGTAAAAATAGTTGGTCCTTTTATGTCAATTATGTGCCTTGATTCTGAGGTGAAAACGCTTCTTTGAGTATTTTGCTGTAGTGATGGCTGTTGTTTTTATACATTGTATCTGAATAGTCTGAAAATAATTAGTTCTGTCAGAAGAGATCCCTTCTTGGGCTTCCCTGGTGGCGCAGTGGTTGAGAGTCCGCCTGCCGATGCAGGGGACGCGGGTTCGTGCCCCGGTCCGGGAAGATCCCACATGCCGTGTAGCGGTTGGGCCCGTGAGCCATGGCCGCTGAGCCTGCGCGTCCGGAGCCTGTGCTCTGCAACGGGAGAGGCCACAGCAGTGAGAGGCCCACGTACCGCAAAAAAATAAAAAAAGAGATCCCTTTTTATATTCTTTTATCCCACATCTGATGTATGAGAAAATAGGGGTTAGAGGAGAGAACCAGCTCTGGCTGTCTCACATGATTTTGCTTCATGTCTTCTCAAAGGCTGTAATCTGTGTTCGTCTCTAGGTAATCAACCCCCAAAGACTGTGTGTTACGCCTGTGATAACAGTAGGACAAAATAACTCACTTCACTTCTCTTTTTGCTTTAACTTACTTTGGGATTATCCTACACCCTCCACACATATGGATAATAGATTTCATTGGGCATATGTAATTTACTGAGCTTTGTTATTACTATGAAACCCAATTATTGGAGAGAAAGAAAGATTGCTCCCATAAATACTCTCGTGTTAATCTTGTTTCAGCCTAGCATTACAGGTACGGTGCCAGGCATAAGGCATGCTTGCTGGGGCGAGGTAGGAGGGAATTCTGTCAGGTGTAAGAGAGATGCTTACACAGCCCAGCAAACTCGAGAAGCAGACGGTGCCGTTTTTAATCTTGTGTTCTGTATGTTTATTTGTCTCGTTAATGATAGAGTGATGAATAATAGATAATGAATGAAAAAAAAAGAAAAAAAAATAGATAATGAAAAGTTCAAAGTAACGCGGAGAGTTGCACATTTATTAAATAAGAACAGGTGGGGGGACTTCCCTGGTGGTCCAGTGGGTAAGATTCCGTGCTCTCAATGCAGGGGACGCAGGTTTGATCCCTGATCAGGGAACTAGGTCCCATATGCCTGCCGCAACTAAAAAAAGATACTGCGTGCCGCAACTAAGATCCGGCACAGACAAAATTAAAAAAAAAAAATAAGAATAGGTGGGGTGATTGGAAAACTGCATTTTAAATATCGGGCTTCTGAATGCGCTCGTTTGAAGAGCTGTGCAACTGAGAAGAGTTGAAATGTTTAGTTAGATTGATAGGCAGAGATTGAAATAGATTTTATACTTAGAAGTATCTTGATCAGCAGTTATAACTATGCTATATGTTCTTTATCCATCTATTTTGTCACCAGCCTATGTGGCTGTATAGCACATTGTACCTTTCTTGAAATATGCCAATGACTTGCTTTTTATACTCTTAATTACAGCAAATTAACGATTTTTTTTTTTTTGGTACGCGGGCCCCTTTCACTGTTGTGGCTTCTCCCGCTGCGGAGCACAGGCTCCGGGCGCGCAGGCTCAGCGGCCATGGCTCACGGGCCCAGCTGCTTCGCGGCATGTGGGATCCTCCCGGACCGGGGCACGAACCCACGTCCCCTGCATCGGCAGGCGGACTCTCAACCACTGCGCCAGCAGGGAAGCCCTAACGATGTATTTTTAGGTATAGCTGCTATCTAATGATGTATATTAACTGCAACAATCCAAAAGTAAAAACTTCTGTAGGATTTAGAATATGTAGATGTTTGAAGGTACCGAAGGGTCTTTGAATCTTGTACCTGTTTCTTCCTCCTCCTTATAAAGGAAAACTTCAATCTCAGCAGAGCCCATTGCACTGAGGTTGCCCCTCTGAAATTTCCTACAATAGCTCATTGTTGCTGTTGAGATAAAATGTTCCGAGTATATGAAGGTATACACTGCATTATACATTTTTTTTACTCTATTCTCCTCCATTATACTGAAGCAGATAGTTTGTGCTTCTAATTATCTTATATTTGTAGATGTTTCATGTGTTTGTACAACTTCTGTGATTTTTCCCACTTCTGAGCATCACTAAGCCCAGGTCATCCCATCTCCTTTCCCAAACTTCAGCATAACATAACTATCCTCTTTGATATTTTAAATTTTTATTTGATATTGGAGTATAGTTGGTTAACAGTATTGTGTTACTTTCAGGTGTACAGCAAAGTGATTCAGTTATACATACACATGTATCTAGTTTTTTCAACTTCTTTTCCCATTTAGGTTATTACAGAGTATTGAGTCGAGTTCCCTGTGCTATACAGTAGGTCCTTGTTGGTTATCTATTTTAAATATAGCAGTGTGTACGGGTCAGTCCCAAACTCCTAATCTGTTCTCTTTGAAATCTTAAATTTTGAGATAAGTCTGCTGCTAGTCTCACAGATAAATTATCTCGCAAAATAATGAACACTTAAACTATTAGGAATTATGTACTTGGTTGAGAATATTAGAGTCCATTACAGTGCAATTATTATTTTCACTTATTAAGGGAAACTACTCAATAAATATGATATGTAGTATAAATCTGAAACCTTTTTTTTATGCTGTAATGCTAAGTTAGGCAGAGTATTTTATTTTTGAAGATACATTTTAGTCTGAGTTGTGAATTCTGAATCAGACTGAGGTGAAACATTTGGCTCATAAAATGTCTCAAACCTCAAACCACTTTATATATCTGGAAACCATCTTAGTCACACGTTTATATAAAACATATAGAAACATAAGCAGTGCCTCTGTTTTGAAGGTCGCAGGTGCAATCGGTATAAAATTCTTGGATTTCTTCTGTGCACTTGTACAATTGTAGTTGGTAGTATATGGTTCATCAAATTCTTGTTTATTTTATAAATTTGAAATTTGACAGGCCTATAACAATTTCCCATAAATGATGGCAAGTCTAAAGGTGGTCTGTACACAGTTCTTTTGAATTTCTGCCCAGACATGTTTAGTGTGTCTCCACAAGGTCTCTCTGTGGTTCCAGTTCCGGGATCTCAATTGTGTGCTGGGCAGAAAGAACGACAAGTGCAGAAGTGAAGCCAGCAGGGAATGCTACTTTGCACGGGCTCCTCCAGGAGCCTACAAGGGCTTTCTTGTGCATCTGATTTATAGCAGATTGCGTTCATAGGGCTTCTCTCGCGGCAACACAAGTACTTTCCATCTCTCTCTCTCCATGTATATCTAACAATATATAATCTATATCTATTTCTATATCATCTATGTATCTATATCTATGTCTATATCCATATTGTATTGGTGCCCTGAAGGATGTCTGTTGATAAGAAAACAGGAGTGTCAAGTGTGGAATTTTACGGGTAACTGGCCAGTCTTACTAATTGAGGCTGGAATGCATGAAGACTGTCAGTACCATTTATACTCCAAGAGATCAGGCCCCATGTCTTTGCTACTGTATCTCAAACACCTAGGGGAATGCTCAGGCTTATCGTAGGTACTAAGTACATATTTCTGAAGAAAGAGTGAAGGAATGGGTGCTTGTTTGAAAGTATAATGCCCTCAGCTTCTAACAAGGCAGACTTCTTTTTTCCTTCATTCTTCCTCTATTTATTTTCTTTCCGACGTTCTGTTGCACAGTGTGGCGATGGTAGATACACAGATGGGTTTCCGCTTTCACTGCAAGTGTGTGTGTGGGACACGCATCAGTTGCATTCAGTGTGCCTAGACAAGTGGATTTTGAGATGAACGTTTTTGGATCAAAATCTGATCTGACTCCCTTGGCTCTCAGTAATTTGAATTGCTGCAGTCATGGAAAGGTGTTGAATATTAATGAGTTACCTGTAGTCACCTGCTAGAGTCACTAGCTATCAGTACAGAAAATGACCATAGAGTTCACTCCGCTGCCTTACAGATGAGAAAATACTCGAAGTCAACAATCATATGTTTTGTTTTACTTGGAATGGTTTCTGCTTATTGCTTTTGAAGTAGCTTAATTATTCAGATATAAAGAGTGCTAGTTGTCACGGCACTGCGTGCTCACCTGGCTCAGAAAGGACCTGCCAACATTTATAGAATCACGACGTGCAGAGCTGCGAAAGTAACTGTGGGTCTCTCAACTGCTGGTCTAACCTTCTTCCCTCTGTAGTGTAGTAATCCTATGAAGTGAGCATTTCTTAAAATGCTTATGAATGAAATTCACATTGGGAGTTTCTTTAAAATTCCAAGTCCCTGGGAGACACTTCCCTGAGGATCTGATTCAGTGTGTGGATGGGGCCCATGCAATGGCATTTTTAACAAGATCCCTGAATGATTCTGATGCAGGGGGTAGACAGATAGCAAACTGAAAAACACTAAAATAAATGAAATTAGGCTTACGTTTTACAGCTCCTCGAAGAGCTCATGGAAATTCTTAGCAAGTAGAAACCTAGAAAAAAAACATGACCGTCTGAAGCTAAAGACAAGTGTTTTTCTGATTAAAAAATCAAGAGCACAATGTTTAAATATGAATAATCGTGCTAATGTTCCCCACAGCAGTACCTATGCCTAATGTGCTTCCTTCAAGCATACATTTTATAAACTCCATGCCACTTGCATCGTTAAGCTGTGTAGTCTAAATGCACTAGGACTGGCATTTTCACTGCGGACTACCAGCTGTGGCTGCCACCCAAAGGAGAGCTCTGTTCCAAGAGTTCAACTCTTGCTGTTTTATTTCATGGGGCGTTTAATTGGCTGCTCAAGATTATACTGCATTAATCAGCTTTTAAATATTTGCCTTAAATCAGAAGCTATTCTGAATTTTTATTTTGATGCGAAGAAAAATAGAAGAGATAGCTGAAAAATAGAGAAGAGTTGATTTGTTCAAAAGTAATAAAAATATGTTGCCAAGCATTATGCCATTTGCTTTAGAGATATTTTCTTTAATTTTCAGGCCAACCCTATGGGAGATATTATCTCCATTTGATAAATTGAGACTCAGGGAGATAACATAATAAATCTGTGTCTCACTGAAAGTAAGAATTGAAAACCAAGATTACCTTTTCCAAATTGTGTGTTCTTCACACATTGTGGTCTCGGTGTGTCTCTATCCCTCTCAATCTAACTTATTTCTCTATCCATCCTGTCCCCCTGCCCCAACTGCCTTCCTAATTCTCTACTTTCCTACAACTCACCTATCCAAGCATCATCCTTGAATTGAACATAGAATTGTTAGCAGGTGTTTTAAAATTTTTACCAATAAGTTCTATCCGAACTAGAAGTTCTATCCTATGAACAGTCATAAACTTTTAAAGTGGGATTGTTACTTTCACAAACTATCAAAATCTCTACCATTCTATGTGAGGAAACTCAGGCCCGGGAAAACTAAGCAACTTTCTTACGCTGGCCTATTAACTTATTGGCAGAGCTTGAATATAATTAAGTCTCTCGACTCATAGTACATTTTTCCTCTGGAACTTTAGGTTAAAGACTACTGGTAAAATATTAAATGAGCTAAAGTATAGCACTAGGTAACTAGAAGAAGAAGAATCTATTCACAGAGTCGGTTTGTTTCATAAGATATTCATTGGAAAGAATAACTTCCACAAATCACATGCACTTGCAAATTCCAGAATTAATATGGTGCCTTGTAGAGATGGATGTTACTATTGTAGTAGAACAACCTGCATTTCTGAACGACACTGGCCCGATTATAAGGTATGTACGTCTACAACATGTTCTGCTAAGATGGAGTTTCCTCTAGTGTTAGATTTGGATAAACCGAATTATGTCTGGCAGTTGTGAAGAGGCGTAACAATAGATTAACCATTTCTAGGGTGTATTATGCACCAGTCTAAAATTTTCACGTATCAGTACTAAATAGTATGGAATAGAAATTGACACAACATTGTAAAGCAGTTATACTCCAATAAAGATGTGAAAAAAAATTCTTCATTGTGTTTAGTGATGTAATAACTGCTGTGGATTTTTAAGAGGATCTTGAAGCCAGACTTTAAATCAAGAAGTTTGGGAAATTGGTGGAATTGTCCTTCCTAAACTTTTGAAATCTTTCATGAAAATGATTTTATATTGCTATATTTAAAATACTAGCTGTGTTAGGGTTCTCCAGAGAAACAACCTGTAATAAATATGTGTATGTATGTGTGTGTATGTATATATAGGTATGTTTTGCAGGTGGTCTTTTCTGTGTGGAGGGGGGAGATTTGCGTAAGGATAGTAAGGAGACTTTCTCTTTTATTCTTCTGGCAATGTGAAATCTTTTCTTAATTAAAATGAGTGCTGTCACTCACCCACTTTGGAGAAATAAGGCAAGAGCTGAGGGATGTAGGCAAGTTAACTTACCTCTGGCAAAGGTCTCCACCGGGAAACAAACACAGTAGAGGAGACGGGTGAGCCCTAGACGCCATAGTCCCACGTGGACAAGGTTTACACGGAAACCTGAACGTTCCTGAGACAAAGATAACTCTTCTCATCTTGGAGATTCCATCACTGCCCTGGTAACTTTATCCCGCATTTAATCCTTCTGACTGTGTGGGAGTTGAAAATTCAATTTAGAAGCAGAAATTTAATTTAGCTTTATAAAGAGAAATTCACACCTCTACCTGAAACTCTTAGCAATAATAAGATAAATGTTTTATAAATGCAGGGTCCTAATTCATGATTTCAACAACTAGGATTAAAGTAGGAGGATAATAATAGTTAATGTATTTTTTTTCATTTACTGCACTCACTCCTTTATTCAGAAAACATGATACATTATGTGCTGTGTGTCAAGAACTATGGTGCCCTAACCACACCTTGTCTATTTACCAGATGCTGCAGCTTCTGTTACCTCATTTTTGAACCCCTCCCAGGGATAAATTCCACCTGTACTATTAATAGGCTTATAGCACTATTAAATACTAAAGGTAATATATTGATTTGTGATCATGAGGTATAACAGTTTAATGCAGTTAATGGAACAGATGATTCTTGTCTGATGATTGAACTCATTGGGCATTATTTGATATTTGACTTCACGTTTTTATTTGGATATAAAATATCTAGTTTTTTTAAACGATAGAAATGATTTAGTCTGTGGACTCCTGTTCTACGAAAATAAGTGATATGCTGTGGAATTAAAAGCCATATTCAAATACCTGAACAAATCTGGCCCCACTCACTTCATTGCTCTCTTCACTGCGTTTTAGTCTACTTTTTCTTCATAAAGCTCTTCTGATTGATATCAACATTTCCTGCTATTTTGGGGGGCAGAGTGGAGATGGATTGCAAATTAGTAGTTTGATTGACCCAATATAAAAGCACAGTAACCATCTCACAGTAAGGTTTTATTATTGGCCTTTTCTGCCTTAGTTTTTTGTTTTAAAATTATAACTGGGTGTTATATTTTTCTCTTCCATTTTTGAGAAAGTCTCCTTAACAATTCAACCAATATTTGTTAAACCCCTCCATTCATGATGTGCTCTAAGTCCGTGTTTGCCAAATACTGGTCTCTAGATTGGTGCTATCCTGGGTTTGCAGTATTATGGGGTATTGGAGTAAAAATACAGATTTCAGTCACCACACACCTGCTACATGTTTAGGATGGGGGCATGATATGGTATTGCTGAGTTCGATTTCATAAGATCATAACTGCAATTGATAAACGTAAGAGTCACGAGGGTTTCTAGTGGGAAACAAACATCTCCCTGCATCCACCCTATGTGCTTTTTGCATTATTCACCAGAGACCATAACTTATTGTCATTCGTATTTTTACCTCTCCTAGCGATTAACTCCAAAGTTATTAATAGTATATCTATATCACTGTTGTTAAATTGATAACTTAAAATATTACCCATTGATTTTCCATCACAAAATATCTGTGACATGTTATTTGATACGAGAATGACTTGACTTCCTGGTAACTGAACCCCTCATCTCTTTTGAACATCCTTCTCCAAATTTTTACATATGGTTAGAATGGTCTTTCTTCCAATATAATATCCAGGAAACTACTACAACCAGAGACTTTAGCCTGAGAATGAAGCCAGTTCTGTGGAAAGCAGAGTAGAAGTATAGAAAGAAAGTAGTTTGTTGTGATGTACTTTGCCCAAATGTCATGTCTCACCAAACTTGAAGCTCCACCTGCAGACTTTATTTTACGAGCCATTAAGTTATATTTATTCTTCAATTTGAATTGGCTTTTTGTAAATTGTCAAGTAGTTATGAATTGATTCACTTGGATGACTCAGTATTAAAGATAATTATTTGAAATCTGTTGATGAATTATATTAGATACAAATAAAATATTTTTGAGGAAGCTTTGTTAAATACAATTACATTTGAAAAATAAACATATTACAATATCTAGGAAACAGCATTAAAAGAAGGGGATCGAAACCTGCGAATATTAAAGTATTTTTAAAAGCTAAAATAATGCAATATGACTGATGTCCCTACCAGAAGAAAAGAGAGAAATAGAGACACAGGGACAGAGAGATTTCTTAGAGAATTCACCAGAACCATAATCCAAAGTAGAAAACTTCATTAAATTGGACATCTTCAAAATCGTCTGCTTTCCAAAAGACACTGTTAAGTAATGAATAAGCAAGAAGATGAGCAAAAAAATAAGAAATATATTCATAAATTATATACCCTATTAAAGACTTGTATCTATAATATATAAAGATCTGTACAAATTTATAAGAAAATAGAGACCCCAATGCAAAAGTGAACAAAAGATCTGTACAAAAACTTCAACAAAGAAGATATACAAGCGACAAATAAGCACATAAGAAGATACCTTATATCATTCGTCATTGGGGAAATGGAAATGGAAAACATAATGTGATACAACCAGGCACCTATTAAAATGGCTAAAATTAAAAAGACTGATCATACCAAGTATTGGTAAGGATTTGGAGGAACTAGAGTTCTTGTACACTGCTGGTGGGAATGTGAAATGATAAAATACTTTGTAGAAGAGTGTCATAAGAAATCAAATGTATGCTTTCTATATGATCCAGCCAATTCATTCCTACATATTTACTCAAGAGTAATCATGGGATATTTCTATATGAAGTATTGTGTACAGATGTTCATAGGAGCTTTATAGGAATTAGACAAGCTGGAAACACCCCAATGTCTCTTGGGTAAATTAACCAACAAACTGTTATAGCTACATAACAGAATATGACTCGGACATGAAGTGGAATGAATCATTGATAAATGTTACAAGACGGATCGGTCTCAAAATAATTATGATGAGCGAAGAAGTTAGCTAAAAATATTTAATTTATTCCATTTATATAAAATTCGACAAAAGGGAGACTAATCCACAGTGACAGAAAGCAGTTCAGTGACAGTGGAGGGACAGCGTGTGAATGTGACAAGGGACGGGCAAGAGGGATTGTAAAGAGTGTCGAAGGGAACTTGAGGGAGGGATTTATATCTTCATTATCTTCATTGTGCTGACGGATTTATGTTTGTGTACCTATACCAACATTTATATTACACACTTTAAATATATGTAGTTTATTGTGCATTAATTATACACCAATAAATCAGTTAAATAAATCATGAAATAATTTTGCAATTTTCCTGCTTCTGTCTTGAAAAAATAATCTGGAAATGTATCTCCAAAATAATAGAGAAATATTTAGCAAGGTATATTAAAGTTACTAGTTTTACATTTTGCAGGAAAACGTTGATTAATAACTTATTTTTTGAGTCAGTCCTTAGCAGCTCATATGATGTTTTTGTGTTTGTTCTTTTTCTTTCTTCCATTTTTTTTCAGGAAGTCTGAAACCTCAATATCTAAGGATAATTTTGTTTTTATTAAAGTACAGTTAAATTACAATATTGTGTTAGTTTCAGGTGTACAGCACAGCGATTCAGCTTTATATATATAATACATTCTTCTTCAGATTCTCTTCCATTATAGGTTAATAAAAATTAAGTATAGTTCCCTGTGCTTACAGTAGTTCATTATTGGTTATTTATTTTATTTATAGTAGTGTGTATGTTAATCCCAACCTCCTAATTTATCCCTCCTCCCACCCCCACCCCCCCTTCCTGTTTGGTAACCATAAGTTTGTTTTCTATGTCTGTGAGTCTCTTTCTGTTTTGGAAATAAGTTCATTTGTATCTTGTTTTTTCTTTTTAGATTCCCCATATGAGTGATAACATATGATATTTATCTTTGTCTAACTTACTTAGTATGATAATCTCTGTGTCCATCCATGTTGTTGCAAATGGCATTATTTCATTTTTTATGGCTAACATTCCATTTGTGTGTGTGTGTGTGTGTGTGTGTGTGTGTGTGTGTATGTATACATCAGGTCTTCTTTATCCATTTGTCAATGGACATGTAGGTTGCTTCCATGTCTTGGCTATTGAGATATAATTGGCATACAGTGCTGTGTAAGTTGAAGGTGTCCAGCATAATGATTTGACTTACAGACATCATGAAATGATTATCATAGTAAGTTTCGTGAACATCCATCATCAGTTTTAATTTTTAAATGTGGCATTTGACACATCAAAACATTTGACAGTCCACACTCATATTAAGTGTGACTTAATGAAGCATGATTGTATATACTTTTGCACTGTAAACAGTATTTGGATAAGTGCTGAATAATCTATTTGAATTTTAATTCTGCCCTTGATATTACTCAAATGCATTGGGTCTTGTTGAAATTTTGAAAAGAAAGGGTAAAGTTTTATTAGGGGAATTGGCCATCCACATGGCCTCAGTACAGGAAGTCAACATGGATGTAATATTTTTCCCTGCGTGTCATTCTTAGAATAGTTATTAATCCTACAGAACTAATGTTGAGAAAAAAGGCCACACATGGACATTAATGTGAGTGTCACCCTCACAACCCGATTCTTACTTTTTCCTTTTATGCTCTTAGTTCTATTGCCTAAGACCAACAGAAAGTATAAATTCTGCCCTCAGCCACTCTTATTGCCTTAGTTCTTATGTCCCCTTGAAAGGTAACATTTATTCCTTTGTTCTCTGTAGCTTATGTTAATTTTTTGCTTCCACATCAAGATGCCTTATATGCATGAACTTGGATTTTTCTCTTCACTTATTCAAACACTAAGAGCAGGTTGTCATCATAAAGACATCACTTTGCCTCTTTTTCCTGAGTTGTTTCTGTTTGCCTGTTGAAATTTATGCATCTTTTTCTACGTCTCTGATTTTGTTGTTGGCCCATCCCATTCAATACCACCACCTTACAATGCCTCTTTATTTTCACAGTATGATATACATGACAAACGTTGTAAATTTGCCTAATTTGATTTGGGAAAAGAAATTGGGTCGTTTATCTTAGTGAATTTAAAATACGGTTTCAGTTAAATGTGTTTATTAGTTTTTTGGTAAACATTAAAAATTGAGACAAGCCCTGATAGCCTAGCTTTAAAAAAATTTTTTCCCCATGACTCTGCTACTGCATAATTAGGGTGCTTCTCTACAGTCAACAGTGCTCCTGTATTATCAGTATAGATTTATACTGATTATTAAGGCATCATGATATCTAACCATCACAGAGACCGGTGAATTATAAGACTAATTAGATGCACCGTTTTTCTTTTATAAGATCTGCATTGTTTCAAAACCTTTCTAAAGTGCTAACTGCTTAAGATCCATCATGGTTGAGTTTATTATCTTTCATAGTTTAATGTATATTGATTTGAGTGGGGAGGATTTCAGAGATGTACTATGAAGCAAGAAATCCCAATCTTCCAAAAGATCATCGGTACCTAGGGAAGCTGTTTGGAATTGAATCTCTCACCAAAATTGTATTATAGTCTTCAGACATTTCTATGAATTTTATAGGTAATAAACACAGCGAGCAATGAAGGGCAAGAATAAAAGGCACAAAAGGTCAGAAGATACAGGTCTCAGGGTGGGCCTTTGTCATCAGACGTCATGTTGTTGGGTGCAGGAATAAGGCCAGGGAGACATTACAGCCTTGGTGAGACCTCTCCCTTTAACCAAGATCAATGCCACAGAAGATGTCTAAGGTGTAAGAAGTCAGACCCAATGCTGCTGGCAAATGCGGAAATGAGATTCTAGGTTCCGAGGGGGAGGTCTAGGTAGTGTGCCACCATGCACTACGGTTATCACACCAGAATGGTCTCTCTTGCCCCAAAGGCTAACCTGGAATCTTTTGTCTGGGTCTTCTTTGAACATGTAGTTGGGGGACTTTGAACTGTGTCCAGTGTAACTGTTGAACTGTTGACTAGCTTAGGAGCAGTGGAAAAAAATAGAAGCTTGTATATTTCTTCTACAAGTTAATATGTAAGAGCTAATTATCTCAAATTAAATGTGGAAAGAAAAAGACCAGTCACAAACCATTACCTCAAGCCTTTTATTTAAACATTGCAACATAAGAACAGTTTAGATGACTGTTTTATGGGGAGGGAAGTGTATTCAAGTTTTTATAAGGCAGGATTGAGGAAGGTGGTCATGGTTTAGGTTTATTCCAAGAATTACTCACTGTTCAAATTCTTAAGCTATGGGGAAATAGAAGTTGTGTTATTCATAGGGTAAGATGCAGAGACAGCAAGATGTGGGCCCTAGTTAAACAGCTGTTGGTCTGTCAATTGGGATTTAGTGACAGTGGTGGAAAGGGACAGTAGAAACTGAGGTATTGCAGGGGTCAGTGTCACGTTTTAAGGTCTTGAGTTCTTTCTTTTGGACAGCATTAGTTTAAGGGATAATATTCTTAGGCCAGTTGTCAAAGTCCAGGTTGTCACCTCTATCTGAGATTTCCATTAGTGACAACCATGACCTTTGGAAATTATTGAATTTTGAGTGAATTCAGCAGCCCTTCATATGACTTTCCTATTTCTTTGGCCGTCGTAATCATTTGTCCAGCGGTGTCTAATGAAGTAACATTTAAGACTGTAAGTAGGATGTAATGTAGGACCCTGAAGCCCTGGAACACTAGAAATAGAATCATTAATTGGTCCTGAGAGGTTGCCCATTGGTCCCACTGTTTTACTTGGTTCTAATCATAACAAGACATTCCATCCTCCATCTGGATTCCCTGATTCAGGTGATCCAGAGAGTGGTAGGAGAGCCAGGTTGTCAAGATGTTTTTCTGTGTCCTGTCAGTGAGGTATTTTCAAAACAGCGAAGCGTACTCCTTAGAAATGAAAGCATCAGAATTAAAAAGAAAAAAAAGGGTTTTAATCCTTACTAGTTAATAATCTGGAATTTTAACCCAAAAGAAGGAACTACAAGAAGGAGAACAAAGAGAATGAGATAAAGAAACCACGGTAGTCAGAGGTGTTCTGGAGCCGTAGGTCAGGAATTTTGGATAGCACGTGTTGCTTCGTCAAGGTTCTTTGGAAAACGGTCTCTTTTCTGATTTGTCTTTTTCTAAAGAATCCTGAAAGATTCTGTTACGTGTCTCCCATTAGTATGGAGGTACAAAAAAAGAATGTATAATGACTTTTAACTGAGACATGACTGCAAGGTTCAGTTCCTTGGAGTTTTCATGATGGCAGTGATCATGATTAAGAGTGCCTGATAAAGTCTCTTTAAATGAAATCCAAGAACACCCTTGTGTTGTTGTCATTTTCAGCAAACCCGTTATCTGGGCAGAAGCTGATTATAACTGTTGATTACAGACCTGGGTATAGTGCACCAAATCTCTACAGTAATTGCTCAGCTAATTATGCAAGATCTAATTTGGGGGTAATATTTGTCCTTTCAATTTCCATTGATGATTGAGGGTGATAAGGACAATTGAATTTCTGGGTGATGAACAGTATCTTGTAAAATTCTGTACTTATCGTGTCTATAAAATCAATACCTCTCTAACTGGGTAAGTAAGTTGGTTTGTCCCAAGTTGGAAATACATAGTGTGGGAAAAAAAAAAAAAGGTAATGGTTAGGCAGTTGTTTAACAAGGAAAACTTACTAACCATCCAGAAAATAGACAACAATGAGGAGGTCTTTATATCCATTTGAGCGTGACCACTCTATAAAATTCACCTACAGATGTTCGAAAGTACATTAAAGCCTGTATCCCTGTTTATGTTCTACCTTTACAATTTGGGTAGGGTAATTAGTTTGGCAGGTAGAATGTGTGCTAGAAACACCCTTAGTAATTTTCAGTAAAACTGTTGATGTGGATTTAAGCTTGCTTGCAGCCAGTTTTTCTCTGAACATTCTTGCCATTGAGCTACACCAGCCAGCATGAGCGAAATGGAAGAGAGTGGAATCCTCTCTTAAGGAATATTGCACACAATTGATTTATAGGATTGTTGTTCATGATAGCTCCCTGTAAACCAGTGAGACTGCCGACAGATCTCCATGGCCTTTTGATTTATACTGTGAAGCACTCTGTAATGGCCACTGATTTTTCTCTGCTTGAGATGTGCATTAAAATCTAGAAACAAATATTAGTACATTCAGTTATTTACCAGCCTTTGTGGTTCAGCATGAGTGTTCTTTAGCTTGAGAGAGAGGCAATCACTAAAGTTATTGGTACAAATACATTTTATTCGTATGTGGTGAAACTATGAAAACTGAACTTCTCTTGATTTGTCAGGTCACTTTTTCCCATTGCAAGTTCTCACGATAGTTATCAGTTCATTAAAAATGAGAGAATGCCAAAAAACTAATTATTTTTATTATTCTTCCATTTTTAAGGTAAAGGGGCTCATCATTATATTATCTGATGGAAACTCAGAGGAAGATTTAGGTACAAATAACAAATTTATAGTTTTGGTCTTTTGGATTTGAATTCTGAATTTGGAAAAAGTAAAATCAAGAACTGACAGAGGAGTACAGATATGAGCATAAATATATATAACATTTTTTATTGAAATATAGTTGATTCACAATATTGTGTTAGTTTCCAGCAAAGGGAATCAGTTATACATACTTACATATTTTTTCAGATTCTTTTCCATTATAGGTTATTATAAGATATTGAATATAGTTCCCTGTGCTAGGTCCTTGTTGTTTATCTATTTTATATATAGTAGTTTGTATCTGTTTATCCAAAACTCCTAATTTATCCCTGCTCCCCCTTCCCCTTTGGTAACCATAAGGCTGTTTTCTATGTCTGTGAGTCTGTTTCTGTTTTGTAAATAAGGTCATTTGTATCATTATTTTAGATTTCATATATAAGTGACATCATATGATATTTGTCTTTCTCTCACTTCACTTAGTATGATCATCTCTAGGTCCATCCATGTTCCTGCAAATGGCAGTCTTTCATTCTTTTTTATGGCTGAGTAATAGTCCTTTGTATACATGTGTATCACATCATCTTTATCCATTCATCTGTTGATGAATATTAAGGTTGCTTCTGCATCTTGATTATTGGGAATAGTGCTGCTATGAACATTGGGGGTGCATGTATCTTTTTGAATTCGAGTTTTCATCTTTTCTGGATATATGCGCAGGAGTGGGATTGCTGGATCATATGACAACTCTATTTTTACTTTTTTAAGGAACCTCCATATCGTTCTCCATAGTGGCTGCACCAATTTACATTCCCACCAAGAGTGTAGGAGGGTTCTCTTTTTCTCCACACCCTCTCTAGCATTCCTTATTTGTAAACTTTTTGATGATGACCATTCTGACCTGGGTGAGGTAATACGTCATTATAGTTTTGATTTGCATTTGTCTAATAATTAGTGATGTTGAACATCTTTACATGTGCCTATTGGCCATCTTTATGTCTCCTTTGGAGAAATGTCTGTTTAGGTCTTCTGCCCATTTTGATCGTAGTGTTAGTTTTTTTGATATTGAGCTGTATGAGCTGTTTGTATATTTTGGAAATTAAGCTCTTGTTGGTCACATCATTTGCAAATATTTTCTCCCACTCCATAGGTTGACTTTTGGTTTTGTTTATGGTTTCTTTTGCCGAGCAGAAGCTTATAAGTTTGATTAGGTCCCGTTCATTTATTTTTGCTTTTATTTCTTTTGCCTTGGGAGACTGACCTAAGAAAACATTGCTACTATTTATGTCAGAGAATGTTTTGCCTATGTTCTCTTCTAGGGGTTTTATTGTGTCTTGTCTTACGTTTAAATCTTCAAGCCATTTTGAGTTTATTTTTGTGTTTGGTGAGAGGGTGTGTTCTAACTTCATTGATTCACATGTAGCTGTCCAGCTTTCCCAACACCACTTGCTGAAGAGACTGTCTTTTCTCTACTGTATATTCTTGCCTCCTTTGTTGAAGATGAATTAACCATAGATGTGCGTGGGTTTATTTCTGGGCTCTCTGTTCTGTTCTGTTGATCCATATGTCTGTTTTTGTGCCAATATCATGTGTTGTTGTTGTTAATAATTTTTTAACTATTTATTTATTTTTGGCTGCGTTAGGGTCTTCCTTGCTGCTCACGGACTCTCTCTAGTCGCAGTGAGCGGGGGTTACTCTTCATTGTGGTGCGCAGGCTTCTTATTGCAGGGCTTCTCTTGTTGCAGAGCACAGGCTCTAGGCACGTGGGCTTCAGTAGTTGTGGCTTGCAGGCTCTAGAGCACAGGCTCAGTAGTTGTGGCGCACGGGCTTAGTTGCTCTGCATCATGTGGGATCTTCCTGGACCAGGGCTCAAACCCATGTCCCCTGCACTGGCAGGCAGATTCTTAACCACTGTGCCACCAGGGAAGTCCCCATGCTGTTTTGATTACTGTAGCGTTGTAGTACTGTCTGAAATCCAGGAAGGTTATGAGCATAATATATGTTTTTTAATGTAAGAAATAATTATTGGAAAACCCCAGCAATATGGAACAATGATTATTCAGAACATAGCCTTTTCAAAAAATAAGAACTTTTTTTGCTATCTGGGGAGACAATAGTTTGGTCTTTCATAGGAAAATTTTAATTTACTTTTCTATGTATTATTGAGTAATATTTTGAAATAAAATATGCATAAGTTTTTCTCCTTATGAATATAATAAATCACTAACATTGAACCAATATTTTGGCCCAACATTTTAATAATTTATTTCATTTTTTCATTCATATGTCTATAAATTTAATATACCATTATATGTATATGTTGGAATATACACAAATATCATGTGAATAGATTATAAAATCAAGCTTTTAATTTTAGCCTTAAAATACAGTGCTTAACTTCATGAGCATATCAAATATATCAAGGTATATTTTATGGAAAGTTTTCCATTATATTAAACTCTAACATATATGTTTCATAGTATGTATATCATATACACATACATACATGATATAGATGCGTATATATATATACACATTTTATTATTTATTTGTTTCTATGTATGTATTCTGTATGTGTAGATATAGAATCCAAAAGCATTTCACATTTTACATTTATTTTGTAAGAATAAAGGTCACTTAAGGCTAACATTAGTGATTAACATTTGTATGTTTTTCCTACTTTGCTTATGTCCACATTAAGGATCAGGAAATATAATTTTACTGAATATAAGTCCTCTATCAGAATTTATGATATTAAACCCTTTATGAAAACAACCTCCATTTAAATTACATTTAAAGGGAATTTTATACGTGTGTTCAGTAAAGGATTGAGGTTTGTTTGTTGCCCGTGACTCCTAAGAAGTAACCTCTAAGCTGTTGCAATGTCCTTCCTGGTAAAAGTAACTTTATTTGATTGGGGCCCTGGTCCAAGACAGATAATCAAGGCTAACAGTGTGATTTATGGTGGAGGCTTTGGGACGCATGATACGGGCTCAGCCTCTGGAGGGGCTGGCGGCTATGGGCCATGTGTTCAGACATTCAGGGCAGCCCATGTGACCAAACTGCAATCAAAACGCTGGACACTGGGCTTGGATAGGTTTCCTTAGTGGGCAGTACTCAATGTGTTGATCACACATGATTTCTGGGAGAAATAGGGATTGTCCACATGATTTTTCCTGGGAGAGAACAACTGGAAACTTGGGCCTCGTTGCTTCTAGACCATGCCTTATGGGCCTCTTCCTGTGGTTAATTCTAATTTGTATCCCTTTGTTGTAATAATCCATACCCAGAAAATAGTGACTTACGTGAGTTCTGTTCTTCTAGTGAATTACTGAACCTGAGAATGGTCTTGGGGTCCCCCAAACTTATAGTGTTATAAGAAGTGAGAGTGGTTTTGAGGACCTATGAATTTTGAAATATTTAAAATCTAAAACATTTGTGAAAAAAGTGGTAACTTATCTGAGTCTTTAGACCAATGCAGGTCATTTTGAAAGATTAAAGCATGAGAGGCGTAACCCTGTTACTGTACAAATTAGAATTTTGCATTGATATTAATGTTATATTATAAACTATAGAAGAAGATGTATAGCACATGATCTCTAAGCTTTTATTATCTTCTCATTCTCATTAGTCCAAGGAATCATGCACTTTTTCAGGAATATTATGTGAACCCTCATGATTTTCTAATATGATTTATAAACCTATAAATACATAAACTAAATTTTAAAGACTTTAAAATTCATCTTTATAAGTTCTTCCCTTGTTATTTGAACTAGAGATCTTATAAGTAGTAAACAGGGTTATGACTAGATTGCATTTCTCAGTTGTTTTTTTTCTGTTTTTTCTTTTTTCTTAGCTCATACTTTTTTAAGCAAAAGAAGTTCAGTTTATTGGTTTTCACTTCTTTTTTTGAAACACTGTTTATCTGAGATAGATATTCCTAGAATGCAAACATAATGACAGAACTTTGATCAGTAAGTCTCCAAAATTTTCCGAGTGGGGGAAAGAGTGGGAGATGGAGAAAAATGAAAAGTAATAGGAGAAGTAAGTGGGAGCTGACTTGAGACAAGTATTAAATTATCGTTGGGAAAACCTAATTCTGTTCCCTCTGCAAGGAGGAGAGAAAGATTAGATGCAGAAAACTGATGTTGACACAAGCACATATACACACACACAAACACATATGCACTCCCACACACACGGACGCAAGCCTTATTATAGATGGTTGAAATCAGGTGATTTCTCTGTTATGTGAACTTCTGTTTTCAGACAGGAAAGACAGTCTCCTTAGGAAGACTGTTCCCTTGTATGCCTCTGAATAAACAGTCTTTTTTACATCAAAAGTTCTTTAAAATCATGATTGTAATCTTAAATTGTCCTTGGGGAATATCATGGACCAAATGTTTGTGTCTTCCCAAAATTCTTAGCTTGAAGTTGTAACCTACCCGCCACCCCCTGTGACTGTATCTGGACATGGAACCTCCAAAGAAGTAATAAGATTGAATGAGGACCTAAGGGTGGGACCCTGATTTTGTAGAATTAATGTCCTTGTAAGAAGGTTATCGGCCTAATAAGTAATCAGGATTCCACAATATCTTCTTTACCTAAACCATGTTGTAAGATGATTAAATATCCTTCTCCACTACAACTGAGTAAACTGCAAAGGCTGTATACTCACAACCATCAGGAACTTAGACCCTTTTCAGGAAAGCGCGTAATCATTTCTGTGACTTACTCCTGAGTTCTGAGCATCTCCTTTGTCACATTTTTCTAAGCGTTAAGTCAGTGTCTTCATGAAGCTTCATTGACACTAGAAAGTTATCTTTAATCCTACAGCATTAAGTTAAGCAAATGAGTATATTATTACATTTTCCAGCTTGGATTCAATAGCACTTCATGGATACAGAGACACTGCCCCGTTTAAGCTGAATTTCCATTCATCCATTTTCTTGTTACAATTTGTCTTTTCTTTAATCGTTTGCACATTTTCCCAAGACTTTTCTACAATCAGCAGCTGTGGGTGCTTTGGCAGTGGAAGAGGAAGAAATGCACTTGGACATCATGTGCTCCTCCTACTGCCCCAAGTACTCAGTGATGCCTTGACCTTGCTTTCCTTGGGTCTTTCCAGTTTGAAGAAGCAGGATCTCACAGGATTACAAATTCTCTCTGGTGTCTCTTACCTTCCCCGCTTCCTATGCTGACTTTGTGGTGAAGGCATATTTTGCAACTCCCAGAAGATACACTTCCTCCCTGTGAAACATTCTGGAAGATACAAAACAACAACAACAACAAAAAAAACCCCTGAGAAACAAAATCATTTCATTCAAACGTACCTAGACTGATTTACTTATTCACTGGAAATAGTTTGCAGGTGTTCCTACCCTAGCACCTAGTACAAAACTCCTCAGGGGATCTTCCTGAATTGGGGTATCCCAGGTACCTCTAACCCCTGTACTGTAGGTACTCAGCCCTGATCCTTGATACCAAATGAGGAGCAAAAGGAAATTCAAGGTATCTTGGAGAAGAAACTCATCACCCCATAGTTACCCACGTGCCTCAAGACAAATAAATGCAAGATATTATTCTGGTATAAACTTTTGTATTTGATAGAAAAGGGGCAGTTGTTTGCTGGTTTGTTTAATCCAAGGAAGTTTTTGCTTTAAAACTTTGCATAGAGTTTTTCTTCTATTTCCATTGCTTTCAAAATAGATGGAAATTTCCTTCCACAAAGCTGTCCTTAGTTTTTGAGTTATCATTAGAAGTTTTCCATAAAGTGTGTGTGTGTTTAAATGAAACAACAGCTGTTCTTCTGTAAAAATTTAATCCCAAATAGTGAAGATTAAAAAGCTTACATTAGGGAATATTTTCTAGCAGGCTATTTACAATATCGTAACAAAAATTTCTGTCAGTGGCTTATAAAATAATACTGGTCTTACAGAAAAAGGTTTCATACTGATGGATAAGAGATTCTTAGCAAAGTTTTGGTGATCGAAAATACTACTTAGAAGTGTAGCAGATATTAACTGGAACTTTATGTAGTTCAGGGGAGCTGACTAGAAAAGGCCAGTTTAAAGGAAAATAAATATTCTCTTATTTGGAAAAGCTTCTTATACCAAGAACTAACTGCTAAAATGAGTTACCTTGCTAGCTAAAGCATTGATACATTTCTTAAGTCTTTACGATTGTTGTTGGTATAGTGAACAGGAGCACACCCTCAAAATTTTTCCCATTCTTGTCCATGCAAAAACAGTTTTTTTCTTTTCTTGAAAGTACTGCCAGCTATCACTCTGAGGGACTATTAACATTCCGCCGGCAATATTTTCAACTATACTTAATCTCGTCAAAGGTTTCTAGTCTTTACCAAATTGCTTAGTGAAAAACATTATCACTTTCTCCCGTTGCGGAGCACAGGCTCCGGACGCGCAGGCTCAGCGGCCATGGCTCACGGGCCCAGCCGCTCCACGGCATGTGGGATCTTCCCGGACCGGGGCACGAACCCGCGTCCCCTGCATCGGCAGGCGGACTCTCAACCACTGTGCCACCAGGGAAGCCCTCACTTTGTTTTTTTAACTTGCATATTTCTGATTATTAGTATAGTTGATAAATTTCCATATGTTATTGATCTTTAGAATTTCTCATCTGTGATTTACTTGTTCATATCTTTTATACATTTTTCCTAATAAGCTGTCTTTGTCTGGTTTATTTTTATATAGCTAAATATTAATTTATCTATGTTTATATATCTATAGAACTATCTTCTCACTAGGTGGTTCTTGTCTTATTATTGCTTATCATGCATTTTTTCTTATTTTTCAATGTTGATATCTCAGTTTCCTAAGTCTTCTTTTTTATGCTTTTTATTTGGTTTTAAAAGTTGACACTCGATAAAGAGGGTGTATCTTATTACCTACTGGGGCATGTTATTTATTGTACATCTGCACACTAACAGTTATCTTTCTTTTGACGCACAGTTGGTTTTTTTCTTGGAATTATTAGTTTCATTTTCCCCCTTCTTTTTGTATTCCTGTTTCCAAGATATTGTCGCAATTTCATTTATCTAACTCCTAGATTTAACTATTTATTTAGTAATCATATTTTCAGTTTCCAAGAACTTTCTTTTTAATTTATTATGCAGTTTTTTTCCTTAATATCTAAGATCTCCTCCTTTCCACAGCCTCTTGATATAATACATTAAGTCCCTCTGAGATACTTGTTAGAGAATTTTTTGTTTGTCTTAGTTTGTTATTAAACTTTTTTTCTTTGAATCAGGTGTTTGTTTTGAGTCTTTAATCTTCTTTGGGGGAGAAAGGGGTAAGTTTCTTCCAAGTTACAGGCTTTCCTCAAACGGCCCCAGAGCCTTCTTGTCCAGACATATTTAAGAACAAGGTAATATAAGGTTCCCTGTGAGTTAAGTATACGGGTCAGGCTTACTGATTTACGTTCTTTCCTTTTGGGTGAAAATTTGGAGAAATTTCTGTTTTCTGGAGTTCACTTATATAGAAAAGATCTGCATATTTCTCCCTAAGTACTATTTCTTGAGAGAATAATTTTTCAATTCTTGCCCGGGGAGGCAGATACCCACAAAAGCTAAGGCTTTTTTGAAGTAGTGGGGTATACTGTTTCTTACACACATTTTTAAAATGTCTCCCCCGAGTATATTAACTTGGTACCCAGCATATATTGATTCCACAGCCTCTCAGAGCTACAGTTCTATCTGAATTTGGGGAGATATACCTCCTCCAACTGGGTTCACCAGGTATTCTCCTCCATTTGTTATTCAAATTCTGGATATGTTTATCTCCTTCTCTAGATTTAGAGCTTGTTGGGGGAAAAAACAAAAAAGAAACAAAAACTTAAAAGTGCTTAAAAGAGCACGTAGGAGTGCTCCATAAATGTAGGATGAATGACCTAGTCATTTCTGTACTTTACTGAGGTCTCCCTGCATGGAGAATAGAGTTCAACCTCCTTTCATGCCTCAAGTGATACAAGACCCAACTCCAGGACAGTGTGGTTATAGAGCATGAGACACTGAGGTCAGAATTCTAGATCAATTCCCTATTCCTCCATGATAGCTGTCTCACCTATGACCAAGTTTTCACACCCATCTTATAGGGTGTCATAAAAATTTAATAAGGTAGTTGTTGCCGGATGTTTTTAAATTGCTTTTTCAAAGTAATGTCAAAAATGACATCATTTTGGCATTCAGGCAGTTTAGTTATTGATAAAACCTAACTTCTGTGCAGTGAAACAAGACACCAGATTGTGCAAAACATAATTTAAAAATACCAACTTAAGGGCTTCCCTGGTGGTGCAGTGGTTGAGAGTCCTCCTGCTGATGCAGGGGACGCGGGTTCGTGCCCCAGTCCGGGAGGATCCCACATGCCGCGAAGCGGCTGGGCCCGTGAGCCACGGCCGCTGAGCCTGCGCGTCCAGAGCCTGTGCTCCGCAACGGGAGAGGCCGCAACAGTGAGAGGCCCGTGTACCGCAAAAAACAAAAACAAAAACAAACAAAAAAAACAACTCAAGAACTGTGTGAAAATAAAAATTTCCCATGAATTAACATTTATATTTAAAATTAGTCTGATTCCATGGCTATTATGGAAGATAAAAATAAATAGAATCAAAGGATTCTTAAGTAAATCGAAGGATAGAAATACTCAATTTTCCTCCATCAAAGTTAAAATCGGAGGAGGAAATCTTTTAATTGAAGCTCCAGTAAAATCATTGTTAGATGCTTACAGTGAGGATATAAGACAGAGATAGAGACATATAGAGAGGGGACGGACACACACACACACACACACACACACACTCTCTCTCTCTCTCTCTCTCTCTCTCTCTCTCTCTCTCTCTCCAGAGCAGATCTCTGTATTATGCTATTCCTTTCAAAAATCTGTGCTGCAGCATTATTCACTTTTTAGAAAGAATTACCATATACATTTTCTAATTTCTGTTTATAATGTTTCTCAAATTCTTAGATAAGTAAGTTCAAGATAACTGTTTTAGTAAATTAAGATAAGTCACTCTTAACAGTTGGATCTTGTAGTATTTATTTTGCAGCCAAATTGACAGGATTTCTGTATTTCCAAGTATAAAGGTAGGGGTTTTTCCCCCTGATCAAGGTAGGGGGCCATTTGAAAATAATGAATAACACCTAGAAAAGCAAAAGTTAACTTTTTTGTACTGATAGTAAATGTTATTTTTTTTTTAAATTTGGTAGGAAATTAAGAATTGGCCAAAGATGGGGTGACAACAACAATATTAGTAACATGTAAACCTAGTCACCAGATTCTGATTATTTGTGAACGTGATTATTCTGAAAGTACTAGGCAGGAGTAACTATAAAAACAATCAAAAGTTCAATGCAAATTACAATGTGAATGTAAAATTTAAATGCTCTATAGCTCTACTGAATTTTGAATATGAATAATGTCCATTTTCTTTTTTGTCATAAACATTTTAGTCCTTGTTGCAAATCTTCAAAGCCCATATCTTATGTATAAAGTTTTTCTCAAATGTCGGCAAGGTAAAGAACTAAACAGGCTAAGCAGTATCTGTGTCCGTTTCCTAGTGCCAAGTCATAATGTTGTAAATAATATTCTTTGCATTGTCTCTTTACTATCATTCTTTATAGAAACACTTAGTGATATAATGGAGCCATTAAACATTTGAGAATCTTTTTATATATATGAAATAAGTGTTTAAAAATATCTCCCCCATTGAAAAGATCCAAATGAGAGCAGTAGGCTATTGAAAAAGATATCCTTTTCTGTTGCATTACTTATGACGATCCTTTAAACAAAATGAAGGAAAACATATAGGGATAAATTAGAGAAACAGTCGAGTCTGGTATTTGCTTTGTGTACGTCATTCGGTCCAGGTGCTTTTGTTTGAGATTAACTTTGGATCGGCTCAGGAAAGGTAAACACAGGAGAAGTGCTGCCTACTCTTCCAGCATTTACTCTTCCAGCATCTACTCTGCCACTCGCTTGAGGGCAAACTAGCCTTTCACAGGAAGTGTGTGTACTGTTGTTCGCTATTGTTTTTCCTGCCTCTGGCTTTATACCTAGTGCATGGTTATTATGTTATAGAGTAAAAACACAAAGTAACATACTAAGGGCATATATTTCTAACATTGTCCACTCATTTTAGGATAATATATTTTAAAGCGTGTTGAGAATTACAGTATTATTCAAAGGAATCAATATTAAATATTAAAAGTATATATATATATATAATTTAAAAGAACAGAAAATATACGTGTGAATATATGTGCCAGGAATATATATTAAATACTAAAATTATATATAAATGCATTTAAAAGAATAGAAAATATATGTGTGAATACATAAATATATAAAGTATATATATTATAAGATATATAAAATAATAGGATATATGTGTGTATGAAAAAAATATAGAGAGAATGTTCTTGGTAAAATTTTTATTCATGGATACATACTAAAAATAAGATTTTTGCCTCCTTTTGCCATTCTCTTAAATCTTTTCTTCCAAAGTGAATCTTAACTATGTACTATTAGACAAGAAAACCATGTCCTCCTCCGCTTTCTCCTCGTCATTTAAGAACTTCAGTGGGAAAGATTTGTTGCAAAGGCAGTCATACTATTGAAAAGTCTTGGACACATAAAAGTTGCTGGCATAGATGACATAGTATCTTTTCCCTCTGTGGACTTATTATTCTTTGTTTTAAAGTATGTTTGGTATGAACTAATAATAGACAGTTTGTTGAAACCCCTTTCATTCCTTGCCATATTTATTCCAAACTGCCATTTCAGTGATCTTTTTACTGATAATTGTAATTCCATGTGTTGAAGTACCAACCAAGAGAAGTCATAAAATACGGCTGTTTTTGTTTTACATATGTATTTACTTATAAATATTCTAGTTAGTAAACTATTGTATGAGGCACACACAGAGGTGTGACTAATAATCTGAATCTCAAGTTTACATAGACATTAATAAAAGTGTTCTCATGCAGTGTTTTTTCTAATATAAGTAATTCTCATGCAGATGTCTAGATATCCATCTAGACATTTCCATTTTATCCTTTTGATATAATATCAGTTATTTGGATTTATTATAAAATGCTTTCTCCTTTTGATGCAAGACTCACTGTATTTTAAAAACATATACATATGTATATATATATTTTTACTTTCTAGGTAAATGTGGTCTTTCCTAGTCCCAATCTGTCGTATCTTCCTACATTGTGTTTTTTCCCCACTACCTTCAAGAATCTGATGCTATACCCATAAAACAGATCATCGTTCTGAAATGAACTTTATTTTTTATCAGTAATAGGAACACATTCACTTCCATCTACAGACGTTTATGAGCATTTCTATTTGATGTTATTTTAAACAAAGAATGTTGCTTTCCTCATGGGTCGTGACAAAGGCTATACTACAGTCAAGGAACTTTTATGGACTTGATTTGGTGATACTGAAAGTAGCAAAAATGGTATGAAGAAACACTTTGACCATTTCCTTCACTTTTTACTTCAGTCTGAGGCAGTTTCTCCCGTGTAGGCACTGGTTACAACAGAGACCCTCTGTTAATTCCTTGAAGTAGAAATAATTTGGTGTGTTAGCAGATGGGATTGCTGTAGCTTCTTCAGTCATATTTCTTTATATCAGAGAGTAATTCCATTAAAGAAAATCTAGGATAGATTGAGCCAACAGATTTCTAGAGAGTTCAAGAGAGATAAAGCAATACCAGTCTGCTTTCTCCTAATTTCTTTGAAATCCAAATATATATGCATGTGGGTGTTCTTTCCAATTATAAATGGAATATATTTTTATTATAAAATAATATTATATGTATATAATATATATATATATAAAAACAAGCCACAAAATAAAAATGAAAGAAAGGCAAGGAAAAGGAGGAAACAAAAAATAGAAAAAGAAATAAAAATTCAAAAAAAGAAAAGAAGAATACAGATAACTGGACAGAGAGGGTGAGTGAAGGGAGCTGGGAGTCTGACAGGAAGGAAAAAGGAAGTGAAGAAGAAAAATGCAGGAAAGAAAAGAGAAAAAGTAGGAGGGAAGGAAGAAATAAGGTGCTGTCTATATATGTTGTGCGTTTTGTAAACCTGTGTGTCCGCTCCCAGAATTCCATCTGTTGTCACCCCAACGTTGATTGGGTTACTCACGGATATGACTGAATGTGTTGTTCCCACTAATCCCCAGATTCCTGCTCTTCAACCCCTATCATTTTTCCCCACTTTTTAAAAATAGTACTTGTCTTTGTATAGAAAGGTGGCAATTGTTAGTGGGGAGTGTGCAGAACTAGAAGCATATATAGGAGGTTGGAAAGTACTATTGTCTGTGTCTAAATGTAGCATCCATGGATTTAAAAGGACAAATGCCTCAATTATATGATGGATCCAGACCCTGGCATTAGAGCCAGGAAGCTGAACAGAAGGAATATAATCTGTCACTGTGTTTCTGCCTTTTTTTTTTCTGTCTTAATTCTTTAGTCACCTTCTAGAGGTGAAGCCAGGGTAAGCCATTCCCTGAAGAATCAACTTACAGCGGGTTCCACTGTAGCTGTCAGGCAGAAATGTCATTTTGAACAGTCTTAGAACTTTACTTGTGAGCATGCTTTATCATAATTCTGGCTTTCTCTTCTGGCTATAGAAATTTCTAGGTTTACCATAAATATGCAGTACCTATTTTTGCCTCCTTTACCTGTCAGCTTCAACCTATCTCCTTCTTTTAAAAGTTTCGTAACTTAGATTTGTATATAGCACTGATTTGTTTTCAAGTCGATTTAAGAAATAAAATTTCATTTCATTCTCAAGCAACCCCTCAGATGTCAAAATTAATATCCCAATTTCAGAGACAAAGGAGCTGAAGCCAAAGAGATTAATTGCCTTTGCCTGGGTTACCTGGGCTAAAACTGGCAGAAATAAGATTGCAACTCAACCTTCCTGATGCCGTTGTTTGTGAAATGAAGTCTATTTCTGTTTTGTTTTGATTTTCACTTTGTAAGACAAGCATCTACAGGTGGAAAAGCAGGGTCTTTCTTACCTTCCCTTCCCCCTTGAAAATGCATGGGGTCCTTCTAGGTTTATCAGCCCAACTAAATTAACACCTTAAATGCCCTGATGGAAATGATGTTTTCTCCCTCTTTCCACACCCAAGAGTTCGACTTATAACAGCAGCTTAGGTTGGAAGAGGACTCTGGCCACGAGGGGAACCAACGATTCCATTCATAAACCGTATTGCCTGAGATCTCCTCTGAGTGCTCAGAGAAACCTAGGGTCCCAATCACTGAAATAAATGGCCAGTTGGTTTATTACTTCCCCATTTTTTTTACTCACTTATGCATTCATTTATTCATTTAATTGTCTTTGTTGAGCTGCTGCTTCCTGCTAGGTGACAGGTCAGCATTCCCAGCCCAGCTAATACACAGTGAGTTAGCACCCCAGATTTCAGGAAGATTTGCCATCAAAGGACAAGACTTTTTTTTTTCCTGAAATAAAATTAAGACGGAAAAAAATGTTTAAAACTACATAACTAGGGAAAAAATTCATTATGTAGCCCTTAAGAATACTTGGACTGTGGGAGACTCCATTTGTAAGAGATGGTTGAATTCTCCTTCCAATTTGTGAGACATTCCTACTCATCCCTGTGGTCAAGGCTTTCCGCTGACGAATGAATCTGACTTATACATGCCTGGCTAGGTAAGCTTTTTTTTATTAAATGATTCATTAAACTCAGTCAATCCAGAAAGAGGAGCTAGTTAGAGGAGCTACAGTATTTCATGCTTGCTCGTTATACTCTTCACATAATGAGCAGAGTTTCAAAACTTTTGACTGTACTGCCACTAGCAGTACAATACTTTGCTGAGATATGGTGGGTACAGTTTTCTGTTTCTGGAACATAGTTGCTGTAGATGGAAAAAACTGCTGGCTGCTGGCCAAAACGTCACATATGCTCCATTATCTCAAGTGAATACCTTCTGGGCCCCAAACATTATTCTGTGTTGACAACTTTACTATATTTCTTTCTCACGTAGTTGTTTGCAATCCATTCTGACAAAAAAAGCTCAGCGCTTTAAAAAAACATGCATGTTTGCGTAAGAATGCTTTCTGAAAGAAGGAACTGCATCCACAGTTCTTATATGCGCCTGTGTTTTCATGTGTTTCTCCTTTACATTAATCCATATCCCTGCGAAATATCAGTTCAACTTGAGCATAGAAGTTATTTGGAATTACATATTTGTATTAGGCGTAATACATACATTTTGGAAATTCTGCGGATTTAAAAACATATTTAAAACACACTGAGGGTAAAATGCAGCCACAAACAAATCATGACATTACAAAATGTCATTGAATTTGGCTCTTGGTAGGTTGGAATTTCGTGTAAGGCTCTCCCACTGATTTAATCTAGGATTTTAGCAAAGTTAAGTACCATTATAACTCTGAGTTTTCCTATTGACAAATGAGGCAAATTGTCCACCAATATACCATAGGGTTATTCCCACAGCAGATGATTTATTTTGAGTAATGTGTTATAATCTTTGTTACCTATTCAATAAAGTGATATCTCCAGATACGTTTTTCATATTACAATGGGTTCACTGTATTCTCTTAAAAAAAAAAAGCATATTATTTACGTGCATTTCTAGCAGACCATTTCTACCATAGTCTATGCAGTTAAAAATTTCAGAGAATAGGAAATACCTTCTTTCTTTCAAAGTCTTCGTGTTAGTTGCACTATCGGGAGCTCCACCTTTTTACGACAGGAGATTTTGAGCTTTGTTTATTTGGTCTTGGATAGAAACTAAAAGACGACTTTATATGGAATTATTGAATTTCCCTGATTCACCTTCTGAATTGAGGTACTCTGTGCTGTTGTAGGAACTTGTGGCCAGTATTACTGGGTGATTTTTTTTTCTTTAACAATGTAGGATTTTTTCTTTTAAACATTTGCCCATAATATTTATGCTTTATGCATTCTATTTTTTGCTTTCCATTTATATAAATACATTTTTGAAAGATCTGAAGAAACAAGAGATGCAACCTTTGGTCAATTTTAGGTACATTCTCTCATGTAAGCAACCCAACAGTATTTCTGTTTGATTTTAATAATTTTGAAGTTTACTCATTTGCCGAGTATTTTCCAGTTGATCTCTTTGATCTCCACCCCTTCCTCTCAATCTCTCTCTTTTCTCCTTGCCCAGCCTTTTCTGGGTAGTATTTTATATCTTCGATTTCTAACGTTCAGGGGAGGAGTCTGAATTGCCTCCCCGCTTTTGCTAATGGTTAGATAAGGATGTCAACGTGATTTTCACTTGCCATGTTGAAGGCCTTTTGCGATGCCTGTTGGCACTACGGGTAATTGATTGTCGGCAGGCAGCTGGTCTGATGCCCAAAGCATTAGATGACGGTCAGGTCACCTGACTCATTATGTGTGATACCAAACCCCCGCGTTTAGGACCATAATTGTTCCTATTCTCTGCGCATTATTCATCTCATCTGTGAGGTAAAGCGTTTGGAAATAATTGAATATATCCCTTCACCTCTAAGATTGCATAGTCTCTTCTAAGAAACATTATCAGCTTACTATAGCTATTACTTCTGTCAAGAGAAAATTCAGAGAGTCTTACTTGATACGAGTATTTTATTGAACAAGGAACAGAATGTTCACGACCAGGGAGACCTCAGAGGAAGGTGGTTAGAAGTTCAGCTGTCCGCAGCACAGCTCAGTTCATGAAGCGTGGCCCCCTGAGAGATGAGTTGCTTCTCCCAGACAAGCCCTGTCTTGTGCTGATAGCAGATGGCCCTCTTGCTGGATGGGATGTTTTGCTTTCTGACAGTATCAGGGTAGAAAGTGTGTGGACAGTGTTGGAAGCATGAAGACAAGGTTCTTAAGAGTTTTCCCTTGTCTCAGCTCTAGTTCGCCATTCCCAGCAAAGTAACCGCAGAGAAATTGCACCATTTCAGGAGTGTGGCCATTCAGGGGGTTCATCCTGCTTCAGGGAGGTGACAACGAAAACAACAACAAAACATAGGCACATGCAGGAGAGCAAGGCGATTGAGCGGCTCTCCAATTGTCTTACTGAAATCTGTGTCTTAGGGGATGGCTGCACAATATATTGCGGAACTTTATATGTTGTACTCTTAGATTCATTGTAACCCCGTGCCAGTGAAGCACTTAGCTTGCCATTGTTAAAACAGGGAGTACACGTCGCAAGTTTCTAATATCTTGAACAAGTTAAATTGCCTAAGCTCACAAAAAAGAAGTGTCGCGCATGTTGTTGGTCTGTCTATACTTCAGAGTAAGTGCACTCTTTCCCATCGTGGTTGGTTACCAGAAACCAACATTCCTTTTCATTGCATCACTGACTTGTTTGTCGCTGATTAGTTAGGAAGCTCATGCTAACATGGAGAAAGCCTAAGTTTTATTTAAGGTCAGAGTTAGCATTCTGGGGACATCAGGACAGTTTAAAGTTTGGGTATTATGACCCTCAGTGTTTGGTTTAGGAGTATATCCAAACTGTGGCCTCTGTTTTGGTCTTTCTTTCACATCTGCTATATAGGAGCTCTATGAAGGGGAAAAAAAAAAAAAAACTGCAGAAGAAAAGAATTTGTGACTTGCCAGGTGCAGGTGACTAGATAATTCCACAGATGGCATATGTTGAGACAGTTCTCAGAGCTACACGTTCTGAGACTAAACTGAACTTCACTGGCCATTTCCATCAGAGCTCTTGGGTGACCAGGTGCATTGTCAATGAGCAGTAATGTTTTGAAAGGAAACCTTTCTCCTGAGTAGTAGATCTGGACAGTGGGCTTAAAATATTTAGAAAACCATGTTGTAAAAAGATGTGCTGTCATCCTGGCTTTGTTGTTCCACTGATAGAGCACAGGCGGAGTAGGTTTAGCATAATTCTTAAGAGCCTGAGAATTTTTGGGAATGGGAAATGAGGATTTGCTCCAGTGTCAAGTCACCAGCTGCAGTAGCCCCTAACAAGAGAGTCAGCTTGTCTTTTTTTTTTACATCTTTATTGGAGTATAATTTCTTTACAGTGGTGTGTTAGTTTCTGCTTTATAACAAAGTGAATCAGTTATACATATACATATGTTCCCATATCTCTTCCCTCTTGCGTCTCCCTCCCTCCCACCCCTCCAGGCGGTCACAAAGCACCGAGCTCATCTCCCTGTGCTATGCGGCTGCTTCCCACTAGCTATCTACCTTACGTTTGGTAGTGTATAGATGTCCATGCCTCTCTCTCGCTTTGTCACAGCTCACCCTTCCCCCTCCCCATATCCTCAAGTCCGTTCTCTAGTAGGTCTGTGTCTTTATTCCTGTTCAGCTTGTCTTTTGAAGCTTTGAATGCAGGCATTGACTTCTTCTCTCTGGCTATGTAAGCCCTAGATGGCATCTTCTTCCAGTATAAGGCCATTTCCTCTACATGGCAAACCTATTGTTCAGTTTAACCGCCTTAATTAATGATGTTAAATCAGATTTTGTGGATAACTTGCTGCAGTTTCTGCATCAGCATTGCTGGTTCATCTTACACCTTTATGTTACGGAGACAGCGTCTCCTAAACATTATGAACCAACCTCTGCCAGCTTCGAACTTTCCTTATGCGGCTTCCTCACCTCTCTCAGCCTCCACGGAACTGAAGAGAGTTAGGGCCTTGTCCTGGGTTGGGTTTGGGCTTAAGGAAATACTGTGGTTCACTTGATCTTCTATCTAAACCGCTCAAATTTTCTCCATATTGGCAATAAGGCAGTTTTGCTTTCTTATCTTTTTTTTTTGCGGTACGCGGGCCTCTCACTGTTGTGGTCTCTCCCGTTGCGGAGCACAGGCTCCGGACGCGCAGGCTCAGCGGCCATGGCTCACGGACCCAGCCGCTCCACGGCATGTGGGATCTTCCCGGACCGGGGCACGAACCCTTGTCCCCTGCATCGGCAGGCGGATTCTCAACCACTGCGCCACCAGGGAAGCCCAACTTTCTCATCATTTATGTGTTCACTGCATTAGCACTTCTTCCTGCAAGAACTTTTCCTCTGTATTCACAACTTTGCTAAATGTTTGGTGCCAGAGGCCCAGCTTTTGGCCTCTCTGGGCTTTTGACCGGCCTTCGCACTAAACTGAATCATTTGTTGCTTTTGGTTTCAAGTGAAAGAAGTACAACTCTTCCTTTCATTTGAATATATATCGGCCATTGTAGGGTTTCTAATTGTCCTAATTTAAATATGACTGTGTCTCAGGGAATAGGGAGGCCCGAGGGGAGGGAGAGAGATGGGGGGACACTGCCGGTCCTGGAGCGGTCAGAACATACACGGTATCTATCAGTTAAGTTCTCTGTCTTATATGGGCACGGTACATGGCACCCCGAACAATGTCAATAGTAACATCAAAGATCACGGCTCACAGATCACCATAACAAATATGATAATGAAAAAGTTTGAAATATTTCAGGAATCACCAAAATTTGACAGGGAGACACTACGTAAGCAAATGCTATTGGAAAAATGGCTCCAGTAGATTTGCTCAACACTGCGCTGCCCCAGACCTTCAATTTAAAAAAAAAAAGGCAATATCTGAAGTGCAGTAAGGAGAAGCACAAAGAAATGAGGTATGCATACATTTTATTTAAAAAAAGTCATTGGTACAGAAAATTAAAGAGAAGTGGGCACCAAAAATAGCACAAAAGATTATCATATAAAAAAAGCAGTGCTATAAAATAACTTTCTCAAAATTGTACTTAACTTTAGCTTCAAATAACCATAAAATCTAGTCGGAGTTACTTCAATTATCTTTCATATTGCTCATAAAGTACTGTTATTTTATAGAAGAATATTATTCATTATTCTTTATAGACGAATAAGAATTGTATGGAAGTATATAAATACTGAATTATCTTCCATGACTGATGGTGAAATTTATCAGTGGAATTCTCAGGAATATTTGCCAATCAACTTCTTTTTCACTCAGAGAATAGGCTCTGTCTTTTAGAAAATGAATCACAGAAGGCTTTCACACACAGGCTTCTTAACACTTTAATAAACCTAATTTGAAATGGTTATAAGTAAGACATTCACAAAAATGATATGAACGTGCCATTGATTAAGAATAAACAGAAGATAAGAGAGAAAACTTTATATTTACAATTAAAATTTTTATGTTATTGTCTGTCATGCCATTTCTATCAAAAGTGGCTGGCAGTTATACCAGAGAGAGAAAATGAATTTTATGTCTGAAAGACTGCTTATTAAGATTTTGAGCAAAGCGTTCTGTGCAGACAGAAGGAGCAACTGTCAAAATAGATAACTGAGGTTATTGTTGCTACAATGTGCCGCTCACAGATGCCAATCACTTATTACTGTTTCTAGAGGAATGCAGCTTTTTACAGCAAAAATAAAGATTGAACGTTCTATGCGTTGAACGTCTAGCATTTTTGGATTAATAAAATTCACTGTTTGTAGTTTAAACAGATCATGATTAAAACACACTCATTTTTCTCATTCTCAAAACCAGTCTTCCCCTCTTACAGAATTTAAGCATCCCCGAAGGGGATTGGACACAGTGAGATAAGATCTGAGAGCTCCCTGAAAAAGAGCTTTATTTGCATTGTATCTTTGCTCTTCTTACAGTGTGATAACATTTTAAAAAAAGTGTTCTAGGCAGTCACCTGTCTGCCTGCCTTTCTATTGATAATTTGCCTCTCCCAGCGACGGTACATATAGGTAGGGATATATTGTTGTGTGTGTAAGTCCTTAGGCTTTTGTTCATCGTGATAGCATTGTGTCGTGGGTTCCATGAAGACTGCAGAATTTATATCCAAAAACATACTTGCAAATGTACATGGCTTTCCACTGCAGAGGCTGACCTCAGTTTTCTTTATGTCCTTTTATTCAGTAGTCGTTTGGCTGGATTCTCATCTGTGTTGCCCTTAAGAGCCTCATAGTCTATTCGCCATAACTACATATCCCCGTAAGGCCCTGACCATTCCAAACTGACTGCCGTCCCAAATTTGCCATCCCTCTGTGGTAGTCACATCTGCCTTCCCTCTGCCCCTCCAGGACCTATTAATTCTACGATGACAGGCCAGCTTTGTAACATCATTTACTACCATAAGCCCTAACATAAAGAAGATGACAATCTATTGACTTAATCAACATTGGGAGATTAGGACTGACATGTATACACTACCATGTGTGAAATAGAGCGCTAGTGGGAACTGGCTGTTAGAGCACAGGGAGCTCAGCTCAGTGCTCTGTGATGACCGAGATGGGTGGGATGGGGGGCAGGGAGGGAGGTCTAAGAGGGAGGGGATATAGGTATACATAGAGCTGATTCACTTCCTGGTACAGCAGAAACTAACACAGCATTGTAAAGCAATTATACTCCAATAAAAAGTAAAACAAAACAAAACAAAAACAGTGCCTCTTACGAGCCTATTTCTTAGGCGAGCTCAGAAAGTCCAGAGGGACCAAGACAGTTCGGATTCTCTGTAGCTAACCCCGCTTCAAGTGTCAGGACGACTCCTTCTCTGTCAGCCCTGACTGTGGCACGGGAGACTTGCTGAGCCTGAGAATGTGGCCTTCTCTGAAACCTGACCATTCATTCCCCTGAGTCCTGTGCCTGCTTCTGCTCCATCTCCAGCGCCAGCTAATGGGAGTCTCTTGAGATGTGTCCATAGAACCCTCTTCCTGTACAGCTTGCTTTAAGGCGGTAGTAACCTGGCCTGAAACTCTCAGCTACTCCTGATGATGCATCAGTGACACTCAAGGAGGACCACTTAGCTGCACAGTCCTTATCAGCGCTAAGTAGTTTATCCCTCTCAAATGCCAAAGACATTGCCCCGGCCCATGCATCCCCTCTGCCCTGTCATGCCCCAGTCCCCAACAGCGTCGAAGACGCGGGCAGTTGGGGCTGCTGAGGCTGCTAGAAGGGCCTTCACCCAGCTGCTGTGGGGTTGGGTGCCTCACCTGGCCCAGATGCCATGCCTTCCCACTCTTCTTACTTAGTTCTGCAGATTTTGTTCAAATAAATGCCTCTCAGTTTGTTGTAAGCGAGCCTTGCCGTCTCCAGGGGTTTTGAATGATCGTCTTTCCTAGTTTTGACCAGTGAGATAGAATCCTTCTGGGGCAGAGCTTTATTTCCTCACGCCAAACCCTGACTCACCTTCCTCCCTGCTGTGTCAGCCCCCCCACCAAACTCCTCTGTGTTTCACTAACTGTACTTGAACCTGTAGCCTTCTTTGGGGGATGACTTTGAGCCACCAGAGACCCTCGACTGTACGGAGGGTCAGAAGTGCCTGGGATTGTGTGTCACCTCCCTGCTCCTGAGGCAGCCTCTCACTGATAGTCCATGATTTGGAGGATAAACCCCCTGCTCATTGGTCTCAGAGCAGAGCAAACTCCAAGACACGATTCACAGTCTAGATCTCTGCACAGCCTCGGGCAGGCAGGGCACCTCCTACTTGCCTATCCTGTTGCCTGTCCACCTGCTAGTGCCTCCTGGGAGCACTTCTTAATAAATCACTTGCGTTTGAATTCTCAGCTCAGTATCCGACTCTGAGAGAACCTGAAATAAGAAAAATATTTTTTATCACATGCCTGTGACTCTGCAAGAGCAGCCGCCGACAGAAAGCAACGAGTCCATAAAAGAAAAGGGCTGTGACAATAAAAGTGACAGAACCCAGTATTAAAGTCTTAGTACAGAATTTCACTTCAAGAGGAAATAAACAGAAGTCATTCAGCGATTCAACTGTGGATCAAGTTTTGGTCTACAGGAAGTCCATTTGGTTGTCCAATAATGACGTAGCAGTTCGCCCTTGTACATGATTTAAAGAGAAGATGGAGATGGGGGAGCCCTACATATAACTGAATTCAGATCGTTCGGTTTATGTGTTCCTGGTTCAACAGGTGACACCAAAGGTCTGTATCATGAAACTTCCTTAGAAGTTGAGGAGAGTCATTTCTTAGGTATAGAGGTACTATCTCAATTCCATGAACAGGGTAGCAGATATTAGCTACAGTATTGTTAACTGCAATCAAAAAAGTGGAAAAATTTCCTTTAACTTTCATAAATGCTTCTTTATTTCCATTGTTAATATACCAATTTAGGAGATTTTTATCCGTTAAAATTTGATCCACGTGTGTGTGTGTGTGTGTGTGTGTGTGTGACATGCGTGTGCACGTGTGTTCGTGTGCGTAGTTCTAATGAAGGGTTCTGTAAAAAAAAAAATATATATATATACACCATGGATTTTAAAACAAACTTTCGTTATAAAAAAGGCTTGAAGGAATGCTAAAATATTTTCAGGGTGTAAGTGGGGGATTAGGTTGGGAAGGACAATAGCCTGTGGATCTGATACGAGTAAACTGTGTAACACAGATCCTTTTAGCCACTGTGTAGACGAGAGAAGCCAGTGAAAATAGGGCAACAGAAGAAATAGTCACAGATTTTAGGGCTTTTGTTTTCTGTTGATTTTTTTTTTTTGGTAATAAACCTCTCAAATTATCCTTTGTCAGCCAAAGCCTGGGGAGTGTATACAGCACTTTATACCACATCACAGAGTAGAAAGAATAAGCCAGTCCCAAGCATTCATGAGCCGTGGCAACAACAACATTTTTCAGATTGGGTAAGAGAGAAGGAATGTGGGGGTTGCTGTATTTTCAACAGTGTTCACAAGTAAGATGATAACCGAGTCTCTTGTTGATGAACAAACTGAGTTAAATTTTGAGTAATTGTGTATGGAGCTGTAGATAAGTCTCTCCTGTTACAACATCATTCAAGTAATATGGTACATTCTTGCATAACTTTCCCCAGGTATTGGTTTTTCAGGAAGACACCCCAGGATTATGTAGATGTGAGTTTAATTAATGTCATTCATCATGAACTCCCTAGTTAGCATGAGAATTCGGCATATTTCTCCCGTTATTACAAAGTTCCCGATTTCGTGTCGGTTTGACCTAGTTTACAGTTGCTTAGTATTGGAGAATCATGCCACTTTTGCTTCCACGTTGCCCTTCTAGCTTTTGAGATGCTCATGCTGCCGTCTCCGGGGACTTCTCCCTGATCCTGGGCCACAGCACCAGGCATTGACTGTCTCAGCAATTAGTTGGCCTGACTTACTCAGAACCCTGTAGTTCACCCACAGATGAATCACTAGGGGAAGAAAATACTCTTCTTATCACTTGTAGTCGCACCCTTTTTCATCCTGTTTTCTTAAAGTCCTTTCTTTTTTCCCTGATGTCTCATACCCTCTCCCTTCAAGGCAGGCAAAGGATTGTTCTAGCTTCCTGTAGAAACGTTCTCTCTTCAACCAATCCCCAGGATTGTCTCCTTGTGCATCTTCCGGAATATATCATCAGCTACTCGTTCTTTACTGTAAGATTATAGAAGAAGGTGACAACTCGACATTAATTACCACACTGCCTGAGTGAGCTGGTGCGTTACTGGAGAAGCAATAAATGATACCAAGTTTGACAATGGGAAAAGAGAAGACTGTATATGCAACTGAAGTAAAGGCCTTTCCCAAGCTAACTCTAATTAGGGTTACATTAATTTTCCAATAAGGATCGTTTGTCATTAACCTACCACATCACTAGAACTGTGAATATTGTAGTATTTTATACCTAGTATGTATATATACATATGTATATGTAGATTTATGTTTCAAGTAACTATTCTGTGAACCATGTATGTTTCAATCAGAAAATTAATATCAGTAATTCTCCATCCTTTTTACGTCCTTGCAGTTGTACTGTGTAAGTACGATCTCATCACGTCTTGATAAAACAAGGTACGTAACTGGATGGGTCCAAAGAGCACTTGTAGTCAAGTTGCCGTCTGACTTCTGCACCTGCAATTAATTAGGCAGATTTGGACCTTGGTTTCTCTATTGCCATCTAAAAAACTTTTCAAGTTTCATTATCCTTGAGCAGATGACACCGCTGACCATTTCTTTAAATTTTTTTTTCTTTGTTGGATTTTGAAAAATCACTTTATCCTGGTTCTTCTATGTTACTGGCCATTTCTGGATCTTCCTCCGTCTCTCACTTATTATTCTGATTTTACTCTAAATTCCCCAGGATTCTCTATTCATGACTCTTTTTTCAGATAGATTTTCTTTCAGTTGAAAATGGCTCTTCAACTGGCTTGTACAAAAAGATAATTTATTGGCTCAAATCACAGAATAGTCTAGCGGTAGGCTGGGTTCCCCTTTAATACTCATAAATGTGTCACCAAGATACAGTTATGCCTTCTCTCCAGGATCAACTCAATTCTCCTCCATGTGTAGGATTCATTTTTACAGAACTATGCTAGCAAAGAGGCAGACAGGAGCAGAGCCACACTGCCTGCTTGCAAATGCAGATCTAAGGGAAAACTCACTGGTCACTTTCTGTGAAGCCCCAGTGTCAGTGTTTAGCAACGTGATGGCTCTGGTGGTTCAAAGTCCTATCCAGAGGCCAATGACAGTGCATGAGGTACGCCGACTACCATGGGTCAGTGGGCATTGTAAGCAGGACAATTTTTTGTACAGAAATGTCTGGGCATTGGATGGTGTTTATACTTTACCCTTGGGAAATAATATGAGTAGCATCCCCTCCTCCAAACACCTCACGCACAACCAGTTGTCTACAGGGGATCAGTAAGAATACCACCCAAAGTGGAGAGCTACTGGTTTAGACCATCTGGGACCCGTCTCGGAATGGGGTGGCATCTACCTGGCCTGATGTCATGGACTCAGAGTGCAGGAGAATACATTTCTAATAGGAAATTTATGTTTACTATTTAATGAGAAAACCATGAATAAATGTTGTGAGTGATGTTACTGTAGGCTTTTTCAATTTCGATACCCTCTTTCTGGTTAATGTCATCCCTGAGATTTGAATGATCAATGTCAGGCTGATGGGCTCTAATTCAGTCACTACAGCAACATTTGTCTGCTGAGATTCCAGTCATTACGTACAAATTAAACTCATCTGTTACTGCAGTCTCTGTAGGATCAAGTCCTGAGTTTATCCTTTACTCTTCATTCCAAATGTGTTCTTCCGTTTTAATTCACCTTCTATTAACAATTCCATGGCTTCAGCACATGCTGTACCTCCCAGATCGTTAAACACCAAGTCCTATTGATTATGATTCCTTAAATATTGTCATAATCCATTCTTGCCACTCACGCTTTATTGAAATATCTTGAATTATCAAAAATGTAAGTGTATTACTAGAAGACTGATTTCTCTAACTCATTCTGGTAACTTTCCGTCCATCCACTGTAAAACTACCAAGGTATTCTTTCAAAAATCAGATATGATTATTTTTCTACATGCAGTGATTCCTGATCCTTTCTAGGAGAAGTTGACAAACTACAGCCTGCAGATTAAATCCATCTCACTGCCTGTTTTGGTAAATTAGGTTTTATTGGGACACAGTCTTCACATTCATTTACACATTGTCTGCGGCTCCTTTATAAGGGCAGAGTTGTGTGTTGACAGTTGTCCTAAAAGAATAGAATTCCAGCCCATTAGCATGCCATATAATTCCTGTAACATTTTGCTTCAATTATCATATCCTTAGCTGTACATTAAAAACCATTCCACTCTACTCTGTCCTACCAGATTCTATAAGTTCACTGAATCCAGAATGCTATGCAACAAGCTTTTTCTGTAGCACGTGCTGTTTGCTCCGTTCAACCCAAAGCACACTCTTCTAATCTTGTCCAACTCTAATTTCACTTCATCCCTAAAAATTCATTCAAACATAACGTCTTCCAGGAAGTTTTCCTTGATCCCAAGTGAATAGATCTGGTAATTTCATTCCTGCTTCACTTCTTCACCTAGACTTTATTCTATTATTGTAATTATATATTCTGTTTATAAAAATACAGTTTTGCATGCTGTAAAACTTAAAGATTGAGACTGTGCCTTACCAATATAATTATTTAACCCTCCAAAACATATTCTTTCATGTGGCAGGTTCATAATAAATATTGGGTGAGTAAATAACCGAATCATTTATAATTCCTACTTGGGGATATCAAATACACATCATCTCTTATGCAGTGATGACTTAACAAAGCCTAATTCTGCTTGCACACACCACATTTTACACTGAATATTACCTATGGAGTTCCCTATGGTACCTGGTCTTAAAAGGAATTCAGCTCTAATGATCGTGTTAGCCTCCACTTACTATGAAGAATTAAGTTTGGGTGGGAGAACGGGATCGTTCTTGAAGCTGAGGAATTACTGTCCTAGGTTGTTAATCATTCTCTTAGGAAGCTGACACGATTCTAGGTATGTTCAGCTGAGATGCAATTAGAGTACTATAGTCTTTTTAGCAATACAAATCCTAGCGTAATTTAATAAACTAGCAGCTAATGCTCAAGGTTTATAATTATAATGCTGATAATAACGCTCTCCAACATAGTAAAAATGGTTTTTGGAAGTAATGTAATTTCTACAATTGTTTACTTATAAAATGTGAATCCCATAGTCACTGATAACTCTTTGGTAGCCCCTGCTCTGCCTTCCAGGATGGCCCAGCTGCCTCCAGAGATGTATGCCACTCACTTCATTGAGCCTTTCCTGACAAGGACTTTGCAACTTCTCCGTCATCTTGGGTAAATTATAGTCAGTTTACTCACTCAGATCACAGGAAATCTTGTGCTTATGGAAAGTCTCTCTTACATGGTTTTGACCTGGAAGGAATGAAGTCCTGGATTTCACATTGCCCTTAAGTGAGGGCGCTCGCTCTGCCTCTGTTCACTGTTGGCCCAATTAGGAGAAAGACTTTGACTTGAGCCCTAGTGCATGTCTATTGTTTTTCTCTGTAGTCTCCTCTCTGAAGCCTGGAGAGCTGCCCCAATTCCAGTTCTCTCTACGTGTGGTCGGATTTTATGTTTCATCGTCCTTTGGACGGGAGCCTTCCTCTGTTTCCAGTCCTTGTTTGGCATAATGACTGTTACGTACAGATATCTTTGAAACATGGCCCATATATTTGGGAGCTCAGTATTAAATTCTCCATATCTATGCCTTGTCCTGTCATTGGACTTTCATCCTCTAAATATTCCTTAAATCATTATTGAGGTGGTTAGGCCAGTTGACACAACGTCAGACATACTTATGTAGTTTCTCTGATTCCAATGTTGTAACCTGATCGGTTCTCCAAACTCAGTTTGATCAAGCTGGATCACTGCATCTTCTGATTTAGAACCAAGTCTTTTGGAGTGTCTCACAGCACCAATAAACCTAAGCCTAAAATTTGTCAAAAAATAAGTGCTGGGGCTCCAGGGGGAGATAGAAAAAGATGAGTAATACTTGGTTTTCATTCACAAAATACTTTTACCCTAGTAGAGAAGGGTGTCAAGGAAATGATTATATGTATCGCAAAGTACAAATAATGGAGTGCTAAATACAACTGTACATGAAATACAGTACAAGTTTATACAAAAGACTATTTCATACAAATAGGATATGGGGAATATTTATCATAAACATTTGACTTACAGAATAAACAATAATTTTGTGCATGTGTATATATATAATATATATTGAGAATTAATGGAAGAACATTGTGTTATGAGGAAAGATCTTGTAAAAACACGTACAAATATAAAACAGTGTAACAAATTTGGCATCAAGACATATATATGATAGAAAAGGACAGATTCGGGATGGATTAAATGGGGAAAATTAGGCTTAGTAAAATGGTGATTAATGCTGAGCTAGTATGTGTAATAGGTGCTTTGGGCTGAAGGAGGATGTATTTTTTTCAAGAGGGAATTTTTATTTCACAGCAGCAAAGTAGGCCAGTGATGCCTGTACGTTTTCTGGTTTGTGAAGTTGGCATGACGGTCAGATTTTAAGTATTACAAACATTCCTCTTTGGTGATCCAAGAAAAAGGAATCCTAAAAAGAGTCTAGGAGAAAGAAAGTCGTCTAAGAAAATACTTCAGCAATTTTTTTTTTACTTTTAATTAAAAAATACTGTATAGCACATATATCAAGTATTAAGGATTTATACAGCATGTTGAAATTGAGAATAACTGAAAGTATACAGTTTTCTTTGTCAAGGTTAGGCTTCCCGGTTACACTTTCTAGACTTTTCAAGTCTCCTTTGCCTCGAAGCACCATCCTGTCATGTGATTATATGAAAAACATTTCACCTGATGTGAAGTGCAAGGCCTGTCCTGACACTGTTACTTCCCTTGCACCTCCTCTCAAAGTAAGGAGACGTTTGCCTCCAGTTTAATGCATAGGACTACTCAGGCTGAATTATATTAACATGCAAAACCAGTTAGTCAGATAGCTGAGATGAGCAGACTTAATTTCCCCTAGCAATTTTTGTGATTAGAAGGTAGGTGTTTAATTTGAAATGAAATCTGTAATTGGTTGTAACATCGTGCTGGGGGTGTTATTACTCCCATGAACCCAGTAGCTTTGGCTGTGTGGCCCTTTGGGGTACAACTTAACTTCGGGAAGATAACTTCACTGCTGCACAGCTGCTCAGCGCCACTAATATTCTAGATTTGAAATAATTGTGTCTTATAATATTAGTCTATTTGTATGTGCTGGAATACATCAAGGCTTTATTTTCCACTAGTTGTGCCACCCCTTAGAGAAGCCAAAGAAAATGCTTGGGGGTTGGCATTGTTCTGATGAAATGCTGATGGACTAGACTCTACTGAACAGAACATTGATCTCTTTCCTTGGGGTATTTTTAAAAATTCCCATCTGACAGTGTTTCACTCATGATTTGTAAAAAACAACAAAGATTTACAACGTCTCTTTACGGTATGAGAATGTTGCTACTTCAAAGTGAACAGGAGATACTTGGATGGACCAAATCCTTTGAGGCCAGAATTAAAAGTAGCCCCTTTGGAAACATTCCCATCACTGATTGTTTGGTATGGTGTCTTTCATTTCCATCACTCAGCATATTTGTTGAGCACCTACCCTGTACCGGGCATTGTTCTGGAATCTAGGTTAACAGTGGAAAAAACCTGCAAAAATTCCTTTCCCCGTGCAGCCTAAGGAACTCAAACACTAAGAGCCTGGTTGCAATTTTAGAGAGAGATGCAGATTTTCCTCGTAGTTATCACTCACAATTTTCCAAACACTTAACATGCAGTATCCAAATAAAATCATATACATCTGACGAGATAATGCTGCTGGTGTTCCTAAAACAGAGACCAAAATGCTACCTAATCGTAAAGAGAAGACACATTTATTAGTGTTGGTGGCAGCTAGCGTATAAAATTGAATAAATCTATTTTAGTAGGTAGTGAATACAAAATTAAAGCACAGTTTAGGAAATTATTTCAGTTATAAATGTATTTTAGAAGTATTCGACTACAAACTAGAATTTTTTTTTTTTTTTTTTTGCGGTACGCGGGCCTCTCACTGTTGTGGCCTCTCCCGTTGCGGAGCACAGGCTCCCGATGCGCAGGCTCAGCGGCCATGGCTCACGGGCCCAGCCGCTCCGTGGCATGTGGGATCTTCCCGGACCGGGGCATGAACCCGCGTCCCCTGCATAGGCAGGCGGACTCTCAACCACTGCGCCACCAGGGAAGCCCAGCAATTTGTTTTTTAAAACTTTCTTAGTCAATATAAATATGGACATAGGATACAAATAATCAAGTGAATTCAAATGGGTTTTATTAGAATCCAAAAGTATATTTAGTAAAGTGAAAATTAAGTGGCACATTTAAACAGATGCTGTCTGAAGAGAACTGAGGCTAAAAGTTCTGCTTCCAGTTAGGTAATAATATTGGTGCTAGGTAGATAGTTTAAGTCATGCAATAACTAATGAGCATACTGCCGTGTAACATATATTTTTGCACTCTGTGGAAGCTGGATTAAGCAGTACTGTGAATATTGGTCCCTATTGGAATAAGCAGTTTCTGTTCTCGATCTTTCATGAGATGGCTGTCCTTTGGAAAGATGTAAAATATTTATGAAAATTATTTAACACATAAAGTAGAGATGGTACATAGGCATTAAAGTTGGAAAGAAAAATAGGGCAAATGATTAAGCAAGTTAGTTCTGTTTTTTGCTTTACTTCGGCAAGTGTTGCTAAACAAATCACTTCATCTTTTTGCATCCCAGTGAGTTAGAAGGTTTGGATAAAAGGAAAAAAGAATAGGGGATTTTCAGGGATGGGTTTGAGGTATGGTTAGCTGCGTTAAAGAGGATGACCAGAGTAAGTTCTACGCTAAGTTGGAATTAGAAGAAAGACCTAATAAAGGAAAGGATGAATATCAACAGTACTTGAAACAACCCTAAACCCGAAACAGGTGATCAGGGTCCACATTTAGTCAAGGTAGGAGAGAATGTGGAAAAGAAACAAATGGGGATGTGGGAGATAAAATATACAGAAGTGAATGATTAGGTGCTAGGCAACAAGTTCTAGAAACCAAATATCGTGGTGGAGCTGATCACACCTGTGTGTTATGATCAAAGAGGCGCCCGTCCCAGTCTTGTATCAAGAATATTTTTGTCCCTAACAGCATCATGACATTTGAAATTCCACCATTTCACGTTTGTTATTTTGGCTTCTAAAAGATTTAGTTCTCTAAAAAGAGTTCCTTAATCCGATTCCCAGCCTCACTAGTTAACTCTTTCCTCGTCCGCCCTGCCTGATACAGCATTTAGCAAAAGTTGTCCATGTGCGGCACCCGGAGTAGAACTCTTCAGCGACGCTGCCCTTCTGGTTGACTTCAGTGAAGTTGCTTGTGCTGTATGTTTCTTCATTCAGTTTGCACTCTTCGCCTTCATAAAGAGGGCCACATTTCCTCTTTATATGTTCACCGAAAACAACCACCCTTATCACACATCAACAAAAAATAAAGGGCCAGACTTGAAGAGGATAGTGTCCTGCCGGTGGGATCCCCTGCAGCACAGTGCACTCTGATTGTCCCCGCTCAGAATGGGTTATTTTCATTGTACCGTTTCTATCGAACAGTTTTACATTTCTGGAGAACGAAACGTCTGCCAATCAAAATGTAAGATAATGAGTTGGCAATCCCTAGTGTTTGTTCAAAGACAGATCCAGGTTTCGTGAGGCCTGGAGCTGATCCAGTCTAGGCAGTGATGTTTTAAGGATGCATATGCCACGTTACTAAAACTAATAAATTAGGTCCAAGGCCCTGGAAGGAACCCACGCAATTGGAAGGCCCTGAAGCTTCATCTTCATTAACGTCACAGTACATCTGCGTCTGTGCATCGTGTAATTGCACCTCACTTATTAGCAAGCATGGAAGGAGTGATGAAATCAGCAACTGGCTGGCCTTGGAGCAGCAGAGAAAGTCGAGGATTGGCTGTGGCCGTCACCTCACGGATTGCGTTCACAGACTGAGGACGTTATCACTAAAATATCATCTAAAGAGCAGAAAAGGTCTAGGGAGCAACAAATCTCAACTCTTTACTTTTTAATATGACACTCCCCGCTGTCTCTGCATTGTGTCTCTTTTATTTTAAAGGTCCAGTCTTGTCATACAGTACGGACAAGTCCTGCCTTTCAGTAGTTCAAAAATGGAGATGGCAAACATTTTGTGTCTACGTGTATTGTGACAGTAAATATTTTAAACAGACCCTTTATTCTAATACATCATTTATCCAACTATTAATTATTAAATATCTGTTCTGGGCTTAATTGCATCCTCCCAAAAGATAGGTCGGATTCCAAATCCCCAGGACCTCAGAAGGGGAACTGATGGGGAAGTAGATTCAATGCAGATATAATTAGTTAAGATGAGGTCATACGAGACTAGGGTGAGTCCTTAATCTAACACGATTGGTGTCCGTATGAGAAGAGACACACAGACCCACAAGGGGAGAATGCCATGTGAGGATGGAGGCAGAGATTGGCCTGCTGTAGCTGTAAGTCGAGGAACTCCAAGGATTGTCCACAAAACACCAGGAGCTAGGGAGAGGCAAGGACAGCTTTTCCCTTACAGGTTTCAGAGGAACATGACCTATGGACAAGTTGATTTCAGACTTCGAGCCTGTAGAAATGTGAAAGAATAAATTTCCATTGTTATCAGCTCCCCAGTTTGTAGTACTTTGTTATGGCAGTTCTGGGAAACTAATACGACATCTACTGCTCATTATGAGAACTAGGGTGCTGGGCATTTAGCAAAGGGTAAGCTACATACTCTGTGTCCTTCTGCAGTTAATATATTGAGGGAGGGCGTCCCTGGGGGCGCAGTGGTTAAGAATCTGCCTGCCTATGCAGGGACACAGGTTCGACCCCTGGTCCGGGAAGATCCCACATACTGTGGAGCAACTAAGCCCATGCACCACAACTACTGAGCCTGCGCTCTGGAGCCCGTGAGCCACAACTACTGAGCCCACATACCACAACTACTGGAGCCCTCGCACCTAGAGCCCGTGCTGTACAACGAAGCCACCGCAACTACAAAAGGCCTGCGTGCAGCAACGAAGACCCAACACAACCAAAAATAATAAATAAAAATTTAAAAATATATATATTGAGGGAGACTGACTCTCACAAGTGTCTGTCTTTCCATCTAGTATCTCAATGTAATAAATGCAGTAAAGTGGGGATCCTTCAGGTTTATTCCTCTCTAACATATGGAGAAAATATCTAACATGTAGGTATTTCTCTGATTATTAAAAAAAATAATGTTGTATGAAACCCTGTTGTCAACTAGGAAAACATACCAAATAGTGGTTGGAAGGTAGTACAGTAAAGTACTGGATTAAACCAGATGCTTTTGGCTGCAAATGACAAACAGCACCTATTCATTTATATTTTTTAAAAAAAGGGAAATTTGTTGGAACACTTGAGTGGCTCCACGAAGGAGAACTGGTTCAAGAAGGTCATTTGTATCCATTGGGAAAGAATCGTGTAAGAATGTGTGACACACAGTAGAATTATCTGACTAGAGCAATAGAAGAGTATTTCACAGGATGGGCAGGAAATGCTTTTAACGATGTTCGTTAAAAGGCGTACACCGTTGGACTCTCCGCTTGCATTTGAATCATGGCCCTGCCACTCACCACTAGATTTTAGGCAGTTTAGCCTTGTGAACCTCGGTGCATTATTTTCAAATCTGAGATAGAAATAACTGTCTTGAATAGTTATTTGTGAAGATTAATTTCAGAGAATACATGTAAAACACATTACTTCATCAGAGTAGAAACCAAATTGGTATTTTGTCATGGCGTTGGGACTAATATTCCTCCCCACCCAACACCCACCCTGTGTACACACCGCACCCACATACCCACACAATCGTAGTCCCAGAAACTTGTGACTATGTTAAATTACCTGGAAAAAAAAAAAAGGGCATTAAGGTAGCAGGTGGGATTAAGGTTGCTGATGAGCTGACTTTAAAATAGACTATCCAGGTGGGCCCAGTATAATCCCAAGGGTCCTTAAGTGTGAAAGAGGAAAGTAAAAGAATCAGTGTCAGGTAATTTGATGTGAGAAACCCTTCACCCTCTGTTGCTGCTTTGAGGGGGGGAGGAAGATGGCCACAGACTAAGAAACGAGGGAAGCGGGGAAGGCAAGGACACAGATTCTCCCCTGGACCCTCCAGAAAGAAACACGTCCTGCGCGATACATTAATTTAACTTAGTGAGGCAGAGTGTGGTCTCTCTGCCACAAAGTTTATAGTGAGTTGTTACAGCAGCAATTGGAAGCTAATACAGTTACTATAATCTCATCGAGAAATACAAGACACTTACTAGGCTAAGGAAAGTAACGAGGATACAAGAATTAAGAAATATGTGATCCTTACTTCATGACACTTAAACAATGCTAAGGGAAAGGTGGGCACATCATCGATGTTTTCAATACACTGTGATTAAGTACTTGATAGAAATGAAAAGTTCCTCAACTGGCACTTGTACTTAGATTTAGGGCAGAGGTCCTGGAAGGGTATAGGTATTGGGGAGTATGTTTCATGCATCTGGAATTGCCTGATTCATGACCTTGGGAAAGAAGTATGAAGAAAATGAAAGGACTTCAGGTTGAATAGAGTTTAAATGAAGGAGTAAGGAAATAATTAGAAATTAAGCTAGATAGGCAAGCAGTAGCCAGCAAGTATCCTGTACTGTGCACACCCTTTTACCCTATCCTATCCCTTCCGTCTTGTACAATCTTGTCCTCTACTGTATTATCTACTAGAGTATATTATTTTATACCATACTGTATCATACCATACTAGCAGCCATAGAATACTATAGAATACCAACATAAATTTCATTGTTCTTGACTCAGATTAAATTGGTTAGTTAGGTCCAATAACTAGCCATTTGTATTATCTTGGGTTAGTGGAATAACTTCTGAAAGCCTGTTTCTTTTAAGAAAAGAGTTTAAAAACAAGTCTTTATCTAATAGAGTTGTTTTGAAGATTCAATGAGATAATACAAAGTCTGGCACATAAGGGTGCATAAATGTTAGTATAATAATACTAAGAGTAACTATTATGTTACTGCAATTACTGTTATCATGACTATTACGCATATCAGCTCAGGGAAGACACTGAAAGCCATGTTAAACAGTTTGAGCTGTATATGCAGAGCAATAGGGAACCAAGGAGCATGTTTCATCGAAAGGAAATGATCCAATTTGCATTCTACAGTAACCACTGCAGAGGACATATTGGCCGTTATTTCCCTTCCCAAGTCTACTGTAGCAAAAGGTGAGAGGTTGAGTCTTGAGAAAGGCTGAGCCTAGTGGATCTGGAAAAATGGAAACCAGACACTGCTGGGCTAGGAATGAAGCAGTGGACTATGAGAGGGAGGTGTGAATAAATGCTTGCATGTGGAACGGTGAGAGCCCCTTCTGCTCCGGGCCTCTGGAATTCTATCAGCCAAGCTGATTCTCTTCTGCCATGTGGTTGAAATATTCCTCTCTGTGGGATATGCCCAGTTTTTTAAAAAAGCTGTAACTGATGGTATATATGCATCCTTCAAAGAACCTGCTGAGTCCCTGCCCGACCTTATTGTGGGGCTAGCATGTGCACAAATTCCTTATAACTAATTACTTCCTATTCTTCTTCTTTCTTTTCTCCTCAGAATTTTCCACCCTTTACAATATTGTTTATGTAGACATGAGTCCTGGATTATTTTTTTCACTACTGTGTTCCCAATGCCTAGAAGATTGCCTGACACACATACTTGCTAAGTAAAATTGAATAATCAACTTTTTACCTTCCCATGCTTTCTTTCCTTCACAGTCAAGGAAAGAGAGAAAACCAAACAAATTACAAAGAAAGGGAGCTCAGAATAAGCAGAGGCAATGTTAAAAATGAAAACTATTAAATGAGAGAAAAAAAGATACTGCATGCATATGACAAGAGCAGAAACTATTTAAAAAAAATTCCGATAAGAAAAAAGTCTTGAAAATGATAAACTTCAAAAGCAACATAAAAAATAATGAAAATTATTGAAAGGTTGAAAATATAGCTTAGACATTAGAAGTACTCATCAAGTAATGAGAAGTAATAAATAAAATAAATGAAACAGCTCTGCAAGCCCAAGTATCTAATTAATAGGAATTCAGAAGAAAAAAAAATTTAGAGGGAAAAATAATAAAAGATGAAAAAAATCCAGAAGAGTATAATATATGCAGATTGAATGGAGCATTTGGCTTGCTCAGAAAAATAAATGAAAATACTCAGAAAACTCTAAGACCTGTATTCAGAAAACTCTAAGTCTCAAGGAAATCAAATATCACACAGATGGAGAGATATACTATGTTCTTGGAGTGGAAGAATCAATATTGTGAAAATGACTATACTACCCAAAGCAATCTACAGATTCATTGCAATCCCTATCAAATTACCAATGGCATTTTTTTTTACAGAGCTAGACCAAAAAATCTTAAAATTGGTATGGAGACACAAAAGACCCCGAATAGCCAAAGCAGTCTTGAGGGAAAAAAACAGAGCTGGAGGAATCAGACTCCCTGACTTCAGACTATACTACAAAGATACAGTAATCAAGACAATATGGTACTGGCACAAATACAGAAATATAGATCAATGGAACAGGATAGAAAGCCCAGAGATAAACCCACGCACCTATGGTCAACTAATCTATGACAAAGGAGGCAAGGATATACAATGGAGAAAAGACAGCTACGTGTAAAAGAATGAAATTAGAACATTCCCCAACACGATACATAAAAATAAACTTAAGATGATTTAGAGACCTAAAGGTAAGACCAGACACTATAAAACTCTTAGAGAAAAACATAGGAAGCACACTCTTTGTCATAAATCACAGCAAGATCTTTTTGACCCTCCTAGAGTAATAGAAATAAAAACAGAACAAATGGGACCTAATGAAACTTAAAAGCTTTTGTACAGCAAAGGAAACTATAAACAAGATGGAAAGACGACCCTCAGAATGGTCGAAAATATTTGCAAACAAATCAACGGACAAAGGATTCATCTCCAAAATATATAAATAGTTCATGTAGCTCAATATTAAAAATGCACTTTGGAAGTTTGAAAACCTGTATATAACTGGAACATTTTTAATAATTGAGAAAGCAATATAGGACCATATAAACTAAGTCTTTTAAACATATGTACAGCCTGTGGTAAAATAAAAAATGAAACAACCCAATCAAAAAATAGGCAAAAGACCTAAATAGACATTTCTCCAAAGAAGACATACAGATGGCCAAGACACACATGAATGTAAAGTGATACAGCCATTATGGAGAACAGTATGGAGGTAGATAACTAATAAGAACTTGCTGTATAAAAAAAATAAAATACAAAACAAAACACAAGCAGCAAACATTTTGTAATGTTGATATAATTATTTAGTTGTGAATACTCTGTCTCTCTTGGGTACATTCAAGTTCTGCCTCTGTGTTGGTGCTCTGATTTGACATTAGAATACATGCTCAATTCTTTTATATCTTAGAGTTTTCTGAGTACAGGTATTTTACCTCCTTAGGTAGGTTTATTCCTAGGTATTTTATTCTTTTCGTTGCAATGGTGAATGGGATTGTTTCCTTAATTTCTCTTTCTGATTTTTCGTTGTTAGTATATAGGAATGCAAGGGATTTCTGTGCATTAGTTTTGTACCCTGCAACTTTACCAAATTCATTGATTAGCTGTAGTAGTTTTCTGATGGCATCTTTAGGATTCTCTATGTATAGTATCATGTCATCTGCAAACAGTGACAGCTTTACTTCTTCTCTTCCAATTTGTATTCCTTTTTCTTCTGATTGCCATGGCTAGGACTTCCAAAACTATGTTGGATAATACTGGTGAGAGTGGACATCCTTGTCTTGTTCCTGATCTTAGATGAAATGCTTTATTTTTTCACCATTGAGTATGATGTTTGCTGTGGGTTTGTCATATACAGCCTTTATTATGTTGAGGTAGGTTCCCTCTGTGCCCACTTGCTGGAGAGTTTTTCTCATAAATGGGTGTTGAAGTTTGTCAAAAGCTTTTCCTGCATCTATTGGGTTGATGATGTGGTTTTTATTCTTCAATTTGTTAATATGATGTATCACATTGATTTGCGCATATTGAGGAATCCTTGTATCCCTGGGATAAATCCCACTTGATCATGGTGTATGATCCTTTTAATGTGCTGTTGGATTCTGTTTGCTAGTATTTTGTTGAGGATTTTTGCATCTATATGCATCAGTGATACTGGTCTCTAATTTTCTTTTGTTTGTAGTATCTCTGTCTGGTTTTGGTATCAGGGTGATGGTGAACTCATAGAATTAATTTGTAAGTGTTCCTTCCTCTGCAATTTTTTATAAGAGTTTAAAAAGGATGGGTGTTAGCTCTTCTCTAAATGTTTGATAGAATTCACTTGTGAAGCCATCTGGTCCTGAACTTTTGTTTGTTGGAAGATTTTTAATCACAGTTTCAATTTCAGTACTTGGGATTGGTCTGTTCATATTTTCTATTTCTTCCTGGTTCAGTCTTGGAAGGTTATACCTTTCTAAGAATTTGTTCATTTCTTCCAGGTTGTCCATTTTATTGGCATAGAGTTGCTTGTAGTAGTCTCTCAGGATGCCTTTTATTTCTGCGGTGTCTGTTGTAACTTCTTTTTCGTTTCCAATTTTATTGATTTGAGTCCTCTCCCTCTTTTTCTTGATGAGTCTGGCTAATGGTTTATCAATTTTATCTTCTCAAAGAACCAGGTTTTAGTTTTATTGATCTTTGCTATTGTTTGTTTCTATTTCATTTATTTCTGCTTTGATCTTTATGATTTCTTTCCTTCTACTAACTTTCGGTTTTTTTGTTCTTCTTTCTCTACTTCTTTTAAGTGTAAGGTTAGTGTGTTTATTTGAGATTTTTCTTGTTTCTTGAGGTAGGCTTGCATTGCTTTAAACTTCCCTCTTAGAACTGCTTTCCTGCATCCCATAGGTTTTGGATGGTCGTGTTTTTGTTGTCATTTGTCTCTAGGTATTTTTTGATTTCCTCTTTGATTTCTTCAGTGATCTCTTGGTTACTTAGTAACATATTGTTTAGCTTCCACGTGTTTGTGTGTTTTACATTTTTTTCCCTGTAATTGATTTCTAATCTCATAGCATTCTGGTCAGAAAAGATGCTTGATATCATTTCAATTTTCTTAAATTTACTGAGGCTTGATTTGTGACCCAAGATGTGATCTATATTGGAGAATGTTCCGTGTGCACTTGAGAAGAAAGTGTAATCTGCGGCTTTTGGACGGAATGTCCTAGAAATACCAATTAAATCTATCTGGTATATTGTGTCATTTAAAGCTTGTGTTTCCTTATCAATTTTCTGTCTGGATGATCTGTCCGTTGGTATAAGTGTGGTGTTAAAGTCCCCCACTATTACTGTCTTACTGTCAATTTCCTCTTTTATAGCTGTTAGCATTTGCCTTATGTATTGAGGTGCTCCTATGTTGGGTGCATATGTATTTATAATTGTTATAACTTCTTCTTGGATTGATCCCTTCATCATTGTGTAGTGGCCTTCCTTGTGTCTTGTAACATTCTTTATTTTAAAGTCTATTATATCTGATATGAGTATTGCTACTCCAGCTTTCTTTTGATTTTCATTTGCATGGACTATCTTTTTCCATCCCCTCACTTTCAGTCTGTATGTGTCCCTAGGTCTGAAGTGGCTGTCTTGTAGATGGCATATATATGGGTCTTGTTTTTGTATCCGTTCAGCAAGCCTGTGTCTTTTGGTTGGAGCATTTAATCCATTCATGTTTAAGGTGATTATCGATATTTATGTGCCTATTACTATTTTCTTAAGTGTTTTGGGTTTGTTTTTGTAAGTTCTTTTCTTCTCTTGTGTTTCCCACTTAGAGAAGTTCCTTCAGCATTTGTTGTAAAGTTGGTTTTGTGGTGCTGAATTCTCTTAGCTTTTGCTTGTCTGTAAAGCTTTTGATTTCTCCATCGAATTTGAATGAGATCCTTGCTGGTTAGAGTAACCTTGGTTGTAGCTTCTTCTCTTTCATCACTTTCAATATATTGTGCCACTCCTTTCTGGATTGTAGAGTTTCTGCTGAGAAATCAGCTGTTAACCTTATGGGAGTTCCCTTGTAGGTTATTTGTGGTTTTTTTCCTTGTTGCTTTTAATAATTTTTCTTTGTCTTCTATTTTTGTCAGTTTGATTACTATGTGTCTCAGCATGTTTCGCCTTAGGTTTATCCTGTATGAGACTCTCTGCACTTCCTGGACTTGAGTGGCTATTTCCTTTCCCATGTTAGGGAAGATTTTGACTATAATCTCTTCAGATATTTTCTCTGGTCCTTTCTCTCTCTCTTCTCCTTCTGGGACCCCTATAATTCTAATGTTGGTGCATTTAATGTTGTCCCAGATGTCTCTTAGGCTGTCTTCATTTCTTTTCTTTCTCTTTTCCTTATTCCTTTCTGTGGCAGTGAATTCCAACATTCTGTCTTTCAGGTCACTTATCCATGCTGCCTCATTTATTCTGCTATTGATTCCTTCTAGTGTATTTTTCATTTCAGTTATTGTATTGTTCATCTCTGTTTGTTTGTTCTTTAATTCTTCTAGGTGTTTGTCCTTTAATTCTTGTAAGTCTTTGTTAAACATTTCTTGCATCTTCTCGATCTTTGCCTCCATTCCTTTTCCGAGGTCCTGGATCACCTTCACTATTATTATTCTGTATTCTTTTTCTGGAAGGTTGTATATCTCCACTTCATTTACTTGTTTCTCTGGGGTTTTATCTTGTTCCTTCATCTGGTACATAGTCCTCTTCCTTTTCATTTTGTCTATCTTTATTTGAATGTGGCTCTCATTCCACAGGCTGCAGAATTGTAGTTCTTCTTGCTTCTGTTGTCTGCCCTTGGTGGATGAGGCTATCTAAGAGGCTTTTGCAAGCTTCCTGATGGGAGGGACTGGTGGTGGGTAGAGCTGGGTGGGCGGAGCTCAGTAGAAGTTTAACTTGCTTGTCTGCTGATGGGTGGAGTTGAGTTCCCTCCCTTTTGGTTGTTTGGCCTGAGGCGACCCAGCACTGGAGCCTACCTGGCTCTTTGGTGGGGCTAATGGTGGACTCCAGGATGGTTCATGCCAAGGAGTTCTTCCCAGAACTTCTGGTGCCAGTGTCCTTGTCCTCACGGTGAGCCACAGCCACCCTCTGCCTCTGCAGGAGACCTTCCAGCACTGGCACGTAGGTCTGATTCAGTCTCCTATGGGATCACTGCTCCTTCCCCTGGGTCTTGATGAGCACACTACTTTGTGTGTGGCCTCCTAGAGTGGAGTCTCTGTTTCTCCCAATCTTGTCAAAGTCCTGCAATCAGATCCTGCTAGCCTTCAAAGTTTGATTCTCTGGGAATTCCTCCTCCCGTTGCTGGACCCCCAGGTTGGGAAGCCTGACGTGGGGCTCAGAACCTTCACTCCAGTGGGTGGACTTCTGTGGTATAAGTGTTTTCCGGTTTGTGAGTCATCCACCCAGTGGTTATGCGATTTGATTTTATTGTGATTGGTCCCCTCCTACCATCTCATTGTAGCTTCTCCTTTGTCTTTGGAAGTGGGGTATCTTTTTTGGCGAGTTCCAGTGGCTTCCTGTCAATGCTTGTTCAGCAGTTAGTTGTGATTCTGGTGCTCTCGCAAGAGGGAATGAGCACATGTCCTTCTACTCTACCATCTTGAACCAGTCACCACTGCTTGTGCTCTTTTCCATACATATCATTACAGTTTTGTAGGGAGTCTCATTACTCTGAAATATGAAAATAAAATAACATTTTAAGACTCCAAATTCATTTATTTATTTACATGTTTTGTTTCCTTGTTTACTTACATGAGATAACAAATTTTAAGTCATTTGTCAATTTAAAAATCCAAATCAAATATGAGTCAAAATGAATGCTCAGAAATTCCTATACCCTTTAATGTTATTTTATTTGTAGAATTCATGCATGCAACATAAATAATACTCTGTTGTTAGATATTATCTAGTGACTGATTCTCAGTAAAACTTTTGTAAAATCAGCACTAAACATTGTAATGAACTAAATTATTAAGGTATCTATCTAGCAGAATATTTTAAAAAATTAATCTGTTGAACCTGACCATGGGAATTCCAATCTATTTTCTTATTCCTGGTAATGACTCAGACTTGATATTTTATTTTATTAGATTGAATGAGACTAAAAGTGGGAAGTGTTTCCCTTCTTGACCTTAAATCAATGAGTATGCTTCTTCGGTCCTGGGAGTTGATTAACAGTCTTGAAAAGAAATCCCACTTGTTTATTTAATTACAAAATAATTCATTTTGAAAGATGCATAACTTTATTGTATTGACTTTCAGTTTAAACAAACTACAATGCTTAATTAGAAGCATAGCCCTTACATCACCCAGTATGTAGTTTTACTGTATCTCTCCATTAGTCAGCCAATAAAATGGCACTTAATTTAAGAAGGGAATAATAGTCTACATTACATAAGATTGATGTGAAAATTAGCCCATCACAGTTATCTTATTTAAATTTTTGGTTTAATTCACAATCCTGGGTCTTACTGTCAGGGCAAATTGTTTGCCTCTGAGCTCATTAATGGGGGTTCTATTAAGTTAAATGTCTTTGCAAAGGAAAATCTATAAGGAAACACCAAATCTACTGGACATGATAATGAAAGCAACTCTGGAAATAGTGTTTATACATGAAAGCTACTGTGAAATAGTCCAGTGTTGGATCAATTTATGTGGAGAAAAGAATTCAGTTGGGATAACTGTTTTACTGAATGTTTCAGTGGTTATTAAATATAATCATTCTGCTTTGTCATAAATCAAGTAAGATAATGTTGTTAGTCCACTTTGTGAATCATTGAGAATATTTGTTCTAGAAGACTTTGGTAACCAGGTTAATATACTCAATATAAACAATGCATGATTCAATGTTTCTATCCCTATCATTTCATGCATACTTTTCTTTTACTGTCTTACCCAAATTTGGCCCAGATGTGCTCAGTCATCTCTCTTCTGTGCCACATCTCACCATGGCCTTTTCTTCACTCCAATGGAAACTGAGTTCCGAGGATTTCTTTATCAGGCATAATGGTTTCATAAAAACTGGATTTAACTTCTTAAATGATGAAAAGAAATGGACAAATCATGTGAAACTACACAATTTCAGTATTGGAAACTAGGCAGTGCATGACTGAAATCCCTCAGAACGGGGAAAATAAATGAGGTGAGGCTTCTTGTCTTTCAGGATTTCTTCAAGGGTGCTCATTCTGGATCATGGATCAGGGAGCAGACTCTAAAGCGAAAGCAGTTACCTTTCTTAGTTGAGATGACAGAGTACAGAACCTAGAAGCTCTGAAGGGGCTAGAAGTTTCAGAACAGAGTTTTGGAGAGGAAGAGACCACTCAGGAAAAAAAAAAAGCTTGTGAATTTGCCTAGGGAGCTCCTTGATTCTTTGCTAAATCTTGAGAACCATGTGCGTAGAGTAGAAATCCAGGTAGTTGGGCAAAGAGTTAAGCAGAGAGGTCTGAGCTGAAGAGCTCTTGAGTTCATCCAGAGATGGGCATTGTTCAAGTTTCCACTAATCGGAGTGGAGAGTCTGCAAAGATCCTGCAGAACATTCACTGAAGACTGCAGAGGAGACGGTCTTCAGTAGTGAGGGCATATTTTATCTCGTTTAGAGCAAATAGATGGAATGCAGGAATCAAGTTTAAGAACATTTTGAAAGGTTCAAACTGAACCTCAAGTAACAACAAAGAAATCCACACAGTCAACCCTGTAAAATATACAATTCTCAGCATGTAATCAAAATTCCTAGATGCAAAACTCAAGAAAACGTGACACATAAACAGGGCAAAAATAACTCAGTGGAACAGACACAAAAATGATAGACATGATGGGTTAGTAGAGGACATTCCAAAGTTACTAAACTGTATAAAACTTTGCTTAAAAAATTGTGAAGAGATAAGTGGGTTATAATAAAAATAATCAAAATGAAGTTGTAGAGATGAGAAATGTATCTAAAATTAAAAAATCTAAATGGGATTAATAGGAGTTTAGACATTACTGAAAAAATATTAAGGGAATATGAAGACATACCTATTGAGAATTTCCAGAATGAAGGCCACAGTCTCAAGGACCCATAGGGCCATATCAAGAAGTGAAACATATGTGTTTAGTTAAAATCATATGAGGAAAGGGAAAAAGGGCAAGCAGACACATATTTGGAGAAATAATAGCTAAGTATTTTCTAAATATGCTGAGAACTATAAACCAACAGATTAAAGAAGTCCAACAGACCCAATTAAGATAAACACAACCATAACATCACATTACTGAATACCATTAAAAAAAGAAAAAGACATATATAAAGTAGGCAGGGAAAATAGACACATTATGCACAAACTGAAGATCAGACAAATTACCAATAAATTCCAACCTTGAAATGACCAAGGTATTGAAATTATCACATACTTTGAAGCAGCTACTGTAATTATGCTCAGTGAGGTGAAGGAACATAGTTCTATAAAGAATGAGGAGATAATATATATTAGTAGAGAAAAAGGAAATAGATGAAGAATAACTGAATAGAAAATTTAGAAAAAAAATTCTTGAAAAATACTGAATAGTCTTAATAACAATAGAGATTAAAAAAGGAAAGAATGAATCAATAAAAAGCATTCAGTCAGAAGTGAAAGAATATAAATTTAAAAATATAGAAAAACACCACTAAGACCTATGAAAAAAAATTTGAAGATATAACATAGAAGTAATTTGTGGAGAAATAATTAGAAAGGTAGAATATGGCAGAAAAATATTTGGCAGACTAATGACCAAAAACTTCTAAAATTTGGTGGAACGCTAAAATTTACAACATTAAGAAACTCATTTAAGCACAGACACAATGTGTTTGTACAGTTTCACATCTGGACGCATCACAAAGTGCTGTAAACCAGAACTGTCACCACACTTCTTCCTTCCTTTCAGAACTGTGCAGTCTGTATTAACTAGAGATTTTACTGGCAAAAAGCAGTACATCAGGTCCTGGGAATACAAATACAAGGATGTATTTCAGATGAAGGATGAGGAGCCCAAAAGGTCTAAAAGCAACTATGAAGAGTCTAAATATGGTAGGTTTTATTGCAGCCCCTGGAACCTTATGCCATTGGACCTGCTATTCTTTCATGTCATAACATATTGAAGAATCAGGTGTAGACACCATTGCCTTTCGTTCCTTGGTTCACACCAGAGTGAACCCATCTTCATAGTTTATATCTTAACAAAATGACAAATTAAGATCAATACTCAGAGTAAAATACCTAGCTTTCAACTCCTAGTCACGTAAATCTTCCAAGAAAAAACAAATACTGTTATTTTCCTAGCTATTACCTTATGCCTGTAATACCTGTACTCGTGGATTAATTAAGCATTGGTTGAGAATATCTCACTATATTTCCAGATTTCTAAAACTGTGAAGTAGGCTAATCAGTTATATTCAACTACAACAATTAACTTGTAATTTGTCATTTATCTTGATAATTAGGAGTCTGGAATCAAGGCAGAATGTTAATTTCAAAATTCAATTTGAGACCAAGAACAACACTCTGTTTCAAAAATTCATTGGAAGAAATTGTACATATGGAACATGCTTCTGTTAGACTATCCTTTTAAGTGAAAGGACATTTGATTGGGGTATATGTGTGTGTGTTTGTGCATATGTGTGTGTGTTTGTAAGTAACATACTCTGAGTACTTTTGTTTTGTTGGTTCTTTATTTTTAATTAAGGGAGTAAGTTAACCAAATTACTTTTCTTGAAGAAGTGCAGCAGTAGGCGAGGCAACCAAATTCTTTGTAACTTGCAGAACACTTGGTCTCAGAGCCCTAAAGTGTTTTGCTTCCTTGATATATTGCAAATGAACTTTGCTTTAAAGAAAAGTATTGGTCACTCTGGTCCCCTATTAGAATATTCAGTTCTTTATACTAGGCCTGCAAAATATTATAAATACACGAATAATATGTGAGCATAAAACCATAATGAAATATGTCAACCCATACGTTAATGATAGTTATCTCTTGTTTATGTCTTTCTTTGTTGTTTTTATTTCTTCATTTATGGTTGATTTTTACGACAGTTGTTATGTATTTTGATTTTTCCTTCTTGAATTGAATTTAGAACACTTTATGTGGGTATAATTGAAAAATGACCACATTTGTGTAAAAATACCTCCTTCTTTTAAAGAGGGAAGCTGACTGGCTTTGTCAACCTGGGGAACTGAATGAGATGCATTTTTATCATACAACATCTGATCAGCAAAATGTGAAAAAACTAGTATTTGTTAAACCTATGGTTAAACCCATGTTTCCTCTTACTTCCACTATATTTCCTTACACAACTATCTGCATATTAGGTAGGCTAATGTATAAAGGTTTAAATTCCAGTATTTTTTTCCATTTAGTGTAAGTTATGAAAATAGATAGGCCTTTAGCTTTTTCAAGTCTTGTCACATCTTCGTCTCTATTATTCACCTGCATTTGGTGGTATTTAAACTCTCTTTAAATTATGTTTAATTTTATAGGTGATGATTTACTCTTGAGTTTATCTAGTCCATCTCTGCTTATAATAGAGGATAGTGACTTAGCAAGAGCTGAATCCTCTATTATAAGCAGAGATGGACTAGATAAATTCAAGAGTAAATCATCATCTGTAAAATTATTGTAAGTATTCATTCATAAAAAGGGGTATTTTCTATTTACTGCAACTTTCATATTTTGATAAGGAAACAAGTTAAAGCCTACTTATCAAAATGTGACTTTTACAGAAATTCTTTCTCTGAGAAAAATGAATTTTTCTCATTACAAAATGACATTGAATTGAGGGATCAGCCATAACGATTGAAATGACAAGTTGATTGATGATGATCGAGGCAGAATAGAATCACACTTGCTCTTTTATGGCTACGTGGCCACTTTAGAAAGAAGATTTGAAGCAAAAGCAATGAGAGGCGAGAGGAATAAAGAACGTGCCACGTTTTCTCTGGCACCTTTGGGAGACTAACTACCTTGGCAAGTTTATCCACATTCAACCACTGTGACATAGAGTGAGGAGTGGGTTCTCTGTACCAGGTGCTATTCAAATTCAGGTTCTGCAAGACAGGACACCCAGGATCAGAACAGCTTATGAAATCTACTGTTCAGGAAGTGATATTCACATAGTCATGCATAACACGTAATAGGTGAGAATAGCTTGTCAATCCCTGGAACCTTGGGGGAAGTTACAGGAAAAAATAAAAGTGAAGAAAATCAAGGAATGTTCACTATCAGTTGCATTTTGCTAAAGTTCCACGTGAGCTCCCCTTGCCAAATACATTTTAATAAAAATTATTCCTCCTAAGACTAAACATTTATTTGTTGAGTCTATCAGTAAATTATTTTCAGTTTTTCAAATAAACTATATCAAGTGGTCTTCACGAAGAAGGTAAAAATCATATTTATTATGATGCTAAGAATGTACAAAGCTTTCTGAAATAGGAGTTTTACTTTACCTTAATAATTTTCTGAGAAATAAAATATTTTTTAGGTTAAACTGGAATTTTGTTAAAAATTTAAATATGTAGCTCTAAACCCTTTATTTAGTAATTCAGCTACTGATCCTAAGCTCCCCTCACAAACAGCTTTAATAATGGTAGTTGCTTATTTATGACTACAGTCTTTTTTATTGACTCTCCAAATATAAAGACTATTATGAATTACAAATTTAGTTTACATGTGAAATTGTGTTTTCTAAACAAAAATTAATCTTGTCAATATAATTTCTGCCTCAAATGAACAAAGTAGTTAAACCAGAACTACATACCAATTAAAAAACTTAAAATACAACCTATATCTTAATACTAAATACATACACACACAAACACATCCAAAAAAAAAAAAATTTGTAATCCCTCCACATAAAGATTAGCACTATTAACATGCTGTTTTAAATCCTGTAGTCAGAAAGATAAGTAGGTCATGATATACATTTATATTTTATTTTTAAATTAATAATTTATAGTATATGCTCTTTGAAGCCAGATATTTTTCTAATATTTTGAATATTTCATAGGTTATTAAGTGTTATGTTGTATTAAAATATCTGCATACTTTTACATTTTTGTGTCAGATTGGAAACATATATTTTAAACATATTTATGGTTTTAAACACTGATCTCATCAATATGTTTGCAAAATATCCGAGATAAATGATATCCTTATTAACAATTTGTATTCATTAAAAATTAATTTTACAGAAAAGAGAGAGAAAGGAGTAGAAAGTAGAGGAACAGAAACAGGAGTAGTCTGGTAACTGATAAAACATGTCAGTAACTTTACAGTCTCTGAAAATAATAAACATTATTTTGTTTTTATCATACATTATATAAACAATCTCTAGAAAACTATAACAATAAAGATAGGGTAGTTTATAATAGTTACTTAGAATACTCTCAGGTGTTTTTTCACTTGGGGAAAGTATAGAGATGTTAAATAACTTGAGACTTAATTAGAAGAATTTTGTAACTGTTATACCTTGGAAGAAAGGTGGAGATGAAAATTGAGATTTCATAGTATTTAATCTGTACGTACATACGAAGATGATGATACCATCATCCAGTTCTAGGTAGTGAGTACATGTTTTCGTTTACTTTTTCTGTAAGTTTGATAAAATGCAGTTATGAATCATTTTAAAAATAAGATAAAGTAACAAAACCAATAAATAACATGTTCTCAGATACATCTTTCTTTATTTCAAGTTTGTATCGTTTGCCCAGAAAAGATTATCAACAAGTTAAAATGAAAGGATGAACTAACAGCCCTGCAGTCAGGTGACAGGGCGGTTTTGCAGACCAAGCAGGATGTCCTTTAAGTCTATTGAAACTTGGTCACAGCAGGCTCTTCATTAGCAAAGGGATTTTCCAGAAGACTGCTTTAGTAAGCTAGTAGCCTCTTTTTCCTTGTAGTTTAATTATTCCAAGATTCACCACTGGAAGTATAAACCTATAGAGAAATTTTATGATGAAGCCTTACAAAATCATCTTCAAAGAGTTAGAAATCCACATTTACCCTAGACTTTAATTGAAATGTAACCTGTGGGCTAAAAAATAGTTTTTCATTTTTATGTATAATTATGGCCCAAGATATACAGTTACTTGACATTTTACTATTCATATTTTAACTCTTGCAACCTCCTGTATATGAAATTTATAACAGTCTTCTGAAACGCGTAGCATTGAATTGTAAGACATCTGTTTATATCAGGATGTGGAAATGGTAAAACCGTATCTGGAAAATAAAAGGGAGACCATAAATATAATTCTTCGATTTTACATTTATTTACCTTTCCAAAGTTTTTGTGTATTACCTTGTTTTTGTAGTCATTTTGATAAGATTACTTTTTCAGTTGATAATGGACAGGTACCTTCCTTGATGCAAAATCTGAGTTAAGCAGTAAGACAACAGATGCATTTGGAACAAGATGGGCAATTCATGGCAACCCATGTTTTCCAAATTTGTTGTTTTGGGGAAATGTTGGTTGAGAGCAATGTATGAAATAAATTATATATTTTGGAATATTACTTTTACATCCCATCCTCAAAAACTCTTCAAAATGATCTATCAAAAAAATGATCTGGGGGCTTCCCTGGTGGCGCAGTAGTTGAGAGTCCGCCTGCCGATGCAGGGGACACGGGTTCGTGCCCCGGTCCGGGGGGATCCCACGTGCCGCGGAGCGGCTGGGCCCGTGAGCCATGACCGCTGAGCCTGCGCGTCCGGAGCCTGTGCTCCGCAACGGGAGAGGCCGCAACAGTGAGAGGCCCGCGTACCGCAAAAAAAAAAAAAAAAATCTGTTTCTTAAGGCAGGGGTCCCCAACCCCTGGGCCGTGGACCGGTACCGGTCTGCAGCCTGTTAGGAAGCAGGCTGCACAGCAGGTGAGCGGCGGTGAGTGAGCGAAGCTTCATCTGCTGCTGCCCGTTGCTCGCATTACTGCCTGAACCACCTGTGCCCTCCTCCCGCGCCCTGCGGAAAAATTGTCTTCCACGAAACCGCTCCCTGGTGCCAAAAAGGTTGAGGACAGCTGTGTTAATGTGTGTTAAATTATGCTTTAAACCTACTTAGATGTGCTAAGTAGGCATTGAGAGGAAAATTTCTATTCCAATGGCATTTTATTTTATATATTCTTGATAATTTCAACATTTAAAGATATTATAAAAGTAAGGTATGCGGGGAAAGACAGCACTTTTTTTTTTTTCTTTAAATGTAGAGAAAATCAGAGAAAAGCCCAGTACATCTTTGGGCATGCAAGTTTTATTTGAGATCGGGGTCCGTCTTGCAGACCACTATCAACAGGGATTCGGGAAAGGTATTGTTTGCTTTTCACAATAAGTCATGTGATGACAGTTTAGTAAAAGAGCATTTGATTTCTCACGAGAATTTGAATGCTGCCAGAGAATCAGCTTTTAATTAAGAAAATACATAACAACATCTCTCAGGAGCATAGTGGAAATAATCACCAGTGTTAGAATATTTTAATATTTTTCTTTCTTTTTTTTTTTTTTTTCCAAACTTTCCCTGACATCTTAATTCCTATGTTGTGAGACAACTTCCTAATGAAACCTTTCGTGCTTTCTAGATCTGGTGGTGTTCAGTGGTGTTTACTTCCCCCGAATCATCAACACCTGTGACTCCATTAAAGTCTAAAGACCCTTTTATCTTCTGTAAAATTCTCAGTTTTAATTCATAATGGAAGACACCCCAGAGAACTTTTTTTTAAAACACTGAGTCAAATTGGCCGTTCATAGGAAGGGGCTTGTTGCTGTAATGATTTCATATTACATCATACCTCTTCTCCAGGGCACATCCTGGTGTAAAATGAATGAAAACAGAGACAGCTGCGCAGCCGCAGGGGTAGCATGTGGCTGCGATTCTTGCATCTCAGTGGCTGATTGAGGCAATTTCAGTCACCAGTCACAAGGTGTGTGGTTCAAGTTGTGATGAGATACAATGTTGATATTACGCAGGGTGCTTGCTAGGGCTTTGGTAACAAAGTACTGCAGGCTGGGTGGCTGACACAGCAGAAATTTATTCTCTCACTGCTTTGGAGGTGGGGAAGTTGGACGTTGAGGTGTCGGCAGAACTGGCTCCTTCTGAGACCCGTCTCCTTTGTTTGTAAATGGCAATCTTCTCTCTGTGTCTTCGCGTGATCTTCCTTCTGTGCCTGCGTGTGTCCTAATTTCATCCCCTAAAGACACCACTTACATTGGATTAGAGCCCACCCTAACGACCTCATTTTAACTTTATTACCTCTTTAAAGATAATATCTCCAAATGCAGTCACACTGTGAGGTACTGTCATGTGGATTTTGGGGGGCGCAATTCAGCCTGTAACTCTAAGACTGAAGAGTTCTTCTCCAGTTAGCTTCATTGCTCAAGACATAGTTGGAATGGCCTCTGCCACACTCCACACCACTCTTGTTGTCAATTAAGTGCTAAATAAAACAGAAAAAAAACGGAAGCAGGAATCAGGACAACGATAATATACCCGAAAGCTGTAGAACACACGCAACCTGATTCAGAGAAGTAGGAGGATGACACAGGGATGAAAGGCTGAAGTGGAACTCAGTACCGTGTGCATTCACAGTGACCGAGTGCAGTTCCTGCAGAGTATTTCAAAACACACAAAATGAATGTAAATTGAAAAGAAAGCAAGATGCAATGCTGTATTCTGAACATTTTCTTTGAAATAATGCAGACACCTTACACTAATGAATGCACTAAAATACTCATAAGAAGGAAGCAATTTATTATTATTGAACAAACTGATCAAGTTTAACCGTCACAGTAAATATGTTTGTGATTTTTTTTAAGTAGGTAAACATATGTTCAACTATAGTTATTAAAATGTTTGCGAAATTCAGAATGAGAGTTTTAATATAGCATTTTATTATTTTCAAGTGTGGTCGAGAAAGGTTACAGTGACCCCTGACTTCTGCTAAATCACACTTCTTTATAATCCCCATTTCTGAGTATGAGACGAACCAGTAACTGCTTTTAGCCAATAGTATATTGGCAGAGATGACAGGAAAGTCACTCTTGCAATTTTGTCATGTTATATAAGACTCCATCTTAGTGAACTACAGCAAGAAATTCTCCTTCTAGCCTTGAAGAAGCAAACAGCTTATGGAGGGATCACATGGCAAAGAACAGCAGGTGGCCCCCAGGGGCTGAGGGTAGCTCCAGCCAACAGTCATTAAGTAAATGGGGTCTTCAGTCACACAGCCCCTAGGAAAGGAATCCTGCCAGTGTCCTGAGTTTGGAAGTTTGGAAGTGGATCTTTCCCCAGTTGAGTATCATGATGAGAATGCAGCCCAGCTGACGCACTGATGGTTGCCTTCTGAGACCCTGAGCATGGAAGCAAGGCGAGCCTTGCTGGACTCCTCATCCAAGGAAACTGAGAGAATGTGTTTTGTTACAAGCTCCTAAATTTTGTGGTTATTTTTTACATAGAAATATAAAAAATAATGCAAAAAAATTATCAGGATATATATATATATATATATATATATATATATATATATATATATATATAACTCCCAGAATAAGGAAAATTCAAAATAACTGTGTATTTGCCTTTGTAATAGAAGTTATTGTTGTTTCTTTGAAAATGGTTGAGTCTTCTGATCTCAAAATTAATAGCATTTCAAAAGCTATTATCTTTCACTACAAAACCCCAGTTAGCAAATTAAAATTATTAGTGTCTCCCTTCTGCCTACCTATTTCGGTAGGTTTTTGTTGATATTATTTTCAAAGCACCAGACCTTGGTGTGTTATAAAAGCCGACTCCCCGAGTCCCCTAGCTCTCTCCTTGGCCTTTCACCCTCCCTCTCTCCTCCTTCTCCTCTTCTCTCTCACTCCTCTGCAGGCGCTCACCTGCTCCCTCCCTCCCTCCCTCCCTCTCCTCTGATTGCTCTGCCTTCCCTGCCTCATTATCTGCTCAAACTAGCTAAAGCCTTCCATGGAATTAATAGAAGGAAATGGTTATTTGTGCTAAAATAGGTTATAACTAATGGTCTGACAACTCTATAAATGGTGAAGGATATAAATGCACAATTCCATCAGCCAAAAGTGTACACAACAATTGGTTATTAGCACATTTTGAAAATATTTTTTCCTCTGTAAATTACAGAAAAAATAATAACTCTGTCGATAATGGTCATTAGAAATGTAATTAATAATTGAGGTGAAATATCCCTAGGGTGGATATTAAGCATTGAGACAAATTTTCACCCAAAGCTGTGATATATAAATTTTCTTTTGCAAATAAAATGGCATTCTCTAGGCAGAACTAAATGGATAGCCCTGCGGTGTTAAGTCAGAGAATGATAGGCTGCCTGTCAGGGTTGGTGGGCAAGGTGACGAGACTGAGATGATTAATCTGGATAAGATAAACCAGTTTTATAGCCTTGAATGTAATGATTTATGAGGGAGTGGTGACTGTAAGAAAATGCAGAGATAGTTTGTTTAAAGCAGGATGAGAGGAAGGAAAACAAACCCAAACACTCTTGAAGAAAATAGGTGATACCATAATAACATACAAATATAGTAAGATTTATAAGGAGGACAAGTCAGGAGATTTTTGAAGCAATAAATATTGGCGGGAGACAACATTTTCTTCAGTTGGTAAGGTACATTTTCTTAAGATATTTAGCCATTCTACTTCTATCCATGTAGACAAAAAAAAATATGTGATAAGTCTACAATCTACTTCAATGCTATCTCACCTCTGAAATTTCTTCTGAGACATAAAGAAAACATTTTTCATGAAGAAATGATTATTTAAAATTCTTGACCAGTAACATTCTTTGAGAGTTGGCAAGTGACCTCTACATGCAACCCCCCACATGTAGTCATATACATTAAAGTATTTGTAGATAGTCAAAAGTCCACTCTTTAAAAAAAACAAAACAAAAAAACTTTAGATTTACGGAAGAGCTGTAAAGAAGGTTCCTGCATATCCATCCCACAGCTTCCAGTAGAGTTATTTTAAATAACCATCATACGCATACCAAAATGAAGAATTTAATACTGGTACAGCATTATTAACTGAACCAGACTTTATTTTCCACCAGCTTTTTCACTAATGTTCTTCCAGTCCAAGATCCAGTATAGGATACAACATTGCATTTTTTTTTATCCCATGTCCTTATTCTTCTCTAATATTTGTTCGTTTCTTCGTCTTTCCTTGTGTTTATTGACCTTGATACTTTTGAGGAGTATTGATCTAGTATTTTGAAGTGTTTGTCCCTCAGTACGGGTTTGTCTGATGTTTTCTCATTGTTAGGGGTTTGGAACTTTTTGGAAAAATACCACAGGGGTGAGTACTCTTCTTATAACATTCTATCGGGAAGTACAAGATACCAACTTACTTGTTATAGTATGCTAATTACTTGGTTAGGGTGATGTCTACCAGGTTTCTCCACTGTAAAGTTACTATTGCACTTTTTCCATAACCTGTTGGTTAAAAGTCAGTTGCTAAACCCAGGATACTCTTAGAGGAGAGGAATTAAGAGCTACCTCCTAGAGAGAGGAATATCTAGAAATTTGTGGACACATGTACCACAGTAATTAATAATATTTGGGAGGAGAAATCTTGAGGGTATGCAAATATGCTCTTTTTCTTAAAAGTTTTGCCTACTAACTTAAAAATTTTCCCATTAATCCATGGAACTAGCCTGCAGCAATTATTACTACAGTGTTCCAAGGGTGATTTCCTATTCCCCTCATTCCTTTCAATTTATTACTTAGAAATCTTCTGTAGAGAAATGTGCCCCTTATCTCCCATTTACAATATTTGTTAATTTATTATTTATATCTGTACGGATTCTTAGACATGTATTCTTAAGATTATAATCCTATACTATCATTATTTATTTTGTTGCTCAAAATATTTGGCCATTAGGCATTCTTTCACCTTTGATCCTGGGAAAGAATGATCTTAATTTAGTAAATTATAATAGAAAATGAAGTTGATATAGAGGGTGAAATAGACACATAGTCAATGGATACAATAAACAAGTTCACCTTTCTAGCCATGAATAATGATTGCACCAAGAAAATGAGTACATAGGCCCAAACTGAGGCACTGATTTTAACTTCTAAAGCATGAAAGTATATTTTTACTCAAGTAAGCTTTGTTTTTTTGCAAAAAATAGATGAATCATACATTGATTCTTCTTAGTTTTATTGATGAAACAACTTAAGATAGAACAAAATATCCATACTGAAGAGACAAAGTCCTTTACCCAATGTTACTTGAATAGCCATGGTTTATACGTGGGCTTTTAGGTGACAACTGTGGCAACAATGGGATGATTAACGAAAATCAGGAAAAACAGGGGGTACCTACTGGGATGTATCTACTGAAATGTTTCATGTATGCAATGATAGCAGGTTTTAATTTTTTAATTATTCACTGCACCATGTTTTAGAAAACACTTTAAAAACAAATAATCCAGTGATTAATTTATTTTTATTTTTTTAACGTCTTTATTGGAGTATAATTGCTTTACAGTGGCGTGTTATTTTCTGCTTTACAACAAAGTGAATCATAATTTATTTTTGATATTTTTCTTAGAATCTTTCACTAGTAAACTCTGTAATCCCTGTGCTTAACTAAGTCAAAATGGCTGAGTTGGTCAGTGATGTAACACATTGAATATTGACCCTCTTTTTAAAACAACCAGAGAACCTCACAGGCAATTTTTTTTTTTTCAGGTTAACATTTAGATGAATTTTCAATATTAACTGACAGCAATTCATGGTCTGCTTTTCTTATCATACATTGTCTAGTTTTTCAGTTTTGGAGCACTACCCAGCTTTCAGTTTTTAATTTCATCTTTAAAACCTTGCTTACTCACAGAAGATATGGATCTAATTACTTGGTTATACTGTGAATTAAAAAATACTATTCCTAATACCAGAAAATGGATAGTTATATATTATATATATATAATATATATATTTTTATATATATTATATATATTTATATATATATAATATTTTGGTTCTTTTAATTGCATGTTGAAAAAATAACACCAAGTATAAGTTTTCAATTACATGCATATAGTTTCAGAAGGATAAATTACATATATTTAGTACTAAGTAAATAATAAAAACAATTACATCAAGTTACAGGTGTAAATGGCACATCAGAATCCGTAGGATTTAATACATTTAAAATATTTAAGGAAGTCTCGAGGAATATAGCTCAGTTGGTTTTTACTTTGGTTCTAGGACCAATGCTTACAACCTTCTAAATTTTAATTGAGCAATATGTAGGAATAATTAATGGCAGATTATGAGGAAAACTAAACCAGAATCTGTTTTTTCTTTTTTTTTTTTATTGAAGGATACTTGACTTACAGTATTATATTACTTTCAGGTATACAACATAGTGATGCAGTACTTCTATAGATTATACTCCATGTAAAGCTATTACAAAATAATGGCTATATTTCCCTGTGCTGTACAATACATCCTTGTTGCTTATTTATTTTATACATTAGTACTTTGTATCTCTTAATCTGCTACGCCTGTCTTGCCCCTCCCTGCTTCCCCCTCCCCACTGGTAACCACCAGTTTGTTTTCTACACCTTTGAGGCTGTTTCTTTTTTGTTATATTCACTAGCTTGGTTTAGTTTTTAGATTTCACATGTAAGTGATAGCATACAGTATTTGTCTTTGTCTGTCTGACTTGGGTCACTAAGCATAGTAACCTCTAGGTCTATCTACATTGTTCTAAAATGGCAGAATTCCATTCTTTTTTATGGCTGAGTAATATTCCTGGGTGTGTGTGTGTGTGTGTGTGTGTGTGTGTGTGTGTGTGTGTGTGATCCATTTATCTGTGGATGACCACTTAGGTTGCTCTTAAGAGTTTTTATAAAAGGTGATGCTGGGGACAGTGGACAAGCTGGACACTTACTTTGGAGTATGATGTTGAAGACATCAACCATGCCTCATTTGCTCTTGTCTTTCCAGTACTTGCTAAGTGTGTAATGCAGCTGAGTGCTGTAAATCCCTCTCCTTCCCTAGAGGCATACGCTGGAATGCTGGGGGCTGGGTGCAAGCTACTCTTCCCTCCCTCCCTCCCTCCCTCCCTCCCTCCTGAAGGATGAATCTCAGGATTGCTCACCTCCTCCCAATCTTGCAGTGCTTGAGGCCTTTGAGAGCTCCCACCGGCTTTCTTGGTCGTTAACTCCCTCCCCGACCCCCCAGCATTCTAACTGTGCCAGTTGCCTCAGTGCTCTGTGCGAAGCCAGATGGAAGTAAGTCTTTGGGCAGCAACCCAAAAGGCTGGGATGCCAGGTGGATGCTTTGCTCACTCCTTCCCATGAGGGAGAAATGGGGGGCTCAGTGGATCTGAGTGCTGAGCTATGGAGGTTTGGGGGAGGGGCTGTAACAGATAAAGTTAAACTGCCCCTCTTACCCATTTCAAAGCCTTTTTTCTCAGTTTTGTGCTCCTCCGGTATGCTGCAAATTCTTAACTAGACCCTGGAGTTCTCACAAAATATTTTGGCCCCAATATTGTTTCATCAGTGTTTTTCTGTGGAGGAAGACGGCATAGGACTTCCTATCCCACTGTTTTGCTGAGGTTACTCCTAGGATTTATTTTAAACATTTATGGCATGAGGGGACTTATGACAAAGGGAGGTTACTGACCAATAAAATGCTCTATGCAAATTTTAAAAGATTCCTTTACTTTCTTAAATGAGTTGAGGTTTTAGGATCTTCTTTTTGTTTTCTTTTTTTGGCCACGCTGTGCAGCATGCAGGATCTTAGTTCCCCTACCAGGGATCCAACCCGTGCCCCTACACTGGGAGCTCGGAGTCTTAACCCCTGGACCACCAGGGCAGTCCCAGGATCATTTTCTAAGGTGACTGAAATGTATATGTTTTATGACTTGAGAATACACAGCGCCCGAGCTGATCCAGGTGAAGAGTGAGGTGCCCTTGGCCACTGCCGGTCCCCACCGAGGAAGGTCCAGGACCTGCTGGGGATGCTAACACCTGTGAGCAGGAATCAGTCATGTAAATCCCAGTAGGGACCTTCCCTTCCCATTTTGGGGGGGGGGGCGCTTTGGACGTTAGAATCATGTGGCATGGATGAACGGACAAACAGGGCCTCTTGGAGGGTCCCGCCCAATCACTCGGGGAGCCCCAGGCCTCCGCTTCCCTCCCCGCCATGAGATCTGGGAGGCCTTGCTGCCGGGGTAGTTGCGTTTGCTTGTGTGTGTGAGACTGTCTGTCCCCAAATCTCCCCAGTCCTCAACTCCTGTCCCCACCCAAGGCTAGGAAACAGCAAGATGGAGAAGTAGCGGCCTCCACACCGCATCCTGGATCCTGCATGGCCTCGTGTCTCAGGGTACAGGGCACCATGGGAAAATCTTCCCTCTTTGAGAGGAAGGATGTTCTGACAGGTCGCTGGCTCTTTTGATGGCTATTTTGGTGGCTGTAGCTCTAGCTGTGTATGTGTGTGCGTGTGTGTGTGCGTGTGCGCGTGCGTGTGCGTGCGCGCATGCGCGCCTTCTGTGACTCTCCATGGTACGTACAGTCCCACCCCGTCTCCAGGCTCTCTCTTCCCTCCGCAGTAACGGAAACACTCCCGGGAACCCTGAGGGGAGACTGAGGACGCACACTGCTGTTACTCCAGATGATGTTTTTCAGCAACAACAGGATGTGTGTGTTCGGATAGGACTAGATTATGCCACAGCAAATGAACAAGCAAAGCCTCAATGGTTGAAAGCATCAAACGTTAATTTTTGCGGCTTCCCTGGTGGCGCCGTGGTTGAGAGTCCGCCTGCCGATGCAGGGGACACGGGTTCGTGCCCCGGTCCGGGAAGATCCCACATGCCGCGGAGCGGCTGGGCCCGTGAGCCATGGCCGCTGAGCCTGCGCGTCCGGAGCCTGTGCTCCGCAACGGGAGAGGCCACAACAGTGAGAGGCCCGCGTACCGCAAAAAAAAATAAAATAAAAAATAAAACAAAATAAAATTTTGCTAATGGTAAAATCAAGTTAAGATAATAGAAGAATAGAATGAGTAGTTTACACATAAAAACATTGCCGGCAGACTGATTTTTATAGAGTGTTTAGTTATCTGAAAATATTAGAGTCAAGCAGTCCAATATAGTGTTTATATGAAGTTGTTTATGAAGTGAGCTTGATGAATCTACTCCCTGAGTTCATTCTCAGTCCAAGGTTACACTAGTTGCATAGCGTTGAGTAAGTTGTTTGCCCTCTCACATCCTAAACTTTATCATCTGGAAGACAGCAATAATAATAATGATGAGAAAAGGAGCTATATCTACTGAAGAGGGTGGTTCTAAGAATGGAAAGTGATGTAATATCTAAAATATTTAATATATTGTCCAACTCAAACATTTCCATAAATTTGAACTGTTGTTAATAGTAATGATAATGATAGCACAAAGAGACTAATCACATCCTGTGAAGATAAAGATGAATTTGCAGTACCTCAGTCAACCGGTAGGATTAAAATTACTAATATTCCAGAAGGATCTTACAGAACAAGATTTGCTAGTATTGATTATTAAGGAACCACATTCCAAGATCAAACATTGCCCGGTAGCTATTCTGCTTCACTTCAATTGATCAAAACAGTAGAGAGCATAAAATTAACATGTAATCAAAGCTTCCTGAGCAGTCGAAGACAAGCCCAGGGGACAGAGGTTCTTGGGAGCATTTTATTTTGTACATCAGCAACAGAACCAATGGCCTGCCTTCTCTCTATCTCTCTGTCTCTCTTTCTGTGTGTGTCTCTCTTTTCTAAGTCTACAGCTGACCTATCTCAATAGTAAGTGTAAAATATGAACTATCTATTTAAGGGTGGGTGGGTGGGTGTGCCCCTCTGGAACAGTGTTTCATAATATCCAATGATACATTGGCTCAAACTTTTCTCTCTAAAATAGCTTACTCTTTATATTTAAATTTCATTCATGTTAGTTATTCCTGTTAAGCCCTTAAAATGAATTCTTAAATATGCTTAATACCTTTATAATATAGCATTTGTGAATTAAAAGCAAGCTTCACAAGGGTAAGTTTTAGCCAAACTCCTATATGAATTGACATAAAGTAGCAAACTTAAGGAAGTTTTGCCGCAAATTATGTTAGTTCCATTTTGAAATGGATAGAATTTTTTAGTTTCCATTTAATGATGGTTTATGTAATTTATACAATGAAGTAGACTTAAAATTTTATATAAAATCCCAAAGGATACAGTTATTTAAAATAATAGAGAAATCAGGACAATAAACCTATGGATATAGAAATAATCAGAGGTAACATTTATACAGATAAATGCAGGCAATATGATCCCATGTAATAAAGGAAGACACAGTACTTGGCTCTAAGCTTCTAGTGGCCAGAGCAAAGAAAGAACATGATGCTTTCCAAGAGTTATTGTATCTGTAAGATCCAAAGACAATAGAATTAAGAGCTTTCAGAATGGATATCATGAAAGAAGATATTCTTGGTATTCTTTAATAACCGACAGTTTTTATTTTGTTATTATTTTAAATTTGAACTTTAGCTAGAATTTAAGAGAAACTTAAATGATTTTTAAAGTTAGTAGTAGTTACAGGAAAATACCCTACAGTAATAAGGATGGTGGTTCTTGTAAAATACAGTTTGAGGTAAAATAAGCTAAGTATAAACTGATAAAGAATTTATTAGGATCAATGGAAATAAAAAATGTTAAGTGTTTTTATAATTTAGCAAGGGGTTTAAGACAGACTTTTATGCATTAATGACAGGTATGGCAAGTAATATTAACAAATGTATACATTATAAATCCTTACAGTGTTTATCAGAAAAACAATTCATTTAATTTCTGGAAAACTTCTGAATAATTTGCTTCCAATTATTGCTTTTTCTTTTCAAATAAGAAACAAATGCTTATAGAAGGTCATGTAACTGTTGTACCACAGGCTGTTTATGTGTTTAAAAGACTTAGTTTATAGGGTCCTATATTGCTTTCTCAATTATTAAAAATGTTGCAGTTATATATAGTTTTTCAAACTTCCAAAGTGCACATTCTTTTATATTGACTAATTGTTTAGGGCATTACTACATATGTGTTTTTACCCTTTAATTGCACTGCGGACTTCATTAAGTCAAGAATTATATCCCATAGTCTTTCGTATTAATGTATTTGTAGGTACCCACCCCACTCTCATGGTACTGTATTTTGCTGTCTAATTCATGGAACAATAACCAGCGAAATTTTTGGAGACTTAAGCATTTTCCAAGGTAATTAATGGCCATATTCTGTATTTACTTCAGATCATACCATCAAAGATACATTTTGCTGACTTTTGCTGACATTAGGAAAATGGGAGTTGTTTTCTCTCCAAAGAAAGATGGCCTTTCTCCTTCCTGACATTTCAGGCTTCTTAAACGTGATGGCACAACTTCCAACGAAAGACGAAACTGGGCTTTGAAAACAGAGGTGCTGTGCTGGCTGAGGCACGGACTCGGGCTGTCTCTATTAAACTTCACATTTTATTTTCCCGAAGATTAGCTGGAGCCCAAGGAACAGTCTCCCCTGTCTGAATATTTGAACAGTTGGAGACACAAGTACCAGCCAACAACTTAATTATGAATTTTAAAAATTGGCGTTAATCTTTCCTCTTTCCTGTATATATTCTCTCCTAATGCCACAAGTCACAGTAAGTGGCTCATTAAACGTCAGGCAATGCTATGGAATGCCTGCTACCGTTTATAGGCAATGCTCTCCAAAGTACAATTAGAGGGAGTATTATGACACAGAACAATGGAGACAATTATTTCTGAAGTTTATTAATGCTAATTAGCATATGGCATCTAAGACAGCTGCTGATACTTCATTGCTAAATACTGAGGGACTAATTAGTGTTTGATGTTAATTAGCTGCTTCTGCATGTGCCTGGCCCTTAGAGGCATATGCCCTGTCACCATTGGGCTATTAAAAGTCTGGCCCTGCACTCTGCACGAATGTGATGTGTCATTTAGGAGTTCTCTTAGAGTATATGGCATTCTTCTCTAATATATATGCCCTGAATAGATTCCACAGAAGCTTTAATAATTGGCTAGTTATTCCACTCTTCATTGAAAACATACTAATAAATCGTAGATTTTTTTTTTTTTTTTTTTTTTTTTTTTTGGCGGTACGCGGGCCTCTCACTGTTGCGGCCTCTCCCGTTGCGGAGCACAGGCTCCGGACGCGCAGGCTCAGCGGCCATGGCTTACGGGCCCAGCCGCTCCGCGACACGTGGGATCTTCCCGGACCGGGGCACGAACCCATGTCCCCTGCATCGGCAGGCGGACTCTCAACCACTGCGCCACCAGGGAAGCCCATAAATCGTAGATTTTTGAGTGCTAAAGTGAAGACGATCCTTTAATTTAGCTTACATTTTTTTCATGACCTCTGATAAGGGAATGACTTCAAATACTAGAGATCACTGGTATGAAAAGTATCTGGGTTTAATTTACTTAATAATCAAGCTGACTTTGCTTGTGTTTGTCAATTTACACTTAATCATTTACTGATGATTAAAATTCATTATTAAATAAATATATCAATTATGTACACTTTCCCATGAACCAATTCAGTAAATTTTTTCATTTCTGATTCTTTTCCTCTTTTAATGAAAACAAAATGATTTTCTTTCTTTTTTTAATAGAAGTGCTGTAATTTATTTAACATGTATTTTTTTAATTTTTAAATTTAATTTAATTAATTTTTTATACAGCAGGTCCTTATTAGTCATCAATTTTATACACATCAGTGTATACATGTCAATCCCAATCTGCCAGTTCATCACACCACCACTCACAACCCTGCCGCTTCCCCCCTTGGTGTCTGTATGTTTGTTCTCTACATCAGTTTCTCAATTTCTGCCCTGCAAACCGGTTCATCTGTACCATTTTTCTAGGTTCCACATATATGTGTTAATATACGATATTTGTTTTTCTCTTTCTGACTTACTTCACTCTGTATGACAGTCTCTAGATGCATCCACGTCTCAACAAATGACCCAGTTTCGTTCCTTTTTATGGCTGAGTAATATTCCATTGTATACATGTACCACTTCTTCTTTATCCATTCATCTGTCGATGGGCATTTAGGTTGCTTCCATGACCTGGCTATTGTAAACAGTGCTGCAATGAACATTGGGGTGCATGTGTCTTTTTGAATTACAGGTTTTCTCTGGGTATATGCCCAGTAGTGGGATTGCTGGATCATATGGTAATTTTATTTTTAGTTTTTAAGGAACTTCCATAATGTTCTCCATAGTGGCTGTATCAATTTACATTCCCATCAACAGTGCAAGAGGGTTCCCTTTTCTCCACACCCTCTCCAGCATTTATTGTTTGTAGATTTTCTGATGACGCCCATTCTAACTAGTGTGAGGTGATACCTCATTGTAGTTTTGATTTGCATGTCTCTAATAATTAGTGATGTTGAGCATCTTTTCATGTGCTTTTTATCCATCTGTATGTCTTCTTTGGAGAAATGTCTATTTAGGTCTTCTGCCCATTTGTTCATTGGATTGTTTGTTTTTTTATTATTGAGCTGCATGAGCTGTTTATATAGTTTGGAGATAAATCCTTTGTCCATTGATTCGTTTGCAAATATTTTCTCCTGTTCTGAGGGTTGTCTTTTCGTCTTGTTTATGGTTTCCTTTGCTGTGCAAAAGCTTTGAAGTTTCATTAGGTCCCATTTGTTTATTTTTGTTTTTATTTCCATTACTCTAGGAGGTGGATCAAAAAAGATCCTGCTGTGATTTATGTCAAAGAGTGTTGTTCCTATGTTTTCCTCTAACAGTTTTACAGTGTCCGGTCTTACATTTAGGTCTGTAATCCATTTTGAGTTTATTTTTGTGTATGGTGTTAGGGAGTGTTCTAATTTCATTCTTTTATATGTAGCTGTTTAGTTTTCCCAGCACCACTTATTGAAGAGACTGTCTTTTCTCCAGTGTATATCCTTGCCTCCTTTGTTATAGGTTAGTTGACCACAGGTGTGTGGGTTTAACTCTGGGATTTTTATCTTGTTCCATTGATCTATGTTTCTGTTTTTGTGCCACTGCCATATTGTCTTGATTACTGTAGCTTTGTAGTATAGTCTGAAGTCAGGGAGTCTGATTGCTCCAGCTCCGGTTTTTTCCCCACAAGACTGCTTTGGCTATTCAGGGTCTTTTGTGTCTCCATACAAATGTTAAGATTTTTTTTTTCTAGTTCTGTAAAAAATGCCATTGGTAATTTGATAGGGATTGCATTGAATCTGTAGATTGCTTTGGGTAGTATAGTCATTTTCACAGTATTCTTCCAATCCAAGAACATGGTATATCTCTCCATCTGTTGGTATCATCTTTAATTTCTTTCATCAGTGTCTTACAGTTTTCTGCATACAGGTCTTTTTTCCCCCTAGGTAAGTTTATTCCTAGGTATTTTATTCTTTTACTTGCAGTGGTAAATGGGAGTGTTTCCTTAATTTCTCTTTCAGATTTTTCATCATTATTGTATAGGAATGCAAGAGATTTCTGTGCATTAATTTTGTATCCTGCAACTTTACCAGATTCATTGGTTAGCTCTAGTAGTTTTCTGGTGGCATCTTTAGGATTCTCTATGTGTAGTATCATGTTACCTGCAAACAGTGACAGTTTTACTTCTTCTTTTCCAATCTGTATTCCTTTTATTTCTTTTTCATCTCTGATTGCCATGGCTAGGACTTCCAAAACTCTGTTGAATAATAGTGGTGAGAGTGGGTAACCTTGTCTTGTTCCTGATCTTAGAGGAAATGTTTTCAGTTTTTCACCATTGATAACATAATAACGATGTTTGCTGTGGGTTTGTCATATATTACCTTTATTATGTTGAGGTAGATTCCCTCTATGCCCACTTTCTGGAGTTTTTATCATAAATGGGTGTTGAAGTTTGTCAAAAGCTTTTTCTGCATCTATTGAGATGATCATATGGTTTTATTCTTCAATTTGTTAATATGGTGTGCCACATGGATTGATTTGCATATATTGAAGAATCCTTACATCCCTGGGATGAATCCCACTTGATCGTGGTAAATGATCCTTTTAATGTGTTGTTGGATTCTGTTTACTAGTATTTTGTTGAGGATTTTAGCATCTATATTCATTAGTGATACTGGTCTGTAATTTTCTTTTTTTGTAGTATCTTTGTCTGGTTTTGGTATCAGGGTGATGGTGGCCTCATAGAATGAGTTTGGAGTGTTTCTTCCTCTGCAATTTTTTGGAAGAGTTTGAGAAGGATGGGTGTTAGCTCTTCTCTAAATGTTTGATAGAATTCACCTGTGAAGCCATCTGGTCCTGGACTTTTGTTTGCTGGAAGATTTTTAATCACAGTTTCAATTTCATTACTTGGGATTGGTCTGTTCATATTTTCTATTTCTTCCTGGTTCAGTCTTGGAAGGTTATACCTTTCTAAGAATTTGTCTATTTCTTCCAGGTTGTCCATTTTATTGGCATAGAGTTGCTTGTAGTAGTCTCCTAGGATGCTTTGTATTTTTGCAGTGTCTGTTGTAACTTCTCCTTTTTCATTTCTAATTTTATTGATTTGAGTCTTCTCCCGTTTTATCTTGATGAGTCTGGCTAATGGTTTATCAATTTTTTTTTAATCTTCTCAAAGAACCAGCTTTTAGATTTATTGATCTTTGCTATTGTTTTCTTTGTTTCTATTTCATTTATTTTTGCTCTGATCTTTATGATTTCTCTCCTTCTGCTGCCTTTGGGTTCTGTTTGTTCTTCTTTCTCTAGTTCCTTTAGGTGTAAGGTTAGATTGTTTACTTGAGATTTTTCTTGTTTCTTGAGGTAGGCTTGTATAGCTATAAACTTCCCTCTTAGATCTGCTTCTACTGCATCCCATAGGTTTTGGATCGTCGTGTTTTCATTGTCATTTGTCTCCAGGTATTTGTTGATTTCGTCTTTGATTTCTTCAGTGATCTCTTGGTTATTTAGTAACATATTGTTTAGCCTCCATATGTTTTTGGTTTTTTTCCCTGTATTTCATTTCTAATCTCATAGCACTGTGTTCAGAAAAGATGCTTGATATGATTTCAATTTTCTTAAGCTTACTGAGGCTTGATTTGTGACCCAAGATGTGATCCATCCTGGAGAATTTTCCATGTGCACTTGAGAAGAAAGTGTAATCTGCTAGTTTTGGATTGAATGTCCTGTAAGTATCAGTGAAATCTATCTGGTCTATTGTGTCATTTAAAGCTTCTCTTTCCGTATTAATTTTCTGTTTGGGTGATCGGTCCATTTTTGTAAGTGAGGTGTTAAAGTCCCCCACTATTATTGTGTTACTGTTGATTTCCTCTTTTATAGCTGTTAGCACTTGCCTTATGTATTGTGTTGCTCCTATGTTGGGTGCATATATATTTATAATTGTTACATCTTCTTCCTGGATTGATCCCTTGATCATTATGTAGTGTCCTTCCTTGTGTCTTGTAACATTCTTTATTTTAAAGTCTATTTTATGTGAGTATTGCTACTCCAGCTTTCTTTCGGTTTCCATTTGCATGGACTATCTTTTTCCATCCCCTCACTTTCAGTCTATATGTGTCCCTAGGTCTGAAGTGGGTCTCTTTTAGACAGCATATATCTGGGTCTTGTTTTTGTATCCATTCAGCAAGCCTGTTTTTTTTGGTTGGAGCATTTAATCCATTCCTGTTTTAGGTAATTATCAATATGTATGTTTCTATGACCATTTTCTTAATTGTTTTTGGTTTGCTTTTGTAGGTCCTTTTCTTCTCTTGTGTTCCCCACTTAGAGAAGTTCCTTTAGCATTTGTTGTAGATCTGGTTTGTTGGTGCTAATTCTCTTAGCTTTTGCTTGTCTGTAAAGCTTTTTATTTCTCCATCAAATCTGAATGAGATCATTGCCGGATAGAGTAATCTTGGTTGTAGGTTCTTCCCTTTCATCACTTTAAGTATATAATTCCACTCCCTTCTGGCTTGTAGAGTTTCTGCTGAGAAATCAGCTATTAACCTTATGGGAGTTCCCTTGTATGTTATTTGTCATTTTTCCCTTGCTGCTTTCAGTAATTTTTCTTTGTCTTTAATTTTTGCCAATTTGATTACTATGTGTCTCGGTGTGGTTCTCCTTGGCTTTATCCTGTATAGGACTCTCTGCACTTCCTGGACTTGGGTGGCTATTTCCTTTCCCATGTTAGGGAAGTTTTCGACTACAGTCTCTTCAAATATTTTCTCTGGTCCTTTCTCTCTCTCTCTTCTCCTTCTGGGACCCCTATAATGCAAATGTTGTTGCATTTAATGTTGTCCCAGAGGTCTCTTAGGCTGTCTTCATTTCTTTTCATTCTTTTTTCTTTATTCTGTTCTGTGGCAGTGAATTCCACCATTCTGTCTTCCAGGTCAATTATCCGTTCTTCTGCCTCAGTTATTGTGCTATTGATTCCTTCTAGTGTAGTTTTCATTTTAGTTATTGTATTGTTCATCTCTGTTTTTTTCTCTTTAATTCTTCTAGGTTTTTGTTAAACATTTCTTGCATCTTCTCGATCTTTGCCTCCATTCTTTTTCTGAGGTCCTGGGTCATCTTCACTATCATTACTCTGAAATCTTTTTCTGGAAGGTTGCCTATCTCCACTTCATTTAGTTATTTTTCTGGGGTTTTACCTTGTTCCTTCATCTGGTACATAGCTCTCTGCCTTTTCATCTTGTCTGTCTTTCTGTGAATGTGGTTTTTGTTCCATAGGCTGCAGGATTGTAGTTCTTCTTGTTTCTGCTGTCTGCCCTCCAATTTTCTGTCTTTAAAACCTGAGATTAGACTTTAGTCATCAAACTCGTGTTTTGAAAGTATCAAAGTTTAGGTTAAGCCAGTCCTCTGGAAAGAGTTTTCATGCTAGTCTTAAAAACTTCCAAAGACACTGCTTGCTTGTTTCCCTGGGGGCTTGTTGGGTGGGTGGGGGAGTGATTAGTATTAACAGTTTGCTCAGGAATTCCTGTGACTGTCAGCTTTACTTGTTGAATAACTTCTTTCAAGCAGAACTTTCTCTGCAGTTAGTAATTGAAGTTAAGAATTCAGCTGAGAATATGAACTCTGACTAGTAACCACAGTGATATATCATGGTTTAAAATTTTAAAGATAATCTCAGATTTTAATTTCACCCAGGGATAATTGTTTTTATGATGATATAAGTGTGCAATTTGAACAATGATAAAAAAGATTTAGTTAATAATTATTACCCAATAATTTTTACCCATTAGTTTATGGCTTTGAGATGTTTTGGTACTTAGCAGTTGGTATGAAGCTTTTATGGTCCATGGCGTTAAAAATAAAGGAATGAAACAATGCTGTCCACAGTGGAAATTATACAGTTATTTGTCAAAGTTACAAAACTACAATGTCTTCAATGGCTAATTGGCCAGAAGACATGGAAAAGAAGGAGAATGAAGGAAGAAAGTGAAGAAAAAACAACTTATAAATGTAGTCAACATTTAAAAATACTCATTTTTCTAGGTTGATTTCTCATTAGGATGTTTGAGCTTTGGAAAACAAGGAATAGACCCACAAGATAAGCTGTCTTTTTATTTTCTTTTTCCTCTTCCAAGAACTTTTTGTCATCTTCTTCATAATTTTTACATTCCTTCCCAGAAAGTGAATACAAGTTTCCAGAAAGTTAGATTTTAGGGGGTGAAAAATGATAGACACAAAACTTAAAATATAATTGGCTGTTTGAGAACTCTGAAGAGTGAAATATGGAAGTGTATAAATATAATTGAGGTAGTATAGTGAAAACAATATGAAACTTGACTCTTCATATGTTTGTGGCACTGGGCCTCAAAGTCTCAGATTCCTTGTGTATAAAATGAGAAATATTTTGTTCACATAGCAGAATATTTAAGAGAATGTTCTCTGCTTTGCTTCAATTGGCTCTTGTTTCAAGGAGCTCTGTGACTTACCTGTGTTGTAGCTTTTCTGTCTGTAAAATTACAGTGATAAATTTGTCTGCCTGTCTTATACCAGAGACTCTAGGGAAAAAAAGGCTAAGGGCAAGTATTAAAATGCAAATACTTTACTTAGGATGTGCGATATCAATAATTTAGCCCAACTCTGGTAATGTCTCTCCCTATATTGAGAGTCTTTTATCTCTTTCAACATTTTATCAAGTCAGTGACTCCAAAGTTGTATTTCATAAAAGACACTAGTCAGTAGTTTCACATCTGAGTTCTAAGGTTGTTTGAGACTTAATACTCAAATTAGTTTTATTAGTCTTAAATTAACCATTACCGTGTTATCATTTAGGATGGGGGGTATCAACCAAAATAAATACTGCAAGAGTCTGCAAATAAGAGGAGTTTATTTAGGGTCTCAATCATTGCAGTTTGGGAGACACAGATTCAAGTAACCCCAAAAGAATGTTTCCAGGAAGAGAAAGAGTCAGGGGCTTATAAAGAAATTTTGATTGACTGTGATGCGAGTCAGAAAGTATTCGTCCTTAAGGAGTGCCCATTTGTTTTAGGGTAGAGGTTCAATAAGTAGATAGACTGTCCTGAGTTATTAGAGTGAGTCCAGTAAGTATCTTGAGTTTCTGGCAGGTATTCTGGATGACTTCATCAGTTCAAAGGTCAGATTCCATCCAGGCTGAGAAGTGCATAAGTCACACTTCTTAATGGCCTCCAAGCTCCATATTATCTTATTTTGGGGGAGAGGTTTAGAATTTGTATATTATTTCCTTTTTTATTGAAGTATAGTTGATTTATAATATATTAGTTTCAGGTGTACAACATAATGGTTCAGTTTTCTATATATTATACTCCATTTAAAGTTATCATAAAATATCAGCTATATTCCATGTGCTGTACGATATATCCTTGTAGCTTATCTATTTCATCCATAGTAATTTTTACTTCTTAATCCCCTTCCCCTATCTTGCCCCTCCTCATTTCCCTCTCCCCAAAGGCAACCTAGTTTGTTCTGTATCTGACTCCGTTTTAGAGAGCTCTCTTACTCAAATTTTATTTTTCCTTCACAAGGGATAGCAAAAATCATCTTAAAATATGCAACCTGTGAAAGACCCCTAATAAACAAATTCCATGCTAATTCATATTCAGGTATAAACAGTGATAGAAAATAACTACCATTGATCCAATTGACTGATTTTTGAATAATTATAAGTCATTTTACCAAGATGGCTTTAACTTTCTCATTCTTCACTAAACTTTAGAGCATTTGTTTTAGAAAACATTTAAATTCTCTGTTCCTTTGAGGTGTAAATCTTTTCCCAGTCTTCTGTGATTTTTTAACCCAGGAATTTCTTTCTGAAACACCTGGAAGCCATCTCAGAGTCTAGAAGGATGGTGCCCTATGTCCCCATCTTCCTGGAGGGCAGGAGGACAGCTCAGCAATCATCACAGTTATTACTAATGAGCAAACAGAGGGCCTAATCACCTGGACCAATCCCCGCCCTCCTCCTGCAATACTTCTCTACTCACTCAGCCCAGTGCTTAAATCTCTCCAGCCCTTTGTTTCAGTGGAATCAAGTTTAATCACTCTACCCTGCTGCAGTAGTATTGAATACAATTTTCCTTGCCTGTTTAACTCTGTTTAGTGAAGCTTTTCCTTGATGCCCTCAAAAATTGATCTTATGTTAATAATCTGGAAATTTTGATGTATAACAGTATTGGAAACATATGTAGGGTATTACATCTTTGAAAAAAATTTTCTGATATTTCAAAGCGCATGTAAGGTCTATCCATTAAATATCTTTAACTTTGTGAAAACTAAAACAAAAAAAATTCCACATCAATTTGAGTATAAGAAGTTACTGTGCTCTGTCCAAAAGGACTTCAATAATAATGGCTTTCTAAGACTTTGCTATCTCCAGTGATAGTTTTGATACTTAGTATTACAGACATATGCCTTTAAGAGGAATTACAAATTTAAATCCCAATTTTTATTTTGCTTTGCTTGTCTGTTTTTACTCTGTTAGAAAAAAAATAGGTGGAAAATATAGGTGATTTATTTTGCATTAGGTTGCTATTTCTTGTGTCACACAGTCACATTCAGTTAAACACCTCCTGCCTAAAATCTGTTCTAACCTTTGGACAGAACTATTATCCTTCTGAAGATTCCCAAAGGTTATAGCAATTAGAATATACTATGTCTTTGCAGCAAAAATTCAAAAGGTCTCTTTTAATTATGATACTTTACCATAGATCAATAGCCCCCATTAAAAGGATTCTTTTTCTCTTTCTCCTGACGCTGCTTTAACTATGCTTGCAGTGAGTTGCAAATCAGTTACTGCTAAAATACATCTAATTATTTTCTTCCACTAAAACATCTAATTTAGGGGAAAAATAAAGAACCTCGTACAATTTTTTTAAGAGAGAATTTGGACTCTGCCTGAGTATGAGTAGATTAATGATTTTAATGAGGTGACATGCCCAGGATTGGTGTGGATAGAAGCAGTGACAAGGGGTGACTTTCAGGATGTTATGGTTCGTAACCACAGGCAGAGAGGTAGTGACCTGTGTTTTTCAGCCAGCAAAACTTGTTGCCTTTTGCCCTCTGCTACTCCATTGTTGCTGAGGATTTTATCTTGTGTGCTTTCCCCACACAGAGCTACATCTTCATACAGGAAAGGCAGATAAAATCTGCACATGAATTTGGAGAGGAACTGTTTTATACCACTGTGAGGCCTTCTAAGGCTATTTAAATAACTCCTAAGAGGTGAATGGTTTTCATCCAGCATGGGTAGTCATTGGGTGTTAATTCTAAACTGGTCCAGGTTTTTAAACCGTTGAATAATATATAATTGTTCTTACTGCATCTCCTTAAGGCATATCAGTTCTAGACAAATTAGAAATGAAACAACAGAGGCAAACAAAGGTGGGTGTAAATAGATCCACTGACATATTTGAAAAAAAACCCCACAAAAGTCTAGCACATGTCTCTATACTATTCCTATATGAAATAGTACTATTCTAAGATGATTTAGACCCCAAATGAAATTAATTACTCATGCTATCTTTCTGAACGTTGAGCTTAATTTCAAGCACCAAATGATTAACCTAAGGTACATAATTAGGTTGATTATTTATACAAACTTTGGTGACTTTATAAAGTCCTCCAGTTATGAAAACTCTTAATTATTATAAGCAGCAGGTGCAGAGACGCCATACAAGTCTATGTTCCTCATTCATCTTCAGAGAAAATACCACATTTTCTTTATCCATTCACTCCTTGACAGCTGTTTCGATTGTTTTCATAGCTTGGCTCTTGTGAATAATACTGCAGTGAATGTGGGCGTGCAGATATTTTCTTTGTGATACTGATTCCATTCCCTTTGGTTATACAGCCAGAAGTGGGATTGCTGGATCATATAGCAGTTCAGTGTTTTAGTTTTTTGAGGCGCCTCCATGCTGTTCTCCATAATGGCTGCACCAATTTACGTTCCCACCAACAGTGCACAAGGGCTCCCTTTTTCATGCCCTTGTCAACACTTGTCATCTCTTTTTTTTTTTTTTTTGCGGTACACGGGCCTCTCACTGCTGTGGCCTCTCCCGTTGCAGAGCACAGGCTCCGGACGCGCAGGCTCAGCGGCCATGGCTCACGGGCGCAGCCGCTCCGCGGCACGTGGGATCCTCCCGGACTGGGGCACGAACCCCTGTCCCCTGCATTGGCAGGCGGACTCGCAACCACTGCACCACCAGGGAAGCCCCTGTATTTCACTTTATTCAGTCTATTTCTCTCTGTTGATGTATCTGTCTGTCTACCTACCTACCAATCATCTGTCTCTAGAGCTATGCTGTTTCAGTTTATATCCTACTTGAGGATATTGAGGAAGGGGGCTCGTCTAAACATCCTGTGCATGTAGGCAATTACGTAGAGACCAGGAAGTTTGGACATGTGTTTCTAAACCTTTTCACAATGAAATTTCCTTTGAATATTTTAGTTATCGAACTATTTTCACTGTGGATGTCATTATGCATAATAAGACAACTAAATAAAAATTTGTGGAGATGGAATTTGTGGAATTGGTAAGTGAAAAGATCTCCAGATAGTCACTTTCAAGTAGGTAATAATATTTGGCTACAGAAAACAGTTATCCCTGAGAACCGTTTGGAAATTGAGATACAATTGAAAAAGAATCCATTTAAGGCATCAGTGAGTTGAGGAAGCAATAAATAAGGAGTTGAATGGATATAATTCTGAAGGGGAGAGGACTTCAGAGAAGTTTTCTTATGATCTACAGCTATTTTGCTCCCTGGATGTATTTACTATTTCTGAGCTCAGGCTGAGAATGTATTTTGCTTGGATAGGTGCCCACTCTTGGGGAATGCAGAAACTATAAGAAATCTTGGTGGTCTCCAAAGGGTAAACTAAAATCAAAACAAAAAAAACAATGACAGTATGAAGGGAATCAAAACGCATCCAGTTTCCTCCTCAAGACTTCTGTGAAATTATGAAGTTGTACCTGATAAGAGGGACTAAAATATTAAGCCAGAATTCTCTAAGAAGCATAGCAGAGTTTTCTGCCATCTCACAGAGCTAAGAAAACAGAAATCAGAATTAAGATTGTCGAAAGGGACCAAGATGAGTATATCTAGCTATTTATAAGAGCCCAACAAGTCTATTAGAAATAGGGCATCTCAGGCTTCCCATAAGTACAGCTCTGTCCAACTAAGCTCAGTGCTTATTTTGATGAAGGTCTAGCAGAAGATGTGAAACTTTAGAGAAATTTGATTTCATCTATAACCTCTCTGTTTTTTAGTATAACACATCAGGCATTCAGTTGAAATTAGGAAGAATGCCAAGAAATAGGATCATGTGATCAAAAACTAAAAGAAAAAACCCAGGAAATAAAAATTGGCTCTAAGGTATTTGAACTAATGGAATAAGTAGAAAATGACTTTAAAGTAGCTATGATTAACTTGTTTAATGAAAAGGAGAAAAATAGAAAAAATTTTGAGAAAACTGGAAACTATTGAAAGATACATAAGTTCTAAGAATAAAACTACAGTGCCTGAAATTGGGTTTAACTTCAAGAGTATATGAGCAGGAACTATTCAAACTGAATAATGGAGAAGAAAAAATGGGAAGTATAGGAAAAGTTCATAAGAGGCAAATGAGACAAAGTGAAAGGTCTAATAACCTTGGAGGTAAATATAAGGAGAAGTAAGAGTGAATAAATAAGGCATCATCAGTATTTGAAGAAATAATGGCCAAGATACTTTCAATACCGATGAAAAGTTTCAAACCAGACATTAAATAACTTTTGCACACCTCAGTGAAGATAAATACGCAACCATACCTAGAAACATCTTCCTAAGACTGTTGGAAACAAGGACTAAATGTTTAAAGCAGCTAGAAAATAAGATCCGATGCGTTCAAAGCATCAACAATAGGAATGCAGGCTGAGGATACACGAAAAACAGTGGAAGCCAGAATACAATTGAATAATATCTTTAAGTGCTGAACAAAAAGAATTGCCAACTTAGAGTTCTACAACAGTGAAAATATCTTTCAAAGTAAAGGCTAAAAGTAGATGTTTCTCTTCTAGTTCTGGGCAAAATGGAGTAGACACATTTCTCTTTATTCTTTTGACTAAGCACATTTAATTCTGGATGTCATGTGTAAAAAAAGACATGAATATATTCTGAAAGATAAAGAGAAGACAGACTGACTGACGACTTCAACATCTTAGACGAGGAATTCTTCGAGTTTTCTTTTTCTTATACACCAACACCTGGATGCTAGAGAAGCTGGCATCCTGATTATGCCAACAGGCACAGACAAGAAAAACAAAATCAGTGTAATACTGTTGAAAAATGGGGAAGTTCATATGATTGCCTCATATACAGAATAAATACATAAACTTATAATTGATGAAAGGATGAAAAAATCAAGTAGGAAAAATCTACGAAAATTGTGCAAAACATGTAAGCTGCTATCTACAAAAACATTTCCGAGAAAATTTGTAATGCCTCAATGAAGCAGTATACCACATTCATGTATTTAAAGAAATAATATTGCTAAGACTTTTCCTCTAGATTCACTTATAGATCCAGTATTATTTCAATATCGATCACAGAAGAGTTTCTGAAGAAATCGCAATCCGGTTCTAAAATTTATATGGAAATTTAAAGGAGAGAGGGAGAGAAAAAGAGCGAGAGGGATTGAAAACACCCATACATATGTATGTGCTTGTATATGTGTGTTTTCAAGAATACAGTATAACTGAAATAATCAGTGATCTCCCAAAAGATGGACCGTACATAGAGATTGTTCTAGAGAAAACATTATAAATAAGTAGTGTTCAGAAATATTAAAAGGTTTACCAGTCTTCTGGGCTCTCATAACCAAAGCGGAAGCCAATTTTTCTTCCGAATTATACCAGAATGATTGGAAAGTTTTCTTAATTAAACCTATTAACCTACATCTGACATTTCTGAGTAAATAAGGCAGTGTGAGTTGCATAGCAGCAAAATCACACAGAACAACCTAGATTTTTCTACCCCATTTCATTCAGAGCAACCTGATTTTGTTTGTCTTATGTTATTATTTTGCCTCCAATATTTTAAAAAGCTCCTGATTCAAACCAAACCATAAATCTGCTAATGTATGCATTTCCTCTTTTTTTTTTTTTGGATGACATGTTTATTAGTGTATAATATCCACACAGTACAATCCATCAGTTTTTTTGGTCTTACAGTTGTATGTGTTTTGATAAATATATACTATTACATAACCACTACCACAATCAAGATATAGAATATTTGTCTCCCTCAGTTCCCTCATGTCCCTTTGTACTCAGTCCCCTTCCCCCACTCACCACCTGACCCATTCTTGGCAAAACCTGATCTGCTTTCTGTCTCTCTAGTTTTCTCTTCCCAGATTGTCATATAATAAGGATCAAAGACTATGTAGACTTTTATATCTGATTGCTTTCACTTCAGCAATATTTTTGTATTTTTCAGTAGTTCACTTCCATTGATTACCGGGTAACATTTTACCTTATGGATATACTATGAAATTTTTCTCTATTCACTGATAGCATATGTGTTGCTTTCAGATTTGGGCTGTTATCACTAAGGGTACCGTAAATATTCATATATAGGTCTTGGTATAGACATATGTTGACATTTCTCTTAGGTAAATTCCTAAGTGTGTGATTGCTGGATCACATGACATGATATTTACCTGTAAAAGGAACTGCCGAGCGGTTTTCTAAACTGGCTGTACCATTTTTCATTCCACAGGACAATGTCATGAGAGTTTGAGTTGCTAGCATTTGGTATTCACAGATTTCATGAAAGTTAGCTGTTCCATGCATGTGTAGGGGTATCTCAGGTTTAATTTTTGTTCCTGAATGACTAATATTTATATAACATATTTTCATGTGTTTATTTGCTATTCATAGCCCTTCTTTGGTAAATGTGTTTTCAAAAAAATTTTTTGGAGTTATTTGATTTCTTATTGAGTTGTGAGAGTTTAATCAGATGTATATTTTGCAAATATTTCCTCCCAGCCTGGGGCTTTTCATTGTCATCACATTGTCTTTTGAAAGGCAGAAGTTTACATTTTAATGAATCAATTATCAATACTTTCTTTTGTATTGTGAGTTTTTGGTGTCTTATCCAAGGAATCTTTGCTTAACGCTTCACTTAATTAGAACAGCCCTCATTACGTTTGTTTGATGTTAGCTTTGTGTTGAAAGCAAATGAAATCTTGATATTGCCGCTTAAAAATATATATGCTGGTATATCCGTTTGCTTTTACAGGACTAGAGGAGCCATATATATGCAGCACTAACATGTCATTTATGCTGCCAGCTCTCCCTATTATTAGGACAAAATATAAAGCTTGAAAGCAGCATTTGGAATAGCATGAAATAAGGATGTCACATCATATTTAAATTACGTTATTATAAGTTTCAAAATGTAAATGAATATACACGATATGAGTGAGGTCTTGTGCCTTTAAACGTCAAACATGGTTTGAATTTCAAATTTTTTTCCTTGAAACAGACCATCTTTTCAATAGAGTATATTTAAATATTACAACACAAAAATTGAACATAAAGAAGAGACTTACAACATTTAATTGTCAAATCAGAAAATAATTCATTTTGAATCCAACTTTAAAAAAGTATGTTTTACCTCTGCATGTCTGGAACCTCACGATATATTGTTATCATTTCTGCTTTAAACCTCAGTAGCCTATGTGTGTATATTTACTCAGGATGTCCTGAAAAAAATTTGGACGTACCAGGAACGAGAAAGAAACAGAAAATTCTGACTCGTGTATGGACACAAGCACATCTGTGAACATGGGTCATATTTTTCTACTTTCTCCTTGTGTCTCATGCTTCTAAAATTTATTTGGGATGTTGTGTGTGAAACAGCGTTATAGACTAAGTAATATCTACCCGCAGGAAAAAACATGCCCTTTTCACTTTCAAGCCCTAGCCTGGGGTATGTGTGGATCTAACAGTGATGGAGCTGTTTCATGGCTTTAGTGTGTTCATCGCTACCTTCGAAGGCTCTTGGATCAGAGCTTTGCTTTTACTGGCGCCGCAGGTGTCAGTCTGCTTTACTTGCGCACTGTGGAGGCCCAGGCACCTGGAGTGGGGGAGGAGGGTTTCTCTTGGTCCTTCTGCCCTGCCCCAAGCCTTGAGGGCTCTGGGTTGTCGACTTTGTTGAGGGACCATGGGAAAAATGGTGGGTTGTGCAGACACCGTCTTTTTTTTTTTTTTTTTTTGCTGTACGTGGGCCTCTCACTGTTGTGGCCTCTCCCGTGGCGGAGCACAGGCTCCGGACGCACAGGCCCAGCGGCCATGGCTCACGGCCCCAGCCGCTCCGCGGCATGTGGGATCTTCCCGGACCGGGGCACGAACCCGTGTCCCCTGCATTGCCAGGCGGACTCTCAACCACTGCGCCACCAGGGAAGCCCCAGACACCGTCTTTGACTGCAGCCCCTCAAGATTCTGATCTCTCATGTCAACCTGTACCTAGATGTTACGAATTTATTGAAATTTAGACCCCTTTAGCCTTCCATATGTCTTTCAAGATTACCCCTTACCACCACTCTCACCATTCCAGCAGAAGAGAAAACAGTTATGGTCTCTTCTCTTCTAGCAAAGCCTTCACTTTTTCTGCAATTTAGTTTTATTGTGTTTCTTTTTGTCCTCAGCTCTATGATGGGTAGAAAAACTTGTGTGGCTTTGTAATTCATCCATCTTACTCTCCTTCTCAGGGTGGGTGTAGATGACCTTTTGTGATTTCTGGATCTTAACTGAAAGCTGAAGGATGTAATGCTTTCATTTTAAAATCAATATCTGAAAGATACAGAGTTACCAGCATGTAGCAATTTTTTTTTCCTTTATCGTATCACATACTTTTAATTAGACTCACACTGCAGAATTGGAAGACATTTCTCATTTGTCGCTCTGCTGCCATTCTTAAAAATCTCTGCATTGAATGACACTTTTAGTCTCCGTTATTTTATGCAAGCGCCAATTACTCGTGGTCTGGTTCATCACCTGTGACTGCCAGGACTGTTTCTGAAAGGGTGAAATAATGGCCTATGTAGTATGAAAACACTGAGAGAGCGGTAGGTGTTGACTGTAGTTCCACGAGTCTCTTCATCTGAAACTAAAACTGTTGGTGTTTTCTTCTTTAAATTCCTGTTGTGTGCCCGCAAGCTATTGAAATTACAGAGTCAAAAAATCAAAGTGTGAGCATTTAAGTAGTTCACATGTAACCTGTTTTCTAGACAAAACACTTATTTTCTTCCAATACACAGCCAGTACACTGAAACTAATTACACAGAGCCCACATCTCCTACCTCCTTAGAAGAGGAGCTTTGCTTTTTCTGTTTTGTTTTCATAAAAATCTTAAATGCAGCTTCTTTGACAGCTTATCCACTGATACATTTCTGCATGATTGTTTAAAGAGTGGTTACTGCAATTAGTGTCTTCCTTGTGTACTTTGCAATTTGTGGGTAAGCCTGTTTGCTTCAGAGAGTCTGGTATTTTGGATTTTTAGCCAAATAAATGTCAACACATCTATATGTTTAAGTTTTTTTGGCTTTGGAAAAGTCAACTTATTCAAATAATACCTTCGTTAAAAGTATACTTTTCATAGTTATCCTTTCTTTACTTGACCTTGGTGCTTTTATGGTTATAACTTTGATTTCCATTCTTATAACAGTTACAGCAATTAACTATGGAGTTTCTCGAATGTCAGCATATGAAGGACCTCAATTATGGGCATCAAAGTGGAATGAGTTATTTTTGCCCAGGCAAAATCCGCCTCATGTTACATCTGCATGAATAAACTGCTTAAATACTGTATTAGCCAGAGTACTGAATGCTAATTTCTGTAACAATAGAAACAAAAATCTCAATGACATAGTGAAAAAGAGTCTTATTTATAACTCGCATTGCAGTCAATGTAGAGTGCAGGTTTCTGCTCTAAACGGTATCTCGAGGAAAAGCTTTGCTCCATTCTCGTGGGTTCTTTAGCTTATAACACAAAGGTTAGCCTGAGGTGAAAGAAAAAATGGCTTTTGAAGGAATTAGCTGCCTCATTAGAAGAGAGCCAAAGATTTCTCCTTTGTATTCTATTGAACACATCTAGTTATATAATGGTCCTACTTGCAAAACGGGTTTGGGGGTTGAAGAGGAGGACCTGGATTTTTTTTTTTTTTTTTTTTTTTTTTTTTTGGCGGTACGCGGGCCTCTCACCGCTGTGGCCTCTCCCGTTGCGGAGCACAGGCTCCGGACGCTCAGGCTCAGCGGCCATGGCTCACGGGCCCAGCTGCTCCGCGGCATGTGGGATCTTCCCGGACCGGGACACGAACCCGTGTCCCCTGCATCGGCAGGCGCACTCTCAACCACTGCGCCACCAGGGAAGCCCAGGACCTGGATATTGATGAGTTTCTATAATCACTGATACCAATCGGTAGCCAAGGTCAAAGTGAAGTGTGAGAAGTCCCAGGGTGTGGGAGCCATTCTGTGACGAACCTATGTTCTCTTTCATACGAATCCATGGGAAGATAGCACACATTTTGTTAAACATCTGTTATGACAAGCTTTATTTCATTTTCTCATTTAATCATCAGAAGAACTCCCAATTTGGTGGTGGTTTTGTATTTTATAGTTTGGGACACTGAATGTTACAAATGAAAAAAAAGTAGCTTCTAAGCCTTAAAGTGAATAAATACTAGACAGCATAGAAAGAAACCCTCTTTTGATTATTTGTTTGATATTTATGTATTCTTTGAAGAATTTATGTTGCCCCTAAATGGTGGATCCTTGTCAAAGAATTCCATATTGTTTTTCGTTTTCTTCTCTTTTTCATTATGGTTGTTAAAAAAATTTAGCAAGGGGTTTACATAAGAAACCCAGTACCCAAATTTAAAATAAAACATACCCCTTGACTTTTAGTACAGTCATAGGTTACAGAGACCTAGTGGCATGATTCATTCTGTTTTAACATTACTTGTGGGTGAGAGAAGAGTTGTGCAATGCTGGAAATACTTTAAAAATTGATCAAAACTTTGATTCAAATTGAAGGTTTTCCTTTGTTTTCTAAAATAGTGAACAGAGCACAAGAGATAGCTCTTAAAAAATTTACTAACACTATAAATTTGCTGCTAATATTAGGGTGTATATAACACTGCATACATTTATTAGCGATATCATGTTTATTGTTGACGATTCTATTTGTTTTAAAATTAGGTTGGGATTAACAATTCAGAGGTATTGTAAGTGAAAGTTGGAAAACTTATACATTTCACATATAATTATAATTTAAAGTATAAGCGTAGATGAGATAGCCCAGTGGAGAAAATTTACCACCTTCCTCTCTTTGCCATGAAATTAAAAAGAAATTATTTATTACTCTACATGTCAGTTTGCATCAGTAGATGTGCCCTTGAGACAGTTATGTAGTATTTTCATTTTCTATATTACACATTTATCAGTGCCTGATATAGATTATTCCCTCACTTATAGGAGTGCCTGAGTCTTCGCTTTTGAATCCATGCATGTACGTTAGCGTGTATAACAATAGTTTACAATACATACATTGTCCTAAATAGCCACCTTTAGAAGGGTAGAAAAAAGATGTAAAGGGGATTCTACTATGCAAATATCCACTGAAATGCTGTAGAAAACGTTAAAAATTGTGAAAGGTAAAAGAGTAAATTTAGTTGACGATATCAGAGAAGTATTTATGATGCTGATAAAATGTGAAAGATAAGAAGAAATTTATCAAGTAGAAATAAAGTAAAGGAGGGGAAGGTTTATTGTATCTTCTAGGCAAAAGGAAAAATTAGAAGCAAAAGCATGTGCTGTTTAACCAATAATATTAAAACTGGCTGAAATTTAAACCTTGTCTAGAAGAACATTATGAGATCAAAGTGGGAAGCCAAATTATAGCAATGTTGTAGAGATCCTGAAATGAAATATTTATCTGTTACTTATTTATTGCATGCCTTACATTTTTCTAAGCACTGGGGATTTAACAGTTAACAGGCAAAATTCCTTTTCTGCAGGAGACATATGCTAGTGGTAAGGGGAAGTGAGGAAGAAAGATTGACAGAAAATCGGGGCTTCCCTGGTGGCGCAATGGTTGAGAGTCTGCCTGCCGATGCAGGGGACACGGGTTCGTGCCCCAGTCCGGGAAGATCCCATGTGCTGCGCAACGGCTGGGCCCATGAACCATGGCCGCTGAGCCTGCGCTTCGCAACGGGAGAGGCCACAACAGTGAGAGGCCCGCATACTGCAAAAAAAAAAAAAAAAAAAAAAAAAAAAAGATCGACAGAAAATAACTAAAAGAGTACAACGTATGCTTCTCAGGATAAAATGTTATGTTAATAATACATCAGGAAGTGAAAATGGGGATATTTAAGTCCAGATGTGTGAGAGGGTGGTAATTTAAAGGTGGGTTAGGGATTTAGAAAGGTCTTACTGCAAGTGCTATGTTTGAGCAGAGACTCAATGAGGGCGTGAGCCATGCATCCATCCAAGAGAAGGGCAGGGAGGTCCAAGTTGGAGCTATAGTGGAGTTATAATTTGAAAACCTTTAGCGTCTGATGATAACAATTGATAATAGATGAGTTCACCAAGGGAATGAATGAGGGTATAGGAATGAAAGAAGATGAACATGGACTGACCTGGTTATCTAACTTCAAATCTTGCAGAGATGAGGTTGAAAAGCCAAAAGAAGCTGAGAAAGCACTCACACACACACACACACACACACACACACACACACACTCGCACACAAAGAGATCGAAACACGGAAAATCTGGTTAACTTGAAACACAAACTAGGAAAATATTTCTAGAAAAAAAATGATTGTTTCAACTTTTGCTAGAGATATAAGGAAATAAAGTCCTAGGACTGACTCATCATTGTATTTCGGTCATTGGTGGCTTTGAGGAGACCAACTCCAATGGCATGATGAGGGTTGAAACAGGGTTCCAAAGAGAAGAGGAGGAACGCACAAGTTGCCAAGGAGACCAGGTAAATCCTGAGTAGCATTGCTGTCTCATTTATGAGTGGAGAGTGGAGAGTGATGGCTCTTGGGGATAGTGGACAGTTGTTAGACAAATGCCCTTTGTCTAAGAGTAAGATGACATGGGGTGTAGTATACAGATGGGACGGTTATCATTATATAGGGACCAAGGCCATTATTTCACATGAAGAGAAGTGAAGACAGAGGTGCCTTTGGCTGTGCATGTGTCCTGGTGCTGTGGGGAGCTCTATTCTGATAGCTTTTATTTTCTGTATGAACTAGAAGCCGGAGAATGCCAAGAACAGACTTGAATTCTTGGGTAGAGAGAAGACAGGAAATGCTCTTATATTAAAGGCGTGGGCTAGAGAAACAGAGTAGCATTGCTGGCAAGCATGAAGAGCCCAGTACAAAAAGTTAGAGCTCGTGGATTTAATGTGAACTTGTACTTTTCCATGTATTTTTCTTGAGACACCGTCAGCGGTGCAGTTTTAGTGACAGAGCTGGGGGGAAAAAAGTAATCTTAACTAGAGTGAATGCTTTGCAAGGCAAATAGGATGACAAAATTGGCAAGCAAGGGAGTAGAGACTGTGCACCACAGTGACTTAACTGGGGGCCTTTGAATCTGTATTGGGACAGTGTGGTCACGAGACTGGAGTAGACCTGTGAACAGACGGTAGAATGAATGGATTTCAGGTCCTACTTGAATGTAAATGTTGTTGAAGTGATGGTAGGAGCCAGTCACCTGGAAACATTAGAAGCGGTAGTCATAGGGTGGGGCATTAAATTGCGATTTGGGCAGAGATGTGCCTTTTAGATATGCCAGGGGTCTAGGGCATGCCAGTGGGGGTAATGGTGAAGCGGAGCTGACGACAAATCAACCCTCTGAGAGACTGTGGTATTGGAGCGTTGACTGTTCGATGTTCAACGTTAAGAAGGAGTAGTGCTAGAGAAAGAGAAACAGAGCCAGAACATATAATAGAATCTTCAAGGAGAGTGTTGAGGGTTTGGATAGATACCTTTGGCAAGGAGTAACAGGTGATACAATCTCAGAGCAGAAAATGAAATCTTAGGTGGTTTGAAGGAAGAGGGAAAGAACATGATTTGAAGGTAGCGAAGTAGAGTGAGGAGTACACATCCCACGCCCCTCGTGAGTGACTCCTGGGCCTGAAAAGTCATGCTGCTTCAGAGAGGGGCAGGGCTCCCAGTCCTTATAGGAGAGCCAAGGGTCAGAGGTAGAAGGCAGAGGGAATAGCAGAAGAATCAAAGCTACAGGGGATTTTTCTGATGAAGGATCATGAGTTCCAGAGAGCACAGGGGAAGTTTTCAGAAATTCGTCAGGTTGGGAAAGGGTCATAAGGGTCCAAGATGTAGGACCTTGAGAAATGTCTGACAGTCCTGGGCTTCTCGTGGTGACTGAAAAGAGGGAGAAATCCCCAAGTGGGATCCACGCCAATGGTCTCAATGCCTGTGCTGGAGAGTCTGGAGAGCTTGAGTGCTGGGGCTTGGGGCGGGATGATGAGTGGCGGCGCTAGATGTTTTTAAGAAGTGAAACTATCACTTCATCCTTTACTTATATAACAGACTCTGATTACAAAAGATACGAACACAAAGCTGTTAGTGATTTGCCTTATTTCCTATCCCCAGTGTCCTTCATAGAGTTACCTGCAAGGTTTCATTAATAGAACTTTAGGTTTCATTTGAGGAAACATGAAAATAAGTAGCAGTTCTAATTGCCTAGTATTTATACAATTTAGAGAGTCTCTGGATGGTGGGACACAAGACACTGACTCTCTATGATACATGAAAGGCAGAACTCTCCCCTACAACTCCGAGGAGAGGAGGTGCCAGGGCTCCCTGGGTGTGGTCCTGGCGACAAGATAACAGCAAGCCAGGGCTGCAGGGGGCATCTTATGTATGGCAAGCAGGATGGAGTTTCCTAGGTTTCTCGAGCTGCCTGTGGATTCCATCATTTGAATAATTTTAAAGACTCCTAGGGCACAGGGGCTCTTCCTAGCTGTTACTTGGCCCTGGAGTGACTAGGGCTGCTGTAGTGTGGACCTGGGTGGTGAAAGCCCAATAGGACGTGGTTGGATTGCAGTTAATCAGCCGCTCAGGAAAAGGAACTGGCCAGCCTTAAGCCAGGACCTTGAAAACTAGCTCAAAATAGCATTAGAAATACTATATTATACCCAGTGAAGGCAATTGCTAATCAAGGGATTTAAGATACTTTCATCTTTAACCTCAAAAACTGACCTATCTTAAAACTGAGTTCTGATACTAAAATTAGGCGGCATGATATATCTATTTTTGCTATACGGTCAAACAGTTCCATTTCGGTAAGAAGTTACGAAACAGTTATGAGTTGGCAAGTTTTTCTCAAAGAACATTTTCTCCCTTATAAGTGATGTGGCACATTACTGGTATTAAGTCAAAATGCCCTGTTTTCTTCTAAGATTTCAGACTAGAAACTAAAGCGTTCCAATATTAAAGTTAAATATTTTTAAAGAGATGGTTTCCTTCCAGAATCTCATGCATCACATTTCTGGAGCAGCAGCCCAGCATGAGGGATTTACTGAGGGTATATTTCAACGCCAGTCACATGTTATCAGCAACCATGATGAGTCACTCTTTCCACTGAGTGTCAAAAACTGACATGTCTTTAGCTCACCGTGAAAAGATCCTCTGTGCAATTGTTGTGAATTAAATACATCAAAAATCATGCTTACAAGCTAAAATGTTCAAGCAGTATTTCATTTCAAATACAATGTCTAACAGGTGTTCTTCAAAGTGACACTTGAGTACTGCTTTTTACAAGGTTCCTTAGAATGTAGCATCTGGCAGTGCACTATTCCTAATTTCAATTTCTCAGCGGCGTGCTTGGAAAGTACCTGAGTGACTGTCTTCAGGTGAACATGGCCCTTGTGTCAAAATAAAAGTTCAGGCAATAGGAAATTGCAAAATTATGAAGCTCTTTATATAAATCTGCGGTCTGCCTGGTTTTTGCAATGCAAATAAAGAAAGCAATCTTGGTGTAATTCATCTGTGTCTGAAATCCCCTTGCATTGCTGCAAAGTGTTCCTTAATTGACTGGTAAATCACTCTATGATCAGTTTAGCAAATTGTTTTTCTCTCTTTCTCTGTGCTGAGTCTGGAGAGCTTTGGGCTGTTTTATGGTAACCGTTGCTGTTTTCTTCTTTTCAACTGAACCACCATCACCTCTGCATCTGATAAAAAAGTTCGAAACGGGAAACAATAAGTCTGTGTGTGAGAATTCAGATGTTCCTGGAATTAAGTAAATATAACATCCCTGCCACAGATGATTGAATTTGAGACTTTTTATTAGCAACTGAAAAACTGGAGCTTTCTAAAAGCCTGATTCCCTCCAGAGGACTTTGAAAATAAAATGTTTACAAATAACTAGGCCTGGGTTTACAGTATTTCCTCAGACCAGACCAGAGACTACACTGTTAACGACACAACCTTGAAGCCAGTCCATTGTACGAAAACTCTGTTACCAGCACACCCACAGAACAATATAAGAAGCTAATATATATACTTGAAGCTTTTCCAAATGCTAGTGTGTCATCTGGTAGTTACAGCTACAGCTGATGTTATGCTAAAGATCTGGTGTGATCATGAAGTCCGTCTAACTTACCCTTCAGGGATTTACAATTGGGTAGAGAAACCCTCAAATCCTATTATTTACACAACTTCTATCTGTTCTATCTGAAAGAGCACTTCAAGTCTGTTGTCTGCGCTGTTCGTCTTTTTTCTTTTCTCAACATTAGCTTTGTCACCGTGCGCATAGCTGTTTCCAAATCACTGAAAATTCATTTTTTCAAAGCTCCATTTAATGCACTCGTCCTATAATTTTGCCAAAGGAATCCGATCTGGCATTCATTATTGCTTGATATTTCCAGTCCGTCACATCTTTTATACACCACTTCCACAGATTCGTCCTGTTTATTAATTTTTCACTCACCATTTGAAGAACTGCTGTGCTGTGGGAACTATTGGTATGAATGGAGCATTATAAAGTTTTATTGTATTTTATTATTGCATAACTGTTATGCCAATACACATATTGAAAGCAAACTATTGGTGTTTAACGTGTAACAAATTCCCAGCATAATGTTATTTGAAACCTTCATTTAATGCACGACTAAATCTTGTTTCATAGACACAGTAGATTTGAATGAAAACCAGCTCAATTTTACTCATGATAACAAAGATACTCTAATAAAAGAGAGATGTTCAACCTACTACTTGAACTCATATCTGTCATTGAAATGGAAAATGATCTGTGTATAAAAACAAGAGGGGAAAAGCATAGCAGAGCTAGAGAAATTGAATTGCTTTATAATTCATATTATTTTGAGATTTTTAAATAGATCATGTTAAAGTTTCTTTTTTCCCTGCCTGGCATAATTCAGTAAATGAGAGAGAGAATAATTATATGGTTCAGAGGCAAGGCTTAATTATCTAATATTTTTAATTGCTTTGTGATCACCTATCTCAGATCTCCTTGATCATTGCACTTTTGTGGTTGAAATGAATGTGGTGTAATTCAATGATTCATGACTAAAATTTTAAAAATCTTTACATTTCATAGGGCTGATTATTGAGAGAAGCAAACAGTTTTAATCATGTTGATCTCAATAATACAAATGGAGAAGAGAAAGCCAAACCCAAGTATATAGAAATGATTCCTCGCTAAAGTGAACTTGGTTAATATCTACTCACCTTTCATAAAATCTTATCTTAATTTGAATGCACCATGAAAAATTGTGTGTTTTTGAAATTTGGAAACACCAGTTAATCACAAGGGCACTGTGGGTACAGTTTCAGAGGCGTTCACAACTCTGAAGATAGTTTTTTTGTTTGTTTGTTTGTTTGTTTTTTTAGCAGAGACGAAAAGACATTTCAATATATACCTGGATGTTTTTCTCATAGTTTATTTAATCAGGCACTTTTTGGGTAGGTGGAAATTTACCTAGAGGCATAACTAATGATGAAGTATTCCCGATTTTCACCACTCGCGAAATGTATATAATTTCAATATGGTATCCTCTTTCTTTGCCAGGACTCTTGGTACAATATACTTTACCGTGGTTTGAGGTATAGAAACGTTTCAGAGGAAAAAATACTCTGCATATTAAAGCCTGAATCTGCAGAGCTCATAGGAGTACTTCAGAGAAGAAGGCATCCTTACATTTGTGGCTATTTCAGTCTTTGGAAATGTCTAGCCATCAGTAATTATGGGCATTTAAAGGCCAGTGAACAGCATCCTATTTTCTTTCTTTCCCATCTGAGCTATAGGCCCATTGGGATACAAGATATAAGTCAGACAAACTCAAAGTATTGGTTATTTAGAGATAAAGCTAGATTGCAGGGTATGGCTTGAATCTGATGAGACTGCACAGGTATTCTAGTAATTCTTCCCTTAGAGTAAACTCATTCACTCAGTCACAGGAGAGCTACACAGACTCTGCTGCCGCCTGCAGAGGCTTTGCCTGTCCTGGTGAATTTCCCTCCTGAGTTAGCTGAGAATTCATCCAAAGGGCACATGTACCGCAAGGTACCAGGAATGGTTTGGTCAGTCCTGTTCCCTTCTGCCAAATTCATCCACCAGAGGAGTGACAGCTCTTCCCTGAGAGAGGGGTGGTTGACAGATGGGGAATGAAGCTCTAACTCACCTTCCTCCACTTGGAAGTGTGAGCAAAAGGGAATAGATGTTCCTCCCTCAAAACGAGTTCTTCTTAGGCTGTATTTCCGGAGCATCTTGCCACCATTCCAGCGGTGGAGGTGGGTCATTTTCAAGCTCTTCTCCCAGCTTCAAAGCCACTCTTCTGATTGGCTTTGTGATGCTAGGTGTCTGCATTGCCCATTGGGGGTAGGCTCTGTCCATAGGATTTGATTTGATGAGACAGCAGAGTAAAGGAGGAAAGGAAATGGCTTCCAGCTGTTGACTCCTGCTGACCTTTTCAGTGACCTTGTCAGTGTCACCAAACCATGCTTCTCTTCAACTGAGGCAGTGGAAGTTCATGTAGAAGAAGCTGAACTCACATCATAATCTCTCCAACACTCCCAGAGCAACTTTACGGCCCTGAAGACACCCAGCACCACCTGGAGGGGCGCTGCTTCTATTCCCCTGGCTTCCCCCACCTTCTCAGAGCCACCAGCATTAGCTGACCCTTCTCAGAGGTCAGGGTGTTACCTCCTTGGTGCCCCTCGTTGACCTTCTAAATGTTAACAATTTCAGTGTGAGTCTTGGAATGGTAGGTATCCTCCACTCGGCTCCCACCCTATTACCTTAATGTTCTCTCTTTGACTTATCAGTTCCATGGTTAACAGTGCCTTATGCATTACTGATAATTCTTTAAGTAAAATTTTATCTGTTAAAATAACTGATACGGTTTCTGTCTCCTGGCTAGATCCTGGCTGTTACCTTTGCCCCTATAATGATCTTTCTGGTATTGAGGACAGGTGTCTTGGCTTCCTTTTCGCTAGGATTCATGACTTGGTTTAGTATCATGATAATTTTGTGGTAAATGCATTCCTGTTTATTAATATACTTCCTTATACTGGTTGAGACACTAAAAATAGCAGACATCTGCCAGCTTGGACTAACCATTGCAAAAAAGTTGGAAGTGCTACATCCGTTATGTCAGGACACTGCCACAGCTTGGGTTCCCTGGAAGGAGACTCTGAAACAGGTGTTAGTGTGGAAGATCCGTGTTAGGGAGATTCCCTTGCGGTCAACACCTGTGCAGGGGAGGGGAGGTCAGGAAGAATGGGCAGTGCAAGGAGACAGGATGTGATGTAGGTTCTGGGACACCTCAGCCAATCACAGGAGGACCTCTGGGAATAAAATGACACATTGGGATTGTTCTAAAATGGGCTAAAATGGCCTTTTTGTCTATTAGATTTAGGACATTCTAGGAAGGGTGTGACCTTGTGAGTTGTCTCTCTGCAGCTGAGGCAACCCAAGGGGAATGGCAACTGAAGTTAAATTGGTGATAATCGAAGGAGGGGAGACTAAACCAGGAGGTGAACGTACTTTAAGCAGGGAACTGTCATCTTTAGATTTTATATTTCTGAAAGATCACCCCATGATGACTTGAAGGGGAGACTGGGTTGAACACTGGAGGCTGATGAAGGAAGGGAAAATAAGAGTCCCTGGGTGTTCAAGTTCAGATGTGATGAAAAGAAAGGGTGTGTTTAAAAGAGGCTGTTTAGCATTTAGTGACAGATGAAATTCACGGGAAGGGAAATTGGAAATGTAAAGATGATTAAGTTTATAGCTTGTATTATACAATAAACTGATGGCATAACCAGAATGGAAATTAAAGGGGGACAGATGTAGCAAGACACGTTGGATAAGCACTTTATAATTGTAGTGCCTGAAATAAATCCCATTGTAATTATTCCTTAGACATTTGCGTGCTGAGGTCTGGAAATCAAACATAATTTCGGGCTGTATAGATGTGAGAGTTACCAACATGTAGATACAACTTGAAGCCACAGCACTGGATGAGAACACTCCAAATATATGTGCAAAAGAACATTAAAGGTGGATTGTGATATATCCAGACATTAATTCTTGTTGATTTTCTTCCATTAGATTTAACTAATTCAAAAAATTTTTGAATTTGGATTTTTGTCATCTAGAATTTTTGCAATCTTTCCAATTTTGTAAAACCTAAATTTGGTGTGTGTGTTATTCATCTCTCATTGAAATATCTGATAAAATATCAAAAATGAACATGCAAAGGTCAGAGACCTCCAGATTGATATGCATTTATTATTAATGATAAAATTTTTGCATTGTAGAGAATCACCTGTTGCTAATCAAATTATTTTCCTCCATCCAATATATACATGTCCGTTTATCCCACAGTCTATTACAGAAGGCTTTGCTACAGAGTTATTGAAAAATAGCTAAGTAATGTAAACTGTATCCCCTTATTTAAGATTATTTGTTCCTGTTGAAAATCCACTGATCACAATTTATTTGAGGGCTCACAACCCATCGCTATATTTATTCCAGAAAATTCATATACTCATTTTCCCGCAAAATGCATATACTATATACATTCAACTGTAGCTCTGAATATATATTATTACTGCTTCTTAGATAAGGCTTATTGTGTTAGATGGCGTGTACACTTTAAAATTCTTGAACAGACTCGAAGTTTGATCTGGAAAACGTACGTTGATTGGCGCTCTCTTCATCATAGTTTGAGTCCCAGTTTCATTACACATGTGCAAGTAATTAGGTGGTAAGGTGTAACAATTGAAAGCAAGTGCTTTAAGGTTATACTCTCTGGATTCGTATCATATTTGTTAGTTTTGAAACATTAGGGAAGTTGCTTCAAAACTGCGTGCCTTGATTTTGGTCATGTATCAAATGGGAACAGTAGTGTTTACCTTTGATACTTGCTCTGAGATCTGACTGAGTTGCTAAATGTAAATTCTTAGTAAGATAACTTACACTGAGAAAGCACGGAGTAAATATTGTCTATGACTACTAACTTTCATATATTTACAATATAAGACTTTGAATTTAGCAAAATCTATTTATCCATTCTAGTTTGGATGAACATTTGAATAATTACCAGTTTGGAGCCTTGACAAATCGTGCAGCTATATAGAGTATGCCCTGATTCTCCTGTACACAAATTTCCCTATAGTATATATCTATTGATATGAGCAAAATAGATTGGTTACGGGTTGTGACTATCTTTGAGTTTTTTAAAATGTATTTTCTGACATGGTTGTACTAGTTTGCACTCTGTCAGCAATATGTGAGAATTCTTATTATTTACATCCTCAAAAATACTTCCTTTCTATTCAGACTTAAAATTTTTTCCATTTTGTGCGTGTGCAGAGAGATCTCCTGGGGGGACTTGACTCTTCTGAGTTCTCAGAAAATTGAGCACCTGTTCATCATGTACCTTTCATTTGGATTTCTTCTTTTGTGAAGCATGAGTTTAAACATTTGCATGTATTTCTCTGAGGCTGTCATTTTGTTATTGATGAGTAGGAGTTCTTTAAATATTATGGATACAATTCTTTTTGGTTGTATGTGTGGCAAATCTCTCAGTCTGTGGCTTGTCTTGCTACAAGTTGTCTTTTGATACTAGATTTGCTTATTTTAATACTTAGTATCTTCATAATTGTTTTCTTTTTACTGTTTTGGGTCTTGTTAAGAAGTATCTACCTATCCTAAGGTCAGTATTATCCTCTAAATCTTTATTGTTTTGTTTTCATATTTAGCTTTACATTATCCCAGGAACTGATGTTTCTATGTGGCTTAAAATAAATGTCCAATAAATTTTATCTAATAGCCAATTGTTCGAGGACCATTTATTGAAAAGAACAAAGAAAATAAACAGACTACAGCTTCATGCAATAACTTGGATGAAGCTTAACTGTGTACTCTCAAGTGAAGCAGATATACGATAAACTTATAAACTTGTTTGCTTAAAACTTTATATACATATTAAGTATTAAGTTTTAAAAATGTAAGTTTTAAAGTTTACATCTTGTTTTGTGGGGAGAACAAAATGGTGAGATATAAAATTGGCAATTAAGGTCTTTACTATTTTGAGATGTAAATACATTTTACAAATGAAAGGATTTTCCAATTTATAATTTTAAGGGAATTTTTCCTGGTCTATTAAAATATATTTTATTTTAGAATGCAGGGGAAAATACTTTTTATATTTGTTGTGTATCTTTACACTTTAAAGCACCCATGGTTTTAAAACTTTGCATACCTTTTCTTGGAGTTTCTAGGTATGTTATCCACAGATTATAACTTTTTTGTTCCTATTTGCCTACACTTTGACTTTTTTGCATTCTTACCTTTACACATTCACTGGCCAGTTGTCTTCTTTGAGTACCTATCTTGCAATTCTTATACATATCTTTGAATGTGAAGAGTTGAAGAATAAAAATTAATTTTATAAAGGCATTTCATGTATTTTGATTAACAAATGTTGATTAGAATTAATATATTTTTCAAGAAAGTAAAAAATTAGTCATCTTTTTCAATTTTTCATTCTTTCATATGCTAATACGTATTCTATTTATCTACATTTAAATGTTCATGGGACATTCATAATATTTATTTTTATATTTTATATATGGTTGTATAAGTTCTTCTTTTCACTGTGGAAAATCTAAAATCCTTTATCAAATGCTAAAAAATATAAATACTAATAATTTTCTTTTAGATACAAATATCAATTATTTTACGGTCTAATTTTCATGAAAGTTTTTTATATATATGCATATATATATAATTTACTGACTTCTCTAAAATTGAAGATGTTTTTACATACCTTCATATAACATTAACACATTGAGAAGTAAATGAATAAGAATAAAATATTAATATTTAGACTAGATATATTTATAAATTAGAAAAATATAGTATTCATATTTTTTTGAAACTGCATCTTTATCTTATTTATACATTTGGGACCATAATTACTGCTTTTAGAACTACTGTGAATTATGAGCCTTGAAAAATGTCAAACTTTTCCTAACTCTGCCATCACACATACTACTTCTCTAATTGAAAAGTTACTCCAGAAATCTTTCCATAACTTAAACCTCTTGTTTAAGTTATGCTACCTTTTCAGAAAAGTCATTCTAACAAGCATACATGGATTTTTTCTCCCCACCTTGTTATCTTTCTATTATGCATTTATAAAAAAGAGGCTTCCCATTAAATTTCCTAAAGTCTTACTTTATTACCCAAGGTCTTTGTTTATTATGTGCATCTTCACCATATCTTGTAGCTCAAGCTTTTCTTTTCTAGTTGTTACAAAGTAAGAAAAATGTCCCTATCTTAAAAAGTAATTATACTGGTGACTAACCTTTATCAAGCATGGCCTTATACCAGATCCTTAGGTCATTTAATCTCCACCTCTTGTGAGGTAATTACTGGGTAGCGAAGGGATAAGTGAAGGGGGCAGGATTTGACAGGGGATTGATTTCCAGGGTCAGCTGCTTCCAGAACCTAGTTTCTAACAATGTCTGCGAACTGTAAAATAAACACAACACACACTTGCAAAATTTCCCTTCAGACTTTTAATTTTTACTTTTTAACTTAAAAGAGTAGATGTCAAGAGTCTTTCCCCCTGTTTTCTCTAGGAGAAAGTTTCAGGTCTAACATTTGTCTTTAATCTAGTTTGAGTTGAGTTTTTTGTGTATGGTGTAAGGACCCAATTTCACTTTTTTTGCAAGTGGATAGTCTTCTCGGCACCACTTGTTGAAGAGACTATCCTTTTCCTATCATGTATTCTTGGCCCACTTGTCAAAGATCTGCTGAACATACACAAGTGGTTTGTTTCTGGGCTCTTTATTTGGTTTCATTGCTCTGTATGCCTGTCTTTATACTGTACAATACTGTTTCAATTACTGTAGCTTTGTAATACATTTTGAAATCAGGAAACATGGTATTTCTAGCTTTGCTCTTTCTCCAGTTTGCTTCAGCTTTTTGGAGTCTTTTGTGGTTCCACATGAATTTGAGAAGTGTTTTTCCCTTATGTAAAAAATACCATTGGGAATATGTTAGGGATAGCATTGAATCTGTAGGTTTCTTTAGATAGTATGGACATTTTAACAATATTAATTCCAATCCATGAAAGCAGGATGTCTTTCAATATTCATCTCCTTTAATTTCTGTCATCTGTGTTTTGTAATTTTCAGCGTACAAGTCTTTTACCTCCTTGGTTAAGCTTATTCCTAAGTATTTTATTCTTTTTGATGCTATTAAGAATAGGATTGTTTTCTTAATTTCCTTTTGAGATGATTTGTTCTTAGTGTATAGAAACACTGTTTTTGTATGTTGAGTTTATATCTTGCAACTTTATTGAATTCATTATTAGTTTTAACAGGTTTGTGTATGTGCGTGTGTGTGTGATCTTTAGGGTTTTGTACATATAGAATCATGTCATCTGCAAACAGAGATAATCTTACCGTTTCCTTTTTGAGTAGATTCATTTTACTCCTTTTTGGCTAATTGCTCTGAAACTGTAAAACTCCTAGAAGAAAACAGAGGGGAAAAGCTTCTTGACATGGGTCTTTGCAATGCTTTTATGGATATGACAGCAAAAGCAGAAGCAACAAAAGCAAAAATAGACAAGTGGAACTGCATTAAATGAAACACTTCACATCAAAATGAATAATCAATAGAATGAAAAGACAGCCTACCAAATGGGCTGAAATATTTGCAAACCATATATCTGATAAGGTGTTAATTTCTAATATATATAAGGAACTCTTATAACTCAACAAAAATTCGGAAAGAAACCAATTAAATGAGCAAAGGGCTTGAACAGACATTTTTCCAAGGAAACATACAAACATGGCCAGCATGTAGATGAAAAGATGCTAAATGTCATTAATTATCAGGAAAATGCAGATCAAAACTACAATGTCATATCACATCACACCTGTTAAAATGGCTATTATTCAAAAATAAACCCCAAGAGATAATAAGTATTGACAAGGTTGAGTAAAAAAATGAAACCCTTGTATACTTTAGAGATAATGTAATATATTGTAGCAACCAGAGAAAACAGTATAGAGGTTCCTCAAAGTTAAAACTAGAACTACCCTATGATCTAGTAATACAGCTTCTGGACATATATATATATCCAAAAGAATTGAAATCAGGATCTTGAAGAGATATCTGTATTCCCATGCTCACTGCAGCATTATTCACAATAGCCAAAATATGGAAACAACCCAATTGTCTGTCAACAAATGAATAAAGAGAATGTTGTATGTACATTCAATGGAATATTATTCAGCCTTAAAATAAGGACATTGTGGGACTTCCCTGGTGGCGCAGTGGTTAAGAATCTGCCTGCCAATGCAGGGGACATGGGTTCGATTCCTCGTCCGGGGAGATCCTACATGCCGCGGAGCAACTAAGCCCATGCGCCACAACTACTGAGCCCGCACACCTAGAGCCTGTGCTCCGCAACAGGAGAAGCCAGCGCAATGAGAAGCCCGCATGTGGCAACAAAGAGCAGTCCCCGCTCGGCACAGCTAGAGAAAGCCCACGGGCAGCAACGAAGACCCAACACAGCCAAAAATAAATAAATAAATTGGAAAAAAAAATAAGGAGATTGTGCCATTTGCAACAACAAACAACATTTGCATCCTGGAGGTCATTAGGCTAAGTGAAATAAGCCATTCATAGAAGGACAAATACTGCCTGATTCCACTTTTATAGGAAGTATCTAAAATAGTCAAACTCATAGAAACAGAAAATACCATAGTGTTTGCCAGGGAGTGAGGAGTGAGGGGAAATGGGGAGTTGTAGTTGCATGAGTATAAAGTATCTGTAATGCTCCACGCACAAATTCTAGAGGTTTAGAGATAACAGGTGTGAGGGGATAGCTCGTTATATCTTTGATTTGCATTTCCCTTACAATTAATGACGTTGAGCATCTTTTCATACACATGCCGGCTATTTGTATGTTTCCTTGCAAAAATGTCTGTTCAAGTCCTTTGCTCATTTTTAATTGGTTTATTTGGGACATGTAACACAGTGTCTCTAGTTAACAGTACTGGATTGTACACTTTAAAATTTGTTAAGAGAGTAGATCCCATGTGAAGAGTTCTCACCACGAAAGAAAGAAACAAAACACAAAAAGACACAAGGAAACTTTGAGAGATGTTGAATATGTCTATTACCTTGATTTTGGTGATGGCGTCATGGTTGTTTGCCTATGTCCAAACTCAAGAATTTGTATACATCAAATATATGCAGTCCTTTGTTTTATCAATTGTACCTTGATAAAGCTATTATAGAAAGGGTATAAGGGCTTCATATACCCAAATGATTTAGTAATATTTCTTCTACTTGTTTAATATTTTGTGAGTGGCCAGATTAATGAATTCATTTTTAAATATTCTTGTTTTAAAGGAAATGTTATATTCCATTTGATATTCCCACTTTTATTTATACTTTTAACATGACAAACTACTGAACATAGTAAAAGTTTTTCTAAATTGTTACATTTAACTTTTGAATGTTGAAGTAAACATTTGTTTAAGCTGTCTTTTATAACTGTATGGTTTCCTCCTATTACATAAAGGTGTTTAAGAATTCTAAAACTTCACTTTATATTAAATTCTTAGAAGGTAATTTTATACTTGATATCTACATAGTTTAAATGTTCATTTATTGCTTAACCCATTGCTTTGTTTTTACCACAAAAGAAAGACGGAGACAGTTACATCTCTGCCCTCAAAGTCTTCGTAGGTTTTCCATTTCACTCAGAATAGGGTTCAAGAATCTATGCTTATGTTGTACAACACAGTCTAAGTTGTGAGGTGTTGCAGATTTAGTAAAAACAAAGAATATAAATCATCTCAATCATTTTTGAATTAATTCCATATTGAAATGATTTTAATTTTGTTACATCATACTTAGAATGTATTAAAATTAATTTAATCTGTTTTAGTTTGTTTAATGTAGCTATTAGAAATTTTTAAATTATGCTTATGACTCACGTTACATTTCTGCTGGACCTTCCTGCTTTGCTCCATTGCCCCCCACTTATGCATAGGTATCTAGTCTCTTCTGTTACCTCTCCCCTCCTTGCTTACTCTGCTCTGGACACACTGGCCTCCTGGCTGCTCCTCAAATATTCCAGGTCTACTATTCAGGGCCACTGAATAGTGAACTCCCTGGTGTCTAGGTCTAAGAAGAATCCAAGTTTTCACTGGACAGAGAGTACTATAGGTAGTGCAGAATTAAATCCATAACCTAGGGTTGATGGTGGTGAGTCACTTAAAAGAATTTCAGCACCTCTTTGAGCATTAAAGTATTTTAACTTTTTTTTAAATCATGAAATATGTTCCTGAGATTTCATTATACCCAGCTTTACCAGGTATGATGCATTTTGTCCAAATATTGCTTGGAACATAATATATGTTAGATGTATGACCAGTAAAACATACGTGAACAATGTATCAATAGAAACGGGTTCAAGGTCATTAAATAATTATAAACCTTTAGCATTTTCAATAATTAGGTTGAAATGAAAGCAAACGAAATGTGGATAAGCAAGTATTCTGGGGCTCTTTTGCTTGGCTTCAAATGAATTCCTCTAAGCACACTTTTAAGGCCGTGATCAGAAAAAATGTTGATTATATTCCATACTGAAAAGATGAATTAAAACCTTTCATAAAACTACACTAATGTAGGGAAAAAGAGCCTTCCAAACAGGATTTGAGATGCAAATAATCAATGAATATTCTTTCAAATTTCTGTTTTTTAGAAATAAGATTAAAAGAGTATTTCTAGGCACTCAATGACTTCTTAAAATTATTTTAAATTATTAAATTTATTACTATATTATCCTCAATAAATTGAATTTTTCCTTTGATAAAAGTAAATACCCATGTTATGCTCATTTGTGATAAGTGTAAGTAGAACAATAAGCCGTATAAAAAGCCAGGTTCTTGGACTATTTGGACTTAGCTTTGAAGATAGTAGAAACATAATAGCAAGGGCAGGTTTATTTTAAGTTAAATTCCTAAAAGTTTTATAGGATGTGCCTAAATATTTCTACAAATTGGAAAAATCTTTGAAAATAAGAATGTCATTACACATTAAATACTATATGAAAAGTAAATACTATTTATGTTCTTTATGTTTGCACATAAACACACAAATATTTGCTTATGACATTGTGCTTTTTAGAAAAATTCTGTTTAAAAGTTTTAATTCGTAAGGTATAGACTATACTTATATTATAATTTTAATGTATGTTATTTTATTAATATAAAAGAAACGCACACATTGTGGAAAGCATACTAACAAATTTAATAGAGAACTTAAAACTCATTATTTCACAACCCAGAGAAAATCAGACGGTCATTGTTAAAATGCCCATCATTTATAGAAAGTGAAAGAGAGGTTGCATAGTGAATATATTTCATGTTTACATAATGTGAACACATTGCAAACATAGATTTGTGTAAACTTTATATGGTATTCCTTTTTATCCCCACTAATATAAATCAAAAACTCTATCCATATATAAAGACATTTCCCTCTTAGGATTTTCTTTTCTTTTTAATCTCTCTTTACAGGGGCAAAGAAAGTTACAGAAAACCTTCTGGTGAAAGTTAGAGAACTTGCTTTTTTGCCAGACAGGTGGTAATGACTTCATACCTGCAAGATTAAATGTGGTACCTTTGCAATAAAAAACCAGAGAAAGAAACAGCATTTTAAAAAGTGCAAAGGGATTTACTTGACAGTTTATAAATTACAGTGCAGGTGTATGAAGAAAAAAATACATATATTTCCTTAAAAAATCTGAAACTAGAAAGAGGAAAGATGGGCATCTCAGATTTTTAAAAAATACGTTATAAGGAAAATGGCACATTAAGACAGTTTAGCTCTTAATTGTAATTGAGATGCTCTTGACTGTTGCCTATTTGATGATGGTGGTGGTGATAATAGTAATTATTATAAGAAGAAGGAGGAGCGTTAAGGGAGACTATTTTTCTAGGCATGGCTTTTTGAAAAGTGAAATGAGATTTTACTGTTTTTTCCTGGTCACTAACTTTAATCATTTCTGAGTCAGTGCACAGTCAACTTGTCAGGTGTTCGAAGTAAGCTGCTGACATCCTGTACAAGGAAGCCTAAATATAAAATCACTACGTTATCACATTGCTAATGGGTACCACTGAATAATTCAACACCGATAATGATAAGGGATAAAAAGCTGGCTTACATTTCTGAATTATGATTCAGGGCAGTAATTTACTTATAATAACCAGGGTAAATGCCTTTTATTTTTCTCTGAAAGATTGTTTTTTTCAATCTTCTGCCTTTGCTTCATTTGTCATGTCAGGGAAGAAAGGAAGGAGTGGTGGGATAGCAGGGAGGGATTTAAGCGAGAGGCTTTATCAAGTGGTTGGTGTTCTGTGTCATTTAGTTTCAGGAGAGGGCCATGGACTTAGGACTGAGAGGGTTTAAGGTCAACTTTCTATTATCAGTATAGGAGCTGGAAGGCTAAAGAAAATAGTGGGCAAAAAATGACAAAGTTCTTAGATGTCATCACTATTTTGTGCCTGTTTCTATGGTTTCCTGTAATGAAGATTCAGGGAGGGGACGAAGAAGAGGAGGTATCATAGTAAAATCTTGCTAGGCTGTCATTTCAAAGTTACTGTCCAGGAAGAAAAGTATTCTGAAGGCAGTGTGTAGAGCTCCTTGAATGATTTGTCAGGTAAACTTCATCGTTGTAAATATAATTTTTATTTTCTGTGTAAGGGACATTAATATGTGTATATATATTTTTATGTAGGCAAAATTTGAATGTGCTGTACACCTTAAATTTATACAGGGCTTATATGCCAATGATAAGAAAAAATAAAAAGAAATATTATATAATCATAAACCGGCTCACCATGCGTAGTGGCTTAGTACTATTAATATATAACCACAGAATTTCATGAATATTTATTTCTTGTAGGGAGCCTATACAGTTTTAACCTATACAGTATAAAGAGCATTTTGAATGAAATTACGTTTCATAGAATTTGGATTTGAATCAAAATATTGTTTAATTTATGTAAAATATTAATATAGAATTTTCTTATAAGGTTTAGATGTTGCATTAATTTGCTACAGTCTTTGTGTTGAAGTACCCCAAACTGGCAGCTTAAACAACAGAAATTTAGCCTCCCACAGTTCTGGAGGCTGGAAATGCGAGATCAAGTTGTTGGCAGCTCTGGCTCCTCCTGAGACTGTTGAGAGAGGATGTGTTCCATGCTCTCTTCTAGCTTATGGCTGATTTCTGGCAATCTTTGGCATTGATTGACTTTTAGATGCATTTCTCTGATCTCTGCTTTCAAGTTCACATGATGTTCTCCCCGTGTGCTTGTCGATGTGCCCAAATTTCCTCTTTTTATAAGCACACAGTCACATTGGATTAGGGCCCTCCCTAAGGACTTGAGCTTGACTTGTCTACAAAATCCCTATTTCCAAATAAGGCCACATTCACAGATACTGGGGGGTTAGGACTTCAGCACATTTGGGGGAAACACAATCCAACTCATAACACATGTTGATGTAGCAAAGGTTCTCATTACATTTCTGGTCAAGATGTTGTGAGTTTACACTTTGAGAATCCCTCTCTGAGCTAATCATTAAGTAATAACATGTTCATTATAAAAATAGGAAAGTGATAAAAAGGAAAACGAAAATGAAACAGCCACAACCAAAACAGGGTAGCTCTCTCTCAAAAACAGGACCAACAGAGAAAGACAACATGAAATGGTGAGGGAGAGAGTGTGGAAGCTGACCATTCTTCAGGAGCAGCAGCTGAAGGAAGTAAAACCTCAAGGCCTGATTTCAACATCGAATTAGATAGAGCTGAAGAGATAATTAACGTTTTGATGATGGGCCTCATATTACCTAAATAAAACAGATTTAGTATATCAGATTAAGAGATTAAAATGAACTTTAAATTAAAAATATATTTATTACATATTATATAAGATGATGAAACACATACAATTAAATGTTTGTCATCCAAATTATATATGTGGTGGTCAGAAAGAAGAGGTACAGTATGAGTACTATGGTAATTTAGAGGAAACTAAGACCCAGGTCAGCACTACGTTAATAGTTAATGGGTAGAACTTGTCTTAAGTTAAAGTAAGACATGGTTGCTCAGAGTTAAAAGGCACAAAGAAGCGAAGAAAGAATTTTTACAAACTCACATTTACTGTTGGTCTGAAATCATGCTTTTTCCTCTAACCACGGACCTACCTACATACATACGTATATACAATAGATTTGTGATCGTGTACATAGAAAACCCGAGGGAATCCAACATTCAGCAAACACTTAATGAGTACTTATCATGGCTAAATATTTTCAGCAATAGAAAGTAAGAGCTGTATTAAACATTTGTTAGTCGTTGTCATCCTGTAACATTAAAATAATGAAATAAATGCACAATTAAACGTTCTAAAGGAATTAAGAGAGTGCCGCTGTGCGGATGTGGGAATGAGAAAGTAGGTCTGGTTATACTGGATGACGCGAGCAGGCCACACTGAGCGGGTAACATTTGAGCTGAGAAAAATGCGGCGATTCGGCCTGTGTTTTAGAGTAGCCCTATTGGCTATATGGGTTGAGGAAAAGAGACACATCAAGAAAAAGAGGTCGAGTGTTTTACTTAAGACCAGCACACAATTATCAGTTTACTGATTTGAAAAGGAGTGTGGAAGGAACAGATTAGGGAGAGAAATCAAGAGAGTGAGCCTTTAAAAAAAAAAACAAAAAAAAAACAACTTAAGCATTAGAAAAAATATTTTCATGGAGCTTACAACCTCAGTAAGGATGGGATGCCCCAAAACCATGAAGTTAAAGACAGTTTGAGCATATCTATGCTAAGCCATCATAAATGACGACCAAGATTTCTCCAAACTTGTTTAGGAAAAAAGGTTACTTCCTAAAAATGAACATAAGTTAATATTTATAATGTGCAGAAAGTAGCTAAATAAGTTGGAGAAAACAAACCATATAATTAACTAATGAGCAAAGTCCATGAATGGTAAATCATTGTTAAAAATTTAAATACCGAATCAAGAATAGTAAAAAAGATGCTATTGCATTAGTAATTTAACAAATGCAAATCAGAATATGCGTTCACATGACAAATTGATCAACAAGGAAAAGAAAAATTTTACAGCATCCGTTGCCTCTGACCTTTGGGGAAATGGACCTTCTCACATATTTCTGAAGGAAGTGAGAATTACTGTGATCATATGGGAAAATTGCATCACAGTCCTTTTAAAATTGAGTTCATCTTCTGATCAGCGTTTTAGATTCCCTTGTACAAAGTAACAGCCCCCGTATGTAAGTATACTTGTAGATGGAAGTTTATTTTAGCATTATTTGAAGTGGCTGACAACAAATGAAAGAAACAAACAGAAGCAAGTGAAAAAACTTAATTTGGCCAAAAAAGAGAAGAAAGAGGAGGAAGAGAGAGAAAAGATTTTTAAACTTTCCTTTTGTTTTTCTTCTTTTTATCTTGAAGAAAAAGGGTATATAATACTTTGAAATATTATATGATTATAAAGAAACAAGTAAATGTATACATATTAAACTTGAGAAAGACTCATGCTTAAGTAATTTAACCAAAACACAGTAGATATATATGGCTTATATGCCTTTGTAGTATTTTTCTAAATATGGTATGAACTTTTTATATTTGCAAGAAATGTATGTGTAATTATTTGCCAACCATGCTATTAAAGGCAAACCAAGTGACCTAAAGAAGATAGTCTTCTCAGGTTATCACATAATTTATTTTTCTTTGGCTTCATCTATCTCAAAGAACTCAAAGAAGGAAGGTTTTAATCTTCACTGCACCTTAAGGTACATACATTCTTCATAGCTGTGGCAGGGCATTATATCTGAAGTAATAAAATTTCATAATTCCTAGTAACAAGGTTTGTTGATGTATCTATCTTTGTTATAAATTAGTCAAGTGTTCCACTGTAGTGTGCTGGAGAGCACACATGTGAACTTTAATGAGGGCTCAGAAGTTTGCCTGAATTCATTAATGGGTTCTGCAAGAAAGAGAGGTTACAGATCAATGTCAAGGTGCTTTCCTCAAGAGGTTTACTCGATTCAGAGAAATGAGAACCAACATCAGTTTTCGCTAAAGTCCATGAAATGCTCTGAGTCTAATATCCTGTGTAGTTGGAGCTCCTCTCCTGTCCCAGTTCTCAGTACACTACTGGAACCTTCCTCTCACTTCACACAATTTAAATTCCTCAGCATATTCTCTACAGCACCTTTCATAGACTTGCCAAATCTACCTCTCGGATCTCACTTGACCTGAATCTTAATTTGAAATGTACTGAAGTTGTAACTCTCCCTCAAAAATAATCCACACGCTTACCATTCTACCTGAAAGCCTTATCACCCAGCTGCCTAGTTTTTCCATATTTAGCAAAACCTAATCTGTTTTGTTATTGAAATGTCTTCTTTTGTTGAGCATTTCCAGACAAATCCAGAAAGAGAGATCAACCTTCCTTTGTGCAGTGACAACATTCAGTTCATAGCTTAATGCAGTAGAGTACTTAAAACACTCCATTGTACATTTCTCTTTTCACTTGTTTGTGAACTTCGGATTCCCAGAAACCATACCTCATATCGGTTTGGTAGAGTGCCATGTATATAATCAACAAATAGCCACTCAATTATTGACTAAGTATGCACTCACAGTGTTTGCTGAAATAATGATTTATCTTTATAAAAGCCTGGAAAAATTATACATGAAACAAGATTGACTTTTAATATATTCTCTGTGATCATTTAAGTTCACTTCTCAAGACTTGAAGATATGCCTAAGGATAAAAATTTCAACAAGTGACATGACTGCATTTCGTGTTTAAGAAAAATTACGTCATATTCTGACCAACAAATTTGAAGCAAAAGACAAAATAAAAATTCTAAGAAGCTATGTATCCTGACATATCATTATTTAAGCTAATTTTTACTTTTTATGTTCAAAAATATCTAGTTTTCTTGGAATACAGACCATACCATTATATTCTTTTGTTTTTCTTTTCCGAATCAAGGAATTTATATTGGGTATGAAGATTCCAGCTAGCACTAGTACACCATCATTATTAGTCAAACAAAGTATAAATAATAAGTACTGGTAATAGAAGCACTCTGACTGAACTGCCAAAATCCTTGTGCTTGAGTAGAAAATACAGGTTTGAAATTTGAGATGTGGCCATGCAAGGTATCAGATGTATAATTTAAAAAAATGGAATGATGGGAAAAAAAAGTAATTGGAGTTATGGAGAAAATTTATATCTAAATTTTCCTTACACAGTTTTAAGAATGTAAAAAGAAAAAACTACTTCTTTTTAACATAAAGCTTATATATATATATATATGCATTCACATGCACAGAAATTGTTATTGAAGGTGATTGTGTCTGTTTATAAGGTTTGAGTCGCTGAATAAGAGGGATAATTGATGCTATCTCAATTTCTAAATTATCATAACACACTACAAACCATTTTTAAAGTTGAAGATGGCAAGAAAATGATGAAATCCGTATTCCCAGAGTATTGCATCATTGGCTGATGTGGGGACCAAAGGGGATAGAGGTGGACATTGGCAGAAACAGGCTTCTTTATCATCTCCACTCGCATCCTTGCCAAAAAAATGAACATTTCAGTGTTCCCCGCTTGCTCTGTTTTAGGCATTAGGAATGAGCACATGAATAAGCACAGTTTGCTTTCCTAATAACTTCTGACCTTTGGGAAACAGGAAAACTTCATGTCCTAAGTTGATCTTTTAAAGGGTTCCATGAGGGCAAAGGGAAAAGGAAGTAGTCATTCTCCCCACGTATACACACCCACACACACCCCACACCACATACATACCCTCCATACGCAGACAGACATCACTAAATATTCATTGAAATGAGCTAATACATAAATGAGTGAATTTTTTTTTAAAAAATAGGTGGTTTATTTTTGGACCTTGACAAGTTATCCTAGAGCAATATTTGGAAGAATAACTACATAAGAATAGTGAGATTTAATGACAGAATTCTCCACAAATAAACCACAATTTCAATTTGCTTAATAGTAGGAAATAATTTTATGGATTTTGGAATATTGCTGGAGTTTCTGATATCCTTATAGTAAATAAAGTCTTTCGGTCCCCCAAATTTATATATATTATTAAAAATACGCTTAGGATTCATTTTAACTGATTTTATTAGAAACGTCTGATTTGGAGATACAGCTCCATTGCACAGCTGTTACCTGAGAACTCTTTCTGTTTTACTAGTAGTTTAGTAGCACTATTCCTTCGCTCTAAAATCCTTCTGTTTCAGAGTATTTTTTTAGTCTTCAAATAATCTTTTCAGGAAGGGTGTATGAGAATTAAAGTCTCTTTGATCTTGGATATATTTTTCTGTTTTCTTTAAATATAGAGTTTTGGGGAAAACTGTAGTGACTAGAGTAATACATCATGTAAAATCATATTGTGATTCTGGATTTATTGCATGAAAAAAAAAAGCAACAGAATACAACCCTAAATCAGAACAATTAAAAGATTTACCGTATCATGGTGCTTTGGTCACATTGGAAATTTTTTAAAAATCAGAATTAATAAGACATTAAAGATCTCCTAGGTCAAAGATTTCTTAAACTGGGTTCTATGATTACTGTAGAATTTTAGAGGGTCTGAGATACCGCCTGAAATGTAATTGTGTGTAGAAGTGATTCTTCTTTTCCATGGAAATATTTCTTCTTGGAAATATTTCATAACTTCCATTGTATCTTGGAGGGCTCTCTATCGCCCCCATAGTTTGAGTTTTTATTATCATATAAATCATAATGAGATACATTCCTAATCTTATACACAACATCAACGAGATAATTGGTGAAGTTACTTGTCTAAAACTATAATCTGTTCATATTTATTGTCTATGATTAATTCATTTACTTATTTAAATAGAAATGGAAGAAACCCAGTTTATAATCTATAAAGAAAAGTTTTATAGAGAAGTATTAAAATGTCATACTTTTATTTTGAAATATCATCTTCTCCAAATTTTATTCTGTGCATCTTTAAACTTTTACTTTACTTCACAGGGTCCAAACCTATGACCATTTTGATTATATTTTTCCAAGTATGTGACAACTTTTCAGTCTCCTGCTCAAAACGTGGCCCTTCAGAATGGGTTGTGTGCTACAGAAGTGTCTGTCACCTTACTCATTCTGTTTGTTTTATAGAGTTATAAGAAAAAAAGTATTTTGTTTTTGTAGCTCCTTTATATTGTTGGCTTATATCGAGCCTGTAAACAATTCAAAAATATACTTTCTGTATATTATTGTGTAAAGACTTTAGAAAGTAACTTTGCTAGTATCCTAGGCATTTTATCTGGCACATATTAATCTATTTTGAGCCTTTACCTACCTAATGCTGTTGTTATTTTCTTTTTTAATTTTTATATTCTCTTGAACAATGATTAATGTTGAAAGAGATTTTCATCTAAAATGACAATTTGCATGTCAACAAAATCCTCTTCCAGATATTGCCTGTGTCATAGCTCAGCTAGAAATATTTAAGCTTAATGATTCTGTCTGTTCCGGGAACTGGTAGATTTTCTATCCTGAATTAAATAATACTACTAATAATGAAAGTAACAGCTAGTGTTTGTTGACTGTAAACATGTGCCAGACAAGGAGACATTTGTATGGATTATCTCATTTAATTCCCATAATAACCCTGTGAGGCAAATGCAACTATTATCCCATTTCACAGATACCTTAAGGCAATACATGAGAAATCTTTATAGGATTATTGTTAAATAAGGAGGGTTTGGTGTTAAACAAGCTACTTTTATGAGAAGGATATCCATTCAGGAATTGGTGAGCTCTGTGGCTGTGTGTTATTTTGTTTCCCCGTCACCCGATGTTGGTTCCTAGCAAGTCTATGAATGAATGACTATGAAAGCCCAATATCCCAGCAATTACAGGTTTTCCTGTAGGACACATATTTTATGTTAGGATACATCCTCTGTAAACAGTCAAACAGCATCACTCTGCTAATGAGTAGAAAATAGATCAAATCATCCTGCAGGCTCTGTTTTAATAAAATAGTATACTTTGAGGTTGATAAAATATTCATAACACATAATTCCCCATTTTAACTTTCTTTAATTGTACCGTTCAGTGACATTAAGTACACTCACGTCGTTGATCAACCATCATCACAGTCCATCTCCAGAACTTTTTGTCTTTCCAAACTGAGACTCTGTACTCATTAAACAGTAACTCCTCATTCTACCAAGATGGTGCTTTTTAAAAGAAGCCAATTTGGCAGAATATTAAAACTAAGGAGAATGCAATTACGCTGTAATAAATAAGACCTAATTCTAAAGCCCAACACATTTGTATATGGTTTGTGAGGAACTAACTGAAAATATTTTCCTTTTTATGCTATAATTTATAGATTAATTTTACTTTATTTCCATTCTCAAAAGTTTTTTTACTATAATTGTATGTGTTCAGTTAATATTCTGATCAATGAGTGTTAGTACTAAAATCAAGAACGATTGTTAGGATACACGTGGGAAAATAGGTTCTATTGTACTTCTATAAGTAAATAGGTATCATAGAATGTTAAATAAAGGACATAAAAATAATGCTGTGTCATTTATATCGTGGAGGATATGATAGCATGGAAGAAGTACTATCCTTGATGATGAAAATGTACCTGTGGATAATTGAGCTGGTTTGGTGATAAAAGCAGCTCAACAAATCGGGAACAATACTGATTTTAGTGAGTTAAAGTCTTAAAATTACAGAGCAAAAGAAGGCCTAGAAATATATTGACTCAATTAAATAAAAAAACTTTATATCATTTGACGTAACATTTTGTGTATTTTAATAGTACTTTGGATGTACCTTATAACTCTTTAGATAAATACTCCTGTTTTTAGAAATGTGGTTATGTACTTCTATTAGCTGGTCAAGGAAAGTCCTTGAACAAGCTGGGCATCACTCAATTTAAATAGTTAAAATAGCAATAAATCATCATTTGATACTGATTATGCAAGTTCCATATATAGAGAGAGTTGAGGATCTCTTTTAATGCTTGTTTCCACTTAACTGAAGTGGAAAAAGGAATGAATCAGTTTATTTTGACTTATGGAATGTCATGACCTATTTGGGTAAACATTATTGAGATCATTGCCTTGAATTTCTGAAAACCTCTTACAGCCTAGGCACTTTTTTTTTTTTCTCTTGAGTTCCCCATCAAGCTCTTTTGCATTTCATTTAGGTAGTAAAAGCAGTGGAGCCGCATCATTTAGTAATTTATTTCACCCTCCATAAATTCTACTTTCTGCTTTCAAGGGTACAATAGCATTAGCTTTTTTTTTTTTTTGAGACTAAAATGTCTTAGGTTTGAGAACTAAGCAAGTTGTCTGTAAAGGTATGTTCTAGTCCATTTGTTAAATCTGTAGTAATAAATGTCCACATTTGGTAATTCTCAGTAATAAAATGTGTAAGCACAGAAGACATTTAAATTAGTAGAAGGACTTTTTCACATGTTACAATATTGTTTATAAACTGTTGTCACTGTATGTGGTGTAGTATTAATGTGCCCCAGGTCTTAATGGGTTTCGTTTATGGTCGTCCTGTCCTAAAAACTTGCAAGAGAGATAAGTGTGTTTTGTCTTATGGAGGTTCATATGGCCATTTTATTAGCTTCCCAGCCTTGGGGTCAGGTGTATTTTATAAGAGGAACAAGCATTCACAGTAACCTGCCATCTGCAACGCTGGTTTTAGCGTTTCTTCCTTTGGACACCTTAGCATTTCTATTAATACCCGGCTCTGACGACCCTGTTGTATTAAATGTGCCTTGCAGAGGGCTAGCCCCTGAAGATGACCTGTTAATGAAATTTGCAAGGCATACTTTTTATAAATTGGTCTCGATTTTAGCGTTTGTCTGAATTCATATTACACAAGCAAACAATCTGTGATTTTATTGAAATGTTGTCTGGGCGGCGACAGAATAAAAGCCCAATTTTATAAGTCTGGGGGAAGTATATTGACTTTGTCATTTAATTACTCTTTTTATGAACAATAACCTTCTAATCCTGCTTTCCTTGGCATACTGCTTCCTGATTAATTTTGTTGTCATGGGAAACTAGAGATCTTGACTTTTTAATCACTTAACTATTTCAGAGGGAAATGGTTGTTTTTATCTGTATACGTGTGTGTATCTATAAGCAATATGAAAATAGTCAATTTGAACTAATTGCTATTAGGGGAATTCCATAATTTAAACATTTCTTTTAGATGCATGGAAAATAATATATCATGCTTCTTCCCTTGCAATTTCTTCGGAGGAAAGTGGTAATGCATGGGTATGTTAATTTTTAACTACAGAGAACTTTTAAATTGTTCTGCATAAACATATGAGGAAATGCTAGGCTCTGCTTCCCACCTTTGTTGAGGAAGATTAAAGGAAAAGATTCAGATTAATGTTCTTTAATCCCTTCACAGCTCTAGAAAACCCCTACGTCCAGAAATCTCTGGAGCTACTTGGTATGTTATCATAGAAGAGACAGTTTATTTAGGAATACATCACTGGAAAAGGATAAATTTTTCAATATTAATAAAAATGATCATGGACAAAAGAAACTGACAAAAAGTGTATGAGTTGAAAAGTGGTCATTTAAAGCTATTTTCTATAAGTTGACAAGGATAATGACCACAAATAACAATAATTCTATTTATTGAATTCACCTCACATATGAAATAGCATTTTCTAATTTAATCCAGTATCTGAGTCCTGATGTGAATTTACCACGTTAGAGTCAGTGTCAGTCTGGTTCAACATTCTTTTATCTATTGGAGTCCAGGCAGGAAAAGAGAAATTACTCTAGATATTTCTAGTCAAGGGAAGTTCCATGTAGGAGTTGGTTATGGAAAGGCTAAAGGAGCAAAAGAGAAAAGAGAGATATTATCAAAGATCACAAAGCTTTTACTGCTAGGATGGAAACCTACAGCCCACAAGACCATTAAATGCTGGACGTTCAGGTTTCCAGCATAGCTGCTGTTGGAAGAGTGTCACCAATGAACAGAAAGTGGGTGAGAATAGATGTGCCTTTTCCCCCAAATAGTATGCTGCAAATTAGGAGTCTGCAAATTACTAGGATTTTAATTTTAGTAATTCCACTTATAATACTATGGGCAGTCCTGGACCTTTTGCCTCTATGGCCTTGATTTCCAACATTTATAAAATGAAATGGTTGGACTAGACCATTTTAAAGAATTGTTTCACATCTAAATTTGTACACCACCAGAGGAACTCTTATTTTAAAAGAGCAAATTATGGTTTGGGGAGAAAAAAAAGTGTCCAGGGCCTCCCAATTTCTGATTTTGGTAGGGCAATGACTTCCATTTATAGTACTACTCTTAAAAAAATTTCATATGATTGACACATAAAATTTTGTACATATTTAACATAAACAACTTGGTGGATATAGAGATAGATATATATAACCATATAACTATCACCACAATCTGTCCATAAACATATCCATCACCTCCAAAAGTTTCCTATTCTCTTTATTATGTTTCTCCTCCTCCTTAATATTATTATTATTTTGCATTAGAGGACTTAAGCTATATGCTCTTAATAAATTTTTAAGTATACAATTTATTGTTGCTAACTATAGGCACTATGCTATATATTAAATCTCTAGTTGTTACTCATCTTGTACAATTAAAATTTTGTAGCTTATGACTAATACCTCCCCATTTTTCCCTCCCCCTAGACTCCAACAACCACTGTTCTTCGGAACTATATATATAGCATTTTCTTTATCGGTTCATTCGTCAGTAGATATCTAGGTTGCTTTCATGATTTGGCTATTGTGATTAATCCCGCAATGCATTTGGAAATACAGATATCTTGTCAAGATCGTGATTTCAAATTCTTTGGATGTATACTCAGAGTGGGTATTCAGGTCCTTCACCCATTTTTTAAATCTAATTATTTATTGTTGTTGAGTTGTATATATTTTTGAGTTGTATATATTTTATATATAAACTCTTTATTAGATGTATGGTTTGCAAGTGTTTTCTCTCATTCTGTAGCTAGGCTTTTCACATTGTTGATTATTTCCTTCACTGTACAGAAGCTTTTTAGTTTGATATGATTTGTCTATTTTGCATTTGTTGCCTATATTTTTGGTGTCATATCCAAAAGATCATTTTCAAGGCTAATGTCAGGAAACTTTTTGCCTTTGTTATCTTCTAGTTGTTTTATGGTGTCAGGTCTTAAGTCTTTAATCCATTTTGAGTTGATTTTTGTGTGTGGTGTAAGATGAGTCCAATTTCAGTTCTTTGCATATAGATGGACAGTTTCCCACACCATTATTGAAGACTATCCTTAGCATATTGCATATTCTTGGCAGCCTTATGAAAGAACAGTTGACCACACATGTTTGGGTTTATTTCTTCGCTCTCTCTTCTGCTCCACTGATTTACATGTGTTTTTATGTCAGTACCATACTGTTTTGATTACTGTAGCTTTGTAATATACTTTGAAATCAGAAAGTGTGAGAACTGCCACTTTTTCTTCTTGCTCAATATTGCTTTGGCTATATGGGGTCTTTTGTAGTTCCATAAAAATTTTAGGATATTTTGTTTCTGTAAAAAAAAAAAAAAAGCATTGGTGTTGTAATAGTGATTGCATTGAATCTGTAAATCACTTTGGGTAATATGGACATATTAACAATAGGAATTTTCCCAATCCATGAACACAGGATGGATATCTTTCTATTTTTGTCTGCTTTAATTTCTTTTCTCCATTTTTTATAATTTTCAGTATATGTCTTTCACTTCCTTGGTTAAGTTTATCAGTAAGTATTTTATTATTTTTATGCTATTGTAATTGGGATCTTTTCCTTAATTTCCTTTTCAGATTTCTTTTTCCTTAGTGTATAGAATCATATCTAATATTATAATTTTTTGTCCTGAAACATTTCTGAATTTATTTATTACTTCTGAGAGGTTTTGTGTGTGTGTGTGTGTGTGTGTGTGTGTGTGTGTGTGTGTGTATCGGAAATCCTTAGAGTTTTCCACATAAAAGATCATGTCATGAGCAAACAGATCAATTTACTTTTCCCTTTTCAGTTTAGATGTTCTTTTATTTCTTTCTCTTACCTAATTGCTCAGGCTGATACTTCCAGTATTATGTTGCCTAGAAGTGATAAGAGTAGGCATCCTTGTCTTGTTCCAGATCATAAAGGAAAAGCTTTCAGTTTTTCATCACTGAGTATGAGGTTAGCTGTACAATTTTTATCTATGACCTTTATTGTGTTGAGGTAAATTCCTTCTGTTCCTTATTTGTGGAGAATTTTTATCAGGAAAGGGTATTAAATGTTGCAGATGCTTTTTCTGCATCTTTTGAGAGGATCGTGTGATTTTTTTTTTATCCTTTATTCTGTTAATATGGTGTATCACATTGATTGATTTACATATGATGAACTATTCTTGATTCCAGTTAGGATAATTCCACTTGGTCATGGTATATAATTCTTTTGATGTGCTGTTGAATTTGGCTTACTAGTATTTTGTTGAGTATGTTTTCATCTACGTTTATTAGTTACTGGCCTGTAGTTTTCTTTTCTTGTAGTGTTCTTGTCTGGCATTGATATTAAAATAACACTAGCCTCATAAAGAAGTTTTCAGGGGGTCTCTATTTTTCTTTTTTTGAACAAGTTTAGAAGGATAGGTATTAATTCTTCTTTAAATATTTGGTAGAATTCCATTGTGAAACTATTTGATCTGGAACTTTTCATTGTCAGGAAGTTTTTGGTTACTGATTTAATCTCCTTATTTGACATTGGTCCATTTAAACTTTCTGCTGGTATTTCTTCATGATTCGGTCTGGTAGGTGGTATGTTTCTAATAGTTTATCCATTTCTTCTAGGTTGATCACTTTGTTGGCATATAATCATTCATAATACTTCCTCATGATTTTTTTAAAGTTTCTCTGGCATTATTGTAATGTTTACTCTTCCATATCTGATTTTATTTCATTCTTTTCTCTTTTTTTGGAAAAAAATATTTATTCATTTATTTAAAATTAATTTTTAATTGAACAAAAGATTCTTTAAATTCTATAGTGCTTTAAAAACTTCAGAAGTTTCACACACATGATATTATATAATCCCATAATAACCATTTTTTCCCTCTACCCTTAATATTACCCCCTCTCCCCTTCCTTTTCCCCACTGGTAACCACTAGTTTGTTCTCTGTATCTGTGAGTCCACTTTTTTTGTTCTGTTTTATTCACTAGTTCGTTGTATTTTTTGGATTACACATATAAGAAATATCATACACTATTTAACTTCCTTTGACTTATTTCACTTAACATAATGCCCTCTAAGTCCATTCATGTTGCTGCAGATAGCAAAATTTCCTTCTTTTTTATGGCTGAGTAGCATTCCATTGTGTGTGTGTGTGTGTATACACACACACACACACACACACACACACACACACACTATCTTCTTTATCCATTCATCTGTTGATTTACATTTAGGTTGCTTCCATACCTTGGCAATTGTAAATAATGCTGCTATGAACATTGAGGTGCAGATATCTTTTTGAATTAGTGTTTTTGTTTATTTGTTTGTTTGTTTGTTTTGGATACATACCCAAAAGTGGAATTGCTGGGTCATATGGTAGTTCAATTTTTAGCTTTTTTGAGAAAACTCCATACTGTTTTCCACAGTGGCTGCACCAATTTACATTTCTACCAACAGTGCACAAGGGTTCCCTTTGCTCCACATCCTCACCAGCATTTGTTATTTGTGTTCTTTTTGATGATAGCCATTCTGACAGGTGCGAGGTGATATTTCATTGTGGTTTTGATTTGCATTTTTCTGATAATTAGCAATGTTGAGCATCTTTTCATATACCTTGGGCTATCTGCATTTCCTCTTTCAAAAGTCTATTCAGTTCTGTCAATTTTTTAATTGGGTTGTTTGTTTTTGATGTTGAGTTGTACGAGCTGTTTATATATGTTGGATATTAACCCCTTATTTGTCGTATAATTTGCAGATATCTTCTCCCATTCATTAGGTTGTCTTTTTGTGGTGTTGATGGTTTCCTTTGCTTTGCAAAAGCTTTTAAGTTTAATTAGGTTCCATTTGTTTATTTTTGCTTTTGTTTCCTTTGCTTTTCCTTTTATTTTTTCTATTTTGTCTCAGTTATTTTAGCTAAGGATTTCTTGATTTTGTTCATATTTTCAAAAATAAACTTCTAATTTCATTGACCTTTTTTATTGTTTCTATTCTCTATTTCATTTATTTCTCCTCTAATCTTTATGATTTTTTTCCTTCTCTTAACTTTGAGCTTAGTTTATCCTTTTCTAGTTCTTTGAGGTATGAAATTTGGTTGTTTATTTGAAGTCTTTCTTCTTTTTAATGTAGGTTTTTATCATTAAAAACTTCCCTCTTCGTGCTGCTTTTGCATCCTGTAAGATTTGGTGTGTTGTGTTTTAATTTTTGTTTGTCTTGAGACATGTTCGAATTTCCCTTTCAATTTCTTCTTTGGCCCAATATTTGCTCAAGGGTGTGTTTTTAAATTTCCAAGCATTTGTGAATATTCCAGTTTTCCTTTTGTTATTGATTTCTAGTTTCCCACTGTGGTTGGGAAAGATACTTGGAATAATTCTAGTCTTCTGAAATTTGTTGAGTTGGTTTGTGACCTGACATTTGATCAATCACAGACAATGTTCTCTATATACTTGAGAAGAATGAATATTCTGCTGCTGTTGAATAGAATGTTCTGTATACATCTGTTATGGCCATTTGCTTTATAGTTTGTTCAAGTCTGCTGTTTCTTTATTGATTTTCTGTCTGGATGATCTATGGTTGAATGTGGGATATTGAAGTCTTCTACTGTTACTGTATTGATGTCTATTTCTCCCTTCAGTTGTATCAGTGCTTGTTTTATATATTCAGGTGCTCTGATGTTGAGTGTATATATATTTATAACTGTTGTATCTTCCTGATTAATTGACCCTTTTATCATTATGTAATGTCCCTTTAGTCTTGTGACGATTTTTGACTAAAAGTTTATTTTGTCTGACATAAGTACTGCCACTTGCTTTTCCTTTTGTTTACCATTGCATGGAATATCATTTTAAATCCGTTCACTTTCAGTCCATGTATGTCCTTAAATCTAAAATAAGTCTCTTGTAGACAACATAGAGTTGGATCTTTGTTTTGCTCTTGTTTTTGTTTTTCATCCAATAACTACTCTACACATTATGGTTGGTGAATTTCGTCCAGTATATTTAAAGTAATTATTATAGGTGAGGGATTGCTTTGGTCATTCTGTTAAATTTTTTTCTGTCAGTTTTGTTTTTTGTTTTTCTTTGCTGTCTTCCTTTTTGATTTTCTTTGCTGTCTTAGTCCATTCAGGCTGTTGTAACAAAAATACCATAAACTGGATGGCTGATAACAAACATTTATTTTTCACATTTTTTGAGGCTGGGAAGTCCAAGGCTGGGATGTCCAAGTCACTGCCAGATTCAATGTCTAGTGAGGGCCCACATTCTGGTTTAGAGACAGCACCTTCTAGTTGTAACTGCCATGGCAGAAGGGTCTAGGGAGCTCTGTATGGTCTTTTATAAGGTCTCTAATCCCACTCATGAGGGCTCCATCCTCACGATCTAGGCACTTCCCAGAGATCTCCCTTCCTAATACTATCACACTGGGCATTAGGTTGCAACATAAGATTTGGGGGGACACAAACATTTGGTGCATAGCAGATTTGATCATGTTCTTTGTAGTGATATATTTGATCCTTTTGTCTTTCTCTCTTTTTAAAATCTGTTGTAGAATTTTTTCTTTGTGGCTGCCATGTGATTTTAATAAAACTTCTGTCTTTGGGAAATTTAATTATAATTCAGATATAACGTGTCAAGACTTTTTTAGTTCGCTGATTACTACCATTATAATCTATAAATTTTTTGGAATTTCTACTACCTTAATCATGACATCACAAAAATATATTTTATTTCTTTCCTATACTTATTCTTCTGTTTCTTTTTTAAGTTAAGAAAAATATTATACTCAAAAAATGATTGAGGAGACACGTATTTCTTTTTTACCTTACTTTATTTCACAGACCAGGATATCCAATAAAATGCTAAATAGAAATAATAATAGTGTGAATTGTTTTTTCCTCTGTCTGGGGGAAAATGATCTAAATAATCCTTCATTATATATGATCACTGACTTAGTGATTCCTTTTCTTTTTTTTAGACCCCTATTGATTAAAGAAGTTTCCTGCAATGACTACTAACAGCAGTACTTCTACTGAGGTAAGGTTATTTTTTTTTTCATTTTTTTGCGTTAACGTGGTGAATTATATCTGTTGATTCTCAAATGTTAAAATTTTTACTTTTACTGTTGCTGCATTGCACTCCAGTTTCTCATGATGGGTTTGATTTTCTGTATTGCTGGACTTGATTTGCTGATATTTTGGTCAAGATTTTCCCATCTGTATTTATGACAAGGGTGGATCTGCATTTTGTTGTTATTGTTGAAATGTTCTTGTCAGAACTTGATATTAAGTTTAAAACTGTGACACAGAATGAGTTGGAAAATGTTTTCCTCTTTTGCTATCCTCTTCAAATATTTGTATGGTATTGGTGTTGTTACTTTTAAAAATATTTAGTAGAATTTACTGATGAAGTTGTTTGGACTTGAACTTTTCAATGTAGGACAGGTTTCAATAATCAATTTAATTTCATTAACAGATACTAAATTATTTAGGATTCTATTCTTTTGTCAAGTTACGTTATGGTTTTCAAGGCATTTATTCACATCATTTTTACTTTCAAACTTGATGACTCAAGGTTGGTTATAATTTTTGTTGGTGTCTGTAGTGATGCTCCGTTTTGGGGGGTTTTCGTTGTTTAAAGACTCTTACGCTTTTCCAACTGAGCCAGCTGAGTACCCCTGGCTTTCTTTCTATTTCATATTTAAACAGTATTGCTTGGGTTTTTCACGTTAACTGATAATACAAAAACTATTCTTGGCTAGTGTTTTGTTCTCTATTTTATGATTTTAATTTTATTGATTTCTTTTGCTTTATTGTTTGGATGTTGCTTTTCTGTTCTTTTTTTGTGCTTTCTGAAATGAAATTTGAGATTATTGCTTTTAAAACTTCCTAATGATAAGTCTGTAAATTCCCCTCTAAGCAGCTCTGTAGCTGCATGTAACGGGTTTTAATATATTTTCATTAACATTCAGATTAAAATATTTTCTAATTTTACTTGTGATTCCTTTTTTGTTATGTTCTGTTGGTTATTTGGAAATAACTTCCAATAATTTCCAAATTGTCGGAGATCCTTCCTCCTACCCCCTGCTTTTTAATTGATTTCCTGTTTTTTCACCAATGTCAGAGATCATCCATTGAATGATACCAACCCTTTGTAATTTATTGAAGCTTGCTCTATAAACCAACATAAGGCCAGTTGTGGAAAAAATGTATATGTTTTTGAAAATCATATGTACTCCATTTTAAAAATGATTCTGCTAATCATAGGGATTATATGTAGGGCTACATTGTCCACGTTATTGTTAGTTTTTTATTACTGTTTCATATATGTTTCATGTATTTTATATTTCTTGCTATCTATTAATCATTTTTATTTATTTTCCAATATACTAATTTAATAGATATAAATACATTTACCATTGTTTAATAGTTTATAAAATATACTCTTGGCTTACTTAACTTGGTCTTCTGGGGATGGAGAATATTTTTCTTTATGCGTATTAAATTATGATTCTAGTAGCTTAACTTAGGACTGCTCTAAGTTTTTCAATGCTATCTCACAAAATGCACTGCCTGAATCTTGCAGATTTTGTTCACAGCTATCAAATTAAATTCTTGATTTGGGATTTTTGTTGTCTTTAAGTAATGATTGCTTAAATTGTGTGAAGTTAGCTGCAAATAATAGAAACCCACACTTACTGCCTGAATCTAAAAGGGCAGTGATGGTGAGAGGTAGGTAAAGGATCTGATGAATTTCTAGGCAGTGGCTCTCACATGACTACTTCTCTGCTTATGTGTCTTGAGTCTGATTATTTTGTGAGCATCTCTCTGAAGGCTCATGTGCTTGCTATACTTGGAAGGTGTGCAGTGGCCGGAGTGTATTGCAGTGAAAATGACCAAAACTGGCCCAAAGTCCTGATGACATTTCAGGTCCAGGGCTCACCAGCAACTAATCAGATTGGTGTCTGTAACCTTTAATTTAGTCTCTGGTTAGCTCCATGTGGCTCTCAGTCCATTCTTGAAATAATCAGCTCTGACGGGAGGCCCAGTTCACCTGGGGCGTGTAAGGTTATCGAGACTGTACAGTAGGGTGGGTGATATTTCAGAATCTTAGAACAAATTGTGAGGAGGGAGAAAATGAGCACATTGTATTTGACTCTGTTATGTCATATTTGATTCAAGATTATTTTCACACTAATTTAAAGGTTTAGAGTATCTTTCCTTTGGCTGTCATCTCGTTTACATTATATATTTGAGCATTATGATACCTGCAAATTTGATACAGAAAATTATATTTGCTAAGTAATGAAATAGTACTTAACATAAAATAATGTATTTCCATAGTCAACAAAATGTTCCATTTTATTCATAAATGAGAAGATAAATTTGAGAAGTATCCTGTAAATGAAAATGAATTCCTCTGATATTTTTAATATCTCCTGTATTTTCTTTCTCTGAGGGCACTCACTTTATTACCTTATGTCTTGCTATTAGTATCATCCAGTTAAGGGACTAGAAACATTTATTTGATATAAATTGTTATATATGTAATATATACCTATGAATATTAATGATTAAGAATGTCATATTCATTATTGACATTCTTCTTTGGAATGTGAGAAATGAATGGTTTTAGGGGCATCTCAAGTACATCATTTTTTATATAAATTAAAATACACCTTGAACGGTATATAACCTGTAATTTTTTAGGTCAGACATATAACTGCTAATCTTTAAATTCAGTTCATGTATTCTGACTCTTTTATACTTCACTATAATGAGACAAGCATTTCAGAGAAGGCAAATAATAACATTACTATGAAAATGTTTGCTGATAGAGCCTATTGTGTTCAAGTAAATTAGCATAAGTAATTATTCTTCAAAAGAGTCAGTTTCATTTACATTGTTCCCAGTTGTATATTCAACATAGCTCTCATTTTCTTCAGGCATTAGAAAATTTCAACAGCTGGGTAAATTTTAATAAACATAATTAACACTTGTTCACAAGTGGTTTTGACTAGGCTTGTGATTATTTGTATAAGTATCTGGGTAGAGAAATGCATTCAGTGCCATCCCGGGTCCCAGGCAAAGTATAAAGTTGGCAAAGTTTGTCTTCAGTATTTTATCCACCTTATTTTATAGATAAGTATATCTTTTTCAGAATTTCTACTTCAAAAAGCCCAGTTATTATTTACTTTCCTTCTAGTTTCTCTCTCTGTAAGTTACAGTAGGATCAGACTAGGGTTAGATAGCATAGGATGCAAAATTAAGGCTGCCTAGCCTTAATTAGTTCACTGTACTAAACCCAGTGTCCTCAACTGTGTAACCTCGGAAAAACATTCCAGTTCTCTAATTCCCATCTGTAAAATGGACATTATAATAGTACCAAATGCAAACGTTGCGATGAGAATGGAATGAGATAAAGCATATTAAGATTTTAACATAACACCTGGAGAAAAGTAATTATTGATTGAGTGTTAACTGCTGTATTGTTACAGCGACTAACAGTGCTCAAACGGTCTCCAACAGTGTAACTCCTCACACATAAAATAAGTGGGTCCTTCTCTCAAATGGCAGTGCCTGTTGGATGGTATCATGTGAAAAGTAGGCTTTGCTTCTTGCAGTCTTTCAGTGAACCAGCCTTTTCCCGCATCTTCCTTCTTCCCTAATGATGCTGCTGCTGGTGGTGATGATCTCTTTTTAGAGGTTTATTATAAATTACTCTTTGAAGTCTCTCTTGCTCCCATAATGCCATCTCATTAGTGCACAACTAATTTGGTGACGTTGTCAGACTAATTTAGGCTGGCTGCCTGATAGTTCCATGTCCTTTCTTTCAGTATTCACCTTTTAAGTGAAGTTTAATTATCTTTATATCAGTGAATAAGAAATAAGGTTGAGTATCACCTGAGAGGTGCCAGCTGGAAAGGTGTGTCACAAGAAGGAGGTTCTCCTAGTCACATCCTTTCGGCAAGTACCTATCAGTCTGGTACTATATTCTCTGGTTCTACTTTTTCTAGAAACAAATGCAACTTTTCAGTCATTCTTCGCTATGCTTAAGTGATTATCCTAATAAAACATGAAGATTTGCAGCAAATTTTAGGTAACCTGTTAAGAAAGCTCTCAAAAGAATAATCGGTATTTCATTCATTAGTTGTTACTTCATTTACTAAGTTTTATTTCATTTGAAAAAAAAAAAAAAACTGAAACAATCAGAAACCAACCTGCACAGGTTTTTAACTACCAAATCTGTATGTAACCTAGTCACGTATTTACCCACATATTCTGCCTTCTCCCTATTACAATGGATGAATGTATTGTAATCCCATCTAAGGACTCTTCCAGTTGGAATCTAACCTGCTTCTGAGGAAGAGATGTGCTCATGTGATCTTGCATCCCTTTTGTGTACATGTGTTTGTAATATGTGGTGCTCTTCAAGGCGTGGAGCTCAGGGCAGGGGTTCCCTTGCCCAAGTAGCCAAGGGGGAGGGACTGTTCGCAAAATCAGATTGTTTTGACTTGATTGAATCAGTTTCATCAGCACAGAAAATAGCTTCTTAACTCATAGTAAAATCAACCCTTTCTTTTACGTTTCAATTCGGATACATTCTTTCTTGTCTTTTTCTTGTTGTTTGTTATTTTAGTATAAATACCGAAAAGTATTTATATTTTGCTTTTTGAGAAAATTTTTACACATATTTAAAATCTACATACGGCTTTACAGAAATTCCCTGAATTATGTCTGCTATTTGCAAATTAAAAACTGGGGAAATAGTTATATTTCCTTAGATTGTGTCAAGTAGTTTCACTAACACGTTTTCTCTTCTGCAATGTAAGGTCACATCAAAATAACATGTGATCCTAAGAATTGTACTTTCAGGTATACAGTCTATGAGCACAGTGGCTAGCATGTAAAAGATATTTCAAAAATGTTATTTCTCTTTGATCAAGTTTCTACAGTTAACAATTTTTTATGACTAGATTAAATCCTAAAGCTTCTGCTATTTCAGGACTCTTTCAAATATATTTTAGGATATTTGTTCATTTTCTATGGATTATTTACACAAGATTAAACGGAAGAAGTAGCAAATCAAATTCTACCTACAGTCTTGGTCCTGAAATACCATGTATATAAAATAATCTGTCAGCAATGTTTTATTTCTTAATAAAATAGAAGATTATGAAAGTACCTTCCAAAGAGCAGTGATGTAGCAGAAACCATGCCATTGGATCCCTTATTAAATAACAGCTAGAATATTTAATAGTTAGAAAAATGTTTGTCTTCAGGTGTGAGAACTGTTAGTAGAAATATATATCCCAAGTATGGCCGGATTAATACTTTCCCTGATACAGTAGAATTTAATCTGATAAAACACGCTCTGGAGAAGAGTTTATATCTCTCACAGTGAGCCATTCTCACGTTTCTCAGGTAGAGGATCTATTCATTTCTCTGTCCAGATACAGAAAAATCTTACATCAAGGCAGTTCATCCGAATTCCCATTTGTACTATTAGAGTGGAATGAAAAGTCCTAAAACTAGAATAGAATTAGATGGCCAGATGCTTATGAGTTGCCCCTCCTCGGGTAGGTGTGTTTCAGCTCCCAACCAGGGTCTATGAATCAAAGTCATTTAAAGAAATATTTCAAAATGTAATGCCCCTACAGTAATCTTTAAAGAGTGTTAATTAAGCCTTTTATACTAGGAAGCAAAAGTCTAATCAGAGAGTTGTGCTCGTGCATTTATTCTCTGTATAGCAGTTATTATTTTAGACAATACCTATATGATATTTCAGAGTAAAATAAAACAGTATATACTGTAATAGGAGGCGAAGTTGTACTAATACTTTCATTTAAAGCTGATTAATTTTATAATACTCTAAAGGGTATTGTTAATAAAGCAGAACTAATAAAAACTTCTGAATTGTTAGTATGTGAAGTCCTTATTCAAACCATATTTAACACCTTCTCTGGCTCTCTGTTGATTAATGATATAAGAGGGAAAAATATTCATAAGAAAATACCTTTTCTCTTTTGTTTTCCTTCCTCCCTTTCTCTCTTTCCTTCTCTCCTTTCCTTCCTTCCTTCCTTCTTTCTTTTTTCTCATTCAACTAGCTCCTTACCCGTTTCTAGCCTTTGGCTGTGAAAATGTATTTGCTTATTACTGATATCCCTTTTGGCAGATACTAACGATTCAGTTTTACCCAATATCTAATTATCCTTTTGCCAAAATATTTTAATCTTTCATTAATGTGTTTCCTTTGCCTTTGTGAACTTTTATATTCCTTTTTGAAATATCTTAATGGTGTTTTCACAAGGAGAGGTTATAAGTATGTGTGTTCAAATCATTATGTTTTAACTGAAGTTTATTTCATTCCAATTGAATTAGATTTTATTTTCATCCCTTTTGTTTGTTTTGTTTCGATGATGTTGGTGAGTGTAATGTAGAATAAGCCCAAAGTATTTAAAAATGAGATCTCATTTCTCTTGACCCCATGATGAAATAATATAGTATGACCCAATTATTGAGATGGAACGAGAGAGTGGAATGTCCACAGTTTGTGCAATTTAACTTCACAGAAATGACATGTTTTAAAAAATAATCTTCATTTAAACCTCAGATAAATGCACTGATACTGTTTGGCAGCTTGTATATATAAATATTGCTCTTGAATTTTATTGGTATTCAGCCCTACTCCATGAGAGCTTGGAAGGTAGGAACTATGACCAAGGGTCTTAAAGCATTCATTGGTACTTAGAAGAATAGAAAGTAGTAGTACAACAGCAGCATAATCTTTTCTCCAACTACCCAAGCATGTTTCTCCTCAGGAACAGAGTGCGCTGATAGCAGCAGTGCTTCTCAGCACCAATTTACATTGATTCTCCTGAACTGCATGATAGAGTGGAAATTTGGAATATCAAGAGTTCTTGTTCTGACTTTTTCTCTAAGAAACATACAGCCTCAAAACAGTACTAATTTTTCCTACGTCTGAATTGTCTTGTTATTATATAATGGAGAAAGCATAATATTTTATTTTCTTTATATTCTTATAACCTTCACTGAAGAGAATGAATAAAGCATACTTGAATCCTGAGTTCTAGATTAAAATATAAGCTTTCTGTTAACTCTGAGAATAATGTAAAATCGGGATATTTTTTAAAGTTTTAAATAAATTTATGAGAGGCATTTCCATCACTGATAGCAAATTTCTTTGTTTTTAGGACAGCTAATTATGTCTTCTAGGTTGGCAGAATTAAAGCTATGGCATGAGAATTTTGTAACTATGAATATGAAAGACTAGATTTTGGGAGGGAGTCATTTGGGGAAGATAATGTTGCTTTCAGAGATACGGGCTGGGAATTAAGTGGGAAGAAGATGGTGAAGGGAAGAGCATGGCATCCGTCCAACACCTACCCATTGGCTCTTTGGTAATTCTATCCAGTATCATGGATTTAAACACCACTTAAATCCATAATAATTACCAAATTTATATCACCAACCCAGATCCCCTTCCTGTACTTTGGACTCATCTCCATTTCCTTCTTGATATTTCCATGTGCATGTCTAATATACATCTCATTACTACTAATATGTCCACAGTTGAATTCCAGATACACCTTTCATACTAATGCCGTACCTGTTTAGTTTATCAGGTAATGGCAACTCTAGCCTTTAATTCGCTTAGGGGGAAAATAAACTTTGAGTCATCCCTGATTCCTTACTTTTTCCGTAAACCACAAATCAAATCATTTGGACAATCTTTTTGGCTCTAGTTTCAAGAGCTATCCATAGCCAGATCACATATCTCTATCATGTATCTGTCTCTCCTCTCAGCACCATCCAGTCCACTGTCAGCAATTACCTTCATTTATGCGATTGCACGCTAACTTCTGCAACTTCTAACAGTGTCCCCAAGTGTTTATTTAAAATAGGAACCATAGAGGTCATTTAAAAAAGTAAGTTACAGGTACAGAGAATGTGGAATAGACTTGTTTTGCTCCCTTCTCCCCACTAGTGCAATTATGAACCCTGGACATGATGCAGGAAACATCTGAAGGTTAAAAGTGAAAAGTTGAAAGAGACAGGAAGAACCTCTAACTTCAAGGTGTCTTACAACCCAGTCCCCCAACAGTGGATGGCAACCCAGGTCTAGCATTTTTAGACTGTTAGTCTAGCAAACGTAGGTAGTATAGGTAGGTTCATTTCTCCCCAGGATCAAAGGGAAGGGGGGAAACATGGCAGCCCTGTTGGCAATCGCTCTCCTCCACTAGGTCTAAGAATCCCCCCCATGTTGAGAGATGCCAGGTGTCAGGGCTTCCCCAGTGAAGAGGCTCCTGCCAGGGACCAAGCACCTGCACAGGGAATCCTCTCTGTAAGGACCAGCTAAAGAGTCTCTTCTTTCAATGGACCCACCAGAATGAATGCTAATGGATATGAAGTCATTTTGAGGGGTGGCTAAAATGCTCTAAAGTCAGAGTGTGGTGTTTTTGTGCAACTCTGTGAATATACTAAAAGCCATTGAATTGTATACTTGAACAAATTTTATGGTGTGTGAATTATATCTCAATAACCCATTTTTTTTTGAAAAACCAATGGGATATTACTATACACCTATCAGAATGGATAAAATTTTAAAAATGCGTAACACTAAAAGCTGCTGAGAAACTCTTTCACTCATACATGGACAATGGAAATATATAGTGGTAGAGCCTCTTCGGAAGCAGTCTGGCAACTTCTTACAAAATAAACATACATTTAACCATATGTCTAAGCCATTGCACTCTTGGGTCTTGATAACAGAGAAATGAAAATTCATGTTCACACAGAAAGTTGTAAATGAATATGAAAAGCAGCTCTATTCATAATAGGTCCAAGTTGGAAACCACCCAGATATCCTGTAACAGGTGGACGATTAAACAAACTGGATACGGCCGGGGTATGGAATACTACTCATCAATAAAAAAGAACGGACTCTATATGCGTGCAACAACTTGGATGGACCTCCAGAAAATGACACTGAGTGAAATAAGCCATCTCAGAAGTTTACTGAATATGTGATTCCACTTCTACAACATTTTTGAAATGAGAAAACTAAAGAAATGTAGAACAGATTAGGTAGCGGTTGCCGTGAGTTAGGGAGAGGGACAGGTGGGGAGTACGAAAGATTAGTCTGGTTAGAAAAGGGCAAAATATAAGGAATCCTTGTGCTGATGGAACTGTTCTGTATATCGACCGTGGTCCTGGTTCCACAAACCTACACAAGTCATAAAATTGTATAGAACTAAATGCACAGGTAAGCACGCCCATAGATGACTGTAATTAAACTGGGGAAATAGGATCAGTGAATATTCTGGACACTATCCTGGTTGTGATATTTGATTAAAATTTTACAGAATATTAATAGTTGAGGAAGTAGGTAAGGGTGGACAAGATCTCTGTATTATTACTAACAACTGCATGTGAATATTATTTCCAAATACAATTTTAATTTTAAATAAGTCAAATCCGTGTTATGTTTTGTCTGAAAAAGGCTTCAATGGTTTTTTATTTCACACTGAATAAAAATCGAAACTCTTACAGTCGCCTCACAGAGCCCTCTGTGATCTGGCCCTATCAGCTCTCAGGTTCAACAAGTTACCCACTCATTCGCACAAGTTCAACCTCACTAGACTCTGCAGTTGCTCAAAAATTGGAAAGCATTTGCACAGCCTTTTGTCTCTGATTGGAATGTTCTTCCTCCATACATTCATATAACTTCCTCTCTTACCTAACGAAAGCCTTTGTGTATTGGGCATGCCCTCAGATTGCCTCGTCCCCTTCTCTTACTCTAGCTATTGCTGTGGCAACCAACTCTGCGCAGCTGTATCCTGACAGCACCGTGTATCTAACATTCGCTCTGGTGCTTGTCTTCCACTTCGTGAGATGCCAGCAGAACACATCTCAGTTGCGCTGATGCACTGCAGACTTGCAAGTGTAGGACATTACATCTCACGGAACCTCCCTTTCCAGTGTGTGATGGGAGCTAGTGTCTAAGCATTGCCTGAATTGATCCCTTGGGCAGAGAATGCTGAGACACACTCCACATGACTTTTCAGAGGATTCCTGGCAGTTGGGTTGGATTTCCTTCCTTCCTTTCCTTCCCATTGCTGTTTCTTGCATCATTTGCCGAAGTAAGTTGCTTGCAAACATCTAATTTGTCTGATTATCCAGTCTGGAGTTCAAAAACTTAGAAATCTTTGCTCTCTCAAGCCTTACTCAGATCTGTTTTTTTCTTTTTCTCCTCTACAATACTTTCCATATTCTAAGATAATATATAATTGCCTGATTTAGCCTTTCGAACCTTAGTTATCTGCCTTTTCCTGCTAGAAGGTAAGTTCCATGGGAGAACAGAACTTTGTTTTATTCAATAATATATCTTAAGCACTTACAAAAGTTCCTGGCATATCGTATTATTTTACAAGTATTTGCTTAATAGAGTAACTTGTTTGAACCTCTCTTTTCTAAAGAGAGAGAACAGGTTTTTCAAGAACATCTTAAGAGAATCATACATGATTCTACGCATAAACAGTACTACATTGAGGCCACAATTTAAAGGGAGGTACAGAGTAGGGAAGGTTGATGTAGTTCCTCTTCAGCTCCTCTCTGGCCCCATTGTTAGAACACCTGGAGACAGATACATTTTGCATGGGTTTTAGCATTCTCCTAATAGATGCTGGAAGATGTGGTCTCAAAGGGAGTGAGTAAAAGATAAGTGGGAGTTAGCACAAAAGGGAAGAACAGACACCATCAGATGTAATTGAGAGACGAAATCCAGTAACCAACCAGCATAGAAGCACAAGACAGTGAAAACGGTAAGCTATTGTTCTCATTCAGGTGAATTACAACTTCCTGAGGTTCTGTGGCAATTTCAGAAAGTTGCACCACATTTTTCCTTTTAAAGAAAGTGAAACCACTTTAAAATAGCATCCATCAACTCAAACCACCCCAAACCTGGAAATAACTAAAAAGCTCCCTATTCCACAGAGAGAAAGAGATCTAATCCGAGGCTCAAAAATGACAGCAAAGTCTAGCTTCTCTATGAATAGACATCTAATATAGTTTGGCTTAATGTAGGAAAAAAAAAAGCCAAAATTAAAACTTCTTAAGATTAAAGAGATGGCCTAAAGGGAAAAAATTGGAAAAAGAAATTTCTTTTCTCTTATTAGACACACAGTTAAAACTAGTTGATACTTCAACAGACACTAAAATCAGACATTCAAAAAAGAAAGTGTTTCTTGAGATCCACATATTTCCAGGTTGACAATTTATGCAATTTCACATCATTTTATAATCTATATAATTTATATATATGTAAAATTACATAATTAAGTATAATTCAGGTTTCATTATTATGTTCAAATGTAAGAATTTTAAAAATTTGTTAAACAGGAAAAAATTATTAAACCACTCACTTGCTTTCTGTTATGAGGTCAGAAAAGTTTGTGACTAAGGTAAACATTTTCAGACAATAACGTTGCCTTTCGATAGGTGCAGTTGTAAGCTTGAGTGAATGACTGTTGTGGTTTTTTGTTTTATTTTGTTGTTTAATTAAAACAACAGACTCTCAGCATATTTGTAACTGAAGGGGAATCAGTTAATATAATACAAAGGGAAAGACCATCCTAGGATCGTCCAGAAGATATTATATAGTTAGTACGTTCCCTATCTACTTACTGTTGATTAAGCATACCAGGTTTAGTGACATTACAATTCAACTTACATATATCTTTTTCAGTAGTGACGCAAATATTTTCAGTCTAGAGGGACAAGGAACTCCAGAAATTATGGCTTGCAGCCCTGTTGACGTCAATTAGCTTCTTTTTTTCTTCAATCAAACCCAGCAATCTTGTCCTTCTGTTAATACCCTAGATTCTATGATGCTTTTTGAACTGATTATACCATTTTACTGGTTCCCTTATCCATCATCAATCACTGAGCTCAGGGAAATTTTGTTTCTTGGTTTGAGCCTTTGATGATTTCCAAAATCAGATGAATGACGGAGATTTATTCTCTAGTGGGTGCGTCACAACAGAGAATCTGATTTGCTAGTTCTTTGTTTATCTCTCTTCTGCACTCAGATCAATTAAGAGATCTACCCCAGTTGGGAAAGAGAACAGATCGTTTGAGATTTGAACCAGTACTCTGGATTTCTTTTATTAATTTATGCATTTTTAACTAAGATGTTATATGTATTGAATAAAATACACTCATTTAAAAGTATAGGTTGTTGAGTTTTAATAATCGTATGGAATCACACAGCCATAATGATAATCAGGATATATATTTTTTTCTTATTCTAAAATGTTTCTTAGTTCCATTTTGCAATCAATCTACTATTCCTACCCCTGGATCCAGGACACAGCTGATCTACTTTCTTTTATTATAAATTTTCCTTTTCTAGGATTCAGTATAAATTGAATCATACCGTACACGATGTTTTATGTTTGGCTTTTTCCCATTAGCGTAGTGTTGCTGTATGTATTAACATTTCACTGATTTATATTTCTGAGTAAAATATTACTGAATATACTGGGGACCTGAATGGTTGGCTAAACTGTCGCTAGTTTATACGTTAGACAGTTGGGCGTTTGTGGGTTTTTTCCCCACTTTGTGGCAATTTATAACAATGTTGGCATAAATGTTTACCTACTCATCTTCATATGAGAACACAGTTTCTTTTCTCTTGGGTGAAAACTTAAAAGTGGAATCTCTGGGTCAGATAGTAAGTGCATATTAAACTTTATGGCACTGCTGTACTGTTTCCAAAGTGGCTGTACCACTCTCGTTTCGTCCTGGTCCTATATGACAGCCCCAAGCTATCTGCATTCTCACCAATACTTGGTATTGTTAATCTTTTGAACTTTAGCAATTCCAATAGGTAAATAGTATATCTCATTGTGTTTTTAGTTTGTATATCTCTGAGAACGAGTCACATGACTAATGGTATTTAACATCTGTTCATATATATGCTTATTGGCATTTCTGGAGTGTTTACTCAAATATATATTTTTAATCCTTTTCTTTTTTAAAAATGAAGTAAAATTGACATAACATTACATTAGCTTCAGGTGTAAAATGTAATGATTGACTATTTGGATATATTGCAAAATGACCACCAAAATTAGTCCAGTTAAAATCCATCACTATATATAGTTACCAATATTTTTCTTGTTATGAGAACATTCAGATTCATTCTTCTAAGTACTTTCAAATATACCAAAGTTTTAACTGTAGTCACCACACTGTATATTGCGTCCATGACTTAATTTATTTTATATTGGAAATTTGTACCTTTTGACTTCCTTCACCCATTTCACCCACCCTTTTACTCTGCCACCTCAGGCAACCACCATTCTGTTCTCTTTATCCATGAGATCTTTTGTCATTGTTGTTGTTTTTTAGATTCCACATATAAATGAGATCATATGGTATTTTCTCTTATTTTACTTAGCAGAGTGCCCTCAAGGTCTGTTCATGTTGTTACAAATGGCAAGGTTGCATTGGCTGAATAATATTCCTTTGTATGTATATAACATGTTTTCTTTATCCATTCATCCCTAGATGGACATGTAGGTTGTTTCCATGTATCGACTATTGTAAACAATGCTATAATAAACATATGGGTGCATACATCTATTCAAATTAGTGTTACCATTTTCTTTTGACAAATACCCAAACAGGGAATTGATGGATCATACAGTAGTTCTGTTTTCATTTTTTGAGATACTTCCACAGGGCTTTCCATAGTGGCTACACCAACGTACCTTCCCACCAACAATGCACTTGGGTTCCTTTTTCTCCACGTCTTCACCAATACTTGTTATTTCTTGTGTTTTTTTGATAATAAGCATTCTATCAGTGAGAGGTGTATCTCTTTGTGGTTTTGATTTGCATTTCCTTGATGTTTAGTGATGTCGAGCACCCTTACATGTACTTATTGGCCATATGTATGTCTTCTTTGGAAAAATGTCTATTCAGATCCTCCGTTGTTTAATCAGATAGTGAGGGTTTTGTTGTTGTCATTGTTGTTGTTAAGTTGTATGAGGTCTCTAGATTTCGGATATTAACCCTTTATCAGGTATATGATTGGCAAATATTTTCTCTTATCCAGTATTGCCATTTCACTTTTTATTAATAGTTTCCTTTGATGTGCAGAAACTTTTTAGTTTGATGTAGTCCCACTTGTTTATTTTTGCTTTTGTTGCCTTTGCTTTGGTGTCAGATCCAAAAAATCATCACCAAGATTTATGCACAAATATTTTGGACATTGTCTTTTATGGGTTATTTGTTTTATTACTTAATTGTAAGTGTTCTTTATATCTACTAGATAGTCCTTTGACATTTTACATTGTCTATCTTTTGCTTATGATTTTTTCTTAACTATTTTATCAAAAAGAAAAGTTTGCTTTCAAGTTTTATGGACCATATTTTAAACATTTTTCTCTTATAGTTGTATTCTTTTGTCCTTTTTAAGAAAGCATTACCTGGCCCAATATTAGGTCAAGTTTAATAGATTAGCTATTACAATTAGTACTATGAACCATTTTAAGTTACTTTATGTGTATGTTTATATGTATAATGTAAGGTCAGTGTTTTTGTTTGTTTGCTTTTAAAACACTGTTGGTTCAGGAATATTTGACTAAAAGAATACATTTCCCCATTTACTTACTTTGGACTATCTGTCGAAAAGCTAATGACCATACAAATGTGGGTTGGTTTTTGGAATATCTAATTTGCTTCATTGATCCTTATGTTATTAACACTTTAATGTTATTGAAAATGGAGTATCATTTTAAAATTTCATTTTCTGAGTGTTTTGTTTTAGAAGATAAAAATATAACTGAGGTTTGCATTTTGACTTCGAATGCTGTATCCTTGCAAAATTCACTTATTATTTCTAGTAGCTTTTTTCTTTTTTAGATTCTTCACATTTTTCTAAGTACACAATCATGTTGTCTATAAATGAGGATATTCCTTTCCAGTTGGTTTTTAGCTTGTTTTTTATTGCTTGATTACATTGGCTAGAACTTCTACTACAATGTTAAATACCAGTAGTGTTAAATCATATTAATTTTGTTGCTTGTTTAGATAGAAATCATTGAGAATTTCACATTGTACTTATTCTGCATCTATTGAGATGATTGTGTGCATTTCTCCTTTATTCTACATTCAGTAGATGAGTGGATAAGGAAAATGTGGTATTTTACGTTCAATGGAATGTTATTCAGCCTCAGAAAAGAAGGAAACACTGTCATATGTTACATATGAATCTTGAGGACATTAGACTAATTGAAATAAACCAATCACAAAAGACAGATATTTTATGATCCCACTTATATGAGATATCTAAAATAGTCAAACTCTTAGAAACAAGAGTAGAATGCTGTGTGTGCGGGGAAGGGGGAAATTATTGGTCGATGGATACAGAGTTTTCATTTTGCATAATGACGGAGTTTGAGGTTTGTTGCCCAACAATGTGCATACAGCTAATTTTAGATGGTAAATTTAATGTTACGTGTTTTTAACAACAATAGAAAAAATCAAGTTATATAATTCTGCTAGGCTTTTTCCAAGACAGGTGACTACTCTAGAATTTTTGCATTGCTACATAACATGTAAAATTGACTTGTCAATTTGTCAAAAATATCCTGGTATTTTGATTGGAATTGCAATGAACTTATAGATTATAGTACATCTCTTTATCTAGGTCTTTAAGATCTCTCAGCAATGTTTAGCAATTTTTCATGTAAAGACCTTGTGTAACTTACATTAATTTTATTCTGAAAGTAATTATTTTTGTGCTATTGTAGAATTTCATAGCCTAAATGTATCACATTTTAAAGCAAATTGTATATTTAGCATATAATCAGTACATTTTGGTATTTTATATACAGAAATAAACAAACTACAATTATGTGTATATATGTATACACATGTATATAATATACATTCATAATACATAATACACGTGACATGTATGTTATGCATGTGTATACGTATTTATAATATTTTGTATAGAATATTGCGCTGTATTGTTGCTTTGTTTTGTTCCGTCCTTCCGAGTGAATTGAAGTTATTTCCTAAATTACTGTATTTGGCAATAAAAATAGGAGGTGATTATTCATTTCACCAATCCTGAGTGGGACCAGCCTATTTCTTTGATAAGATTGTTTACCTATGTTTTCCAATGCCCAACGCACCAAGGACTGGTGCATCTCTTGCTGAAGGCTGATCTCTTTGATTATATCAGATTTTGTGTTCAGAGAGGATAAGACCGTGCTTTCACGTTTAGATTCAACCACTGCAGGTTCAGGATCTAGGAACCAAAAGAATGAATAAGACAGTCTTTCCTGTATTTCCATACTGCTTTACTTGTATTTCTCACATCCGTTGTGTGTGTGTGTGTGTGTGTGTGTGTGTGTGTGTGTGTGTGTGTGTGTATTTGGGGGAATGGTGATGGCAGAGGGAATTGTCAAACTGAGGAGACTGTAGATGCATTTAGGAAACTTGCAAATTCCAGTCCATCCTGCCATCCAAACAGTGGTCCATAGTGTGGCTGCCTGTTCTTAATTGGAAAATCTCCAGTCTTTGGTGGTCTTCTCCTCAGCCTGGCACATACAGGCATCTGATCCCAAGACACTTGTATTCATATATAAAGCTCTCTCTCTGGAAATCTGTTCACTTAGGCTTCCTTTCATCCTTTTCTCTTTAACAGGTCCATAGGTAAGTATGATATTTATTGCATCCTTATTTTTAGTGGTACTAATCAGAAGAAAGAAATTCTACATTCTTTCACATCTATTTGGAAGACTATCCTATTTATTTGTAAGTTTTTTTTTATACCAAGGTCTTATTATTTTTATTTGAATAAGTAGAGAAGCATAAATGGAAGGAACTGAGAAAATGTCTAAAAGTTCAAGTGTTAAATTTTTCCATATTCCCAAGTCATTTGGTTTCTAAGAAAGTACTTTTGCTGTGCTTCTTTGTATCTTACAGACATTGGTTTTTATAATACAAAAGCTCTATAAAGTTATTTCTTCTCTTTCAATAGTTTATCCTTTTGGTCATGAAACGTACAACACATGTAAACATCAAAATTGAGTCCACCTTGATCTCTCATAGATAAGCATTATTGATTCCTGTCCTTAGACTTAAAATATCATTAATTTTAGTCTATCATTAACAGATTCTCAGTTTATTGTAAACAATATCTCCTTTCAGTTTTGATATTCTGAATGAAAACTGTCAAACCATAGGTTATGATATTCTTCAGTTGTTTGTAACACGTTACAAAAGGTCAGTGATAGATTTATCTAATGTGTTCATTTTCTGTGTGATTCAAAATTTTCATTTATGGGACAATATTAATCTTTCCAAATTTGGAGAAGATAAAGCACTTTTCACATGGTCAGTCTGAGAAGTGAGAAGATTTACTGAAAATACTTGCTTAGGTTTTAGTAGTGAGACTGGTAGAACCAGGTGTTACTATTCTATATCTAAGGCTTTCCCTAACAAAGCACTTTAATAAGACGACAGCTGCATTGTTGACAAGGTCCTGTCAGCAAACATTACTGGACACTGTTAAAGGTAAAAATCATCCGTAGCATTGATTTATCATGATAACGTTCAGGGCAGCAAATGTTAAGTACTATTGAATAAAATAATGCCAACAAACTAACCAAAGTTATTGCAGCCCACAGCGTCAGGACATTACATTTGTCATTGAATTAAGGCCACATATTGGAAGGTGATCTGCTTCTTCTCTACATATATAGCATACTTTTTTTATGAATTAAATAAAATTGTGCAGTTGGTTTGATTTTCGCCAATGTATTCAGGAACTTGTCTTTCACACAATAGAAAAGCCATTCATTTTCTCCTCTAAAGCATTTATTTATTTATTTTTTAAAGCATTTATTTAATGCTAGGTAATCACTGTACCACTGTGGTGAGCTTTGTCTCAAGAGTATACTCCATTGTTGATATATTACTCACAGGAGCAAAGTACATTGAAAGGAGCATAAATCAAAAACAAGTACACAAATATTTCAAAAGATTGAATTCTTTGTTCTGTATTTTTAAAAATTTTAATCTACCAACATACTGTCACCAACTGTGTCAGAGGTAGAAACACACCTGGAAATGACTTCAGCCTACAAATGGATGCACAGTTGAATTTGCAAAAGATACTTTTTCCTATTTTAACATAGAGAAACAATTCCCGTTTTTGTGGAATGTATAAATTGGGGATCTAGAGATACAACATTAGTCATATCTAAAGGTATTCAAAAATCAAGGCTTTGAATTCCTGTTGTGTATTTGAAAAATAGTTTATGTTACTTTGATGTATAATTGAATACTAGATAAGATTTTACAAGTTGAGTATTTCATAGTTTGACATTTGTGTCACTAATAGATAAAAAATATCACTATTTGTTGTCTAAATTTTGTTTTGCTCCTAAAAGTTAAATTGCTTTTTAACATTTATATGTTTTTTAGTAACAAAGTTAATTATTTTACTAGAAATAATTTATTAATGTTATGAGAAATTTTGCTGTATTTTCCCAGAATTAATTACAAACTCTGGATATTGTAATAATTAATTGTAGACTCTACTATAATTTACTTTAATATTTCAATAGTAATTTCATATTTAATGGAGTTTCTATATAATATAGTACAATACCTTGATGCTCTTTATACTATTTATTTATTTATTAACGTCTTTATTGGAGCATAATTGCTTTACAATGTTGTGTTAGTTTCTGCAATATAACAAAGTGAATCAGCCAGATGTATACATATATCCCCATATCCCCTCCCACTTGCGTCTCCCTCCCACCCTCCCTATCCCACCCCTCTAGGTGGTCACAAGGCACGGAGCTGATCTCCCTGTGCTATGCGGCTGCTTCCCACTAGCTATCTGTTTTACATTTGGTAGTGTATATATGTCCATGCCGCTCTCTCACTCTGTCCCAGCTTACCCTACCCCTCCCTGTGTCCTCAAATACATTCTTTACGTGTGTCTTTATTCCTGTCCTGCCCCTAGGTTCATCAGAACCAAATTTTTTTTAAGGTTCCGTATATATGTGTTAGCATAGGGTATTTGTTTTTCTCTTTCTGACTTACTTCACTCTGTATGACAGACTCTAGGTCCGTCTACCTCACCACAAATAACTCAATTTCGTTATTTTTTTTTCTTTTTTTTTTAATGGATATACTTTTTTCTTTAACAGACCTTTATTGGAGTATAATTGTTTCACAATACCATGTTAGTTTCTGTTGCACACCAAAGTGAATCAGCCATATGCATACACATGTCCCCATATCCCCTCCCCCTTGAGCCTCCCTCCCATCCTCGCTACCCCACCCCTCTAGGTCATCACAGAGCACCGAGCTGATCTCCCTGTGCTATGCTGCTGCATCCCACCAGCCAACTATTTAACATTTGGTAGTGTATATACGTAGATGCTACTCTCACTTCGCCCCAGCTTCACCCTTCCACCCCATGTCATCAAGTCCATTCTCTATGTCTGCCTCTTTATTCCTGCCCTGCAACTAGGTTCATCAATACCTTTTTTTTTTTATAGATTCCATATACATGCGATAGCATATGGTATTTGTTTTTCTCTTTGTGATTTATTCACTCTGTGTAACAGACTCTAGGTCCATCCACCTCACTACAAATAACTCAATTTCATTTCTTTTTATGGCTGAGTAATATTCCATTGTATATATGTGCCACATCTTCTTTATCCATTCATCTGTTGATGGGCACTTAGGTTGCTTCCATGTCCTGGCTACTGTAAATAGAGCTGCAGTGAACATTGTGGTACATGACTCTTTTTGAATTACGGTTTTCTCAGGGTATATGTCCAGTAGTGGGATTGCTGGGTCATATGGTAATTCTATTTTTGTAATAGAATTCTATTTGTTTTTTTAAGGAACCTCCATACGCTTCTCCATAGTGGCTGTATCAATTTACACTCTCACCAGCAGTGCAAGAGGGTACCCTTTTCTCAACATCCTCTCCAGCATTTATTGTTTGTAGATTTTTTGATGATGCCCATTCTGACTGGTGTGAGGTGATGCCTCATTGTAGTTTTGATTTGCATTTCTCTAATGATTAGTGATGTTGGGCATCCTTTCATGTGTTTGTTGGCAATCTGTATATCTTCTTTGGAGAAATGTCTATTTAGGTCTTCTGCCCATTTTTGGATTGGGTTGTTGTTTTTTTGATATTGAGCTGCATGAGCTGCTTGTATATTTTGGAGATTAATCCTTTGCCAGTTGCTTCATTTGCAAATATTTTCTCCCATTCTGAGAGTTGTCTTTTCGTCTTGTTTATGGTTTCCTTTAATGTGCAAAAGCTTTGAAGTTTCATTAGGTCCCATTTGTTTATTTTTGTTTTTATTTCCATTTCTCTAGGAGGTGGGTCATAAAGGATCTTGCTGTGATTTATGTTATAGAGTGTTCTGCCTATGTTTTCCTCTAAGAGTTTTATAGTGTCTGGTCTTACATTTAGGTCTCTAAACCATTTTGAGTTTATTTTTGTGTATGGTGTTAGGGAGTGTTCTAATTTCATTCTTTTACATGTAGCTGCGCAGTTTTCCCAGCACCACGTATTGAAGAGACTGTCTTTCTCCACTGTATATTCTTGCCTCCTTTATCAAATATAAGGTGACCAGATGTGCATGGGTTTATCTCTGGGCTTTCTATCCTGTTCCGTTGATCTGTATTTCTGTTTTTGTGCCAGTATCATATTGTCTTGATTATTGTAATTTTGTAGTATAGTCTGAAGTCTGGGAGCCTGATTCCTCCAGCTCCATTTTAATCTCTCAAGGTTGCTTTGGCTATTCGGGGTTTTTTGTGTCTCCATATAAATTGTGAAATTTTTTGTTCTAGTTCTGTGAAAAATGCCATTGATTGTTTGATAGTGATTGCATTGAATCTGTAGATTGTTTTGGGTAGTATAGTCATTTTCACAATGTTGATTCTTCCAATCCAAGAACATGGTATATCTCTCCATCTATTGGTATCACCTTTAATTTCTTTCATCAGTGTCTTACAGTTTTCTGCATACAGGTGTTTTGTCTCCTTAGGTAGGTTTATTCCTAAGTATTTTATTCTTTTTCTTACAATGGTAAATGGAAGTGTTTCCTGAATTTCTCTTTCAGATTTTTCATCATTAGTATATAGGAATGCAAGAGATTTCTGTGCATTAATTTTGTATCCTGATACTCTACAAAATTCATTGATTAGCTCTAGTAGTTTTCTGGTATCATCTTTAAGATTCTTTATTTATAGTATCATGCCATTTGCAAACAGTGACAGATTTACTTCTTCTTTTCTGATTTGGATTCCTTTTGTTTCTTTTTCTTCTCTGATTGCTGTGGCTAAAATTTCCAAAACTGTGTTGTAGAACAGTGGTGAGAGTGGGCAACCTTGTCTTGTTCCTGATCTTAGAGGATATGGTTTCAGATTTTCACCACTGAGAATGATTTTGGCTGTGGGTTTGTCATATATGACCTTTATTATGTTGAAGTAGGTTCCCTCTATGCCTACTTTCTGGAGAGGTTTTATCATAAGTGGGTGTTGAATTTTGTCAGAAGATTTTTCTGCATCTATTGAGATTATCATACGGTTTTATCCTTCAGTTTGTTAATATGGTGTATCACATTGATTGTTTTGCGTATGTTGAAGAATCCTTGCAATCCTGGGATAAACCCCACTTGAGCATGGTGTAGGATCCTTTTAATTTGCTGTTGGGTTCTGTTTGCTAGTATTTTGTTGAGGATTTTTGCATCTATGTTCATCAGTGATGTTGGCCTGTAGTTTTCTTTCTTTGTGACATCCTTGTCTGGTTTTGGTATCAGGGTGATGGTGGCTTCGTAGAATGAATTTGGGAGTGTTCCTCCCTCTGCTATATTTTGGAAGAGTTTGAGAAGGAGAGGTGTTAGCTCTTCTCTAAATGTTTGGTAGAATTCGCCTGTGAAGCCATCTGATCCTGGGCTTTTGTTTGTTGGAAGGTTTTTAATCACAGTTTCAATTTCAGTGCTTATGATTGGTCTTTTTATATTTTCTATTTCTTCCTGGTTCAGTGTTGGAAGGTTGTGCTTTTCTAAGGATTTGTCCATTTATTCTAGGTTGTCCATTACTGGCACAGAGTTGCTAGTAGTAACCTGTCATGATCCTTTGTGTTTCTGCAGTGTCAGTTGTTACTTATCCGTTTTCATTTCTAATTCTATTGATTTGAGCCTTTTCTCTTTTTTTTCTTGATGAGTCTGGCTGATGGTTCATCAAATTTGTTTATCTTCTCAAAGAACCAGCTTTTAGTTTTATTGATCTTTGCTATTGTTTCCTTCATTTCTTTTTCATTTATTTCTGATCTCAGCTTTATGATTTCTTCCTTCTGCTAACTTTGGGTTTTTTTTTTTTTGTTCTTCTTACTCTAATTACTTTAGATGTAAGGTTGTCAAGGTTGTTTATTTGAGATTTTTCTTGTTTCTTGAGGTGGGATTGTATTGCTGTAAACTTCCCTCTTCCCTTTTGCTTCATCCCATAGGTTTTGGGTCATCGTGTTTTCATTGTCATTGATTTTTTGGGATTTTTTGATTTCCTGAGTGGTCTCTTGGTTATTTATAGTGTATTGTTTAGCCTACATGTGTTCATAATTTTTACACATTTTTTCCTGTAATTTATATCTAGTCTCATAGTGTTGTGGTTGAAAAAGATACTTGATATGATTTCAGTTTTCTTAAATTTACCAAGTCTTGATTTGTGACCCAAGATATGGTCTGTCCTGGAGAATGTTCCATGAGCACTTGAGAAGAAAGTGTATTCTTTTGTTTTTGGATAGAATGTCCTATAAATATCAATTAAGTCCCTCTTGTTTAATGTGTCATTTAAAGCTTATGTTTCCTTATTTATTTTCATTTTGGATGATCTGTCATTTGGTGAAAGTGGGGTGTTAAAGTCCCCTACTATTACTGTGTTACTGTCGATTTCCCCTTTTATGGCTGTAAGCATTTGCCTTATGTATTGAGGTGCTCCTATGTTGGGTGCATAAATATTTACCATTGTTATATCTTCTTCTTGGATTGATTCCTTGTTCCTTATATAGTGTTCTTCTTTGTCTCTTGTAATAGTCTTTATTTTAAAGTCTATTTTGTCTGATATGAGAATAGCTATTCCAGCTTTCTTTTTTCTTTCTTTTTAATTTTTTTTTATTGTGGACCATTTTTAAAGTCTTTATTGAATTTGTTACAGTATTGCTTCTGTTTTACCTTTTGGTTTTTTGGCCACAAGGCATGTGGGATCTTAGCTCCCCAACTAGGGATTGAACCTACACCCTCTGCATTGGAAAGTGAAGTCTTAAACACTCGACTGCCAGGGAAATCCCTCCAGCTTTCTTTTGGTTTCTATCTGCCTGGAATATCTTTTTCCATCCCCTCACTTTCAGTCTATGTGTGTCCCTAGGTCTCAAGTAGGTCTCTTGCAGATAGCATATATATGGGTCTTCTTTTTTTATTCATTCTGCCAGTCTGTGTCTTTTGGTTGGAGCATTTAATCCATTTACATTTAAGGTAATTATTGATATGTATGTTCCTGTGACCATTTCCTTAATTGTTTTGGGTTTTTTTTTTAGGTCTTTTCCTTCTCTTGTGTTTCCTGCCTAGAGAAATTCCTTTAGCATTTGTTGTAAAGCTGGTTTGGTGGTGCTGAATTCTCTTAATTTTTGCTTGTCTGTAAAGGTTTTAATTTCTCCGTCAAATCTGAATGAGATCCTTGATGGGTAAAGTAATCTTGGTTGTAGGTTTATCCCTTTCATCTCTTTAAATATGTCCTGTCACTCCCTTCTGGCTTGCAGAGTTTCTGCTGAAAGATCAGCTGTTAACCTTCTGTAGATTCCCTTGTATGTTATTTGTTGCTTTTCCCTTACTGCTTTTAATATTTTTTCTTTGTATTTAATTATTGATCGTTTGATTAATATGTGTCTTGGCATTTCTCCTTGGATTTATCCTGTGTGGGACTCTGTGTTCCCTGGACTTTATTGACTATTTCCTTTCCCATGTTAGGGAATTTTTCAACTATAATCTCTTCAAATATTTTCTCAGATTCTTTCTTTTTCTCTTCTTCTTTTGGGACCCGTATTCAAATGGTGTGTTTAATATTGTCCCAGAGGTCTCTGAGACTGTCCTCAATTCTTTTCATTCTTTTTTCTTTAATCTGCTCTGCAGTAGTTATTTCCACTTTTTTATCTTCCAGGTCACTTATCCATTCTTCTTCCTCAGTTATTCTGCTATTGATTCCTTCTAGAGAATTTTTAATTTTACTTATTGTGTGTGTTCACCATTGTTTGTTTGCTCTTTAGTTCTTCTAGGTCCTTGTTAAACGTTTCTTGTAATTTCTCCTTTCTATTTCCAAGATTTTTGGATCATCTTTACTGTCATTACTCTGAATTCTTTTTCAGGTCTGGTGGGTTTTTACCTTGCTCCTTCATCTGCTGCATATTTCTCTATCTTCTCACTTTTTTTTTTAACTTACTGTGTTTGGGGTCTCCTTTTCACAGGCTGCAGGTTCATAGTTACCCTTGTTTTTGGTGTCTGCCCCAAGTGGGTGAGGTTGGTGCATTGGCTTGTGCAGGCTTCATGGTGGAAGGGACTGATGCCTGTGTTCTGGTGGGTGGGGCTGGATCTTTTCTTTCTGGTGGGCAGGGCCACGTCTGGTGGTGTGTTTTGGGGTGTGTGTGAACTTAGTATGATTTTAGGCAGCCTCTCTGCTCATGGGTGGGGTTGTGTTCCTGTCTTGCTAGTTGTTTGGCATGGGGCATCCAGCATTGGAGTTTGCTGGCCGTTAGGTGGAGCTGAGTCTTAGTATCGAGACGGAAGTCTCTGGGAGAGTTCTCACTGATTGATATTACATGGGGCTGGGAAGTCTCTTGTGGTCCGCTGTCCTGAACTCGCATGTCCCACCTCAGAGGCTCAGGCCTGACACCTGGCTGGAGCACCAAGACCCTGTCAGTCACATGGTTCAGAAGAAAAGGGAGAAAAAAAGAAAGAAAATAATAATAATAATAAAGAAAGAAAAAGAATATTAAAATAAAAATATAATAATTAAAATAAATAGAGCAACCAAACCAATAAACAAATCCACCGATGATAAGAAGCGCTAAACACTAAACTAAGATAAACATAAAAATCAGAAACAAATCAGTCGCAGACAGCAAACCCGAAGTCTACCGTTGCTTCCAAAGTGCACCACCAGAATTTTGCCATGATTCGTTGTGTATTCAGGCATTCCACAGGTGCAGGTACATCAGGTTGATTGTGGGGATTTAATCCACTGCTCTGGAGGCTGCTGGGAGAAAGTTCCCTTTTTCTTCTTTCTTCGCACAGCTCCTGGGGCTCAGCTTTGGTTTTGGTCCGCCCTCTGGGTTTAGGTCGCCCTCAGGCATCTGTTCCCACCCAGACAGGATGGGTTAAAGCAGCTGCTGATTAGGGGGCTCTGGCTCACTCAGGCTGGGGGGAGGGAGGGGTACAGAATGCGGGGGCGAGCCTGCGGTGGCAGAGGCTGGTGTGATGTTGCAACAACCTGAGGCGTGCCGTGAGTTCTCCCGGGTGAGTTCTCCCAGTTGTCCCTGGATCACGAGACCCTAGCAGTGGTGGGCTGCACAGGCTTCCAGGAGGGGAGGTGTGGAGAGTGACCTGTGCTCGCACACAGGCTTCTTGGTGGCGGCAGCAGCAGCCTTAGCGTCTCATGCCCGTCTCTGGTGTCCACACTGATATCAACGGCTTGCACCCATCTCTGGAGCTCGTTAGGCGGTACTCTGAATCCCCTCTCCTCATGCACCCCAAAACAATGGTCTCTTGCTTCTTAGGCAGGTCCAGACTTTTTCCTGGACTCCCTCCCAGCTAGCTGTGGCACAGTAGCCCCCTTCAGGCTGTGTTCGCGCCGCCAACCCCAGTCCTCTCCCTGGGATCTGACCTCCAAAACCGGAGCCTTAGCTCCCAGCCCCCACTCGCCCCGGCGGGTGAGCAGACAAGCCTCTCGGGCTGGTGAGTGCTGGTTGGCAGCGATCCTCTGTGCGGGAATCTCTCCACTTTGCCCTCCGCGCCCCTGTGGCTGCGCTCTCCTCCGTGGCTCTGAAGCTTCTCCCCCCAACCCCCGTCTCTGCCAGTGAAGGGGCTTCCTAGTGTGTGGAAACTTTTCCTCCTTCACTGCTCCCTCCCAGAGTTGCAAGTCCTGTCCCTATTCTTTGGTCTCTATTTGTTCTTCTTTCTTTTGCCCTTCCTAGGTATGTGGGGAGTTTCTTGCCTTTTGCGAAGTCTGAGGCTTTCTGCCGACGTTCAGTAGGAGTTGTTCCACATGTAGATGTATTTCTGATGTATTTGTGGGGAGGAAGGTGATCTCCACGTCTTACTCCTCTGCCATCTTGAAGGTCCCCCTGTGCTATTCATTTAAATGAGCTCAAAAGCTAATCAGTTTATGTACCAGTGATGATTCTTTCTTAAAAATAACGTATATTTACTCTGGCTAATTGAACAGCAAAAAGAATTCCGGAAAGATATCAGTGAGCTCACAAAATGCATTGTAAATTAGAGAACTGAGCTTGAAGAACAGGAAAGAAAAAAGAAAGAAAAGGAAGGAAGAAGGAAGAAAAGGAAGAAAGGAAGGAGGGATGGAAGGGAAGGATGGATGGAAGGAAGGATGGGTAGATGGACCAATAGATGGATGGATAGATATAGACTGGGTCACAGTAATCACCTGAAATAGTCAAATTCGAGACCCAAGAGCAGTCTAGTTTAACTATTTCTGTAGACAATGGCAATCAACTCTTAACTCTGCAGATGATACTGTGAGTAACTACTAACTGTGCTGATCTTTGCACCGCTGTCAACATCACAGTTCTGGAAAGAATATTCAGTTTTTAAAGATTAGATCACATTTGAATGTCTCAGCTACTAACACACTGAGATTCACACATTAAGAAATTTTCCAAAATTAATTAGGAGAGATGTTTAGGTAGGTAGCTTTGAAAAAAAAACAGGTCACCATAGTGTAGATTTTAAAATTATTTTTAACAAATCAGTTAATATATCTGTACATATGTATATATAGATATTGTCCACAATTTTCCAAAACACCAATTTATTTTTTCCAGTCTCTATTCAATATATACATAATAGTGTGGAAAATATTGTTAATAAATTAAAGTTTTAATATTGAGTACATAAATACAGTCATTACACGGTGGCTTGGAGCACATGAATCAAAGTAATTGATGCAAGCGTAAATATTTCTGTCTGTTTCTGTAAAGTTTGCAATATGAAAGCCGTATTGATTTGGAAATAAAGTTTCTCTTTTGTTCCCTCTCATTTTATATAGAATTTTTTTTAAGTTGTAATACACTATCCCATAGGTGAAATAATGTTTGTTGTTGATTTGATCTTCTAGGTCTAGATGTATTGAGTTTGTCTGTTTGTTTTACTATTCCAATTTTTAGTGGAAAAATGAGGCTCAGAGAAACTCAGGTGTTGACCAGGATAACACCATTACGCTGTTCAGGTGTGTGTTCAAGATTCCGCTTATATTTAACTCCTAAACTGGAGAATGGACATCCCCTTGGACTAAATCCAAGTGTTAACAGCTCTTTAATCTTCCCTGTCTTGACCCCTGGGTGTGCAGTACTTCTTGCCCTGGTATCTAAGAATGGCTTCTCTGTTCCAGAGTAAAATAAATCAGGATGTATTAGGGAATAGTCCTAAAAGTGCACAACTTTGGAATAATATTCATCGACATTTACCTTAGTACTTAAACGTCAGTGAGGTATTAAAAATATATATTCCTGTCCTGCTTATCGCATCCATGTTTTCCTCTACTTTCATGTATGTGGAGCTTACTTATAATAATGCTTATTTAATTTTCATGTCTTTTACTTTCATTTTCTGTGTCAGTGCAACATCTCTTTCTATTGATTGTTTCCTCTCTCTTTTATAGATATTTCCCTGCTCTTTTGTGTTCCAGGTAATTTTTGATTGAAGGCCAGGCTTTGTGTTTCTAGAGACTCGGATACTGGATTTTGTTATATTTTTGTATATACGGCTGGGTTTTATCCTTAACTAGAGTTAAACTCCTTGGAATCAGTTATATTCTTTTGAAATTGCTTTTATGATCTATTAGGGCAACTTTACACCTACATGTTATATACGAAAGATCTGCAGGCCCATTTGTTTACATAAAGTGTTGAGAAACCTGAGATGTGGGTCTTCCATTTTGTAATCCAAACACAGATGTATACCTACTATTGCACTTGGGCAAATTCCACCCCTGCTAAGAGAAATATAGTGAAGTGGAAAATTGGAGAGTCCGTGTGACCAGGGTAGAAGATTAGTTCTCTAGGCCAGCCTCACCAGTAACTCCCTACATACCCTGAGCAAAGTCACACTATAAAAGGGCTTCAGTTTTATTATTCCTGTAATTAGGTGTTTGGGTTAAAATGAGTCCAAGTTCCTTTATGCAGCTTCAACATCCTTTCCTGTATTTGCACAGTTGGCTCCAGTGGTAGCATACTCCCCTAATCCCCCGATTAATGGAAAATATTTGTGTTCATTTGCTCGGGCTGCCGTAACAAAACACCACAGACGGGGTATCTTAACAACAGAAATCTATTGTCTCACAGTTCTGGAGGCTCTGAAATCAAGGTCTCAGCAGGGTTGATTCCTTCCGAGGGCTGCGAAGGAAGTGTCAACCCCAGACCTGTCTCCTTGGCGTGTAGGTGGCTGTATTCTCCCTGTGTCTTCACATGGTCTTGCCCTTGTGTCCACATGTTCTCTTCTTATAAGGACACTGACCACATTGGATGAAAGCCCACCGTAATGACCTCATTTAGATGTAATCACCTCTGTAAATTCCCTCTATCCAAATATGGTCACATTTTCAGGTACTAGGTGTTAGGACTTCAGTATATGAAGTTTGGGGGGAACCAATTCAGCCCATAACATCCACTGACCCACCAGAACACATCTGCCACATACTGAATGTTCAGATACATGAAGATCATTTTTCTGTGCTCTGCCTGTTACATAACTTTTTGTCAAAACTATCTTATAATTATTATAGCTGTATGGCAAGTCTCAGTACTTGGCATGCAAGGTCTTTATTCTCTTTTCAAGTGTGTCTTAGTTATTCTTGTCTATTTAAAACTTTATAGTAATGGTTGATCATTTAGCAATGTAGCGAATCTGGACCATTTGTGAGTAAAAAATGTGGGAAATGAAAATCCTAGATTATGCCAGTTATATGAGATTAGATTAGTACACATATAGAGAAAACATTAGGTTGCTTAATCTAGAAATAATCAGAGTGAGTATGACCAGGCAAACCACTGTTTTTAAATTGAATCCCACTTAGTAGGGAGCAATGAGGAATCTTGAAATCAACTCAGGAAAAGTAAACGTTCTGTTTCAGTCAAGATATAGTACTAATAGAATTCTTAACTACATGATGTATTGTTTGCAACTATACAGATCATGAGAAGTTAAAATAATTTCCCCAATAATAATCCATAAACATTCATGCACAAGGGAAGCCATCCCCTAAGCCTGAATAATAATGTATAATGATTTGCTACCAAACATCTTTTTGTGTCATATTCTAAAAAATTATACTAAACTATTTCTTAAAAGTGGTTTAATGTCATTGCCTTATCTATTATTCCTAGTTATATACCCTTGTATGAAAAAATTCATACCATGTGTCCCCTCTTTCCGTGATACAATTATTTCTTGAAGTTTTAAATACTTTTTATTCTACAATATCATGCTCAATGGGTACGTTGCTCTCTGAAAATAATTTCCTTTTCGAGATTTTTAAAATTTTTTTATTTTTTGATATTTTTGAGAGTTTATTTTTTGTCCTGGCCATTATAACCAGAGAGTATTTTCACTGAAAAGTCATGGCTGGGATTGAAGTGACAGGAAGTAAGTACTTTTTGAAAATCCAAGATTGAAAAGCATGACTCACAGTTTGATACTTTTTACAGGAAAAAAATTGTTTTGTAAGAAAGATGATGTGAAAATTGAGTGCCGGTGATAGTGTGGGAAGCAGAGACTAGATGATTTAAAGCCTTTTTTTATTTTGAAATTTGTATTAAGGGCATAAATTTCCAATTTGTGTCCTAAAAAAAGAAATAGTCTGAAACCACAAAACTCAGAGCAACATAATATGGTGAGTATATGAATATACAAATAAAAAGGAGTAGTGAATAGTTTTTCAAAAATATTGTGTCTTTAAATTGAAAGCCATCTATTTAAAAAAGACATCAAATCGTGTTGTCTCTAAAGTGTCCATATTCACATATAGATGTGTGCATCCAAAAATTATTTATAACTTTCATCATCTAAAAACTATTATGATTATTGCTGCTGTTTTTACTGCTTCCGGTGCTGCTGTTTGCTGTTTTTAATCCCACCTCTATTTAGGGGCCAATGAAGCCCCTCATCGGTGATTTTTTGTGCTCAAACTCACAGTAATTCAAATTTCGCCTTTTTCTGATATTGTCTTCTGTTCGTATATTTTTCTGAAGACCTTCTCAGCAGGACACTGGCAGAGCATGATAAACCATATAGGATTTTATATATATATTTGCTCTTTTGTCAGCCTTCATTCATTTTAGCTACACTTGGCACTTTACATACACGTTCTGAGTTAATCCTCTTAACAATGGTATGAGGTGGTATTTCCTCCTTTTGAAAAAGGTGAAATTTTCACTAATGAAGAGATTTTGTAGAGGTACATGTTTCATCATCACAATGTTAGCAGGTAGATTGAAAATGGGGAGTTTGTTCATTTCTACTGCCTTGAGTTATATTTGAAAGTTTCCTTTACCCTACGGTGAACATCATCCCTGCTGTGTCTTAGTCAGTCAAATTTCATCCCTTCCAATTTTGATTGTTTAACTTTTTCAGTCTGCATTCTTCTGATTACTCACTGACCTATATGAAATTGGGTGAGTCAACAATACATGTAAAATAACTGAAATTAATAAACTATTTCAACGTTTTCTTCAATGGACCTAGATATATTTTAAGGTAGGAATCATTTAGGTATCTTATTTTTCTCTTATTTGGGCTTCTAAATTCCCCTGTGTATTCTTCAAATGAAACATGGTGATAATTCTTTTGAAATATAGGTGGGCAAGTATGAACAGAAACTACATTTGAAAATAATAGGACAGAATTAAATGACTGGAAGACTTAGGAAATTTGCATTAAGAGACACAAGTACAGTATTTCACTCCCAGAGACTCACTATATATGTAAGAACTTTATATATGTTGAATTTTACTTTTTCTGTTAGGCAAAATAGACTTTAAAATAGCTGTATTTATAATATATTTTATTACTTGTAAGATTTGTTCAAAATAATAAAATGCATAATTATATGAATATTATATATGAATATTATTGAATTATATGAATATTATAAGAATATTCTTCCTACTCAGTATCCAGAAAGCTTATGGGATTTATCATTTACTGTTTAGGGAATGTACAGACATTATTTTTCTCTGCATTAAATGCTATGTCCTGTGACACCAAAAGGAAATAGTTGACCTGTGGTAAATAATTTTCATGAATATAGAATTTTTTTTTTTTTTTTTGTGGTACGCGGACCTCTCACTGTTGTGGCCTCTCCCATTGCGGAGCACAGGCTCCGGACGCGCAGGCTCAGCGGCCATGGCTCACGGGCCCCCCTGTTCTGCGGCATGGGGGATCTTCCTGGACCGGGGCATGAACCCGTGTCCCCTGCATTGGCAGGTGGACTCTCAACCACTGCGCCACCAGGGAAGCCCTAGGATATTTTTATTACATGCATCTATCACTCCTTTACTTATTTTAGTGTTAAAAGCTAAGTTTCTAAATAAGTATACTTGATATGCTAAGGAAGGAAAGGACATTGGCTCGTATAAAATGCTCAGTTAAAAACAGGGGAGCCAGAAGGAGAGAGCAAGAAATATAATTAACAAAAATAAGTGTAGCAAAGTGAAAATAATTGCAAATATGGTAGCTATTAGTCTAATGATATATATATATATAAGCACTCTAAATATTATCTAGAGAAAAAATTATAAATATATTCATACCAATAAGGAACCTAAAAATTATACAGGATATCTCATCACCATAGAAATAACACCTGTTTGGCTTTGGAGGCACAGGAATCTAATTATAAATTAAGTCATATCATTGTACAATTAATTAATATACTGATATAAAGACCCACCTTAGAGAACTAAGGTAAACTAGACTGATAGATGGCTTTTTACTTTAGTAGTAAATATACAATTGGACTGCATTATTTAGGATGAGCCTGAAGTAAGTTTTCGTTAGATATTAAGATTTCCAATTCTTCCCTGTTTCCCTTATTGTAAAAGCAGTTTGTCATTAAAAAGTGTCTTCTCACATCACCTTTAATCATTTTCAGTACACAAAATTCTTCTTTAGCTGTTCCTTTGTCTAAATGTTACATTTACATATGCCAAAAATAAAATATACTGTTTTCATACACATACTTTGTTTCCTTCCCTCAGTTTAAAGAAGCATATGTCTATATCATTTATCTATCCATCTATCTATCTACTGACTTCATGCTATTAGAATTTGTTTTGCTATAATTAGTGATTATTAAATAACATAATCATTTGGGGACTTCTCTGGTGGCACAGTGGTTAAGAATCTACCTGCTAATGCAGGGGACACGGGTTCGAGCCCTGGTCCGGGAAGATTCCACATGCCGCAGAACAACTAAGCCCATGCGCCACAACTACTGAGCCTGTGCTCTAGAGCCGACGAGCCACAACTACTGAGCCCACACGCCGCAGCTACTGAAGCCTGCATGCCTAGAGCCCGTGCTCTGCAGCAAGAGAAGCCACCGCATTGAGAAGCCCACACACCGCAATAAAGAGTAGCCCCTGCTTGCCACAACTAGAGAAAGCCTACATGCAGCAACGAGGACCCAGTGCAGCCAAAAATAAGTGAATAAATAAATAAAAATTAAAACAATAAATTTAAAAAAATTATCATTTGGAAATATTATAGTTTCCTATATAAGACACATGTGATTAATAAATTTTGAGAATGTGCAGAACATGGGAGTATGGATAATCCATTTGTCAATTAGCTTATGTTATTAAGATATATCTTAAAGAACCTTTAGCACATATACAGTAGACAATTCATGGCTTCCACATTAATTCTGCATTTTTTGTCCTGTAGCATGTGGGCGGGGGAGGGCACAAGAGACTGCCCAGTCTGCTTGATGTGGGTCAGTCTGCTTCGTGGTGTCTGGGTGGGAGCCAGGGGTCTCAAGCCCTGTGGATGAATAGACTGCTTCCTCCACCACTTGTTGCTGTGGGTTCTCTGTTGCTGTCCTTGTTTGCAGGGCCAGGCCCTCCTGATGTCCTAGCGACTCAATTCAGGGGAGGAATAAGCCTACCAGGGCTGACTTCTGTGGCTAGGTTGAACCCAGAACCCAGATGTTGGGCGGGGAAGTAGGATGGCCTGCCACTGTGGTGTTCTGTTCTGGGTCCTAAAGCGATTTGCATTCTCTTTACCGCCGTGCAGAGCCCTCTTTTGGTCGCCTCCTGCATCATTTCCAGGGATTATAGCTGTGCTTAGCAGAGTGAGCATCGAGAAAAGGATTATGCCCTCTTGTCTGGACCCAAATCTGTTATCTCTTTGTTGTGATATTCTCTCTCTGAAAAAAACAACCCCTTTTTTGAAGCATACACAGTTTGTGAGCACCTATTCATGTGTGTATGTATGTGCACGTGTGCATGAACATTTATAACCGGGCATTTTATGCTAAATCAACCATTACTATTGCATTTATATATTTTCTCATATTTCCAGTAGTTTTAGACCTACCTGTGTTGATGAAATGGTATTTGGATCATAAAGGTTTACAACAGTTTTATCTTTGTGAATGGAAACTTTTAACAAAATATTCTCCTTTCATGGTCAACACTTTAGCTTTGAAAATCACTTTTCTTTTTTTGTTCCTGCTGAGTTCAACTTCCATCAGTTGGTTTGCCATAGATGTTGAACAGTTCATTCAGTCTCTCACTGCTTCAGTTTATAACACGGTATAAAGTCCAGGCTTTGGGACCCGTGACACCTGGGTAAAGATGCTACAGTCTTTCCATGCTGACTGTTGAAGGCTGGGCAGTAGGAGTAACCTCTCCTCATCTCCATCTGTCATATTTAAATAGAAATTAGTCATATTTAAATAGAAATCATCATGAAACCTACTGCATAGATTTTTAGGATGAGTGAATATGTGAACATACCAGTCATATGGTGAACTTTATATATATGTTATGTAAATTATATATTAATATATCAAGTTATCATATATTAATTATAGCATACACATAAAATTACATATTAAGATATATTACATAATATATATCAATTATACATCATATATTATATATTTTGACAGTGTAATTATATTATTAACAGAAAATAATTTCTATTAATTTTTTAAGCTTTGTTTTATAGCATCTCGATTAATTATTATTTGTTGGTCATTACATTTTATTTGTTGTATTTATATGAATCTACGTAAGAATTTATTCCATAAATATTAGTTAAAGAGGGGTTCATGCTTTCTTTTCAGTCGGCTCTGGTTTACTTTATAACTAATGCTCATAATTCACAATCTGCTCTTTTGTAACCTCTTCATTCTTTATATAATTTTAGCAATAAAACCTTTTGGCCTTTAAGTTTAATAGGCCCAGCCTCTGTGAAGGTTTGAAATAAGAGACCTATGTATTCTGGTGCTCAGATTGGAATCAACCTTGAACAGGAAATTTATCTCCAGGGAGCTGCAGGGAAAAATGAGCACATTTCAAATTGTAATTCAGAAAACTGAGTACTAAACTACTAATATGTAGTAGGCATTTTGTTAATACATTATTTTATGTATTTCTCAGAAAACTTGCATGGTGAGTAACATTGTTACTCTTTGTTGAGCACTTACTCTCTTTACCTTCTCTGTAAATTCCCAGAGAAGCTTGTATAAAGTCCATCTTTGAAACTAATAGTAATGTTTTTCTTTAGTGCTTTCTCCCCCATTTTTCTGACCTTCTTGAGAGCGGGATCCTTATCATTTTGAGTTTTCTATCCTGGGGGCGTAGCACACTGCCCAGCACATATTTGGTTATATGAGGTAATGAACAAATTGTCTCTTAAAAATTAGGGAGACTCTATCAGTAGCCTTCGTAGTGGGAATTCCTCACAGAGATCATATTTTATACTCTATAAAATCACGCTGTGATTGGTGAGACTTCGTTAAATGGAGAGTCAACTTGTATTTGAAAATCATAAGCACTGAGCTGCTGTATCCAGGAGGATGGTAATTCAGTCAATTGAGATTGCAGCTTAAGTGACTAATATATTGACTTTGGTAGTTTTCACTATTAAGGAAAACAGTTACATGATGCAAAGGGGGAAAAACTACTGTGTGCATTTGAGAATGAGTGTGTGTATGTGTTGGTGTGTGTGTGTGCTGGTGTGTCTTTCTGCCTTGGGGGACAAATGAGGATGCGGTGGGATTTGATTGAGGATGGAGGGAGAGTCTAGGTGGTGACTCTGTGAACATATGTCAACCCTATACTTCGTACCGGTGCCCTGTCTTAAATTCTCTTGCCTCTCGATTAAATTGTGCCTTTGAGGTTCTGTTTTCTGACATCATAAATTGTATGAAAATTTAACTAAAACTCCTTTGTAGTTAGTTTTTACTTCACTATTACGTACAGTAGGGTAATTTCGGAAAGTAGCATTTAATTTATCCAGACTGACATATTTCATTTGGCAAGTTTTCTAATAACATCAGAGCATATATGAACAATACTTTTATTAATTACCAATATGTCTGTGATATTAATTACCAATGTTAATTACCAATTAATTACCAATATGTTTACTTTCCAAATATCTGTGATGTGTTATGTTAAATATAAGTACTGGAAATGTCTATGTACAGAGGTCTTTTTGAAACACAGCACTTGATGAACATTTCTTTTAACAACAACAAAAAATCAGTCTCAATTTGTGCTTCAGATAAGGGAGTCCCACATTAATAACCTCTTATTTACTCAGAGAATACATAGCAGTATATTTTTTAAGAAATGATACACTTTGTATTAATAAAGCTTTTTTAGTTCTTAAATTTTCATCTCAAGAATATTATTTGTTTCATTTAAGGTTGTGTTTGCTGCTTTCAAAGCTGTTAATTTTGCTTGGAAATTGTGGCTTTTGTGATGTATGAAACTTATACAGCTGTCAATCACACTGGAACAAAATGTAAGGATCATGGAAAGCTTGATGTTAACCGTGCAGTTTAGGAAAATTAGCGATCTGGGGGGCTCTGTATAGATGTTCGTCAGTCCATAGAATAAACTATAAAATATATTCCTGCTTTGCTATTGACAGATAAATCTAGAGAGACAATCATTTTTGTACATTTATAATGGGTTCCGTTGCTGAATAATAAACACAGGTAAATTCATTTCTGATATTAGAAATGGCAGAGCTTATCTGGGGGAAAAGTTATCTGAAGCCATTTTATTAGCAATGCATATTTTAAAACTCTTCCCACTGGTACTTGTTTCTACTTATTTAAACATAGAAGGATGTTCTCATGTAGCTGGGGATTGATATTACTACAGATGCAAACAATAATTTACTTGGCCCTGCGTTCTTCAGAGTCATCTGAGAAAATGTATTTAACATTAGGTAGCAGTTAAGCTGTGTGTTTTGAACTTACCTTCCCTACTGCATACCTTATTTCAACAGCTAAAAAGCATACTTCTACTGTGTATGCAGTTGGTTTTAGAGTTTGCCTACTATTATAAATGCTAAGTCATAATGTGGAGTGACTTATTATTACTGTTTTGGTAAGCATTCCTCGAAAGGCATTGTCACATTAGGAAAAACAGAAAAGAAATATGCCACTGATGTATTGTGTATCTTTCTGGAAGTATGAGCTATGAATAAGTATGATTAGGATGAAAATTTTAAACTCCCTTTAAATTCGTTATGTTAGGTGCAGATAGCTGTTTTGAACAAAGCAAAAAACAATCAGGAAAATTCGAGAAAATGAAGTTTAGCCTATGGATGTATCTGAAGTAGAAAGTATGCCCTCTATCAGATAAAGAATATATGGCTAACACTTATGAATGAAAGAATTCTGTTAGAAACTTCTATAGGAAAAATGGATTTCTACTCAATGTTCGTATTTTCCAACTTAATTTTTTTATTTTAATAATAAAATATTAATAAATGAATTGATTAATGATAAATTATATATGTATATATATGTAAATACCAGGCTCTAATCCATGATCTGCAGTACCTAAGAGACATTTTTATTTCCCCATTTCTACCTATACATTTTGCAATCTATAAAAATTCAAAAGAATAAAAGATATGTATGCTATATACGTATCTATATATTTTATTTTTAAAAACTAAGCTGTCTTTTATCATTATAGGTTTGCCAAGGGTTTTAAAAATCATAATATAAACACATAATTCTTAAATATTTGTGTTGAAGGCAGAATAAAAGTTTACTGAAAGGTGAATTTATCTCTTACAAGATTACAAGAATGATTCTTTTCTTTTCCCAGAGTATGATGAATCTTATATTTCAGCTAAAAGGTAACACGCCTCCACAGTACTATAAAACTTGTCTATTTTCCCAAATATAGTGAAGCCCCCCTAAATGTTATGTTTGGAACTCAGTCTCTATGTTTGATGGAAGGTTTTCCTGGAGGACAGACAAAAACTGCTCCCACGCAGACTGCAGACAAGTGATTAAAGGTCTAGCTATCCTCTCAAAACACGGAAGGAATTGATGTTTCAAACGTGTTTCTCATGAAATTGTGGGACATGTGTAAACAGCACATACAGTTCAGGATACAAGTCACAGGCACTGGAGGCTATGATCTCACCTCCTGTCCAGGGTTTTTCCCAGCTTAACCCTGGGCAACACCTCCCTTGGGATAAGGTGGCGATCTGTCTGGTCGGCTCATTGGGATCTCGGCAGTCTTGTGGGCTTCCTTGAAGAAGTCTGCACAAAACAAGGTTCTGCCTGTGTCTTCAAGCTCAGGTAGCAGAGGTGGGCTGAGCCTGTCCAGTTTGGGGAAGTCACAGAGGCACAAAGCACTCAATGTGGAGATAAAAAGCAAACCTTAACCAAAAGCTCTGGGGCACTGCCGCACCTGCTGGGAAGCTCTTGGTGTTTGCTTAGACTGCAACACATAACGGAAACCATCTACAGTGGCTCCGCCAAAAAGGAATCTGTCTTTCCCACTTTCCCTCAAAGCAGCTTATCAACTTCAGCAGCCTCTGTTATCACCATCCCAGGATCCATCTATATTTTTACTTTTCTATAATCTGCTTGTGACTTTCATCCTCTATCTCAAGGTGAAAAGGCAAAAATTAAACACACACACACACACAAAGAAACAAACGTGTTGGCAAGATTTTCGAAGCTCTTCTGTGACTTTCAGTTACTTTTTAGCAGCCAGAACAAGTAATTCTGGAAGCATTTTATCCAGAGGCAATGCTGCCCAAAATAAAACTGGGAATCTGTTACTCAGAAAGAAAGGGGAATCGACGTTTGGTCGGCACCAGGAGTGCCAATCATTTCAAGAGGCTAGCATTCATCTCTTTAGTCAAAGTAAGACTAGTTTACCAATTTGAATTAATTTGAATCTGACCATAACCCTAGTCTGCTCTGTACCGAGGGAATGTTCCTTTATTGTCTCATCCACATTGGAGATGGAGAAGTTTTTATATAAGATATAATCTCATTATAGTAGGAAAAACGTCTCAACATCAACTGGTATTTTATATTCAGTAACATAATATTAGTAAAAATCGGTTTCATATACCGGACAATTATGTTTTTACAATATAATAATTGATTAGAATGACTATTAAAGGAGGGCCCATTATTTTAAAAATCTAAAATTTTAATGCATTAAGAGACTTAATAATGGCCTGTGGTTTGAGAAGATTTCAATTTTCCGATGTTCCAATTTTTCTTTCTTCCAGTGATAGAATATTGGTAAAGTATGATTCACCATAGACTCAATGTCTGAACGTATTAAGATGTTCGTTCACATTTAAAGCAACTGTGACAGCTATCTGGCAATCATGAGGAATAATGATGTGGAAGACTTTCAGAAAAGGCTTGGGCATCAACTGGTGTCACTTGTCATCTAGAGATTTCATTCCTGCTAAAATGCCCATGAAAATTATAGGAATCAATTTATTTTGCTTGGAGTTATATATAGAGATAATTTCATACTTAGGAAAATGATATAAATATGTTGAACATCTGTCAGAGAAAATGTACTTGATTAAGGAAGCTATCAGAAAAAATCATTTGATTAAGAAAACTATCAGTTATACAATATGGCAACTATTATAAAGTACGTTTTATTTGTCATTTATAATCTCACTCTACTTGCACCCATTTTTTGGATGATGTATTAAACATTTTGGACTGTAATTATTTTGGTTGGGATCCATTAAATTTGAAGAGGCTCTGGCCGCTAAGCCTTCCCAGATGTTTTTTTAAGAAGTCGTTATTTGTATTTTCTCAATTTAAGCCAAACCAATAAGACTGGCATTTAGCTCATTAACAGTTCTGAGAATTTACTGAGCATAAAGTTTAAATGACTTCCCTTATTTAATTATTCAGATTATTATTCAATGAAAACTATTTTTACTTTGCCTAAAGCTCTTTCTTTGACCAACATGATACCATGAAAACACTGTTGTTGTTGAAATGATTGTTAGTTTCCGGGGAGGAATAAATAATAGTGGCATTCTTTTGGCACTGTTCATCTAACCACACATTGGCATGGATGCTTAAATGCCAGATCATATCTTGGGAGTTCTCTTGTGGAGAAGGATGCTGTCTAAAACCTCACCAGTTCCAGAAATATTTTCACCTAAGGGGCAAACCATGGCTAAAACCAAGGATCTGGTTCTCTGTCTTCCATTTGTTTAAAATTGTTCTGTTTTCAAAGGGAAGGGATTCATGCTGCAGGGACCACAACAGAGAAAGTTTTGCAGATTCCAGGTTATCTAAATTCTTAACCTCAACTTTTGGGATCCTCTAAACTTCTGTGAGGGGATTTTTAAGATACTATATCTGTAAACTCTGACAAGTACAACCCATTTTTGACACTTAAGGTCTTTTGAGTAAAATTTCTATATTTGTAATCAGATTCTGAAAGGACTCTGACCAATAACAATTAAGAATGACAGATACAGGCAAACCCCCTCCATCAGAAAGAGGCAGGGCCAGGATTTGAAAGCAGATCTTCTGAGTTTCTGTTCAGGGCATTCCCTATTAACCACACTACCTCTGATTTGAAGGTAATCTTCCTTTCTCTGGCGAAGCAATATCCGTTTCCTTTTTCCCTGAGATGTAGTGAATATCTGTGGTTTTTAGACAAGTTTGCAAGTGTGTGCTACATTTAATAAAGGAAAAAAATATCTTGGAGAGAGGAAGAACAAAGCCAATGAAAATCGTATGTCAGCACAGTGTGTGTTTGTGACACCTGTTGTGTAAAACCGGTGCTAGGCATACTTTCCATATTTTCTTGAGCGAAACTTTTGCTCTGTTCCCCAGGGATCTTTAGTCGTCAGGCTGACCAACACTGCCAATGACAGGTAATTTTCCAAGGGAACAAATGAGAGCCTTGCCCATTAATGTCCCCTAGTGGTTTGGAAATCATCAAGCAAGCAAAAGATGTTCTATGCACAGAAAACATCCCAAACTCCTATCCTCCATGTTTGCTGTGGATTGTCTCTCTCACTTTCCGACAGAAAGTGAGTCCAAAACCAATGTTTATATGACTGTCTAAACAGATCTTAGCACCTCGATCTTATAAACCACGCCGTGTGCATTTCCATCCAGCCCTCTCAACCTTTTATGCAGCTTGATTTGCAGTCAGCGTTCATTTCATTCAAGTAGAGAAAATAAATAAATGGATAGACACACACATTGAAGCCTACTCCCTGGCAGTATCAGTCACTTGTTATTTTACATTTTAATGCATAAACCATCCCTTAAAGCTAGTTTTCCCAAATAATTATCGACTCCACTTGAGTTATATATCCTGAAAAGAAATGCTTTTCCGGAGCCATTCCCACTTGGGCTTGCGTGAAAAGCACCAGAAAATCCTGTTCAGGAGGCTTATTGCCTTGATTCCTTTTCCTGTGATTCCAGTTACTCATGCACTGTTTTCCACTTCTTTGCCTTTTCAATCTGCAGCTGACAGGACTGTGCAGATGAGATATTTTCCTGTGCAGCACACACGTGCCTTTTTAGAGAGCACTGCATGTGGCTTTCTGGAGGGAAATTAAGTCCCTCATTTACTTTCACATTCTTGATATATGCAGGGAAAATGCATTGAACATAAATTGCTCTATAAAGCGTAACTACCTTTTTTAATTTTAAAATAGTTTTAGGGAAAATGATTCATGGTTCAGATCTACTGCTTTATATTACATAATAGCTAAAATTCAGTTCATCAATCTATATACAAACAGTGAAGAGATTTTTAACCCGAATTTGATAATACAGAAGAAAAAAACACAGGCTCTGTGTTAGTGAGCTCGGGCTGCCGTAACAAAATACCATAGATTGGATGGCTTAAAAGACAGATGTTTATTTCTCACAGTTCTGGAGGCTGGGAAGTCCTAAATCAAGGTGCTGGTAGATTTGTTTCCTAGTGAGAGCCCTTTTCTTGACTCAGAGAAGGAAACTTTCTTGATGTATCCCCACATGGCAGAGAGCAAGAGAGCCCTGCTCTGTCTTCCTCTTCTTATAAGGACACTAACTGCATGCTGGGGGCCCCACTCTTCTGACCTCATCTAAACCTAATTACTTCCCAAAGGCCCTACCTTCACATAGCAACATGTTGGGGGTTAAAACTTCAACATAGGAATGGGTTATGGTGTGATATACAAATATCAGGCTGTTATCAAATTTTCAAGTCAATTTATCACTTTCTTCAGGTAGTTTACATTAAATAATGATAACATTCATCATTAAATGCTTCTCTTTTCAAGGGGAGAATTAAAGTCCTCTTTCCCACCACGTGTGCTCCCTTATAATCTTATACTGAACAATTATTTCATACATGACATCTGTCCAGCTGTCCATCACAACCCTAGTAGGCATGTATGTCACTCTATAGGCGTACAGACTTCCATATGGCCTCCCTGTGTTCACACTGTCTTCTCAGGTGTGGGTAGAACCTGTGACTTGCTTCTCGTCAATAGAATAGGGTAAAGGGATGGGAGGGAAGTAAGATGCTATTGTGAGCAGACCTATTTTCTTTTCCTCTCTGGTTTTGAAGAAGTAAACTGCCGTGTATCTTACATCACGTGGAAATAACTTCCGCCAGCAGCCCGAGGGAACTTGGATGTGAATCCTACCACAGCTGAGCCTCTCATCCTCCCAGCCACGGCTGCACCTTAGTGAGATGCAAGCCCAGCTGAGCCAGCTTAGATTCCTGACCCATGCAAACCGCTAAGTAGGAAATGTATGTTGTTTTAAGCTATTGAGTTTGTGGTGATGGTTATGCAGCAATAAGAAACTAATTCATATCGGTTTCATCGTACCCATTGTCAGCTGAAGAAACCGTCACCAGGCAGCTAGATGGCAGACCTAAGAAAAAGATGAGTAAATTGATTTCAAAAAAAGATTAAAAAAATCTCCATCCAACCGCAGACTAAAACACAGTGGGTCTCGGTTACTCTTTTCCTTCAACCCTGCTTGCCTCCAGGTGGCAGAAAACTGCTCTTTCTGGGCAGCATATTCTTTAATTCGCTGGGTGGGGCAGAGATTGTCTTATATTTTCAGCAGCATAGATATGTGCTTTCTGAGAGGAAGCCCTGTCTCTGCGGAAAAGGGTAAAAGAAGCAAACTCAAGAATCCCAAAGGGCTCCCCAGAGCAGCAGTCAGCTGTAATCCAGGTACTGGTCCCTCTCCCTCAGCCTGGCCTCACCTCCTCCACCTTCATCTCCACCCACACCCACACTCCTGCCCGCCCTCCAAAGAGAGCTTAGCTGCTCAGGAACAAATCCTTAGTAATAGTAACCGCGTATTAATATTTAATAGTATAAATATATTTAGAAAACACAATAACCCACATACATATTTATAAACTTAAGACAAGTGTTTTGTTCTGGACCTCCTATGAAGGAGGGCGGGCCACTGGGTGACTTTATGTCATAAATGGAATGGCACTGGTGCTGCAGTTTCCAGATAAGACGCCTCCTTGCTATTCGACACTTCTTAGAGAAAAAGAGTCAACCTGCAGAGAGTGTAATCCGTCATCTGGTTTTCAACAAAAAAATTAGAATGCTTCAAACGGGTCCCTCATACTGATCAATATAGCAAGTTTTAATATATGAGGTTCTTGCCAAAGCAAAAATAAAGTGTTTTGTCCCCCCTTTCCTTAAATACCATTTCCTTTCTTGTGCTGAACTGCTACCTAATTTCTTGGTTAAATTTCTGTATTATTCCTCCTGGGCAAGGCATTAGAATCCGGGGGGGTGGGGGTGAAGGGAATTCTTCAGTTCCTGATTGCCTTCAGGTCAGCCGGGAGCTCTAGAAGGAAGGGCATTGTAAAAGCAACAACTTCAGTAATTCAAGATATTTGACAACCTATTGCATAATTATGTCTTCAAATATTTACAAAGACCAGAATCATTGCTATAAAACATACGCAGGGCTGATTTATGACTGCTTTCACATCACTGCTGAGGACAAAAGCAAGGCCCTTCGTTGTAGACGGCTGGTGTTCATTATCAATCACAAAACTATCAAGCAAGCTGAGGATAACGGTAGAAAGGAAGGAGAGAAAGCAAAGGGAAGAGAAAAGCTTGTTCTGCTCGCCTCTTCCCTGCCAGGTCCATATATTCTTTCAACATCTATCTCACTAAATCCAAGGTGACAGGTGCAGTAGGAAATTAACTTGCGTCTCTTTGGGTCACGCTGGGGAAGGCTCTGGTTCTTTCTAACAAAAACTTGGCAACTTGCTGTTATTCCTGCTCTCCTACTCATCTTCCCAGGAATCTGTGCTGCATAATAACTGTGTGCAAAAATCAGAACATATGGCAAGCAAACTAATTACTATATCAATATTTCACTCTGTTGTCAGTGATGGAATCTTCGTGGCAATTCTACAAGTGTAGCTAAGGAGCGATGCCAGCATGTTAAATACTGTCACTAGCGGTACGCCTCCTATACCTAGCTTAGTCTTAAGTCATGTCTTACGGAGTTGGTCACTTGCTGTGTTTATGAAGCAGGGTAACCTCTAGAGGGGGGGCTCACTGACCTCTTAAACAGTCATTCTCCATTATGATCTCGCCTAATTACGAGCCATATGCTCTCAGGATTTGCACACCGTGGATATACCACTTAAAAGAAAACCTGCTCAGCATCTGAATTCTAAATGAAAAATATTACTCGGCAATGTAAGAGTTCATTCATCACTCCAACAAAGCTGTTAGGCGGACAGACAGTTGGGGTGCGGGTACAGATGAATACTGAGTGGTGATGATGATGCGGTGAAGGTAGCTGTGAGCATTTATCGCGGGCTTATTATGTACTAGACAGTGTTCTAAACATTGTTGGCAAAGATGACCTCATTAAACACTCATTAAAGAACCTACCAGACAAGCGTTTTTACAAGCATCTATTTAACAGGTGTGGAGACTCAGGGAAGGGGATTTAAATGTCTGCAAGTCTGTTCACCACCGAATGAAAACTGGGGGATTTAAATACGTTGACCAGATCCAGTGACACTAAACAGTATTGTACTGCCTTCACCCGACTTGTGTGACCGTATTTATCTGCAATGTGCCACATCTTACCCCGGGGAGAGAACTTTTCATAGGTCCTAGCTGGCATCATTTGGAGGGAATAATGAAAATACACTTAAATTCTGTTGGTGGACATTATCCCAGCTGATGTATGGACGCATGTGTACATGAGTCCTTGTGGCATAATCACAGTAAATGATTGGAGACAATGTAAAATTCTCTCCGTGGTTTGGCAGGTAGATAATTATGATAAATCAGTCTAATGAAGTACAACACAGCCATTCAGAAGGATAAGATAAACTTATCGATTCAGATATGGTGAGATTGCTACGAATCGCTATTATTTGAAGTCGAGATGTAAAACAATGTTTACGTACTTACAAGATAGAGAGGGAGATGAAAAACAATACTGGATGGATAAGATCTTAGTATAGGAATTCAGGGTTTTAGAGTCTAGGGTGGAAGGGAGACTGATCTTCATATTTAATTTGAATTTTTGAATTTCTTGCCTAAGCAAAATGTAGCATCATGAAAATAAAGTAATGAGGTAAAAGGTAGATTTGAAAACAAAGGTAACAGAGCAGGTGCCAGATTGACTTTCAGTGAATTATTTGGCCAAGTGTGGGCTCTGCCTCCTTACCTTGAAGCTCGTGGTGTTCCGTTAGAACAGAGGCTGGCAGGACATATTTGAGGAAGTTGTTACAGGATGGCCGGCTGAAAAGCTAGCTTGGTAGAATTCTGCCTATCAGCCAGTTCCTCATGGAACACTGCATCCTTCACAGATTTTCTGCTGCAGCTCTTAGAACTGACTCTCAATTCTATTTCACTCCAAGGACTGACGTACTTCATAGGCATGTCAAGGGCAGAAAATGAAGGAAGTTGTCTGATACATGACACCACCGCTGGATAGTGGCAGAGGTGGAATAAAACCGTGGGTTTCCTGATGTCAAATCGGTTCTTTTTGACCCCTTATATAGGAGAAGGGAGGTTTCACTTCCCTGAATAGGATGAGCAGAGAACAGGGAGGGAGATGGGAGCACAGGGCACATTGTACACAAGCAAATAAAGCTCTGGGCCGGATGTGATGCCTGTGGTGCATGTTCCCCGTGGAATTTTCTGGACATAAAACCGCTTTCACAGAAAACACAACCCTAGCTAAAGGTGCCCTGGGCCTTTTTTGGTACTTGATGCTCTTTGAAGGTGCATGAATAAAATGTGTTAGGTTTCCCAGTGCACAGAGGCCATCTACCACAGTGACAGGCTCCAGCGTTGATTGTTGGAAGCCAGCTGGGGCACCCTTTTTCAAGCTTTTGCTCAGCTGCCCCAGAAAGATGGCCACATGCTTCGACTTCTATAATGAGCTTTCTAACCCGGATTGACAGGTTTCCTTTTGGGAACTGTGTGAGATACATAACTGGGACTTCGTGCTTTCGAAAGGCAAGATGTGACTAAAATTGCCGCATACGGACAGTCACCTCTGCCTCATCTTCCTCTAACACTGAAAGCGGATCACATATCACATACACATGCATGCATGCACCCATATATGTATTCATATATTTGTAACTATGTATTTACAGTTAAAGAAACATTGAGTCTTGAGTCGTAAGACTCAATGTCATAAGACTCAATTTATGACTCATAAATTGAGTCATAAGACTCAATTTCCTTTCTAGTTTCTAACATCTTCTTTCGTCACAAAAACGTTACTGAACATTCTAACAGTTTCAGTAAACCTAGAAAAAAGTTACCTGTATTTGAGGATTTGGGGGAAGTTACATATGTTCTTAGCACTGCTGGTAGCTCTTCAGTGAATGTTATATACTTTTGTTTCTCTCTTCCCTTCCTTCCTGATGCCTTAAGGATACACTACGTACCATAATTAACTTTGTACTTGGGTACCATTGAATGGTGTGGGAAACCTGACCATGTTACTATAATATGCTGTTGAGGATGATCCTTTTATAAATACTGTAAGGAATCTAGAAAAGAGAAAATACCAAAAAAGTGTGAATCGAAATGTGACTTTAGGCCCGTACTATGAACAGAAAGAAAAAATCAAATTAAGGGAAAGAGAAAGGAAGCTTCTCTATTGCTTTTGTGTCTCCCTGTACTGTACTCTTTTATATGCCACCTGCTTCCAGGGTCCAAAGTCAGACTAATAAAATTCATGCTTTTAAACTACATTATAGGTTAAATGGACTGGCCTGGAAATATCTCTACCATTTGTAAAAAATATGTCTGGATGAAAACGTGATCTAAATACTAAACAACTGAAGGATCTTTTGAACTAGAAACTACTGACCATTTAGGACTGCCTGCACTTATTTTTTTTAACTTTCCAGGTTTGTTATTTCTTGGTGCTTTGACATATTATAATATGGATAATACAGTATATAAAATCACCAGCTAAAGTCCATAATATTTCCTTTCTAGATATCTCCAATTCTGTTTCTCCTTTTCTGTCTAATATAGAATCATGAAGTTATTTCTGTAAGAGTCTTAGAATAAAATATTATGCCGTTTAATTTAACTTGGAAAAAAATCTTATAAAATGAATTGGGTTTTTAAAAATATATTTTATATAATTTATCATTGATATTTAATGCATCTTATTTAATAAGGTGTTATTTTGACCAGAGGGACTTTCCTAGTATATTATTGCCCCTTTTGTATTTGATACAACTGCCAATTTTCAAATAGATGTGTACACACACACACACGATTAGGGAGACTAAAATTTTTATTAAAATTATTGGGTCTGACATGAGAAGCATTCTGTTTTAATAAAACAGTGTTCGGACTAGCAGCTACTTCAGGCTAAATCGATATTAAATCTTTCAAAAGAATCAGTTCAGTAACAATTTAAGTTTGCAATCAACCTCTTTCTGTGCTGATAGAAACCGAAGCAACCAGCTATATCTTATCAAAGGTAACTTTCTAAATTACCCAGGTTATGAGCTTTGCTTGAATGCATTTTTCCCTGTAAGTAGCTAAATCATCTCCTATTTGGATTAATTATCACTGATAATGAATTCTTAGCTTCTTCTTCCCTGAAGAATTTAAAGAGGTTATAAGAACAGCAGAAATATCTATACATAGATCATGTCCTGTTTAAAAAGATACTGTTTTCCTCCTAAGCTATGCTGGGTAGAGGCACTGGCTCTATTAAACAAACAGTATTGTGGATGTAAGTGTTTTATTCTTTACCACATTTGTCAATATAGCAGTGAAATATAGAGAATTTATAAAGTGGCAAGAATTGGATCTCAAAGGTCCCTAATATCTAACCTCTGCCTTAGGATATAAAGGTATAGCAATGACACTTTTTCTAGGTTTTCACACAAATATTCTCCTTTTCAAGCTTAGCTAATACGTAGAAGTTACAAGCTTTTGCCACTTGTGAAAATGATACGTATTTGGTTTCTTCAACCCCACTTTTCCCATTAAACTTCCAAATTTAAAACTGGAAAATTTAGTATATCTCAAATATTGCATTTGAAAGGCATCTTCAAGGGACTATGAACTGGGTCCCCTAAAGCAAATGGAGTTTTAAAATTTCCCTAGAGAATCAAGAGATAAAGTTGCCTGAGTTATACAAAAACTCTATGAATTCTTTTCAACAAATAATCTCCTTGCATTTTGCAAAGCGATGTGTTTTCATTTCTGTTGGTTCTTCCATGGAAACCTCTCAGAAACTGTTTCCCTTTCTCTTACCAGTGCCTTCCTTATTTCACACCTGGAGGATGGTTATCTTTCTCCTAGCCTCCTCCCACTTTTTAGTCTCTTCTCTCGCCAAGTTATTAACGAATTAATTTTCTCTAAAATTCTGATTTATTTTGTTTTCTATTTTAGAGGAAACCTTTAAGCCTCATTTTCTAGAGAGAACCCCTGAGCCACTGGAATTTGTCATTATAATATTTACAAAACTTATTTCTCATCTGATCTCCTTCCTTCTGTGTACAGCTGTCCGGCTCTTCAGTTCATTTCAACTTTTTTTAGTAAATATGTGTGAGGCCATACTTGGAGACAGGTATTGAGAATTCAGAAATAAGTAGGGCAAGTTCCTTGTCCTTGAGAAACATGAAGTCTGGACCAGGAATCACGTTTGAAATAGAAATTCAGACGCTCGTGGAAGCACAGAAGAGGGGCATGACGCTTCTGAAATAGACCCATGCCGTCACATCTTTGATGACCCGATCAGGTTCTCTGATTGGAAGATCTGGACATGGGGGAAGGGAAGTTGGAGGCAGCTAACTAGTTGGAGGGTATCCTGGGTGACTGATCTGGGGCGCATGTTTTGCTTTCTCTGGTTGGTCGTCAGTTGGAAGCAGGGGAGGCAGGGAGGGGGAAGAAAGGGGGTCAAAATAGGGAAGCTGGCCGTCATTAATCAAACCCTGACCAAGTCCTGATCTTTCCAGGACAGGTGCTGCCAAAGCTGTGGTTTGGTTTGCCAGGCTAGTTGCTGCTGAAGTTGTGGTCACGGGTCTGTTTGTCATGTCGACCTGCCCGTCGTCCATTTGTATATTCGCTGTCTGAGACTTGAGCTCAAGGACCTTGTCAATTTCCTACCTATTGTGCATTCCTCTCATCACATAGTAAATATTTAAAAACAACCCAAAATACTGAATGAACTAATTATGCACAGTTCTTTAATTGTCTGACTATGTGAGTATTGGGTCCTTATCAAACATATCATCCTAATTAATGTTTCCAGGAGAGTCACAAATTAATGTCTGCATTGAAGAACAATAATACTTTGTCCGGTTAAATACGGAAATGTTTTCAATTTTATGGGGTGTATGCGTGAAATTGTAATAATTTAAAGGACATTTGTTTGAACCTGATCCCTGAAGAATGATGCTGATGTGGAGGGGGTTATATGATGGGTGTGTAATGGCTCCCCAGCTGGAGCATCTTAATAACAGGTCTTCAGTATGGTTACCTTATTAATATCTCTCAGGTGCAGGCTTATGTTATTCACATATAATTATAGGAATAATTAAAAAACTGAAGTGTAAATGTGTGTTCAGCATAGAAGTATTGCTCTTTTCAATATTTACGGGACCTTCACGTACCGGCTGTGTCTGTCTTCCTGCAAGAAATCAAATTAAGTCAAAATCAAATCAGACGTTGCTTTGAGAACATGTCGCTAGATCCCATATGCCCCAAATACCTGTTTCATGGCTTTCAGGTAGTCTGATGAACTAAAAGGACAGTAGTTTCCTTCAGACAGAACATACTTCCTCCTGGGCTGTGCTTTTAAGTTCGACATTTGCTTAAATGATTTGTTTTCTTTTACACGTTACTCACATTACAAATTATTTTTGTCAAAATATTTCTTAGGGTGTTTAAAAAATGTTTCTTAGCTTAAATTTGTTGAGATTGATCCCAATCATTCAGGTTGAAATGAGCACTTTTCTGCAAGTTCTATACATCCGCTCTGAGTTTCTCCACTTCGCTACTTCATTTCCATGTTTCAGTCTACCATGCTAATTCCTCTTCCAGAGTGTTACAGATAAACTTCTTGAAAATGTCTAAATTACCTCTTTCTACTGCCAGCAGCTTTTGCTCTGCCAGTTGCATGCCAGTTATATTCTGTTGCTGCTAAGGTCACAAAAGAATTCTTCATGGCTCTCTCTCTCCATGAGTCAGGTTTGGTCCAGATTTTGCTGGACCTTGCTGATCATCCTGTTACTCCGAAGACCTTTACCCCTCTGTGCCGCATGATGGTGGGAAGTTTCACATAAGAAAAAGAGGTTTATTCTTTAAATTACAGCAACTAAAACGAGTAAAGACTTTGTATATGGAATATGGGCTATCCAGTCTCAAAAGCTTATTAATATTTCTAGACTTAAGAGGCTGAAGAAAAATAGAAGCAGATAAAAAGAACAGAATGGAAGAAAGGAAGGAAGGAAGAGGGAGAGGTTGATGGAAGTCACATGAGAATACTTTTCCTAGATTCTTCTTGGAAGAGGACTAACTAGGACGGATGGCTGCAGAACTGATTAAAAATGCTTCCCATAGACAGGTTGGGGAAGAAATGGCAGGGGATACCATAAGTGGCTTGTTTTTAAGGGAGAGTGATGGGAAATGTTGTGGAGGGCTACAGAAATGCAGGGAGTGGCTGAATCCTAAGAGTTGAATCTTGAAATAAGCACTTGAATATTATCCTTTTTCAATAATTTCTAGGCAGATAAGTGGGAAGTAATATCTCATTATTATTTTCATTTACATTTTCCTGACTACTTGGGAGTTTAATATTGCCAAGGGGGAATGTCAGCGACATGGGCCTCTGATACATTAGCTTGGAAATGTAAGTTGTTACACTTTGCAAATAGCTCTTCAGTAATACACATTACAATTAAAAGTGTATTTACTTCAACCCAACAATTCTACTCCTGGGAATCTTTTCCACATAAATATCAGCACATGTACTTAAAGAACCCTGTATTTATAGTAGCAAATAGAATGAAATTAATACCCATCATAGCGGAATAGCTGAATACATGATACATCTAGTGATGTTCAAAATATAAAAACAAAGGAATGTAGATTTATGTAAATATATCAAAATTAAATGTATGCATTTTTATTAAATTAAAAGAACTTTACGACAAAGCTGCTTATCAAGTAATGTTAGTGCAAATCATTCATCAAGTCATTCTACTAATCTCTAAATCACTCGTAGATTTTAAAAATAAATTGTTTACATATTTATTTGAGATAAATGTCCCTAATTAAATGCTTCCCTGCATTGGGATACAATTCGATACATGAAACTGTACTCACTCTTTTAATGATTCAATAGTAAATCAGTCGTCACTGGTCCCATCAAATTTTTCTCAAAATCAGCGGTGCTTCTCTCATCTTACGTTAACCTAGCAATTGTATTGAAACAGTTTGACCCTTTGATGTAACTTTTACGTTGAATACGTACGTTATCAACCTTATTCACAAACAGTAATGGAAATCTGCATTTAACTGGATAAATCATTAAGCACATACATGGTGAAATGTGTGACAGAGCAAACTCTCTTGCCAAGCTGCACCTCTGCCCCTAGCTTTGAGTAACCTTTGTGCGCTTTTGTTTCTTCATGTGCAAGATAAAGACCACGATAGCCTGCTTTCCTAGTTCTCAGATAAGGTAGTTTAACTGCAGCCTGGCTGAGAACGGTGTCCACATTAACTTAATACGAATGCTTGTGTCTGGTGGGCTATCTCTAGCTGTTAGCCACCTAGACGTCTTCAATGGAGAATGGAATTTAATAGGGAGAAGAATTCTCTGGCTTCCATGGCAACCTCCAAATACAGGAGGGGCCACCCTGCCAGAAGGACCTGTAGCACCCACTCACTTGCTTCACTTTTCCCTGCCAGCTTTCTTAGAGTCCAGAGGCACCCAATCATGTGTGACTGCAGGGAGCACTGAGCCATGGCGGTACCAGGTTATGGGGCCACTTGGGCATTGCTCACTGTGGTACCAGCACCTCCGCCAGTCTCACTGTCTCCAGACCTGAGGCCTTGACCCATTCTGCTCAGAGGGAACCTGGGGACTCAAGTGGGTGCATGAGGCATGTGGTTGGTGGACCTCCAGGTGCTGAATCTTGAAGGGAAGCCAAGTGTTCACTAGAGGTGTGGGAGAACTGAGGGCCTATCAGACCCAAGTTAAATATGGTAACTGACTGTTAAGCTGCCTTGAAGATCTCTGCTGGATAAATCCGTAGCATAGTCACAAATAATTTGGAAATTACATTTGATATCTGTCTCTCCTCCCTATCAGTCTATCCATGTGTACACTTGTAGACGTGCATTAACAATATATGTGAAAGGGGACCATTAATTCAGGAGAGATTTCAAGTGATTTTCATTTTCTTTTAAAAACTTTCAGAAAATTTATTTCTTTTAAATAAGCATGGATGGTTTGTGTGGGGTAAAATATCAAAGAATGGAACAGTTACTGTTGAAGTACAGAAATCAAAAGCCCAGTCCCCATTTTTCCTGGAGAGAATGAAAGTGTCCCTTCTTGGATGGACCACGTGGCTTCATACAGTGCCTCAGAGGCCGTATTGAGCTTTGATGAAGCAGTTGCATGTCCAGGCACTGTTACCAGGGTCTCATGCACAGGTTTGGTCATTTAATTCTTAAAACATCTCTAATGCTTCGAAATTCCCCCTATTTCTCAAATTCTCCTATGTTATCCCCAAGAACCCATGTCTGTTATATTTTTCATAGTTAAATTGATGATCTATCTGGAAATAATTTTTATAGAGAGCATGATATAGTATTCTTTTTTTTCCATTTCTCCTTTTTCTCCTCCTTTTGAGTATGGACATGCAGTTGATCAAGCACCATTTAGTGAAAAGGGCCTCCTTTCCACATTGCTTTGTACCATAAAACATGACTATGCCCGTGTGTGCCTTGTTCTAAGGTCTTTTGCTCCGTTTGACTCTATGTTTATCCTGGTTCCAATTCCTCACGGTGTTAATTATTGTAGATGAGAGCACTCTGGCATCTGGTGAAGCAAAATCTTTTGTTTTTGTGACCCCCTTAGTTATCCTTGGCTAGTCTTGGGGGAGATTCCAGTATGCCTCCAATTAGCCATTTTAAAACTCTGTAAAGCTTATCAAAATAGCATATCCACAATTGTACTGGCTTGAAGGCGAAAATTCCTCTGTATTCCCTGTATTATAAACCTGGCTGAAAATCTCTGTTGGTAATTAGATGGATTTTATAGCTGTCCAAGTCAGCATTTTTCTCCCTTAGCAGTTATACTCTCTTCTTTGTGTCAAATTGACATTTGAGTGCAATTGTGGTTCCACAAATATTTTGACAGAGCCAGTACTTTTCTTTGATGTTACAAAAGGTCTTAAGACTTTACTGAAACATATATAGTCTTTTTCATTTGTGATATTTCCACAAATATTGTCTTTTCTAGTCCATCAGGCAGATTTGGAGGAGGATGGGGTTTGTAAGTGGTGTTCTATTCAAGGGAGCAGGAAGTATTTCAGAGTTGTCCTTCAGAAGAGGCGGGTTATTCTGGTTAAAACGTTGTAAGATACAGAAATAAGAATATATGACTAGGTCCAGAATGTTATTTATCTCAAACTACATTTAACGGACCAAACTAGTCCCGTGCTCATTGAAGCATTCAGCTGTGCATCTCTTGGTAACTAATTAGCACAACTTCTTCCTTGTCTTCTCCCCTTATGCTGTTCCTTAGGCAACCCCGTATTTCCCTTCAAAATTTAATTCAATAGTAAAATAAATAAAACGTTTTAATTCTCCAAAGAATTACGTGATACAATATAGTTAAAATAAGAAAAATTAATAAAGAGTACACATCATAATATGATTCATAACTTAATGCTTTTTTAGTATTGTGATTTAATTGAGACACATTTTTACTGAAATAGAATTGCAGAACTTGTACCTTTAACGTGTTACTAATAGTATCAAATCATCTACTGACAGTATAAATATGAAAGAAATGATATGGTTGTTTCATTCCCCAATCAGTTATCTAAAATGGAAACCTGTGTCCCCTCCCTGCTCCTGCTTCCAGGGCCCTGAATCCTCCCTCACCTGTTCTCTATTTCATTTCCATTGAGTAGTCCCATTTTAACATTCTGTAAGATTTACTTTTTTACAATACTTGTTCTTTGTTGTCCACCCAGGTCACCCCACCTCCCTATCTGAGTTCTGAGAAAGCAGCCATCCAGAGCTGTTTCCTTCCTTCACATATTGCCAGTGCCTAGGAGGGAGAGTCTTCCTTGTTGCACTTCTATACACCATGCTCAGGGCTGGCCTTACTTAGAAGGTGATATCTGGTAAATTGCTTGATAGAAGCAAGAAGGCTAGTCATGCAGATATTAAATATAGGGAATAGGAATCAAAAACTGCAGACTTTAGGTGGGGGGCTTGTATGTTGGAACGATGGCAAGGATTTCAGTTACGCTGGGATATAGTTAGTGAGGGGCTGGGCACAGAGGGAAGGCGGCACGTAGCAGAGGGGATGTGTTTTGAACAGAGGAACGACATGAGCTGACCTACGCTTTCAAGCAGGCACTCAGTAAATATCGAGTTGAATTGAACTGAATTGATTTTGAGGGAAAAACGCTACAGCTCTTGCAAGTTCTGCAAGTTATCAGACACTGATATATGACAAAAATCAAGAAAGAGGTTACTGGGAAATATGTCTGGAACAATGGGAATAAACTGAATTTATATGAAATAGAGACCGCAGGTTAGAATGTTGACTTTTCCTTAATGATCTAAAAGTGATTTCTCAAGAGAACTTCAGTGGAAAAGTGTACACACACTTGTGCACACAGCTTTACACGGAAGGTTACAGTAGTTGATATTTTAAAAGGAAATTTGCAGTGGGAGTTCAACTACCTAAGAATAGACCCATGTTTACAGTAATGCTTAAAGGATTATTCTTTTTCTTTTGGGATATCTTAAAGTAGATACTAATAGATGCGAGCTGTTGATGACAATACAGAAAAGGCTTGAGAATTCCAAGAATAGTTACAAGAAGTCAAAATCTGTGCCTCCTTTTTGTGCTAAAATTCTTATCACATGGTGACGTATCAGAATTATACTTGTAAATGTAACATTCAACAGATTTTATTTACAGGATGTTTTCTACTGACAGAAACAAAATATAATATGTTCACTAATTTGGATAGGAAGTTGGGATTTTCCTGTGATGAAAAATCGTCATTTGTTCTGTGATACCTACTTTTAATGCATTTTTAGGAAACAGATTCTAGACTCCAGCCAGCCTCCCTGCTGTCTGCGCTGGTAGCTGCCAGCTATTCCCAGAAAAGTGCTGGAATTTTCGGTGACACTAGCACGTATATCAACAAGAGGTAGACCAAAACAGAAGCATGCTTCTATAAGGAACACTGGGGTGGTAAATCAATGTTTTCCTAAAGGGAAAGAAAAAAAGAAAACATGACAGTGGAGGAAGAGTGTTTTCTTTTCAAGCTTCTCAGAGAGCATTTAGCCAGAAGCTGAAATAGATGTGTCAATACAAAAGCTTAAGCATTTTAAATGTAATCTATGAAGGACCAGTGGAAGAAAGTAACAAAAAACACGCAAGAGGAAGCTGAATTATCAGACACAAATGGATATATTATCTTGTATGTTATTTTGAGGTTACCAAGACATTCTTAAGGAAAATTGACAAACACTGATTTTAATGATAGTGAAGGAATTTGGAGATAGTTTGAGAATTTTGTGATTCACTCAGAAATTTATATTAATAGGACATGTTAGAACTTTACTTCTATTAATAGTATATATAGGAACCTGGAGCAGCTCTCTTACTGAGGACAAATAGAGATGTCTGATATATATTTTTTGATAAAAATCTGATATAACATGTATATAATTCATCAAGAACATTCTCATATTAAAGGAAATTCTAGACGCCCTCTCTCAGAGACCCATTTCACATAATATATGGCTATAACAGCATGTGTATTATTATCATAGAGGTAAATATATATAAAGAGTTCTAAAGTCTTTTTACTGGACAGGGACAGATAAAAGTAAAACTTTATATTAGTCTTTGACTATTAATGAAGTATGTTGTAATCTTGGGTAACCATTAAAACAATCTTAAATGTTTAGCTATGCCAGGGAAATAGAACAATAAAAAACACACAGTCAGATCATAAAGGAAGCCATGACAGGAGGTTAAAAAAAAGATAATAACATATCTGGAATAATTGCAAAGAGTAACATGGAATTTTTAAAAATCTGAGTAATTATATTACATGTCATTGGAATAGCTCTAGAAATAAAAGCAAGATTGTCAGGATTGAGTATAAAAAAACTACATGCTGCTTATAACAGACACATAACGTATAAATTTTTGGACAGTTTGCCCATGGCTGGAAAAAATTAACACTCATATAAGGACCAGAATATACCTGATATCACTCTATGAGTACCAAATAATATTTAATGGCAGTTAGGATTACTAATGATAAGAGAGAGAGTTCATTATGATAAAAATTTCAATTCACAAGGAAGCAATAGCATTATTTATCTATATGAAATTAATAACATTTCTATTCAGTATAATAAAATAAAAAAGAGTCAAATCCTAAATCATCTACATACATGTAAGCATACTTCTCTCAAAACTGACTGAACATGAAAAGAATTACAGAGCAAGGAAACCACTCAAATGACATTTTTGACATACGTAAAACACCACAAAGAACAGCACAATATACAGACCCTTTTTGAGAACCTAAGGGTTATAAAGAAAACCTATTAATATGCTGGTCTCATGAAGCGAGTTTCAACAAAATTCAAACGATTGAATTATACAGAAAATATCCTCTGACCATAGTAGAGGTAAGTTAGAAATTAATAATAAAAATACAATCTTAAATGTTTAGAAATTTTAAAAACACACTTTAAGTATTAAGCCAAAGAAGAAAATGTAATGGTAATTAGAATATTTGTTAATTTAAAAATAATAAAATATCATATTTGTAGGATGATGCTAAAGCAGTCCCTAGAGGAAAATATTTAGCTTTAAAATCATATAAAAGGAGGGCTTCCCTGGTGGCGCAGTGGTTGAGAGTCCGCCTGCCGATGCAGGGGACACGGGTTCGTGCCCCGGTCCGGGAAGATCCCACATGCCGCGGAGCGGCTGGGCCCGTGAGCCATGGCCGCTGAGCCTGCGCGTCCGGAGCCTGTGCTCCGCAACGGGAGAGGCCACAACAGTGAGAGGCCTGCGTACGGGAAAAAAAAAAAAAATCGTATAAAAGGAGAAATGCTAAACGTTAATGATCTTAGATTCCATCTCAAGAAAATAGAGGAAGAACATAATTACACTCAAACTAAATAGAAGACAGGGAATTGTAAAGACAACAAATTAATAAACAATAGTAGTAATGGTATTTCAATTCCTCATTGGCTATGAGTACTAGATAGTGATTCTGGATTCTCTGGCTGCTACAACAGCTGGTTATGAGATAAAACAAAATATTTAATAATAAATAAGATTTTAACATAATAAAAATATGATGAGACCTCAAAGAAAGAAAGGAGATAGCACTGTATACATTGTAGGATGCCACTGAACAGAGTTGGGGTAATTAGAACATCGAAAATAGAAATACCTGCAACTTGTTTAAACATGGCCAATATATGATGCATGAGGTCATACTTTTGCATTAGTACAAATTGTTCAGCTTTAGAAGATTCTATGAAAAGAAGTCACTATCTGAAAATCACAAAGGAAACTACTTTGTCGTTTCTGCATGACCTTTACCCCAGACCTACCAAATAGTCAATGAAAAATGTCAGAATTATAACTTCACTATTTTATAATGCCCAACTAAATAATATTTCAAGGAAATGATCACAAATGTCTGTTAAAATCAATGGGTAATAAAAGAAAAAATGATAGTGAATTTTATAATGGATGTGTTAGTCTCCAAATGCCTGAAAATACTGATTAATCTTCATATCAAAAAATAGGGACAGGGCTTCCCTGGTGGCACAGTGGTTGGGAGTCCGCCTGCCGATTCAGGGGACACGGGTTCGTGCCCCAGTCCGGGAAGATCCCACATGCCGCGGAGCGGCTGGGCCCGTGAGCCATGGCCGCTGAGCCTGCGCGTCCGGAGCCTGTGCTCCGCAACGGGAGACGCCACAACAGAGAGAGGCCCGCGTACCGCCAAAAAAAAAAAAATAGGGACAACCAAACATTCTATGTTTACAATGTATTATATCAGGGCTTATAAAACAGCAACCACTAATTATTCTTGCTAAATTAAGAAACTGAATCTGATCAAGACTCTAGATATAAATCGTACTTTACAATAAATATGTGGGTCAGAAAAATATGTAAAGTACCACTGAGGAAGCAATCAGCAAAATCCAAAATGTGGAAAGTTGATCTAGTGTCTTCATGAACTAAATTAAGCAAAATAAAAATGCGAGGGTGGGTATAGACTAAGGGATGTGCTTGGATTACAATTCAAATGAATCAATCATCATAGATAAGTAAGTATATATTTATTGGAGGAAACATATTGGGGAAAACTGAGGGAAACCAAATAGCAGATTTGTATAATATTAGATCACTACTATTAATTTGTTCAGGTGTAAAACTGGAATTGGGTGGTACTTCAAACTAGTCACTGGAAGGGGTGGGGGGAGTATAGATAAAATAATATTGGCTACGTGTTGGTAATTGGTGAACCTGATAGATATATGGGGATACACTGAACTATTATTTTTACTTTTGTAAATATTTAAAATTTTTTAAAGTTTCAAAATCAATCAACGTAATTCACTAGATTAACAAAAAAAGGAAAACCACATGATCTTGATAGTTGCAAGAAATTTTATGGTATTAAAATTCTAACAATGAAAAAAGTGGAAATCATGAATCTTCAAAATATTATGTACAAAATGCTGCCGAAAATGACTTGCCAAATATTGAACTATTGACAAGATGCTCACTATTTGTATTTAAATTTACTGGTGTTTCTGGAGAGTGAAGTAAGTCAAAAGAAAGAATACAAAATGAACAACAACAGAAAGACAAAAAATAAAATGTTAATTATTTGAAGGCATTTTATTTGATTATATGGAAAATTCAAAATATTCTATGAAGTCTTAGTTAATAAGTGAGCTGATCAAGGTTCTCAGATGCGAAATTATTATATAGAAATTGTTTACATCTTTATACTAGAATTAGCTAATGAGAAAATACAATTTTACCATTTACAACGCCATAAAAAACCAAATTTCTAGGAACAAACACCTTAAAAAATGTACAAGATTTCTTCTCAGAAAATGACTCAGTTTTGTAGGGAGAAAAAGACAGCTAAGTGGAGGAATGTATTATGCTCATGGATTGGAAGGCTCCACGTTTAATTTAAAGAACCAATTGTCACACAAAAAATACAGATTTAGTGTTATACCAAACACCAAAGATAAATCCCAGGAAGTCATTTTCCCCCAAGCAGAACGCAATGTTTCCATGGCAGTGAAAGGAACCAACATTAGGTCACACAGTTAAAGAAGTAGAACAAGTGGAAGACATTTTTTTCTAGATATCAAAAGTGCTGATGAACCTGCAGCAATTAGCAGAGTATGATATTGATGCAAGGATAGAGGAGCAGTAATTAGGCACAGGAGAAACTCTGCAAGGACGGACACACACACACACACACACACGCACACACACGTACTTAATCTTGACAAATGCGGCTCCATGGACGAGTGAGGAAAGAGCACTCTTTTCATTAATTGGTACTGATTAATTGTAAAAATATAATTTCTGATGCTTTCTTCATACCATACCTAACCTTAATTCCAAACTGACTATAGATTTAAATTGTAAAAGACCTCTAAAAAATAACAAGGGAGAATAACTTTTTGTCCTTGGAGTAACATTTTTTTTAATTGTCCATTACTAGTACAAGGGAAATAAATGATCATTTGGGGCACATTAAAATGAAGAACTTTTGTTCATTAAAAGAGACGGTCAAGAGAGTGATAATGTAAGCCGTTCTTTGGAAGAATATATATATATACATACATACACTCATGTACGCAACTAAGGCTGTTGCCCAGAGTATATAAAGATTGCCTAAAAATTAGTAAAAAAAAAAAAATCTTTTCGATAAATAAATGGACACAATCATCAACAAAATACATTAAAAAGACAGTGTCTAAATGGCAAAGGACTCAATCTCATTAATAATCAGGTAAATTAAAATTAACGTTAAAAGGGCACCTGTTGAAGAACCATACCATGAATAGCCCAGAGTAGAACTGTTTTTTCTATTAGGGATCTTAAAATGTACCCTATAGCATCTGGGCTCATTGAAGTTTTTATAAACAGGTGAATGATATTTTGGTTATGGATGGCTTATTCTGCATCAGTGCGAAATACAGATTTGAAGATGACACAGTTAGATGAAGAAGAAAATAGAAGGCTGACTGCTGTAGATGATAATCTGAATGAAAGATGAGGAAGGTCTTAGCCCGGTGAGGAAGGCGATTTGGAGTTAACAGAATAAATATTGAGCTCAGGGTTCAGATACTCCCTTTCTCCTTCCTAAAGGGAAGCGTCTGACACTTTCCCATCACTAGGCTGAACCTTGTCTATGGGGAGAAAAAAGACATCAGGCACATGGACCAAAAGACCCACAGGGACAAACGTTAATTCAAGGCTACCTGGCTATGAAAGGAAATATACATTAGAAGTGAAGGGGGAAGGTACATACATAGCTTTCTAGGTAAGTAGCAAGTGTCTCTGTTACAGCTTCATTTGTTTCACCTTTCAGTTTCATGGTTGGGATTAACTGCTTAACCTATTTCTGTAAGACAGATGACCCTTCTGTTTCTGTAGGATGTATGTTGTCTTTCTATGCATTTTCTGCCAGCAGTGTCTAAATTCTGTGGGACTCCCACTTTCTCTTTCTTTTCCCACAGTATACCTTTCCTACCAGGATAATAAACTGTAAAATTGAGGTTTAAGCTAAAATAACAACAATAATAATAATGCTAAATCTCTTCTGACCATGCATGTTGTAAGAGGGTCAAACATTCTGTTTCCTCTTCATGTTGTGGTTCAAGGCTCTGTGTTTGTCTAGTTTCCTCGCACTCTCAAAACTCCTGTCCAAAGGCACTTCAGGAAGCAAGCACATGGCCAACCAAAAAATTGCAATTAATTTGGTGTCTTTGGAGCAGAGGAGAGCGTGAGGAAGTACAACAAAGACCCTCACACTCTGGGCTGGTGGGCAGTGCAGGAAGGTGTTTATTTCATATTTTTCCAATCACGAATGCTTCCTTCCCTTATATAGCACTATGTTATCTAGACCTTTGTGCTCTATGGTATGCATTTTGTGACTTTAGTCCTATTTTTCAAATCAATGTCAGGAATAAATGTCACTTTCTCACAGAGACATCCAAAATTAGGGAATTAAGGAAGAAGTGTTTTACTTTAGATTTGGTGTCAAAATGCTATAAAAATAGAATAGTGGTGAGTAAGTATCATTTTATAGATACTACTCAATTTCTTCAAAATTGAATCATGAATTTTTAAAGTCATAGATAAAACCATATCAATTTATGGCCTAAAGCATGCATAAAGGATAAGTAAAAATTACGCTGGCTTTTCAAATTTAAAAAAAGGGTCTGTATTTCACAGTCTCTTCTGAGGTGCTGTTGTGGTTTTTTTTTTTCTTGTTTTATCTCTGATTTCATTTCAATGGCAAGGTGAAACTTTTACGATGTTTCTTTTCCTCCTTCTACTTCACGAAGAGCGCATTCTCTTTAATCCGTCATTTCCCTGTGTTGTTCATTTGCTTTTTAGTGTATAGTGGGCATGTGTGCCCCTCCCTTTCAGAGGGATGCCAGAAACATTTTTCAAAGAAGACAAAGAAAGCATTTTTTTAAAAAAAGACGGTAAGCCTGAATTATTGATAGGCTCACTCATTCAAAAGGGTTGACCAGGGTGACTGTGGCTCCTGTCTGCTTTCCTCTGGGTTCTGCCTTAGGGCACACCTTCTGCCAGTGGCTCTGTACCCTGCCGGGAACACCAGGCTTCTTCTTTGCTCCTTTTCCCTGCCGGGTGATTTTTGAAAGCTTGACTGTTTACTGGTACAAAGCAATGACCCAAACAGAGCACAAAACCCAATGAAGAGAGTCTATGAGGGGGCCTGGCGGTACATGATTGCTGGCTGCAGTTAGGACATGGAGAAAAGAAAACAAAGCATCTATTAAGAAGTAGCCACAGGAAGAGCTGCAGAACTGTTCTAAGAATTATTTTCCTGCGATAAACAAAGGAATGAAATAGATGTCCACAAACTCCATGTTGGTTTTCTTTTCCTTTTTTTATTCTGCACCAAATAATTAAGTAATGATGAGGGAGAGAGAGGGTTTGTGTATTTAAGGAAAGAGACTTTTCTCTCTTTAAGGTTTGAGTGCTGTGTGTTGGGTGAGGAACATGTAAGGAAGGGAGCGGGCAGGGAGGGAATACATAGGCACACAACCTCAGGTGTTTTTTTTGCGGTACGCGGGCCTCTACCTGTTGTGGCCTCTCCCGTTGCGGAGCACAGGCTCCGGACGCGCAGGCTCAGCGGCCATGGCTCACGGGCCCAGCCACTCAGCGGCATGTGGGATCTTCCCGAACCGGGGCACGAACCCGTGTCCCCTGCATCGGCAGGCGGACTCTCAACCACTGCACCACCAGGGAAGCCCTCAACCTCAGCTTTTAAAAGAGATTTTGGCAGAAAAATTTTCTGAGATTGTGGTCTATTTTTGCCTCATGGATGAACTTAAAGGCTGGGAGAGGATGAAACACTCCCTGTCACTATTTTCCCTAACGTTCATAAACAGGGTGTTCGTATTTTTCCCTTACCAATCATGAAGCAGGGAGGCAGGCATCCTGGCCATAGGTCACAGGATGGGTCATATAATGACCCAGAATCTGTCTTTTCTCTAAGCCCATGAGGCTGAGGGAAAGAAAAATATGCTAAGATTAATATTTGCCAGATAGAATCAAATTTAATTGATTCTTAGTGTACTTCCAAAGGTGCATAGAAATAGTTAACCATTTCTATGGCCATGAAGCTGTGCCAACGACAATACTGTCATTTGTTTTCCTAATATCATCTCATCCTTACCTACCTGAGCTGAAGTAAGTTCAACAAGTAGCACTGTTCTTGGAAAATGAATATATTGTTGCATTTGATTTGCTAGTTTTCACTTTAGGATTTTGGGGTCAAGGTTAATATATTAAGTGGAAATATATTAAACAAATTGAAGTTACAGAATTCCCAAGGAATTCCAATTCCATAAGTGTTAACTAAGCATAAAAATAAATTAAACTCTAGTTTATAACATACAGGATGGAGAGGTGAAGTATGAGTATCTTAAAAATAAGAAGCATTAATAGATGGATACACGATTGGGTAGGTGTACATGTAATAAACAGGACTGCACAAACTGATTCTTGCAGAAGTTAGGTAGTGCCCCATTGCCGCATTCACTGTATTTCTACATTTCAAGGTTTTTACAAAGAAATACAGGAAATTAAAGTATAATGTGTACTGAATAATACACTCTGCTTCATTATAGATTCTTACAAGTGAAACAATAAATTTTTTTGAATCCCCATAAATGAATGGCTTTCTATAACCTCTTTTAATGATATTTCATCTAACAGTTGTTAAAAAGAAACCCACTGAGATCATGGATTCCCTAATGACCCCTTTGGAGATTAAAAGCGTGCCCCATTGTGTCAGGTGAATTCTTAATGGCAACAACTTTCCATAAACAGAGAAACTCAATTAAGGGGGATGCCATTCTGAGATTTCTTGAGAGTATTTGGGAGGAAAGTACTTAGCTGGGGACTTGTGTACTCTGATTCATAAAACGTTCCCAGGATTCCTGGTTCCAACTACCAGTTTGGCAAGCAAAGTGGAAAAGTAGTGAACTCAAATGATCTTTCAACATGTTTCGGTAAAGTTGCATTAGTAATCTAAAAAGAGAATTATTTCTTTCCAATATTTCCTCTATCTGTCACCCACTAAACATGGAACTTTGATAGATAGAATTTGAAACTATTTTAAAATATGATTTCCAAAGATTTGATAAGTAAAAATGTGGAAAATGTGTATTTTGGTAACAGAGACAAGGTATAGCTGGGAAATCTTAAATTTCTTAAATATGGTTTAAGGTTTATATGTTTTACTATTTTATAAACCCGCATGATAATTTACAAAAATATGTAGAATGAACATTCAAAAAGTGAATGAGTGCAATGACCAGGTTTTAAAGCAGTTTCATAAAGTAATGGCTAAGAAAAGGCATCCCACCCAAGTTCTGTGACGATATAAACTATCTTCCTCAAAGATCATGTAGTGGAAATGGTTACAGCTTCTGTGCAACCTTGCAGAAGGCTGAAAAGCAATGTGCTGGCTTCAGGAGCTGTTTGTATTGTGTGAGATGCCCACCAACAACGTGCATTGCCATTGCTAGGGGCTTTCAAGAGAAATGTCACTCCTCACAGCAAGTGACGAGATTTGACATATGGCATCAAAGCATCATTAAAACCACACCTGCTGCAGAAGAGGCTGTGTCTTTTAAGACATTTTCAAGCAGAAAAGGTTACACTGAATATCCGAAAGGCTAAGGCTTATTTCTTTTCTTTGCAGACAATTAGATGCTCTAAAGAAGAAAGTAAATTTCACAAGTTTATGTAAGAAAAAAATCTACTTTTGCAGTATACATTTTTTAAAACAACTTTATGAAGGTAACACTTTTTTTTTTGCATCACTAGAACATACACTATAACCTAATAAGTATTGATTTCTGTGAGAAAAGTTTTGTCAGGAATCATAGCACACGGGCCTGAAAATGTCATGGTTTTGCTCTTTGGGAAAAAAATCTACTTTTTAAGAACTTTTCACCTCTGCTCTATATATTCAACTCTGGAAAGGAAGGTGGTGTAATTTATTGAGCATTAACTCTCTGGCAATGGTTTACATATTTTATTCTCTAGTCTCACCTGGTGATGTATATAGATAAAGAAACTATGTCAGCGTGGTTAAGTCATTTTTTCAAGCTCATACAACCAAAGCGGCAGAGTTGGATTTTAAGTCCGAGTTGGTCAAATGTAAAAAGTGTGTATTCTCGTTTCTTTAGGCTGATGATATGCTCTATGTTCCACATTGGAATGTGTGTATCTGGCAAAGAAAAATAAGTGTTGGTCTCTGAGCTCACATATTTTATGATTAGTTTGTGAGATAGGGCATATTCATAAAAGAAAAAAAAGAAACATGGTGTGGCATCTGTTAAGCGTTAAGTAACTAGTACAGACAATATGCACCACCCCGTCCAATATAGCGCAATGAACAGGCACTCAGGAAAGGCTCCTGTAGGGCGTGGAACTGACATGGGATCAGACGAATCGGAAAGATTTAAGTCGACAGCTTGAGGGACACATATCAATAGGAATACTGTGAGCAGTATATATGCGGCATTTTTTTTTTTTTTTTTTTTTTTTTTTTTGCGGTACGCGGGCCTCTCACTGTTGTGGCCTCTCCCGTTGCAGAGCACAGGCTCCGGACGCGCAGGCCCAGCGGCCATGGCTCACGGGCCCAGCCGCTCCGCGGCATGTAGGATCTTCCCGGACCCGGGGCACGAACCCGTGTCCCCTGCATCGGCAGGCGGACTCTCAACCACTGCGCCACCAGGGAAGCCCTATATGCGGCATTTTTAATCTTAATGGGAACAGTCAACTGAGACCTTGAGTTGGCTTCTGTTTCTGCTACGTAGACTGACGTATATTTAGTCTCTCTCTGTATCTCCAATGCTGGTGAATTGTCCTCATAATCAGCCTCTCTCATCTCAACACATGATTTACAGACATGATAAATATTTTTACAGTAAAATTTTCGTACTGTTATCATGCTTTCATCACTGGGAAGAAATGTTCATATGTCATTAAGGAAACATTGTGTTTCCTGCTAACAAAAAGTCACATAATTTTCCATGTGAAATCAAATTTTAGTTTTCCTACATCCAAGAAAGAAGGAAGGATGCCTTTAAAAATATGTCCAAAAGAGCAAATGGCAGACTGTGTAATGAAGGGTCAAGTGAAAGGTCAGCATGATGAAATGCATATCCCAAACTCTATTTCAGAACCAATGTGGAAGAAACACTATCTGTGAATCATTGAAAGTATTGGGTTGGCCAAAAAGTTCGTTCAGGTTTTTTGTAAGATGTTACAGAGAAATCTGGATGAACTTTTTGGCCAACCCAATACTTTATTTGAGGATACACACAGTTTAATTTTAGTGTGTATTCCATCACTTAAAAATATGTCTGGAATATTTACTATATACAGATAACATGCTAACTACTAGACACAAAGTGAGTGAAAATACTCATATTTTCTGCTGAGTGGAAACAAAGGTGAGTGACAGTAAATGTAAATTTTAAAACAGAAAGGTTTTTGGAAGCATACAAGAGAGGGTTCTATACCAACAGGGACCTACTGTATAGCATAGAGAACTATACTCAATATTTTATAATAACCTAGAAGGGAAAAGAATCTGAAAAAGAATATATACATAAAATGTGTGTGGGGCATGTGTGTATATATACATATACATACATATTACTGAATCACTTTTCTGTACACCTGAAACTAACGCAGCGTTGTAAGTCAACTATGCGTCTATTAAAAAAAAAATGAGGTCTGATTGGATTTAAATAAACTAAAATTCAAGAAAAATGATAAAAATCACTCTGGGAGAGAAAACAAACATCAGTTTCCCAGTTCACGATGGAGAACAGGATATTTAGAGAAATGCAATACAATCATTGGGGAAGAAGAGAGAGTGGTGGGAAAAGTGCAGGGTTCTTGGGCTCCAGAGGCTGCAGGGCCAGGTCGTGAACACCCTGATCAGGAAGGGTGGACATGCTGGGATTACAATTCCTTTTCAGTGGGTGGCTAATTTAGTCCCATTTTATTTTATCTTTGCAAGCAATCCCTCTGGCTTCAGTGTGGACAGTGGGCGGGGTGGAGGTAACACACGATGACTGTGGTCCCGGTGTCAGACCTGAGAGCTGATTGGACGTCCGGGACGGGGATGCGGAGAGGATGGTGGGTTCGGGAGCTGGAAGGGAGGGCCTTGTGCTTCCCGAGCTGCCGCCCTGGAAGTGAGAGGGAACAAGACGGCACGTGGAGAAACCCTGGGGTGATAAACAGAAAGTGACTCGCGTGGGAAGGTCATGGCAGGTTGGGGCAGAGGAGGTTCAGGGCCACATCAAGGAGATGGTTTTGAGGAGAGAGTCTGCCCAGCTAGTGTTTTTATTCCCTGCCCTCCACAGTGACCCGGCTGGAACGTTGTCTGTCTTGTCACCAATGAGAACAGGAAAAACAATGCACACTTTAGGTTTTTTGGGTTTGTTTTTTTTTGCAGTACGCGGGCCTCTCACCGTTGCGGCCTCTCCCGTTGCGGAGCACAGGCTCCGGACGCGCAGGCTCAGCGGCCATGGCTCACGGGCCCAGCCACTCCACAGCATGTGGGATCTTCCCGGACCGGGGCACGAACCCGCGTCCCCTGCATCGGCAGGCGGACTCTCAACCACTGCGACACCAGGGAAGCCCCACACCCTAGGTTTTAATAAGACAGCAGCCCCCTGTGCCTCCAGGAACCTCTGCACAGCAGACAGTAAGCAAGGCACAGTCTCAGCGCAGGAGCCGGTGTGCACCGTGCAGGGCTGCAGTCAGAGCCAGTGCGTGGGGAGCTTCTCTGGCTGCAGGGGCTCCTGGGACGAGGACTGGAAATCAGGAACCAAATCTCAGCTGTGGGGCAATAGGCTTCTCCCCCGCCCTCCTCGGGACACCGTTCCTAGGCTCCTGAATTCGTAAAGAATGACAAAATGGAGAAAATGCAATCTCCCCAGCCTCTCCCGCCACCCTGTGAGTATATCATCGGCCAGTATGCCTGACTCCTGAAAGGGAAAAATAAGATCACAGGCACACACGTCTCCAAAGTCTAATTAAAGGGGGTGATCTGTTGTAAACTCTGACAGTTCAGCTGAAATTTAATTGAAGACATTACCCAGTTTATATTTATTTATTTATCTTGGCTACACCAGGTCTTAGTTGTGGCACATGGGATCCTCCTTGTGGCATGTTTAGTTGAGGCTTGTGGAAAACAGGACCTTATTAATGCAAAAAATGCAGATAGGTAATTTTTCTGAACGTAAATCATGGAAAAAAATAAAATTCATGGAACCAACATTGGCAATATTCAGGGAGGAAGTATTTGGGATACAGACTGGAGCTGTCTGGTTGCTGAGATCAATTTGTTTTTCTTGGGGTCCAAGATACTTGGTTATTTGAGCCTGAGGCCTGTACATATGTGAATTGTGTGCTTACGCCCTCACCCCTTGCCCCACTTCTCTGCTTAAAGTCGGTAGAGAAAACTCTGTACTCTCTCTACATATGTAGATTTTTAGGGAGAGAACTTGCTAGAGGAATAGTGTGACTGGTTTATTGTTGGGTCTGTTTATCTTTGTAACAGAGAGAAAGGCATTTTCAATTCAGACATCAGTCTCAGAGTCTTGTCTAAAGTGACTCTCTTCTGACTCAATCAGGTTCCCCAGCTCTCTGAAAAAAGGCCAGATTTTGTAGATCTCCACAAATTAATTTAGGTAATTAGCTCGTTGCCATTCTCCCGGGAGACAAGCGTTACTTTTTCCTCGTCTCTCTTGGTTGACATCCACTGGCATTGGACTATGCGGCATATTTTTTCCCATCTTCGTGCAGGAGGTAATGACTGAACAATACTTTATGGGACAAATATTTCTTCTAAAGAAGTTATCCACCTTAAATTATCTAGAATATTGCAGCCGATATCATTTGGGAAGAATCATGAAAGTAAAATGAGGTTAACTAACTTGATTAATCTTTTATAAGTTAATTGCTCTACTGGAAAGAAAAGAGCTTTGAGTTCACTAATATTTTTTTATCATTAAGAAATATTGGTGAATTATGCTTCTGGCCAAGATGGAGTCATAGAGACTGGATTTACTCTTCTGCCTGGAACAACCTAGAACATTTGTTTTTAATGTATAAAATAAATAAAGCAGCCATGTACAACACATTGGACATTAGGCAACAAAGGATAGCTGTCCCTGACACGCAGAAAATAAAGATGACAAGACCTAGTTGGCTGCCCCAGAGTTTCCCAGTGTAAGGGCAGAGGGGGCATTAGTTGGCCATGGCTGGTGGAACACATTTCCACAGAATTAATGGCTTAAAACAACTCAGATTTTGTATCTTACAATTTAATATGTTAGAAGGCCAATGTGAGTCTAAAGAGCTATAATCCCAGTGGCAGCAGAGCTGCGTTCCTTTCTGGAGACTGGAGGAGAATGTGTGTCTCTCCTGGTCCTGCTTCTAGAAATTTCCCGTGTTCTTTGGCTTATGCCTCTTTCTGTCTTCATTGTCAGGTCCCCATAACGCTTCACTATATCCCTCTTTTCTACCTTTATCTTCTCCCAAGAATCTTGTCATTACATTGGTCCCACCCAAATAATCCAGAATCATGTCACAATTATAAGGCCAGATGTTTGGCAAGCTTTCTTCTAACTGCAGACCTTCATCTGTTTATGTGAATAATGGCAAATGTATAGGTAAAAAAATGTTTTGTCTTATTATTTAAATTTTGTTAAAAAGTAATTGACCGTTTTAACAAAATTGATATTAACAGTGTAGTGAGGCTTTTAGAATGCGTAAAATTAGAATGTATTTATGACGAAATTGGATTGGGACTGGACAGATGGAAGTGTTAAGATATCTAGCAGACTGTCCACAATCCTTTTTCTCCAGTAGCTTTATACTTTTCCTTTCCCTTCTTTTCCTCCTTCTTCATGTTATTATTTCTATTATTATTATATATAGGACATCTCCACTGGTACAGAACATCATCTGGGCAGGACTGTATCTATTTTGTTCGTTGCTATATCCCCACATCCACCATAACTGTGCCTCTCTTATAATAGTCTTTCGATAAATGGTTGAATTGGCTTTTATGCCTGCATTTTATTACTTCCAGAGTAACAACTCAGTAAACTTTTATTTATTTATTTATTTATTTATTTTTTGCGGTACGCGGCCCTCTCACTGTTGTGGCCTCTCCCGTTGCGGAGCATAGGCTCCGGACGCGCAGGCTCAGCGGCCATGGCTCACGGGCCCAGCCGCTCCGCGGCATGTGGGATCCTCCCAGACAGGGGCACAAACCCGCGTCCCCTGCATCAGCAGGCGGACTCTCAACCACTGCGCCACCAGGGAAGCCCCAAGCTTTTATTTTTTGAATATGCATATCTAATTAATTTTTAAAAATGTGAAAGTCAGGGTGAGCAATTATATTTTGTCAGCCACTTAGCTTCTTGTCATCTGTGTACATCCCTTCACTGATGAAGGTTTTCGTCTTTTGCTTATGATGATGAAGTGTGGGGAAAGGATTTTCCATCTTTTATAAAGATGTGTGCATAACTGTTCCAAGAGATCATTTTGTCAAAGCTCAGCTGATAATTCCAGGCTTGTTGGTGGAAATTAAATAATCATATCTCTAGTTTAGCTGCCTCTCTCCTTTATTGCATCTCCACCCAAATCTTCTAAATGATGCTTAGAGATGCTCCTTCTGTTTCTAAAGCTATTCTCTTCGCCTCTCTCCCCATGGTTCCTCTTTTCGCTGTTTTTCCTTTGCTGAGGTTTCTTTTTTGACTTGAAAACAGGAATCTAAAGTGGATCAAAGAAGCTCTCTTCAGTTTCAAGTGCAATCACTCTATTGAAGGGAGGTATGAGACTTAAAAGAAATGGAAAACGGGAGTTTTAAAAGAATATCCCATCCTGGGTCTGCAGTACTTTCTTCTACAATATCTTAAAGTAATAGATGTATTTGTAATTTGATAGAATTGTTTTCATACCTAAGTTTTATGTCTGTCTTTTCTCTGATGTTACTTTCCAGAAAACCAATTGTCCTACATTAGACTTTGAATAAAATTACAAAGTCCATGGCCATTAGCTTGGTAATTAAGCTTAAAGCTCAGTCAGTCCTTAGTAATTTTTGGTTTGTCCTCGGATTGCAGGGCATAAGGTTAGAGAAAAGGGTGACCACAGAGAAGAGAAAGCGTTCTGACCCCCTGAATCATCTCCATTCGGTGATTTCAAATCTGTTTTTCATTATTACTGGCAATCATGTTTTCTTGGTTTTACTGAAGAGATTTTATTCCCTTTCCCACTTATAATATGTAATTAATGTACTCCTTTTCTTGTATGCTCCCAAAATCTATTTTCTCAAGAGTGATATTTTCCCTCAGGATATAATTTCATTGTGACCTTCCGATCCTAATGTTATCTGTCCCTCTGGAAAACTTCTGAGTACTCGGTCCAATTCAGGCTATGCTCTTTGTAACCAGGTCTCCTTTAGTCTCTTTATAAGGGGCTGTCTCTTTCTCAGTTTGTTTTCTTGGTGTAGGTGATGGAGCCACGTTTCAGGTGCTCATTTGAAATGACAAGATCATCAGTCCAGGTACCATGTAGTCCTTAATGTGTCTCTTTTTTTCTGGAATAGAACATTGTTCTCTTGACCAAGTCAGCACTTGTCAAAATGTTGACCGAGAGAAGGTGACTCCATTAAGGCATTTCCATCAGCACAAAGAAAAAAGGAGAAAGAGAAGGAAAGGAACATATAGTTTAGGTTGTAGTTTATCATACCTAGTATATCATGCATCTTAGCTCCTTAAACATACATTTATCTGAATATATTCTGATGAGAAATAATATTAGGCATTAAAAATTCTCTCACTGTGAAGGTAATAGATTCCAAAGGCATGGATATAATGCCTCTATCTCATTCATGGTAGATTTTTCATTTTCATGTAATTTCTTTCCCTTCAAGATGTTACAATTTCAGATAAAATGACTGGGTGACAGGTGTTTTTCCTTTACTCCTCCCATGCTCCTTTGCTACTCCAGCTGAGAGATCTCGTAAAAATGTCAGCTCTCCACGTGGCAGAGCATGTCGCACCTGCTTGCCAAGCACTTTGTGACTACTAACATGTATGTATCACTGTATTCCAAGTCAGATAAATTGATCAAATGCAACTCAAAACGCAGCACATTACATCTCTAATGCTTTTAAGGAGAAACGTCTTCTCTCCCAATCTTAATGAAAAATGGCCCATCCTTATCTGTTCAGTAAAAACATGGCCGCTTCACTATTCAATTTAATTTGGAAAATGGTGCTGAAAACATATTAACATAATATATATATATGCACGTAACCAGACAAAGTCTCTCTCATCTACTTTAGGATTGTTTACTAATGTCACAGGATATGCTAAGCCAGCTAAGATTTCATTCTCTGTTAAGGCTCGTACAAGTTAATAATTCGTCCGTTCGTACAATTTCCATTAGAGATGTAAAACGCTGTGGGTGATAGCAGAAAGTAGCATTAGAACACTGATGTATGCAAATGGCGCTCTGGCTCTGCCTTTCATTTTCACGAAAACTTTTACTTACTTGCCATCTGAATTTATTTATTTTTTTGCCTCAACTTGCTTTCATTTACTGAAGGTATTGCTCAATTTATCAGAGTAACATGAGAAACATCTTCTAAATTGTTCCTTAGAAGAAATTGTATGTTTAATAATAATAACAAAGATATATTTCTAAAAACTAATACAAGAGATAACAATGGGGTAGATTTGTTGAGTCTAATTTTTAAAATTTAAATAGATACTTGACACTCACCTTTTAGATCCATGCTTCATCTCACCGATTCACCAGAAACCTTTTCCATGAAAGGCTGATATAGCCTTTCAGAGTAGGACTGCTAATGTCCCTTGTCATATTATTCTTAAAAATGCATAATGTGTGAGTTTCCGTTGCATCTTTTTTTGTGCTAATTAGTATTTCTATGAAGGGAAAAACACCCAGCGTGGACAGTTACTTGTTGTATGTCAGCAGTGGTAGATTAGGAATAACCTTCTAGAGATATACTTGAAGATGGATCCTGAGTCTGGGTCTCTATCCATGATCAGTGGGAAATGATGTCAAGATCAATTTACTAGTCTCAAACTTTATAGGCTAAAGTAAACCAAATTTTGTTTTATTCAACCTGCAACTGCAAAATGATATAGGTGTTGTAAATATTTTTCTGGTTGCAAATTTCTCAGTAAATTACACTTCTAGAAAAATCAGTACCTTAAGTTGCAAAGGCCCTGGTTTGGGTTGTAAGATCTATCATTTAGTAACACCTATACTTGAAAATGTATTTACTTCTTTAAAATTTTTAAAAATTTTATTGAAGTATAGTTGATTTACAATATCGTGTTAATTTCTGCTGTACAGCAGTGACTCAGTTATAGTATAGATATATATGTTCTTTTTCATATTCTTTTCCATGATGGTTTATCACAGGATATTGAATATAGTTCCCTGTGCTATACAGTAGGACCTTGAGGACCTTGTTGTTTATGCATCCTATATATACCAGTTTGCCTCTGCTAATCCCACGCTCCCAATTCATTCTCCCCCCACCTGCCTCCCCCTTGGCAACCACAAGTCTGTTCTCTATGTCTGTGAGTCTGTTTCTGTTTTGTAGATAAGTTCATTTGTGTCGTATTTTAGATTCCACATGTAAGTGATATCATATGGTATTTCAAAATGTAATTGGAAGTTTTGCTCTTACCAGGATACATAAAATAACTCCAAATCAAGCATGCATATAGGATGCAACCATATTAATGCATGCATGTTAAAAATGTATTTCATATCTTCTTTGATTTTAAAACAAAGATTAATAATTAATTGATATGACTCAGTAGTACTTTTGAAATAATCATCTTTCTTCAAGTTAAATTCTGTAGATGCTTTTAGTGTTAAGAAGAGAAATCATGAGTCTAATGATAACCAGTAAATATCTTCTAAACAATTCTTTATCGAGGTCTATATAAAAAGAAATTACCAACATAAAGTGAAAGATGTATAATTTTTATGTGCCGAATGCATTTTATATTATTTCTTTCAGACAGCATTATTTAAAGGTCAGAATCAGCATACTCCAAATAACTAAATAATTGTGGGCAATTAAGTCAAGTTTAATACAAGCTTTGGGAGTAATTACTACTTCTTTATTAGACCACATCAAGGCCACATAAAAGAATAGGATGAATTCCCAGAGATTGTCATATTCTAGTAAAATAGAAAAATTGCCTGACGTAGATCGTTTTTAAGTCTTGGCCTGGGTCTGCTTTATGTCTAAACAAAGGTAGATAATGAATTGATTATTAATGCTTATTATCAAGTTGTTTTGCTGTTCTTATTTTTCATATGGGATATATTAAGATGGTAGAAGTAGATTCAGAACATTTTCAAAAGCTTTGTTATATTTGTTATAGTTACAAATGTCTTCATGTTATAGGTCCATTCTATCAAAAGTTTATATTAGGCATTCGTATAGGCATAAACATTTGCTTAGATGCATAGGAAATTTGAATTCTAGTTACTCAATATTTTGTTAATCTGCTACGCTTATCTGATCGTTATATTTAACAGGTGATAATGTAGTAATATTTAAAAAAGCAAAAGAGTTTTTTCACTCAGCATTTTTGAAAAGCTTCTTCTCTGGGATAGAATGGGTGATGCTGGATCCCTAAGTTAGAAGAGGCCACATAAAGACCTCCAAGGATGTGTGTGTGTGTGTGTGTGTGTGTGTGTGTGTGTGTGTGTGTGTGTGTATGTAGATTAAATATAGGATGACAATCGTCCACCACAAAAGAGTTTTTTATTGTTTGGAAAATCAGAAGGAATAATCAAATTAAGAGTGTTTTAATACCAAAGAACCTCTGAAAAATCTAATTTAAGGGAATCTCGTAAGCTGTCACATTTTCTGCATCTTTCAAGCCTTATCTAAAATAAGTGTCATCTATTAATTCCTTTACTACACATAAAAATATTATTTTGCATTTAGATAAACATCTTTGCATAATCGGTATTACAGATCACTATAAAGATTGCAAGACCGGGGTCTAAATTACACACGTTTTATGTCTTCCGGTGTTTTTGTATAGTGTCTAATATAAAGATGCCACTCATGGATATTTATTGGATTAAATATCTATTACTGAGTTGTGAAATATTTTTTAAAAATATTGTTTTCAAGATTAGAAGTGACTGTTGAATTATCAAAATTAACCATTCATTTGGGATTTCAGCAGAAAAGAAATTGTGTGTGTGTGTTACTGTGTATTTTCCTATACATACAAGTTACTGACTTTAATGTCTATGTGACTGTAATACACCTTTGTTAAAACATTTTAGGTGTAAGTTATATTGAAGATTTCATTTTCAAGCTGGTGATTTCAATTTAACATGGAAGTCTGACATTCAGGTGAAATAAATGCACCAAATTGTGTGTAAAACCTTGGATTAGGCAGTCAAATTCTGTGGCAGTTAAAATAATGCTACACGGATTGCTACAGTTCAAAAACTCGAATAGTCTATTCCTTCCTGTGGACATAGATAATACAGATATTTGGGGGAAAAATCACAATGGTATGCTAGGGACCAAGCTTAATAAATGAAAATAGTCAGGTTTTAATTGGTATATAAATTTCCCAAATTAAAATCCATACTTACAGTTCAATTTTCTCAGAGGAAGGCTAGTAGTCTCATTGCAGAAAGTTATTTGTCTTGGAGGAGAAGGTTTGTTGGAGGAGAAATGTGCTTTCTATGAAATCATAGGTATTTTACATTCATTCATTCATTCATTCATTTTGTTCATTTATTTATTTGCGGTATGTATTACTTTAACAGAATAGACTCTGAGACTTTATCGTAAGACTCATACTGATAGGGTGAGACATTATATTTCTGGGATGCCCTTTATTTAGGTTTGTGTTCGTAAACATTAAAACTTTCAAAACCAATTTTATCATCTCTTAAATAAAGGGTTTGGTTTTAAAAGGCATTGTGTCACAGTGGTTAATACTACAGACTTTGGACTCCGCAGTATATAGCTCAAATCGCAGTTCTGCTCATTTTAATTAGGCAAACTATTTAGTCTCACAACCATTGTTTTTATCTTTTTAAATTATCTTTCTCTTAGTTATGTCAATATTATCTACAAAATGTTTATTGCGAGCATTCAGTGAGGTCCTATGAGGATTCAGTAAACACTCCCAAATTATTTTTATTCCATGGTAACCACTTCTTCTTCCAGCTGGATCATTTCGTAAGAACACACACATTGTAGATAATTATTTACAATGGACTGGTCAGGCACCCAGGAAATATTCACTGTCGACCTCCTTAAACACTGGCCAAAACACCCCCAATAATTGGCATCTGTGGAATCAAAAATGGAAGTCAATTTAGGTCATTTGCAGCAACATCGATCTCAGTTTTGCTGACTTTCATTGTGTTCTGTCATGTAGACGATCTGTTTCTCATGGCAAAATCCCACAAAATTAGTGACTGATAACCCTTGCATGGCCAATGGGTAACACTGAATTTCACGATAAAAAAACATATCATCATCCTAAACTGTTCTTAGAGAGAGCCTGTGTTGGTCCACGTGGCATCGACGCACACTGTGATTCTTCTTACATCTTATAAGCAAAAGCTCTGTTTTCTGTGCTGGGAAATGTGGCCTTAGGTGTCACTATGTTTGCCTGAGTCTGAGGACCAAGGAGATGGAACTGTTGTACACAATGCCTTTTGGAGTACGTAGGGGAACAAAATTTGTTACCCCTAGATGTCTCTTTGGCATGAGGATTATTTTGAGCTAAAAACAATCAAGGCCCCAAACACTTTGAACTTCCCCCTAACTGCCTAAAAGAATGTAGACAGAGGAGTTCCAGGAAGGAAGCTATCACCCTAGATAACTGTGGTATGAGCTAGGTGTGTAGACAGGGAAAAAACTTAGCAAAGTCTGCCTGTTAAGATTCCTTTCTGTGTCCCATTGTTTCTGCCAGGCCCAGCAAACATTTACCAAATATTTACTTTTCCGTCTCCATGTCAATTGCCTTTCTGCGTTTGAAGTCCTAAACCACTACCCCCCAACATCCTGCTTTGTCTTTAACTGAAGACGGTATTTAAGGTGAGGGTTTCAGCCGTTTTGGTGAGTTGCTCCGTTTTCCTGGATCTCTCCCATATACACGTGTTGTTAAAATTTGTTTCGTTTCCTCTTGTTACTGTCTCGTGACAATTTGATTCTTTAAACCAGCCAGAAGAACCTAGAAAGGCAGAGGAAAGTTTCTTCCTCCCCAGCAAGTATTTATAGCGAGGCTTTCCTGACTGCAGCCGAGGTGCTCTAGAGGAAAATCTGGGGCTTTCTATTCACTTTTCACATCTTTCTCTGTCTTCCCCTGGAATTCTGCAAATTACAAGATCGCTTGAAGAAACAGTTTAAGCCTCGTCCTTAGCACTAGTGGGGAATGATCCCATATATCAGGTGTGATTTTATATGTGCGTCTCAGGTAACCCTCTCTGTCTGCCTGATTAGTGATCGAAAATGTGCCAGTTTCTACTAAGATAATTTAGGGGGAAATATAAGAATCAAGAAGGCTTAAGGAAGATAAGCGTTCTCCTCTCTCCTGTACCAGACTGCATAACAGACACAGAGGCCCAGTTGTCACATTCAGAAATCCATCATTATGCTTGCAGGAGACCACATTTCCCAGAATGCTCACAGCCTAGGGCTGAGCCTGAGTTGGATACTAAGGCAGGCTCTTTCCAGGGCTACGTGGTCTGGCCTTGCTGAAGCTTTCTTGGACTGCCCATTAGTCTAGGGCACTTCCATTCAAAACTTCTCCCTTTCCTCTCTCCTTCTCTTGGGGTCAGACTGCAGTCATGACCTGATGATTCTCTCACCTTCTTTCTCCCTGTTCCCGCTCCATTTCCTGTCACAGGTGTTTCTCCTAATGAAATCATAGGGCAGGTAATTCCATGTTTGTTTCTGCTTCTCAGAAGACTGGAGGACTAACATAGCTCATCTCTTTTTAATCTTTTAGCTCTGATGAAGTGTTAAGATTATCATACCCTTCAGCTGATGGCCCATTAAAGTTACTGGTCCCTGCAAGTCTCCTCTCTCATTTGATTTTCATGTTAACTTTTATTTCCCCCTAAATCACAATAATACCCCAACAGCACTTTCATCACTAATATCCTGCCATCATTTTATTGCACTTATATGTTATTTTGTTTGTTTATGCTCTTTCTAAATGTGCACTTTATTCATGTTTTTCAATTTCAATTTTTCAATTTTCATTTTATAAACCATGAGTTATATACATTCATTATATTTCTGTTTCACAATATTTATATTTTTTCAGATACAGCCATGCTATAATATGTATTTCCAAGTGGTTTTTTCCCCCTGTTATTCTGAGAATGTTCATCCACCAACTACAGCCTATCATTTTTACTTTAAGATAACCAGGTTGCCTACAACTTCCAGCTACTAAGGTACCGCTGTAATAAAAATCTTTGTACATGTGCCTCTACAAACAAGGGTGGGAAGTTGTTAAGATACATTCTCTGGAGCAGAATATCTGGTTCATAGTCTATGCATCTACATACTGTATTATCTTCTTGAATTACTGCTGTCAGCTCTTCATGAGGATCACAGTAGCCGCACGTCTCTACCCTAGGCAAACATGATTACTCACCGTAATTTTAATTTACTTTTTCCAATCACTACTGGTTTTAAGCATTGTTTGACATGCTTGTGGCTTTGTGTGTTACCATCTCTGTAATTACTTGCTTATATTCTTTGTTCATTTTTCTAGTTCAGTTGCTATTTCTTATGTATTCTTGCTAGTAATTCTTTCTAATATATTGCTAGTGCCATATCTTATTTTTAAATACACCCATTATTCTTCCTTGTTTTTTTTTTTTTTTTTTTTTTTCCCGGTACGCAGGCCTCTCACTGTTGTGGCCTCTCCCGTTGCGGAGCACAGGCTCCGGACGCGCAGGCTCAGCGGCCATGGCTCACGGGCCCAGCCACTCCGTGGCATGTGGGATCTTCCCGGACCGGGGCACGAACCCGTGTCTCCTGCATCGTCAGGCGGACTCTCAACCACTGCGCCACCAGGGAAGCCCCCTACACCCATTATTCTTAATTTTTAGGTAATAAACCCTATCAAACTTATTTTGTCTTCTATAGTTTAACAAATTCTTCTCTATTCTCAGATCAACACAATTTTCCAATTTTTTTCAATTCCATTTTTTAATTAGCTTTCATATATAGCATTTAATTTATTGGTGTTCACCCTTGTGTCTGGTGTTAGGAGGGATCCTACTTATTTTATTTCTTATATCAAGACCCAATATCCAAAATCATCAGTAAACAATACACCATTTCCCCATATTTTCTCCTATTATCTCTTATTTCCCAAAGCGTCTCTACCATATTGTATGCTTCCATGTTGGGTATATTAGCCTGAGTTTTATCTCTTCATGTTGTTACATAGTTTTATTTGTCTGCTCTTGCACTGATACCTCACTCCTTTAATTGCTGTTGCCTTGCTGTGTTAATATCTGTCCAATGCTTTGCCTTCCTTTATTTAATGCTTAGCTTCACAACAGGTAGACTTTTGGCTTCCTTATATGCGTGCTGTATCTTATCAAATGCATTTTTCTGTACCCCTGGTTTTGCACACTGTTTTCTCCTTTTCACCTTTTAACATGGTAAAATGTATTAATAGATATTCTTATGTTGAACCATCCTTTGCATCCCTGAAATAAACTTAATGTATATTTTTAATTCACAGTTAAAATATGCTATGGGATACTATTTGTGGAATTTTTATGTTTACCTTCATACATGAAGTGAACCTATAATTTTCTTTTAATGTATTAGTTTTTGGGTTTTAGAAATATGATTACACCTGTCCCATTAAATAATCTGGCCAACTGTCATTCTCCTTCTGTTTTCTGGAAAAATCTTCAAAAAATGGGAATTAGCTGTTTCTTGAATGTTTGGTATAAGTCATATATAAGCTTCTTTGATAAGGGGACACTTGAGCAATGACTGGAAGAGTCTTAAAAAGTCCACCCTGTGGGCATAAAGAAGATGAGCTTTTCATGCAGAAGACAGAGAAAATAGCTAGTGGGAATATAAGAGGGTAATTGGTGTAGTAAGTGAAGAGCAAGAAGGCCATCCTAGGGCTTCCCTGGTGGCGCAGTCGTTGAGAGTCCACCTGCCGATGCAGGGGACGCGGGTTCGTGCCCCGGTCCGGGAAGATCCCACATGCCGCGGAGCGGCTGGGCCCGTGAGCCATGGCCGCTGAGCCTGCGCATCCGGAGCCTGTGCTCCGCAACGGGAGAGGCCACAGCAGTGAGAGGCCCACGTACCGCAAATAAAAAAAAAATTAAAAAGAAAGAAGGCCAGCCTAGCTAGAGCTCAGTGATTTAGAAGGACAGTATTTTGGTGTGAGTATTTTCAGATCACATAGGCATCATAGGACATTGGGGTATGTTGGCTTTTACTTTGCGTGAAATAGGCAGGCATTGCAGGGTTTGGAGGTGGAAAGGGCCATAATTGTCACTTATTTTAAGGAATCACTTAACTTCTTCTCTAAAGTAAACTGTGAGTGAGTGAGCATTAAAAAATGGACAACTGTAAGCAGATAACTGCAGAAATCTATTTGAGGAGGGATGGCGACTCAGATGAACCTGGCAGCCATGCAGGTGGTACAGAGTGTTTAAGCTCTGGAGATGTTTCTGAAGATGGTGCTAGCAGGATTTCCTGCAGGGTGTATACATTGTGTGAGAAAACAGAGATAAATGGGGGATCTGGCGACGTCTTCTAGGGGAACAGATTTGGAGAAGAGTTCAATTTCAGTCGTGCTGATTGGACATTTGGAGAGAATAAGTTGGATATTTGACCATATTCAGAATTGCAGTAAGAGGGTGATCTGCATTGACATTCGTATGGAGGGTATTTCTAGCACGAGGGAGAGTAATCACAAAGACCCTGTTGTGGACTGGGGTGTGTGTGTAGGACAGTCACGTATGCAAATTCACTGTAGTCAAGCTGGGAGTAGAGTGGCAGGAGAAACAGGAGAAAAGTGGTGTGTGAGGTTATGGAGGAAGATGGAGCTGACGTTCTCAAATTGTCAAGTCTAAAGGGCAGATAAGAGGTTTGGTCAATAAACAAACATTAACACAGGGAAAGTAGACAAGGTGAAGAGCAGAGGGTGATGAAGTGTCACTGTATATACTGAATACAAAGAAAGCAAAACAAACACGCACAAAAAATTTAAAAACTCCATTTGGACCCATTCATAGCTAAGTCATTCACATCTAGAATCCACACTGACTCAGTCTTCCAATATTAGTTGATGGCTGGTCCAGGAATCTGTAACCATTTAAATAAGGTTAGCTTTAGGGTCAAACAAAGTTCTCAGATGAAAGATGATTTGTAGAGGAATTTCGTTTCCATTTTCTGATTGTTTACTTCTCATAGTGGCAGAGCCGGGCTCTGAATAAATCGTCATGTCACAAAGAGCATGCATATGTATAGTGTTTCCCTTCCTTAATGTTGCCCATTATTTTCCCATTAAACAGCAAATACTTTGCAGACCTTTTTTATTAATCATAACAGTAAATAATATTTTCTTGATGAGATGCTGGAAAAATACTGAAGGAATGCAGGTGGCTAATTGAGGTGCGTCTGTGATTTATTCCAAATGAGGAACTAGTTCTCTGCTTTCTCTCACCCTGCTGCTTTGAATAACCTGAATAAGAAGATAGCAAACAAAATGAGTTGGCTTCATATTAGAAACGTTATCATCTGGAAACATTCAAAGAATGTATTATTATGCCATCTTCCTTATAATAAGGATATGCTCGCCCAACTTGAAGCCTTTAAAGACTTATATATATTGAGATTATATCAGTTACTCTGAAAATATCACTCCACTTTAAACGTACAATTTAGACAAATTTACAATGAAAGTGATTTCTGTACCTCTTATAGTTAAAAAAAATTTATAAAATCTTTGAGAGAGTCACAGTGCAAATAAATACCGTACCATTTTCACACTAATTAGCAGTAACATAAATCAAGACACCTACTTCTTGAGATTTCTCCCTTTCTTTCTTTCTTTGTTTTTCTTTCTCTCTCTCTTTCTTTCTTTGTCCCTTTCTTTCTTTCTCTCTCTTTCTTTCTTCATTCTTTCTTTCTTTCTCTCCTTCTCTCTCTCCCCCTCCCCCACTCTCTCCCTCTTTGTCTCCCCCACTCTCTCTCTCCCTCTCCCCCCTCTCCCTCCCTCCCTCCCTCCCTCCCTCCGTGTCTCTCTCTCTCTCTCCCTCCCCCCCTCCCCACCCCTCCCTCTCTCTCCCTCTCTCTCTCTCAATACGTTTTTAGATTGATATTCTCTCCATATGTATAATGTTTTAAACTGAATATACAAGACAAGCCCCTTAAACAATAGGCAAATGAATTGAAACACATACCTGGAGTCAGTGTTGGAGCAGGGTTTAAGTTTGGCTACTCACAATATTTAAAACATACAAACAGTACATTTTTAGAGCTGGAATTGGGAAAAGGATATGGGGGATTCTGACATTTTTAGCCTCCTTTCTCCCTGATGGAAATTTACAGGCAAGGAATAACTCATGCTGTATAAATTTTAAATTGTAATTTCCAAATAAATTCACTAAAACAACAAGAATTAAATACAGAAAAAACGCTTCTGAAGCACCTCATAGTATTGTTTGCCTGAGTCTAGGATTTGTATTTTAGCAAATGATGAAAGACCAGTTTTTTGACTGGAAATTCATATAAACTGTCTTAGAACTGCCCCTTTGATCCTAACACCCAGAGGCCTGGGCTGTGGGCCTTCATTACGACTCCTGTTTAATTGAATACATTCAGCAGTTGTGCTGCTTAGAATTTTAATAGCGCAGATGACATGACCAGAACTTCAGAGCTACACGGAGGCCCTTGCATATTTTTAACAAAGCTTTTGACAACTTGTCAAAAAGTTGTTGTTTTTTTTTTCTGGGTGAAGAAACTTGATGTTAAGTTACATGAAGCTACCATGTATGCTCCTGGAGATTCCATAATATATTACCTATCTCCTGAACATGGGTGCACTGATTTGACTCTCAAAAAGAGAGACATTTTGTGTGACTCTCTGAGCTACAGAATAGAATACAGTGTTTGTTCTAAGGATTGTCTGTATGTAGGATGGCTCTGTGATGTAGTTATAATTATTGGTGTTAGGATCTTGGGTTTCATTCCTAGCTCAGTTGATGATTTGTTCTGTTTTTTTTTTGGTAAGTCGGTACCATTTGAGATTCTATTTTCCCCAGAGAGTGACAGTATATATTAAGTGGCTCATGCACCCTAGTCCCCAACCTGGGACATGGTTTCTTTCAAACATTTTTGCCTCTGTCTTTGGCTCATACATTCTCAGACAGTCCAGGCTCGCAGGCTCAGCGTAACTTTTGACATAACTCTAGCTATGCTACATATAATCAACACCAAATTATGCTGATTCTTCCTTTGAATTTTCCCCTCATTCTTTCTTTTCTCTTGCCCCTTATGGCCACTGATCTCATCAAATTAAATGTAGATTATTGTAATTGGGATTACTGAGCATAATTTGTCTTATTCTGTCCATCCAGGAACAACACTGCCTACATGTATGACGTATTAAGAACATACTGAACTTCTGCTTTGAAACAAATGGCATTGCTTGCAAGGTCCCCCAGAATTTGATGCTGATGTGCCCATATAAAGAGACTTTTCTCTCTTCCTATGGTTTTCTTATTTCTCATCTGATTTTGGCATATCAAAATCTCGTATATCTAACAGACTCATCATTCCTTTCTCTTTTCTAGGATTTATTTTTTTGGAAGATGAATAATAGAATAATATTCTAAAATGACTTTAATTGGATACTTGAATGTCTGTGTGGGCTCTTGTGATTAAAGGGATGAAATTGTTGAAAGATTCACAGGGCTGTTAGCATCTATTATTCTCTGCTCTAACTTCCTGCTTGTTCATCTTGTTCACCTGATGGGTAGACTCCTTGAGGGCGGGGAATATGTTCATGACCTTTGGCCCACAATGCCTGGCGCACAACTGGGCACGTGGTATATTTTCAAAATTATTTTTAAGTGAGAGAATAATATTCAACTTGATCTTTTATCTACTTTTTCTAATCATGATCTAGAGCATATGTGTTCTTACTGCCCTATCACCCTAAGAAACTTTCCATCCAATTTCTTCCCTAACAATGCCTAAACTAAATTAGTCTCTAAGTACAGAGAGAAGAGACAATTTTCCTGTTTGTTTGTTTGTTTAAGATTTAGGGACCTGATCTCCTCTTAGGGCACGATGTTAGACCTGAGTGAGCTATTAATGCTTTTAAGAAGATTAACTAGTCCCAACAAACACAAGTCAGCGAATTTGCGTCTGTGATACTTTCCAGAGGTAAGAAGACTTGTGCTGTTGATGAATATATGATGCGTAGGAGTGGGGAGTCACTGAAAACCACTGGTTTAGGAAAATGGCTTCTGTTCAGTGCTGTCCACTGCTCCGCCCATGAGAGCGCCTTGCTTCACTCTTCAGGCAAACTCCCTGCGTGTGTTCTCGGTGCAAGTCTACATGGAGGGTACGAAACACTTAACAAAGGATATAGTATCTGGAAGATTTTGGTTTTCTATAGGAATATTCGTCAAAAGTCTTTTTCGAATTTCTCTTTGTCAATTTTTAGAGCATATATTTTAATAATTTTGGGTGATGTTATGAGAAACAAAGGAGATAGGGATACTTTTCCTTGCTGCCTTGAAAATATTTTTGAACTAGATACTGACCAACTATCTCTACTCTTTTGCCCTATAGCAGCACTATCGGATTTCACAAATGCTCTGTCTTAATCATCAAGTAAACGTGGCAGCTAAAATCAGCCTGCACTGTACTAGTGCAAAAAAAAAACCAGATAAATTGATAAATTGGGGGTTTTTCTTTATAACTTACGTGTGCTTTTCTAAATTATAATATACTTTTCTACTCTGCATTCCATGGCTTTCCATACTATATCTTCTATGCGAAAATAATCAACAATTTTTAACTGTGACAAAATGTGAGCTGCTTAGCAGAGAAACTACAATCTTGTCATCAAAAACATTTTGGAATTATTGCAGATATTGTGTGATTTTGCTATTTCAGTACTCTACCTATTCTTAATGTGCTTATATTCTATTAAATTTCGACAGTTTGGAATCAGATATTTCTGTGACTAAAACAACTCTTACAACATTGTCATTATGACATCTGACTACTTATAACTAAATATATAAAGAAATTTATACATTAGCTATTTTATTGCTTACATCTGGTATTCTTACCAAAAGAAATTTTAAAACTTTCTTCACAAGTCTTAGTTACTGAGGTTATAAAACCACAGCTCTAAAGACTTGTTAGGTGTTGAAAATATTGTAAACTTACAGTGTATTTTGGAAGTTGATGCCACACATACTTAATGGACCTTTCAGTAGCATTGTCGCTGTTTGTCAGTAAGTGTAGCTTCGCATCAAATACTTTACAAGGTGCTGAATTTCTGTGATGGCTCAATTCATGCTGTCAGTGAAAATATTTACTTACCTGTAAGATTTCTATAGAATCAGGTTGGTAATGGCCCAATTCTTGTTGAGATGTAGCTCACAATATAAACATGGAGCTCTATAATCTCTTTAATAAAGTTTTCATTTGGTTTCAAGAATAAACTTTCCCAAGTATTCTATAATAATGGTTTGAGAATAACTGATTATCAAAGTTGATATCTGTTGTGTGTTTATGTTTGTTTCTTAGCTTTGTTTTGTGTGTATGTGTGTGTGTGTGTTTGGTGATGTTGTGGTTTTTTTTTTTGCTCTGAAGTCTTTTTGTTCCACATGGTAAGCTTTCTGTCCTTTTTAATGGCATTCCTCATTTTCCCCTCAGAGCTATGTGAACTTTATGAAGTAGCAATGGGTGTGCCGTGTGGTAAAAGTTTTATGTCTCAGCAAGTAGTTGGGATGGGTACCATTAGACTTTCTCCAGCATTATAAAATTATGCTAAAAACTAAACTAAAATTATACTAAAAATATAATTTTATATAACTTTCTTAGAAAACATCTAATCCAAGCAAACTCAGCTATTGAAGCAAGAAACAAAATAGACGTATATAGATCTTGAGGAAATCATGTTTACCTGTAAACTTCTCTTACTATTTCACCTATCCTCTGTAATGACTTTTCTTATTTTTTGTTGAATAAAGAGAAAATCAGTTTAAATTATCGCTGGCATAAATCAAAGCAGGATGTATTCTTGTAGAGCCACCATCTCTTACTAATAACAACATTATTTGATGCAATGTCCTCAGAATTCAGAGTCTCTGGCCATCACTGAGCTGTTACGCCTCTTCCAGGATTCTGCACTTACTTTGATATATGGCTTTTAAAGCTGATATAAACATTAATGTGGATTTGATGCTACAGAGGAAATAGCAACAAAAGTAGTTTTAAGCACCGTTTTGTTAAATAACATTTTGCTTGTGAGAGTCTCTAGTACCAACAAAAATGGGAACTGGACAATTCTTGCAATTTTTTTCTGAACAAAGGTTTCAATAAATATTTGGAAACTACGATGAGTTAAATTTACACTCAGTTTATTTCAGATGGCTTTGAAACAGGATATCAGAACACCAGTCATTATAACTGCTTTAAAATAACGCTTCCTCACAACGCAAGGCAGCTGGATTATTGAAATTTCAAATATACTTGGGTTTTAAGCTTATTCTCCTAGGTCATAAAATAATATATAACTATATCTACATTTAAGTTAGATTTGTCCCATGCTGACCTACTGCACTGAAATGTCACTGCTAGAATTTCAGTATGTCTTCAGAGAAGTAGATTTAAAAAAAATATACTGATGAACCTGCTGAAAACTCTAATGTGTTAACTAGGGCATAGAGTGAACATAATATAAAATCATATTTCCAAGTTCAGCTACTGACGGAAATTTTTGCTATCATGTATTTTAAAAATTGTATGAAATAATTATCTTACAAATTAGTTTACAAAATATGTCCTTACAATATTAAAAGTGTATTTTGAGGAAAAAGCATACAAATTGGTTTACATTTGCCTATATTTGAAATTGCTTTATGTTTGCAAAACCAAGTGGATTGATTACAAATAATTTTTATCTTAGAGGTTATATTTTGTCCCCAACACTGAATTAAACATTGTACAAACATAACCATTAAAATCTGACACATAATGTCTGTTTGCAGCTATTTTTTAATAGCCATCTAGCATTGTCTGTTGTAATCCTGATTAACAATCAAGCTGTCTTTTTTTTTTTTTTTTTTGCGGTACGCGGGCCTTTCACTGTTGTGGCCTCTCCCGTTGCGGAGCGCAGGCTCAGCGGCCATGGCTCACGGGCCCAGCCGCTCCGCGGCATGTGGGATCCTCCCGGACCGGGGCACGAACCCGTGTCCCCTGCATCGGGAGGTGGACTCTCAACCACTGAGCCACCAGGGAAGCCCCAAGCTGTCATTTTTAAGATGGGGGGTCACAGTAACAGAAGTTTCCATTGTTACATCATCATTTATTAAATCCATGTTTTAAGAACCTTTATATGATAATGCTTTTGTAGGATATGATTCTTTTGTGTCCATTTAGCAAATATTTTGTTTTATTTTGAGAACTCCAAGCACGCCACGAAAGACAGATGATATTCATCAATTATTTTAGTAAATTACAATTAACCCAGTACTTGAACTGACAGGACAGCCTCATCCAGATCTGGGTTTCTCAGTCCCGATTCTGTTGACATTTTGAGCTGAGTAATTCATTGTTGCAGGTGCTGTCATGTGTGTTGTAGGACGTTTAGCAGTATCCCTGGCCTCTAGATGCCAGTAGCAACACCTTTACCAGTTGTGACAACTGCAGATGTCTTCAGATGTTGCCAAAATTCCTCTTGGGGACAAAACCTACTCTGGTCGAACACCACTGATTTGAATAGGGAGCAGGAATATCACCTGGAAGACAAAAGGATAATATCCACTTTGTTTTTATTTTTAAATTTACATTGCTGCTTTTTCCTGGAAGATCTATGAATTAAATTGTTTGTGAAAATTTGAAGATCTGTGCTCTGGAGGAAATGCTGTCTGGCTTTTTCTTTTAGATGCCCTGTTCCCCTTTTAGATGCAACAGAGAATGAGGATATTACAGCCATACCTCTGAAATACTGCCTGTTCCGTTCCAGACACCACAATAAAGCAAACGTCACAGTAAAGCAAGTCACACATTTTTTTTTTTTTTTGGTTCCCAGCACATGTAAAAGTGAATATTAACACTACAGTGCATCAAATGTTCAAAAGCCTTGTGTCTAAAACAGTGTACATCCCTTAATTTAAAAAATACTCTATTGCTAAAAAAAATGCTAATCATCAACTTAGCCTTTAGCAAGTCATAATCTTTTTGCTGGTGGAGTGTCCTGCCTTGACGTTGGTGGCTGCTGACTGATCAGGGCGGGGGCTGCTAAAGGTCAGGGTGGCCGTGGCTTTTTCTTTAAACAAGACAACGATGAAGTTTGCCACATTGATTGACTCTACCTTTCATGAACAATGTGATGTTTGAAATCTGTGGTAGAACTTCTTTCAAGATCGGAGTCAATCCTCTCAAACCCTCCTGCTGCTTTATTCACTACATTTATGTAATATTCTAAACCCTTTGTTGTCATTTTAACAGTCTTCACAGTATCTTCACCAGGAATAGAATCCACCTCACAAAACCACTTTCTTTGCTTATGCATAAGATGCAATTTCTTATCCATTCAAGTTTTATCGTGAGATTGCAGCAACTCAGTCCCATCTTCAGGCTCCACTTCCAATATTAATTCTCTTGCTGTTTCCACCACATCTGCAGTTTCTTCCTCTGCTGAAGTCTTGAACCCCTCAGAGTCATCCATGAGGGTTGGAATCAACTTCTTCCAAACTCCTGTTTGTGTTGATATGTTGACCTCTTCCCATGAATCATGATAGTTCTTAATGGCATCTAGAATGATAAATCCTTTCCAGAAGATTTTCAATTTACTTTGCCCAGATCCATAAGAGGAATCAACACTTACGGCAGCTATAGCCTTAAGAAATGTATTTCTTTTTCTTTTTTTTTTTTTGCGGTACGTGGGCCTCTCAGTGCTGTGGCCTCTCCCGTTGCGGAGCACAGGCTCCAGACGTGCAGGCTCAGCGGCCATGGCTCACGGGCCCAGCCACTCTGTGGCATGTGGGATCTTCCCGGACCGGGGCACGAAGCCGTGTCCCCTGCATCAGCAGGCGGACTCTCAACCACTGCGCCACCAAGGGAGCCCTAGGGTTTTTTAAGGTAACTTTCTTAGCATTTGTTCTGAAGTGCCAGAAATTATTAGATCACTTACTCAAAATATTAAAGGAATAGACTTACTCTAGATGGCTTTGGAGTGCAGTTTTCTTCTGTAGATGGCGTGACTCCTTTAAAATGGAAGTTTTGATTTTACTTTGACATTCCAAGGAAAGGTTACATTTTAAAATGTTTAGCAAAGCATTTCCTTTAAATTCTAATGCTTCACAGTAATTATTTCGTGAACAATGTGACATAAATTCATTTTCAACGGCACTTAATAAAATTATACAAAACAAGGTGGAAAAGCTCTTGTCTTTCAATATCATTATGGCTTAAGTTATTACTTGAATTATTCTGAACCACATATCTTAGCTTCATGAAATTTTATACCTCATAGGCACATTTCTATTCCTTGATAAAATAAGACAGACTTCAAAGAAAATATATAGCAAACAATATACTACAGAATATGCCTTTGTTGTGTGGTGTGAATCAAAAGAAATGCATATTTATATGTAGGTTTAGTATTCACTTTTCAATTCTGGTTTAAGTTTCTGTTATAAGGAAAATTTATTTTTCTACTTCCTTTTTACTTTTTAAATCTATTTCGTATTCTTTCAACCATTATTTAACATCAAACAGGAAATTTTACATTCTCAAACATAACATTCTCCAAACTACTCTTCGTTTCTTGTGATGTAAATTTAAGCAACTTATTTATTTCTATTTCATCTTAATTATCAATCATGATAAATGAGCAGTCCCCCCTTGGGCAACACAAAGAGATAGCAACACAAGTGTCATACTCTTGTGCCTCTTTTATTGTTGTCATTGTAAAAAAATATCAATGCTCCAACTTAGGGAAAACTAGAACAATTAGAAATCATTATCATTCAGTAACTTTGATAGGAGGTTTACATATCTAACTGGCATAATCAGTTGTAAAGAAATTATGTGCATGCAAAAATGAGAGCGAGAACTCATTTCTCCTCCCAGAAGGAAATTGCTGGAGTTTTGACTGTGTCTGACACTCTAACAAGTGTCATGTCTTTTGATTCAAATTCTAGATGGCATTTTCCATTTTACATAGTGTTTAAATGATCTGTTTCTTCCTTCCAGTAAAAAATTGGTGTTTTAAAACACTAAAAAATAGGGCTTCCCTGGTGGCGCAGTGGTTGAGAGTCCGCCTGCCGATGCAGGGGACACGGGTTCATGCCCCGGTTCAGGAATCCGGGAAGATCCCACATGCTGTGGAGCGGCTGGGCCCATGAGCCATGGCCACTGAGCCTGTGCGTCCGGAGCCTGTGCTCTGCAACGGGAGAGGCCACAACAGTGAGAGGCCCGCGTACCGCAAAAAAAACCCCACAAAAAACAAAGCAAAACAACAACAAAAAAACCCCACTAAAAAATAAAATTTATTTAGTACAAAATAGTGTAAGATTCAGCAAGGCAATTGTAGCTTTTTAACTGAATTAGATAATTAATATCAAAAGACTGTCTAAAATCTGCAAAGAGGTAGTAAAGTAGGTAACATTTTTCAAATGGGATAATTGCATTCATAGTTCATAAATATACTATAAACTCAGGCCTAGATTCTCTAGATTCCTAGGCAGTAGAAATATTTTACAACTCTTGACCTTTATATATTCATCATTTCAATTATCAACATTTATTCGATACATTTTAAGAAGGGTGCCTGTCAAAATGTCCTCTGTCACAGGGGTACAGACTTGAAGACACGCTGTATGTGTCCTAACAGTTATGCTGGCACAGCAAGACTGGTAGGTTCATAGAGCACAGGTTTTGGGATTTCAATCATGCCTGGAATGCTGTGATTCTTTTTTTTTTTTCGCGGCACGTGGGATCCTCCCGGACCGGGGCACGAACCTGCATCCCCTGCATCAGCAGGCGGACTCCCAACCACTGAGCCACCAGGGAAGCCCCTGTGATTCTTTTATACACTGGTGCGCACACACATTTAACATGTTATTTAGCAAACCAACACCAAGATCTCTGTGCATCTGAGCAAAATGTGTATCTTATAGTTTATTAACCGCTTTCTTCAACGTGATGTGTTTCTTTATGTATATGATCCTTCTACAGCACTGCCAGCACCCTGAGGAGCAAACTTGTCCTCCTTTAATCTTGCACATTACCTGTTGTTGATAAAGTACTTTGCATTTAATACTGACAAAGAAAATGCAACTTTAATGAATGTAACCAAGACTCCAATGCAATTGAATTCATTTGTTATGTGCAATATGATGGTCACCCAATGTATTTAAGTCACTTATGATTCCTGTGTTTATTCATAAGAGACTTGAGCTCTTCTGTTATGAAATCATTAAGTTTAAGGAGTTAAATATATAATTTATTCCCCAATATTTTATTAGAAAAAAATCACTAATATGGCTTACTGAATATGTGAATAAGTGAAATAAATTGATTATAATTTACATTAGATATAGTTATTTTTATTTAACACAACAGTTAAACATTTGTGTGTATATCTAGCCATCTTTCTATGCAGCCACCCATCCATCCATCCGTTTACCTAATTATTGAAATTACTCTAAAAAGACTATGTCCCTATCTTACATACTCATATCCCAACAAGCTCTATTAAATGAATTGAATTAAATGAATTAGTGGAATCTACAATTAATAGATAATAGCTTTTTAAATTATTATTGCGTTAATCGTAATAATGCACTTTAATTAAAAGTAAAATGAACTACCAAAGTTTCACTGAGTTACAATGAATTGAAATTTCAAAAACTTTTATAGGAAGCCTAAAACTAACTTTTCTTCATTTCTTTTGTAAATTTTCAGTTGTGGAGTTGAGGTCTTGGGGAGAGACTGGATCAGATAAATGATCAGAATGGTTTCAATAACAGTAAACGGGACTAATGAATCCCTCAACTCCTGCTCCGCCTTCAGAAGTTCCTTTCAGATTAGGCCCATTCTTAAATCGTGGTCTGTCTTCCAGCACTAATTATCTATATAAGGGTACTACTAGAAAATTTTCTCATGTATCACAGGTCTAGTTCTCTTTGGAATAATGATAAATTGGAATTCTGGTGCTAATTCACTTATGCCACTCTTTTTAAATTCTTTCCCCATGGCTAATACCTCCTTCTTGGAGACTTTGATGAGGTGTGGAAACCTGTTTCAGTAATTCAGTAATGACCATCAGCAAGGATGTTTTCATTCATGTGCTGTGTATATATCCCAGTGTTTATTGAATAATCTGTGAAGCCTTCAACCTTAGTCTATAAAACAATACAGGACGTGGTATATGGTATAATACGGTTTTATAATAGAGCCACAGAAAAAAATATTACATGAATCCCAACAGGAGATGATTATTTGGTTTAAAATAACACCGGACTCCAATGTTAATGTAGTATTTGGGCTGAGTCTTTGAAATCTAGACCATATTTGACATGCGCTAGCCGCAGAAACCACCATCCAGACCGCTGTTATTCTGTCACCACCACCACACCATCATCACTGCCACCACTATTATGCCATTTGAATACCGAGGTCACTTACAGATCCAGCTTAATATTGAGAAGTCTAATGACTCCCAGAATCTTAAGAGGGATTACAGATACATGTTGTATCCCATGATTTGTAGTCTAAGGACAATCGAAAGATAAGAACGGAAAGAGCATGCAAAATACCCATCTTTCCCAGTTTAGCATCGGATGAGATCTGTTATCTTCAGAGGCAAATGGCATCTTCTGACAAGGTACCTGCTCTGGATAAGAAAAAAGTCTCCATTTTGTTCTGCATTACTCAGTGTCTATACATGCACATGTTACCCAAATTCTCACCTTTACATCAGAATTAGTAGATTCGATGTGACAAAATTAGACATACTGTACCTGTGGAGAGAAAAGATGGACCAGAGTGACGGAGATAAAAAGATATTGAAAGGTATAATCAAATAACTTCTTTAATGAGTAAGGAATTATAAGGGGTTAGACCAAGACCAGCTAAATCGTGGAGCTCCGAGCGGTCCTTGTTCAAAAATTATTCAGAATTTTAAGATGGGGGTAGCAGAACATTTTACCAAGTCCGGGGCCCTTTTGAGTGTGGGGCCCTGTGTGATTGCACAGCTCACAAGCCCAGGAAGCAATCCTGAATTAGACTGAGAACACCACACCAAGAGCAAGCTCGATTTAATATAGAAAACAAGGGTCTAGATTTGTTCTCCGAATTTCAGAATAAAGTCTTTTATAAATACTAAAGTAGGAGGGGAAGGCAGTCCAATACGTAGTATTTATCATAAAATATGGGTGTTTATGAGGAAGATATTCTGACTTTACTCAGATAAAGTTCAGAGTATCTAAGAGTCAAAAGGGGGTTCTCAATATATCCAGGTCACAGAATGCATGTGTGCTAAGACTAGTGTTCTCTCAATCACAAATTTTCTAGTTAAATTTGAACACAGAGAAAAGCACATTACAGTCATATAAAGAAAACCAGTAGTTTTTCTAAAATGTCACAGTGACCCTAAGTGGAGGAAACTCTTTCATTGACCAATGTAAGAAAATGTTTGATTTGTTTAGACCTCTGGGAGAATGAAGGATTTAACACTTTATTGTTGTTGCCATTGTTTTCTTGAGTAAATCAATAGGCCCATAAAAGTGGTAGAGCTTAATTGGTTGCTTAGGGTGGAAATATTATCAAATTCTAATATGAAGTAAAAACTTGAAAACAGAGGCCCTTGAGAAATTTCAGAGAGCAGGAAATACTCAGAAAGCCTAATTAGCTATTCCACATCTGAGATGCTGTAGCAAAGAAACTATAATAGATATGTGAATGGATTAAATATTTTTCATCCACAACGAAAGCTATTGTGTGAGTAATGGTTAACAATAAGATATTCAACTGAGGCCTTTTTGTTATGCATAAAAAGGTCATCAGCTGATCTGCTATTAAGTATAAACCTTACTTAGAGACACTCAAATGAAAGAAATGCAAATGGAAGCAGAATTTCGCCAACCAATTAACAAATGTCCAGTCTGTGAGCAAAGTTGTTTGCAAACAGAAATTTAATTTGGTTTCATTGATTGTATTTTTATTCCATCCTATGGTCATTATAGGCATTCATAGTATATTTAATTTTCTTGAGGCTGTTTGGAGAATAAACTACAGCCCTAGAAGAAGAAAGCTTTATTGTGAAATAGAGACCTCCCTGGGAAATAGAACACAGTGATTTTTGTAATGTAATCATTCTAGAAAACAAACTAAACCCATAAGAGAGGTTACTTTAGTTAATCCTAATTGATATTTCTCAATTTCAGCAGCCGGCAGCCAATTGTTTTCTTTTCACACTAAATGTTACCGATGCGCCCCTTTTATGTTGCAAATTAAATAAATGCATGCTCCTTCCCATGTTAAAATACGTTAATTATTTCCTTGGGAGTTTAAATGAAACATAAACTGGAGTGGAGTTATAGGGGAAAGGACAGGCAACCAGCAGTGGAAATCAAGGTTCAAAACTTAACCCTTCCCTGAGCAAAATATTTTACTTGGACCAACTCATTTATTTTGTTCTAATGACTTTGTATCATCTCAGAAAATAAGAGTGAAACAAATAGGCAAAACAAGAAACAATGAAGTCGTCCTGTCCCTCACATCTAGCATCTACTATTGTTAAAACCAAATTATTATACAAAGTATTCTATAATAGATACTTTGTATAAGCAAAAGATTCATACTTTGTGTGATCAAATGAGCGCACATAAAACCAAATAAAACAATCTATCCACACTGTGAAAAGAAAAAAAAAGAAACGATACTGTTCATCTTCCTTATTAATGTGCTCTTCTTTCTAGGCACTATTATCTACCTTTTCATTTCAGTAAATTTTCATCCAATACCCATTCTTTTTTTTTTTTTTTTTTGTGGTACGCGGGCCTCTCACTGTCGTGGCCTCTCCCGTTGCGGAGCACAGGCTTCGGACGCGCAGGCTCAGTGGTCATGGCTCACAGGCCCAGCCGCTCCACGGCATGTGGGATCTTCCCGGCCCGGGTCACGAACCCGCGTCCCCTGCATCGGCAGGCAGACTCTCTCAACCACTGCGCCACCAGGGAAGCCCCAATACCCACTCTTTTTCACAGTTTCCTAATCGACTTAAATGTGTTCTTAACAGATGGTTTATCTACTCTACACTTATATTTTATTTAATTTTTGTCTCTTAAGTTTCTTAATTTATCAAAGATTTATATTTTTGGCACCAGCTTTATTATTTTTTTTTTTTTTACTAAACAACTTTTGCCATGTATTTTTTTCCCAGCTTTATTGAGGTATAGTTGACAAATAACAATTGTATGTGTTTAAGATGCACAATATGATGGTTTGACATATGTATTAATTGTGAAACGATTAACAGTCACGCTGTTTAACATATTTAGCAGCTCATATAATTGGCATTTTGTTGTGTGTATGTGTGATGAGAACACTTAAGATCTACTCTCTTTGCAAATTTCAAGTATACAACACAGTATTATTAACTGTAGTCACCATGATGTACCTTAGATCTCCAGAACTTATTCATCCTGCATAACTGAAACTTTGTGTCCTTAGAACAACATCTCCCCATTAACCCCAGTCTCCAGCTCCTAGAAACTGGTATTCTACCCTCTGCTTTTATGCATTCAAATTGTTTTAGATTGCACGTCTGATTGAGATCATGAAGTATTTGTCTTTCTGTGCCTGACTTATTTCCCTTGGCATAAAGCCTTCCAGATTCATCCATGATGTCATAAACGGCAGGATTTCCCTTTTTTAAGGCTGAGTAATATTCCAATGTATAAAAATATATACACCACATTTTCTTTATCCATTCTTCTGTCCGTGGACACTTAAGCTGTTTTCATATCTTGGCTATTGTGAGTAATGTTGCGATGAACTTGGGATCACAGATAACTCTTGGCAATCCTGATTTCATTTCCTTTGGTTATATGAGCAGAAGTGGCACTGCTGGATCAGGAGGTAGTGCTATTTTTAATTTTCTGAGAAAACTCTATACTGTTTTCCCAAATGGTTGTACCACTTTACATTCCCACCAACGAGACACAGGTGTTCCCTTTTGTCCACATCCTCCCCAACCCATTTCCTCCCAGTAAGGCAAGATGAACGTGCAAACTTCTTCCTACTGTTTTGCACCACCTTGTCCCAGGCTCATCTTGTTCTTCCCATGCTGCAGACCAGAATTCAACAATTTATTCAGACTCAACACAGGGGAATATTAGAAGCTGTAATCTGAGTTAACACAGGGGAATATTAACACAGGGGAATATTAGAAGCTGTAATCTGAGTTCTTGAAGTTATCATTGCTACTGGGGTAATATTTGTTTGTAGGCCATTTCAGTGAAAGTTTTTAAAATTGTGAATCTATATTAATAGTTTCAATTCAGTTTCATAACACTTAACCTCATTGTGTTTTTTAACTGTTTCCCCTTGTGTAATATGGTATATTAGAAAGCAGTGGCTAATAGCAAACGCATTATCTAAATGGCTCTCTAAAGCAAGTATTTATTTCTTGCTCATGTTATCAGAGGCTGCAAGTCAGCTGCCGCTCTGTTTGCCTCTTCTGTGCTTACCCAGCTTGGCCTCAGATGTTTTCTTTTTGTAGATCATTGGCTGAAGGGGCTGTCCTGCGTTTAGGATATGGCCAAGGAACATCACATCGCCAGGTCCCAAATCAAAGAGGCTGTGTAATGTGATTTTCCTACCAGATGATCAGACAAGTCACATGACAAGCAGAGGGGATGATATATAATAGTATTACAAGGAGGGGCAAATAATTGGTAGCAATAATCCAATTGTCTACAGCCTTCCTTCTTTGTCACAAACATTTGCTTTCATCTGCACACAATATAAAGTCCCCAAGACTCTCCAAGAATTTCATGCAAAGGTGACATAAGACTTGAACTCCAGGATTCTGTAATCCAAATTATGTCATGATACAGCTTTTTAAAAAAATCTGAATGAAAGACAACTTGCTTATCAGAGATCCCCTTAGATCTTTTCAAAAGGGCCATTGCCCTGGATCTTGCTCTTTTGAGGAACATGTTCTGACCTTCCTCTGGCTGTAACTTTTCTCTAAGGACAAGAGATCATATAGTCAAGGGATGTGCATGCCTGGAACCTATGCTCTCCCTTCTAACTTGAGTTACTAGGACCTTTGAATTCCCTATACACATGGCCTTGAGGATATATCCTACATGGCCCTTCCCTCATCTACCCTATTGAGAATCTCCTGTCCCGTCAGCATGTCCCTCCCTAGATCCAAAGGGTAGCCAAGTGACAACAGTGTTTATGAAGAAGTACACGTACAGATGGTTGGCTGCGGTGTCCATAGGTATGTACCCAAGGAGCCTCCTGGTGTAGGACAGGTCTGGAGTTAGAAAGAAGGGGGTAAAGCAAGAACAAAGGGATTTCTCCATCAGCCCATTGGGGAGGGTCTTTAAGAAATTAACAATGCTGACTTCTATTTCTTTCTAGGCCATTATGATATATATATGTGTATATATATATGTATATATACGTGTATATATATGTATGTATATATGTATATATATGTGTATATATACGTATATATATGTATGTATATATGTGTGTATATATGTATATGTATGTATGTATATGTATACATATGTGTATATATATGTATATGTACACACAAGTATTTTTTTTCAACCTGACATCAGGAATTTATTTTGTAGAAAAGCAACATGTAGAAAATGCCATAAACAGCCCTAGTATGTCTGAAGTACTATATATAAAAATGACAGTTGCTCCTAATGACAACACTGAAGCGGTGAAAGATACACTGACAGATCAGACACATGTTTTCTAGCAGTTAGCTCAGTTTATAACATTTAAACGTGTGCATATCATATATGAAGCACCATTTATCTTCTTACTCCACGTGGCATAATTTAAAAGCAGCTCTGTTCACTAGGCACCCAGCATACAGTCGTCCAACATAAACAGGGCAACTGAAATGATCTCTGACATGAGAACATATGGAAAGTAGCAGACACATACCAGTCACTGATCCAGAGCAAATCTGAAATTCCACAAGGAAAACGTGGCAACGTCTATGTACTGTGATGGTTAATTTTGTGTGTCAACTTACTGGGATGGTGAATGTCCAAATAGTTGGTAAAACTGTCTCTGGGTATGTCTGTTAGGTGTCTAACTCAAACCCAAAGTTTTAACTCATGATGTTTATTAATAGCAAATAACATTGCAATGAGAGATGTGTGGATAATGTAAAACATTGCATAAATTATTTAAAACACATACGATATGGTTTAAGTCAGGAAATGTTAGTGATATTGCCAATTCTATTAAAGACACAGATATTATTAATACTTAAATGAAAGTCAATTTATACTTTTAATCTTTGAACTTATCATACAAGTCTGGAAATATAAAGAGACTAGAACTAGGATTGAAAGAAAGAGTACATCATTAGTAGGAAGAAAACTTGCTGAAAATCCAATTTGGCAATATTTTAACGTCTGTTTCCAGAAAGTACAGGTAAACTAGGAAGGATGCTAGAGTGAAAGTCATTTTCCTTCTTAGATCTGAAGTTCAAGGAGCAGTCTGACTATACAAGGAAGAAAACATTGGGCAGAAAATTCTTCCTGAGTATTCTGTTGACTACAGTTCTTTGAGTTCACATTTATAAATATTTATCCACATCTTTTAATCCCTGCAGTTTCTGAAATTCTTGACTAGATTCTGTCATGGAAATTCACAGCTCATCCTTTATTTTTGTGTCTGTGTACCTTTTGTGCTTTAAATAAAACGAGAGTTGGCAGTTTTAGGCTACGCAGGCATAGTCATAATGGAAGAATAAATGGGACAGTCCTTTTTTTCTCCCTGTTATTGTTCATGAGTCTCTACAGAATTTTACTCTTAAGGCAATAGTACCAATCAGTCACAATGCTTTCTAAGTGACATTTGATCACTAATGGGACAAATAGAACGTGCTAGGTAGGCTCCATAGTTTCATAAGGCAAAGTGATGTGCGAAAAAAAAGATGACAGTTTACTTTTAAAATTGTTACTTTATTAAACTGTATTTTGTTCACTCCACTTCTTAACATTTTGAATGATATTTGCAAGCGCATTTATAGAATTATCTCCACTCAAACAGTCTTATATATATGCTCCAAATTTTTCCATGATTTATTTAACTAATATATAGAGAGTGTCCACCAGGGCTCAGGTGCCATGATGGCCAGTGAAGCTAAAACTGGGAAGAAAAATTACAGTGACTAAAGTTTTAGCGTGTATGAGCTTAGAGTGAATATAGAGATATAAACACTAATCAAAGTATAATGTTGACTATGCTCTCATGTGTAGAAAATATTTTATATCTGTAGAAATCGCTCTTGAAATACAAGCATTCAGTCAGAGTGGCTTCTCAGAGGAAAAGCCATCCATGTGTAAGATGAAATTGGAATACATGCTTAGGAGATAGGAAAGAGAAAGTGGTGAGTAAATTGTAGGAGGCTGGGGAAGAAGGCCAGAAAGGATAGTGCTTCCTAAGGAGAAAAGACCCGTGGGATGGGGTACAGAGGGAAAATGAGAGAAAGCAAGAGTGAAATCTATGCAAGGTGCAATTATATTGGAATGTAATATTTACCATTGTGTATGGACGTACAAAGAAACTACAGACTGATGTGTTCAATACCTTCAGGATGAAAACTCTCAGAAAAATAGGGTACAGGAGCACTTTCTCTACTGGATAAGTAGTGCTCACCCCAAAATTCTACAGTTAATATTATACTTCGTGGGCTTCCCTGGTGGCGCAGTGGTTGAGAGTCCGCCTGCTGATGCAGGGGACGTGGGTTCGTGCCCCTGTCCGGGAAGATCCCACGTGCCGCGGAGCGGCTGGGCCCGTGTGAGCCATGGCCGCTGAGCCTGCGCGTCCGGAGCCTGTGCTCCGCAATGGGAGAGACCGCAACCGTGAGAGGCCCGTGTACCGCAAAAAAAACCCCAAAAAACAAAGAAAAACCCATTATACTTCGTGGTGAAAGGCAATTCTTTCTCCTAAGATCAGGAACAAAACAATGCGAGATTTACATCTATGTACTTCTCGTTTAGTAACTGTAAGTGGTATTGTATTTTCATTTTCATTTTCTGTGTGTTTCTGTATCTAGTCATGAAAATAATTGTTTTTTCTTCATCTACCTCAATAAAGATTGTGGTTATTAAATTTACAAGTATTTATCAAAGCTTAACCCTGTCATGCAGTAGAAACCACGGTGAGGAAAACAGAATGCACCTCTGTCCGTGTGGGATTTACAGTCTCTGGAAAGGGAGGGTCTCTTCCACTTTTACACTTCCCATGATTACACACTGCAGCAAGTGAAGAGAGATGGGAAAACATATAGCAGGGCGATATTATTTGGTTCCTAGGTTCAGGGAATGCTTCCCTGACAAAGTGGTTATTGAGCTGTGATCTAAAGGATACGTGAGACTTCACTGGGCTGGGGTGATGCTTTTCCAGGCGAAGGGAGCTGCATGTGCAAAGTCTTTGAAGGTAGAATGACCACCTTACTTTCAAGGAATGGAAAGAGACGTGAAACACGCAATCAACAAAACAAAGGTTATAGGGGTATTAAATGAGGTAAAAGGGGAAGGCAGTTGCCAAATAATGCAGGGCCAAAGAAAAATGCAAATCACTGAAGAATGATTTGGCCACGTTTGTATGTTCTAAAGATCATCCCAGCTGCAGTGTAGATACGGGGTTAAAAGCTGATTGAGGATAGAGCAGCGAGGAGAGGTTTCCGATAGTTCCAGTGAGATAATGTTAACTTGTTCTCTGTAATAAGGGTAGAGACACATTATCGATATAAAATTACTAGGACTTGGTGACAAGTTTTACATGAAAGTTAAAGCAGTGCCGTAGTCAAGCTTCTATTCTACCTTGTCCAGCTCTAGACTTGGAATATGTTTCCTGGAAACAGCAAATGCAGAAGGAGTGTGTGTCTGTACCGGATGCCACTGGAAATTCTACATAGTTTCATCAGTGAGTCTGGATCCCAGAGAAAGATGGTCTCTAGAGATAGAGTTGTGAACCATCCACCAGTATTTGGCAACTAAACTAGGGATATAGATGAAATCTCATTGGAAGTTATTACAGGATGAAAAGAAAGAGGAAACCCGGGTATTTGATTTCAGGGAGGTGAGCAACAAAAGATGCTGAGACACTTTAGGCAAGAAATAAAACATACTGATTCTAAGAGCGTTGTGTTATAGAAGAGTATAGAAAATTCTTTCAAAATATAAATTGGTTAAAAATGTGTATCAATGGTTAGATTATAATTCGTTACGTATGGTTAGGTATAAATTAGTTAGATGTGTGTGTGTCTGTGTGTGTGGTGTGTAGTATATGGTGTGTATAAAATCCACGTTTAACTTACTAGGCAATGATTTCTTTTTTTGCCCCAGACGTTCTCTTTGACCTTTATAAACCACTAGGGGTTCATATCGTCCATTGCTTTGTGGACTATATGAGGAATAATGTGAAGTTCATAAAAACAGCAACATTGGCTTGAGAATTGACCAAACATTGAGAAAAGAAGGTAGTAACTTTGAAAGACCCCGGCCTCCCCCTTTCTTGCTACCTTGTTGTTGGAATACTCTGCCCAAGTGCTATATGCGTCTAGCAATACTTTTGACAAAGATAAAACAAGGAAAGTTTTCTCTGACAGGGAGGAAGATATATCGCCGATCCACAGTAATAAGAAGATTAGTATTGGCTTGAGTACAAACAAATAGATGAAAGGGTTGAACAGAAGTCAGGGAGAAAGCATAAATACTTGGAAATTTAACGTGCAATGCATTTAGTTCCATAAATCAATGGGGAACATGCAGAGTGTTAGACGGAGAAGGATGGAAATCATTCCCTGTGTAATCCTGACTGCATGGGTGGAGTCTCCATGTGTTTAAAACCAAAATGTGAAAGATGAGATTGTAAATGTAATAGAAAAAAATGGAAGAAAATATCTTTTTGAGCCTAGTGGGGGAAATAACATCTTAAACCTTTAAAGTCACAAAGCGTATGGCAAAAGTTGATGAGTATGATTAAAGCAAAGTCAGGAAGGATATAGAAATGATAAAAGATGACCATACCCCCAAAACGGCTACATGCAATACTTTAGCAAGAGTAAGTGCCAACCAAATATATGCATTAAACATATTAGAATGTTAAGTGCGGGTAAGGCAAAGTTTCAGCCCGTTTCTTAACTTGCCACTAGCCTTCTCAGAAATGAATCCTAGTTCGGACAATAAGTTATATAGTCCACTACCTATGGCTGAAGAAAGGGAAATAGATTGGTATACGGGGATAAAAGAAGAAAAATACATGTCTAATGGTAAGCTGGAAAATGGTTCATAGCCTTCTCTCTGAAAAAATATATTCACACAGGCATATATATTTATTGTAAATTTTACTGATATAAAGGATATCTATATCACCCTATTTACCGAGAATAATAAAATGTAAAATACTATTTATTATAAATTTCAGACGCCCAAATGGAGTCTCAAAGTATGCTTTTGTTGACTTCGACCAAGTCCTTACATTCACAGCCAAACTGGTTTGCAATTAAATCTTTATTTGACAAATGCAGTTACTTCCCACTTCATGAACTCTTTTTCCAATGTATCTGTCATTAAATTTGACGGAGAACCTACTGTTAAACGATCCCTTCCCCAGTGCAGAGTTTATTCATTGAATGAAACTGCCTTCAGCTCTGCATTTGTTGGGATTTCACGTGTTTATCAATGATGTGAGCAACGTCTTGGCTGACACGTAACGGTTTCAAACACTGGAGGAGTGATCTCTCTTTTTTTGTGCTATTCACAATGTAGCAGTTATAGACGCTACATATTTTTAAGTTTGTCCTACATTCCTAACATTTTCTCCATCACGTTCCATCTAAACAATAAATCAGAAAGTAAATCAAGCCCTGATTTACGGCATTTTCCAGTTCCCATGCTGTGTTTCCACCGTGGCTAATTCCAAGCAATCAACATGATGTTAGTGAACAAGGAGTTAGGAGTGGCACATGGGGGGCTTCCCTGGTGGCGCAGTGGTTGTGAGTCCGCCTGCCGATGCAGGGGACACGGGTTCGTGCCCCGGTCCAGGAGGATCCCACATGCCACGGAGCGGCTGGGCCCGTGAGCCATGGCTGCTGAGCCTGTTCGTCCGGAGCCTGTGCTTTGCAACAGGAGAGGCCACAACAGTGAGAGGCCCGCGTATCGCAAAAAAAAAAAAAAGAGTGGCACATGGAGTATCATGTTTCCACCATACAGATGCTACAGACAGAAATAAACAACAGAGAAATTAAGAAAATATAGTAAAGTAGGAAGTGATAAGTTTTGAATAGATATCACATTGTTTTAATATAACTTATTTAATTGCAAATTTATACATTTTAATTTTAATTCTGGCTATGTGTAACAGCTCAAAGCTTCCTGGAAAAAACCTTTTTTTTTTTTGCGGTAAGATTATACTTTATTCTGTTTGCAAATTGAATGAGAGAAATGACCTTTTGTAGTCTGGACTCAGCCACAAGCAGACATGGGCACAGCCCGACTGACTGCCTAGCTTAGAGTCCTGGAGAATAGTGCAGTGGTTCTAAGTCCTGACCTTAAGAATGACCCGGGGAGCTTTTATAGAATATTGAAGTCCAGGCCTCACTCCAAACCAATTAAATCAGAATCTCTGGGAGTAGGCTGGCTTCCTCATTATAAAATACTTCTCAGTTGATTATAATATTTGGCCAAGGGTTGAACACGTTGTGCAGGTTCTTTGGTGAATTCAGGTTCTACTAATTGGGTTATCTACCCCTCTGGTAGATTTTTTTTTTAATTTTTACTTTTAAAAAAAAGTTGTGTTGGGGTATAGTTGATTTACAATGTTATGCTAATTTCAGGTATACAGCAAAGTGAATCTGTTATACATATACATATAACCACTCTTTTTAATATTCTTTTCCCATAGAGGCCGTTACAGAGTATTAGGTGGAGTTCCCTGTGCTATATAGTAGATCCTAATTAGTTATCTGTTTTATATATAGTTGTGTGTATATGTCAATCCCAATCTTCCAATTTATCCCTCACCCCCTTGTAACCATAAGTTTGTTTTCTACATCTGTAACTCTGTTTTGTAGATAAGTTCATTTGTACCCTTTTTATAGATTCCGCATATAAGTGATATCATATGATAGCTATCTTTCTCTGTCTGGCTTTCTTCACTCAGTTTGACAATTTCTAAGTCCATCCATGTTGCTGCAAATGGCATTATTTTGTTCTTTTTTATGGCTGAGTACTATTCCATTGTATATGTATACCACATCTTCTTGGTCCATTTCTCTGTTGATGGACATTTAGGTTGCTTCCATGTCCAAGCTATTGTAAATAGTGCTGCAATGAACATTGGGGAGCATGTATCTTTTCGAATTATGGTTTTCTCTGGACACATGCCCAGGAGTGGGATTTCTGGATCATACGGTAACTCTAATTTTAAAAACTTCCTGAAAATTTAACAGTCAGTTTCCGTGACGGGGTTTGAGCCACCTCTATTAACACTGATGGGTACTAATACATACATAAAACAAACCTTCTGACTGTCCCTGCATTTCCAGTTCAGCGTAGTGGGGCCTGACAAGACTTCTTTGTATCATCCCATCAAAGCTCACACTCTTTTATTTTTTTTATTTTTATTTTTTTTGCGGTACGCGGGCCTCTCACTGCTGTGGCCTCTCCCGCTGCGGAGCACAGGCTCCGGACGCGCAGGCTCAGCGGCCATGGCTCACGGGCCCAGCCGCTCCGCGGCATGTGGGATCTTCCCGGACCGGGGCACGAACCCGTGTCCCCTGCACCGGCAGGCGGACTCTCAACCACTGCGCCACCAGGGAAGCCCCGTGATTATAATTTTTTTTTCCCTTTTTCCTTCCATCACATCACCTTCCGTTGTAAATATACAAGTAGAGATGCTGACAGAACCAAACACCTAAGAAATAAACAGGCTGCACTGCATGTGCAGGACCTTTTCTGTCCCCATCCAGAGAGAGGGCAGGAGGTGCGACAGCAGCACGTAGGTCTCGCTTTCTCCAAGATGCAGCTTCTGAAGCTCCAGTGAGAAATAAAACACAGCAAAGGTGCCACTTCCTGCTGCGTGGTCTTGAATGAAAGATGGCCATTTACATAGTCATTTTCTGCAGCTCATTCCAGATTTAAAGGGTCATTTTCAGTAAAATTCTATTTAAATCAACATTTCCTGATCTACCCTACAGCTGATTCTGAGGAGCCTGTGGCTTATGAATAGTATTTGCTCTCAATCTCTTCCTCCCTTTGCCAGTGGAATCTGACCAGCATAATAGGGGAGCTAGTTCTGGCTTAAACTGAACATCTCTCACCATTTTAGGAATATTGTATAGTAAGTTATTTCTGCCTCTGCTCTGACACATTTACCATATATTCTGTCTAATTTAATTAACTAGAATTCCCTTTCAAGGTCACAAGTACGCCCCTCACCCATCTTCAACCATTGCAGGTTTCTCACCGGACAAAATTATTGCTACTTGGAGGACTCCCCTGGTACTGCCATGAATGCTACTATTTTCTCAGGGGGTCTAAACATGATCCACAGAAAATGTGAGATGGAATCGATTTATAGATAAATACACATACTGCATGTGTTCCTCATCTTACCTAAATTTTGAGAGAACTAAAATGACCATCATTGATGGTTATATAAATTTGAAATAAGAGTAACTTTTTACTTACATTCTTAAGTTTATTTTTTTTACAAAAGGCTTAACTTTGTTATAAGAAATTAGGACAATAAAATTACATAAAATTACGGAATCCAACTGTCCAGCGGTAAGCCCTATTAATACACACGTCTTTTCAGACCTTCTGTAACATAGACACGTGCCTGTGCGCACGTATTTTACAAAAATTGTTGATATAATATTGTTATGCAAATTTGTTCTTTAATTTCAACACTATAACATAGTCAGCTTTCCATACCAGGCATAGAAAATGAACCTAATTATTTTTAATAGTTTTATAAGTATTCCATGGTACAATTTTTTTCCCTCTTTTAACATATGTAAGAAAGAAACCAAACACATGAGCAGTTATAAACAATCCTAAATATTCTGTACTCTGACTGCATTTCTAAAAACCTCTTAAGTCAATGTTGATTATAGACTTTTTACCAAAAGGTTCTTTTTTGGTGGATAGCACCCCACTGACACTGAAGAAAGATGCTTCAGCTGAAGTTGTTGCTGTCTTCCTTAACTCACAGTTGATGAATGGACTTGAAACCCTGTGAGTCCCTCTGAGAATGGGATAACCTCAAGAATGATAGCCGTTATTCTTTGCTTTTGTGAGTTTTTTCTTGTATTAAAAATTTTCAAAAATATCCAGTTATTCAAACACTACTTTAAAAAGAGTATATTTGACTCAAACAATATTTAGATAAGTATATAATGTCCTTTTTAATTCCTATCAGTGAACATTATATGATTTACATGAGTGAAGATCAAGAATAAGAATTCATGATGTCCTATGTAACAATCTGTTTCTAGTCCCGTTTGTGTCAACTTAAGCTAGTTCCTTGCTACTGCAAGAAAAGGGAAGTTTTATGCCAGAGAAAGGCAAAGCTGCTACCTAGAACTTGGGGACACCCTAATATTTAGATGACTGTATTCTTTGAGGAAGAAAAAAATGAATTATTCTTTTTTCTTTTTTGTTGAAGTATAGCTGATTTTCAATAGTGTGTTAGTTTCAGGTATATGGCAAAGTGATTCAGTCATACGTGTGTGTGTGTGTGTGTGTGTGTGTGTGTGTGTGTTCTTTTCCATTATAGGTTATTATAAGATATTGAATATAGTTCCCTGTGCTATACAGTAAATCCATTTTGTTTATCTGTTTTATACATGATAGTGTGTATCTGTTAATCTCATGCTCCTAGTTTATTTCTCCCCCTCCCCTTTCCCCTTTGGTATCCATAATTTTATTTTCTTTGTCCGTGAGACTTTTTCTGTTTCATACATAAGTTCATTTGTATTATTTTTTAGATTCCACATGTAAGTGATACCATATAATATTTGTCTTTGAATTACTTCACTTAGTATGATAATCTCTGTGTCTATCCCTGTTGCTGCAAATGGCATTATTTCATTCTTTTTCATGGCTGAGTAATATTCCATTGTGTATATGCCACATCTTCTTTATCCATTCACCTGTCAGTGAACATTTAGGTTGCTTCCGTGTCTTGGCTATTGTAAGTAGTGCTGCAGTAAACACTGGGGTGCGTGTATCTTTTCAAATTAGAGTTTTCTCCAGATATATGCCCAGGAGTGGGATTGTTGGATTATATGGTAACTCTATTTTTTATTTTTTAAAATTTATTTATTTATTTATTTTTGGCTGCATTGGGTCTTCATTGCTGCACATGGGCTCTCTATAGCTGTGGCGAGTAGGGACTACTCTTCGTTGTGGTGTGCGGGCTTCTCATTGAAGCGGCTTCTCTTGCTGCGGAGCACGGGCTGTAGGTGCACGGGCTCCAGTAGTTGTGGCTCGTGGGCTCTAGAGCACAGCCTCAGTAGTTGTGGTGCGTGGGCTTAGTTGCTCCATGGCATGTGGGATCTTGGCGGACCAGGGCATGAACCCATGTCCCCTGCATTGGCAGGCGGATTCTTAACCACTGCGCCACCAGGGAAGTCCCTCTATTTTTTATTTTTTAAGGAACCTCCATACTGTTTTCCATGGTTTCCGCACCGATTTACAAAAAGGAATTATTCTTGTGAGGTTTCTGTGAGTATTTTGACAGTGTGGACAGATCTTAGTAGCAGTGTCAGCAGAAGGATGGAAATAGCATACAATAATAATAACAAGAATAATGCAGTAGTAGCCGTAATCTTAAAAATAAGGTACTGAGGAGAAAGAGCTACACATGGAACCTTCCTCAGGCCCGGCATGCAGTTGACAGTGTGTGGTTCTGTTCAGGACACCGGCTGGTTTTGTTCCTTTGCTTTCGGCAGTGTCAGCGTGTTGAAATGATTTGTGAGTAGAGCGGAGTGAGGTAGCTCCAGAGTTGGCCTGTAGGGGGCCTCAGCGACCACCTCTGTGAAGCTTCTTTTGAAAAGAAGTGACCTGACTGGTACCTTAGTGTGTCCTCTCTTGGCTTCTTACAGGCTTCCTCAGTCTGGAGAAAGTGAACTCTGTGATGACTGGAAAGGGTTCAGAACATGCCACCCCAAAATATGCTTCTCTGATACGTTGACTATTTCGAGTTAAAGGCACTTGGAAAACAGCAGATACAAGGAAAACACTCTAACTTTCCTTCTTAAAAGCAGGAGACGAAATTCCCTACTAAAAATGTCCTCCCTCTATGAGGACAGTGACGTTCTTCTCATCAAGGATGGGAAGTTGAGACTGAGAGGATTCTATACGGACGGACCTTGTTAAAACAACCCTCATCTTCCTGTAGCTCCCACAGAGCTGAGTCGCTTTCCCACAGTCTACCTCTCCTCTTCAACCTAATGTGAGAGCGAGCACATCTCCCATTTTTGGGGGGTCTTCATTGCATGTGAGGGCTCCCGTGTCACGTAAAACTTGTATGAAATAAATCTGCCTGCTTTCACCTGTTGATCGGTCTCATGTCAGTTTAGTTCTCAGGCTCAGCCGAAAAGAACCCTGGGGAGGGGATAAAGGTAAACATTTGCCTCGCCTAAGGCTCACCCCACTCAACGCCCCGCACTCCACGACTGACTTCATCTTCCGCATTCTCCTCTACGTGCCCGAGACCGTCGGGTCCTCCAAGTCACCTCCCGATCGTTTAGTGCCGTGGATACCAAGACTGGGCAAAAAAGCGCAGGTGCTTGGAGGGGAAGGGCTTGGTGAAAGAGGCTGTCTGTCTTCGTAATTCAAAGCGGAAAAGGGGGAATACATCTGAAAACCTGGGATGAGGAATGAGAGTTTTCTATTGTGTTTTGGAGGCTGAGAGGCTAAAAAAACTGTGGAGTGAAGACTCTGGAGAAAATAGAGCACAGTTGTCAATGAGATTGTTGTATTAGATTCTACTTACTATACTTAAATTTTCAGTTGCGTCAAAATGTGCTTTTTTAAGTGTAAATTTATTTTATGGAGATATAACTGACGTATAGCGTTGTGTGAGTTTAAGGCACGCGATGCATTGATTTGATACATTCATATCTTGCAGTGTGATTACCACCGTAGCATTAGCGAACAGCTCCATCATGTTCCATAATTATCATTCCTTTTATGTAGTGAGTGCATTTAAGATCCAGTTTCTTAGCCACTTTGAAGTATATGATATGGTATTAACTGTAATCACAGAACTGTCCATGAGATCTCCTAGAGACTGTCATACAGAGTGAAGTCAGAAAGAGAAAAACAAATACCATATGCTAACACGTATATATGGAATCTAACTGCAAGATTGTACCCTTTGATCTTTTTAAAATGTGACCTAGCTCCTGTAGTCAACCACCTGATCTGATGCTTCAATAAGGTTATTTTCTTAAACAATAACACCAGTGTGCCAGAAATGCTTGGCACTGAGATCTCTTCCTATGCAGCCCATGTGCTCTGCATCTGTGAGGAAGGCTGGGAATTTCTGTCTGGTTTAATTATAGGAGGGAAGGAGATTTTAGTCTGTCTGAAAATTCAAACTGTTGAAATGAATTAAAACCCAGAAAAAGGAATCCATTTTCAGAGGAATCTGAAGATGCATTTCTTTTTTTTTTTTCTTTTTCTTTTTTTTTTGTGGTACGCGGGCCTCTCACCGCTATGGCCTCTCCCGCTGCGGAGCACAGGCTCCAGACACGCAGGCCCAGCGGCCACGGCCCACAGGCCCAGCCGCTCCGCGGCATGCCGGATCCTCCCGGACCAGGGCACGAACCCGCGTCCCCTGCATCGGCAGGCGGACTCTCAACCACTGCGCCGCCAGGGAAGCCCGACGCATTTCTTTAATATCGCTTATGGAGATAAGGCGTCTAAGGCGCTCACAGTATTGCCATTTATCTGGGTGCTGGAGAGAAGTCCTAAAAAAGGCCCTAGTCAGGAGTGAGGTGAAAATAAAATGCTCAAGTTTCATGCTTGGGAAAGAAAACTCTATTGGAAGCTTCCTGGCTGTTAAAGATCTAGAAAGGTTCATGAAAAAATGGAGATAAAGCTGACAGGGGGAAGGAGGAAGGTCTGGAGTCAGTGAGCTTGAAGACGTATGATAAACAGTGGTGAGAACAGTAAAGCGAATCATGACGGCAGCCCCGAATGACTAACGTGGGAGTGGTGATTTTTTTAATGTAGCTTTAGTGAAGGCAATAGGAAACGCATACAGGAAAATTCTGCTAAGCAATATTCAGGTGGCTGAAGGGAGACAAAGAGTACAGGGGAGGAAAAGAACATGAGAAAAGGAAAGGAAAGGATAGAAGGAGCCCTGCCCACCCTCGCCCCATACAAGCAAGAGTTTATTCTGTCCAGAGGATTTGTGGTTTTGTTGATGTGGTTTGTAGAGTTGTTTGGTTTGTTGTTTTTTTTTTTTTTTTGGAGCAGCTGGGGTTTCCAGAAGCCTCAGTAGAACTGCAGGCCACAGATTGAGAAAACCCGGAAAGGTCAAGCCCCCTCAGCTGTTCCGGGTAATGCATGTGCAAACAAGCCTAGAACAGGAAGAGGAAAGGGGATTTGAGTCTTACCTCCTTGTCTCTGAATTAGTAAGTCCTATTTCTCATTGGATCTGTTAATAAAACCTGTGTGTACTAGTTTGCTATTGCTGCTATAACAAGTGACTGCACACTTGGTAGCTTAGGAGGCACAAATTTATTGTCTTACAATTCCAGAGGTCAGAAGTTTCACGTGGGTTTCAGGGATTGAAATATACGCTGTTAGCAGAGCTGCTTCCTTTACGTAATGTCTCTGGGAAAATCTGTTTCCTTGCCTTTTCCGACTTCTAGAGGCCTGTGACTTTCCTGGACCCACGGTTCCTCCTTTCACTCACAGCCAGCAAGGCTGCGTTTCTCTGACTGTTCATTCACAGCAGCATCTCCTAGGACCCTCTCTCATCAGGAACAGTTTCTTTAAATGTGATGAAATTGGGCCCACGTGGATAATTCAAATACTTTTATATTTGTTATGTTGCTCAGGGATCCTCAGCGTCCTTCATCTCAATCACATCTGCAAAGCCTACTTTATACGGGCAGACCTCGTTTTATTGCACTTTGCTTTATTGTGCTTTGCAGATACTGTGTGGTGCTTTTTCTGTTTTGTTTTGTTTTTTTGTACAAATTAAAGATTTGTGGCAACACTGCACTGAGCAAGGCTGGGGCACCATTTTTTCCAACAGCGTTTGCTCACTTTGTGTCTCTGTGTCACATTTCATTACTTCTCACAACATTTCAAACTTTTTCATTTTTATTATATTTGTTATGTTGATCAGGGATCCGTGATCTTTGATGTTACTGCTACTCCTCTCTGAAGGCACAGATGATGGTTAGCATTTTTTAGCAATGAAGTATTTTTTAATTAAGGTATGTATGTTTTAGTATTTTTTAGACTTAAGGTTATTGTACACATAGCAGACTACAGTATAGCATAAACGTAACTTTTACACGCACTGAGAAACCAAAAAATATTACTTTTTACTTTATTAAGTAAAACATTTTTCTTTTAATTAAAAATTTATATTTTACTTTATTATTTACTTTATTACTTTATTGCAGTGGTCTGGAACAGAACCCACAATATCTCTGAGGTCTGCCTGTAATACAATATATTTACTGTTTCTTGAGAATAGGACCGAATCTTTTGGGGGGGGGGGAGGACAGATGTTATTCCGCCTACCACATTTTGTAAAAATAACTTTTCCTCCCCATCTGTTAAATGAATGAGGAGTAAATGACATTATTACATATTGCTCTACCTGATCAACGTCTTGACGCATGAAAGACTTTATGTGTTTCCAAACAGTCACGTTTTATAACAAACATGCAAGCACTCTGGGAATCACAGACACAATAATAGGATCAAGAGCAATTGGCCTCTGTAGCCACAAGTATGTGTTTCATGCACAATTAGGTGAATAAATTTCTACTCTGAGTCTATCAAGTACGCAGTCCAGAACAGGAAGTCGGCAGTGACTTTCATTTCCGTCAGTTTAGTAACATGCCTTGATCTTTCTTGCATGGAGCACATTTCTAGGTGAGCAGCCAGATGACATAGTCAGTGTACTTATTCTCACCACCCTGCCCAGATGATTAAGCCTCGGAGTAGAATTTAAAGTCAATGTCATCTCCTTTATTCTGCCCTTATTCTCGGAGCAGAAGGCTTAAATGTTTAGATGCATAACTTTCTTGATAGTGTAGCACCTGTTTATCTTATTTGCAGATAAAATAATGATTTAAGGACTCTGACAGTTGGAGAGTTCAGTGGGGCAAGCAGCATCTTTTCAACTGTCTGTGGCTAAAGTATCAGTGTTACGTGGTGGAGAGAGATTTCTTGGAGGTCAGAGAAATTCTGGATAAAATCCCTGTTGTAACAACAGCAAAAACAAATCTGTGACTCTTGACTGCTCTAGCCAAGCTCATGATTCGAGGTATAAAACCTGAAGTGGTACCACGAACCTGAGATGGAGAAATTGGAGTAACACTGGGGTTATGATTCTCCATCTGAATCAGCAGCTTTTGTGCGGTGTAGGTGTGCATGTGTTTAGGGAGAACTTAATTAAATGGAATCAACAAAAATAATAAAACTTCTCTTCCTCATGAGCAATTAAAAGATGCTGATTTGGGCAAACATTCATCACCATTCTGTGGTCGCCGTAACAATTTTTGTTCCTTCATTGGCATAGCAGTTCTATAAAACAGGAAGACTGTGTGTATAATTTGGGCATGTGTACTGAGGAAACACGACAATACATTGGAATCTATTTAATTAAGCAAATGCTGTTTTTAAAAACTTGAAACAAAGTTATTTTTTCCTTTAGAATTCAAAGTCATTTGTCCAGGTTTTCAGAAATAAGAAAAGAAGTCATATTTATTCCTGTGGGTTGGAAAACAGTGACCTTCATTGAGATTTCCAACAATGATAACGTATTTAGAGCAAAAAGAGTTTGGGGCCCACTGTTTCCAATTTGTAACTGAAAAAGCCCCTGATTTCTTTCATAGAGTTCATGGTTTTGAACACTAAAACCAATTCTCAATTTCTCTGGAAAATACATGCCCTTGTGAGTTCCTGTATTTGGGAAGGTATGCCAATAAAAAGTAATGGAAAGCAATATCTTTCAGTCATGTTTTGAATGCGTTGAAACTAAGGGTGTTAAACAGAAATCTGAGATATGAAGAAGAAGGCGTCAGGGCAGAAGGAGAGAGGTTAGAATTTATTCATCATATATCCCTGCATTGTAGATTATAGCTATATATTTTTAATAGAATGTGTCAGAAAAATAAAATTTGGAATTATAAGTATTAATAGCTTGCCTCTCACAATTTTAGGAAAGTTATGGTTGAACTTGTGTTGCAAAACCCTTCACATGTAATTATATTTATGTTACATATCTAGGTTATTAAGTACATTTTTACTATTATAGGTTCTCCAGCACAATATACTACTTATAATCAGAACATTGCAAAAGGAGTCACGTAGAGAGTGAGCTTTGGAGATAGTCCTAGAATCCATCCTGGCCTCATATTTTCACTGGCCTTGAAGAATTTATTATTCTCCCAGTATCTCAGTATCCTCTGTGGAAATAAATATAGTCATATCCATATCTCACATATGTGGTGATTAAATAAACTAAATGTGCATGGAAATGCCCAGAAAATAGGCAGTCAGAAATTACTTATTTTCAGAATTGAGTTTCATTAAAACAGCAATGAGATACCACTACACACTTATTAGAATGACCAAACTCTGGAACACCGACACCACCAAACGCTGGTGAGAACATAGAGCAACAGGAAATCCCATTCACTGCTGATGGGAATACAAAATGGTGCGGCCACTCTGGAAAAGTGTTTCGTGGTTTCTTACAAAATTAAACGTATTCTTTCAGTAAGATCCAACATTCCTCCTCCTTTGTATTTACTCAAAGGAGTTTAAAACATGTCCACGCATAAAAATGAAAAGATAGATTTAGGTCACATTTAATCAGTTTAGATTATGAATTTTCAGGAAGTTACTTTTTAATTGAAGTGTAGTTGATTTACAACCTTGTGCCAGTGGAAGTTACTTTATAATGAAAATATGACTAATTTTGTTGTTGTTGTTTAAGAATAATTAGTCAAACTGGAGATGCTGGAAGGATTGAGTGAAGTAAAATATTTGAATAAAAAGACCAATTAAATAGTCAAGAAAACCTTACATCCACACAAAAACTGGAACATTGATGTTTATAGCAACTTTATTTATAATTGCAAAAACTTGGAAGCAACCAAGATGTCCTTCAATAGGTGAATGGACTAATATGGTGTGGTCCATCCAGACCATGGAATACTATTCAGCACTAAAAAGAAATGAGCCGTCAAGTCATAAAAAGACATGGAGGAACCGTAAATGCATATCACTGAGTGAAAGAAGCCAATCTGAGATGGCTACATGCTCTATGATTCCAAATATATGACATTCTGGAAGAGGTAAAACTACGGAGACAATAAAATGATCAGTGATTTCCAAGGGCTGGTGGGAGGGGGAATGAAGAGGTGGAGAGCAGAGGACTTTTAGGACAGAGAAAATAATCTCTATAATACTATCATGATGAAAGCATGACATTATACATTTGTCCAAACTCATAGAATATACAGCGCTGAGAATGAATCCTAAAGTAAACTGTGGACTTCGGGTGACTATGATGTGTCAGTGTGGGTTCATCAGTTGTCACCAATGTCCCACTCTGGGGAGGGGGGTGTTGAGAAAGGGGTAGTCTATGCATGTGTGTGAGCAGGGGCTTTACGGGAACTCTCTGTACCTTTCTCTCAATGTTGCTGTGGACCTAAAACTGCTCCCCAAAAGAGTCTTCAAAAATTGAATGTCACAAGAATATTACCTCTCTAAAATTTCAAAATTAAACGATAGTATATTTTTGATAAGAGATTATACACACATATATACAAACACATACACATGTCATTTATCCCAAAAGTAAGAATTCATGTTAAGTTGGATAATTTGTGAATGTTGATTTTCTTTATTTTAATGAATATGTCAAATTATCCATATACTTTACCCTGAAACATCTATTAGTAGTAAAATATTACAATAAAAACATAACACATTTTCTCGATTACATAGATGAGTTTTAATTCGCATATTTTAAATGTGAATTAACTCATTTTCTAATTATGCATACAGAAGAGATATGCGTATTTCTCCATTCACGGGTATGTTATTTCCGACTGTGTTTTTACAGTGCGTGCACTGTGGTTTAAGATATGCACCAGCGTGTTGTTTTATCCTTTCCCTCTTCTGTTCTTTCCTTTTCCCCGTGAAACACTGAATTCTAAATGACCACCTGTCTAAAGAGCTTATGATGCAGATAGGACTGATTTACTTACACGGCACATCTTGGCAAACATTCTTAGATCTCACCGGCAGTCTCAGGAAAACCAGAAGCGCTTTCATCGTTCATGGGATCAAACGAAAGTACTTCACATCACTTTTTGTCATCAGCCAAGAGCATATAAAGTATTTAAACTATCTGAAAGAGGCTGAAACCGTGCTTTCTCGACTACTTTGGGCACTAACCCATGCATGTGGCTAACATAGAAGGTTAGAACAGCAACCCCTGTCTATCTATAAGCCCCAAGAAAGTAGATCGCCATCATCTTAAATAAGGAATTTGCCTTATGTAGCACTTGTACAGAGACACACTGACACACAGAGACAATGACAAACAGACATGTGGCTATGGGATGAGATCACGAAGAATTTATTGAACTCACTTCTGTGGAATAAACATCTTTTTAAAGGAAAATGATACTACACTGATGTTAGTCATATAAAGGACATTTTAAAACTGTTATGCTTTGACCAAACATTTGGACTCAGATAAAAAGGAATGCTACAGCAATAGTCATTTTGCGTTTTGAGTCATTTCTATGCTGTTCAGATCTTCCTGGACTTACAATGGCGTTACATCTTGATAAACCCATTGTAAGTTGAAAATATCATTCATTGAAGATGTATATTTAATACTGAACATCATAGCTTAGCCTAGCCTACCGTAAACACGCTCAGAACATGTACATTAGCCTACGTTTGGGCAAAGTCATCTAACACAAAGCCTATTTAATAATAGTGTTGAATAGCTCATGTATGTATTGAATACTGTACTGAAAGTGAAAAACAGAATGATTGTAAGTGTGTGGGGTGCTTACCCTCGTGGTCACATGCTGACAGGGAGCTGAGGCTCACTGCTCTGCCCAGTTTCATGAGAGAGGATCTTACAGCATGTTGCCAGCCCAGGAAAATATCCAAGTTCAAAATAAGGTTCCTAGTGAATGTATAGCCCTTTCGCACCATCATAAGTGGAAAAAAATCATAAGCTGAACCATCATAAGGCAGGGAGAGTCTGTGTACAGATATGGTACCCGGACTTTCCTTTACAAAGAAACAGAGAACATGGCAATATTCAGATACTAAATATATTTTGTTTTAAAATATACACTGTTTTAAGGTGGTTCTATAATATTCAATGATGCTATCACTATTGTCAAAGACCCAACTAGGCAAAGTAGATTAGCTGACAAAAGGAAAATAACTCAGCTTCTCATCTCTGTTCTGATCTAAAGGCTTCTAGTGGTGAGGGATCAAAAAACAAAAAAAAAAGTCGTGGTCTGATGGCCAGATCTGCAGGAGATCATAAGAGGGCTGGGTGGAGTGCTGAGCCATCCTGTAACCAGTTCAGATGATGTATTCAACCCTAAGTATGCAATGAAATAAAAACAAATCAGTCGACCAAAAATGTTTAGGCAACAGTAGCTGAGTTGATCCAAAAGGAATTGATTAACAATACATTTGTTACCAACCATATCCCACTGATGGAAGAAAGCTTGGATCAAAGTATTTTCTCCTGTGGGGCATAAAGGGATTAGATTAAAAGAGGAACAAATTGCATTTCTATCTTTTCCTCTTTATTCACTGTACCTAATAGCTCTTTAGGGAGAAAAACAAAATACTGGCCCATGTGTTTCATAAAAATCTCTTACTTCCATTGAATTAAATCATGCCTAGAGATAATTAAAATAGGTTATTCATTAATCAAATATTCCAGAAGCCATTTTCCGATAATTCTTTATCAGGGGACTAATTTAACAAAATTAGTTTTCTTCATTTGGGACACCAAGTCAGGATAACTGAACTACCATCAGAAACTAGTAATAGGTCTTGAAATGTAAAGACCAAGAAAGGGCTCGGGTTTCTTGGCTTCATCGACACTTCTCAGAAACGGAAATGTCAGTCACTCTCTTATTTTCTACTTTTGGCTTTTATGAAAATTATTTTCAGATCTGTATTTGCATCCTCATTAGTACATCTGATATATATTCTTCTACAATAATCTTATGCATTTAACTTTCTCCTGGACAGTTACCTGAGACGCTCTATGCTATCATCACAGTCAGGGTGTCAGGAAGTCAATTCTTGACCTGGGTGGAAATGATGGCGATGGTGAAAAGGATTGCTAAATTTATATGGCATTTTACTACCTATATAAGACTATTTTGTACATTCGCTAAGAGGCCAAACACACATTAATAACTTGCCAGTGTTCATAGAGTTAGTGACACAAGTAGAATATAAAATTTATCTCTTTTCAACAGTGTCTTTACTCAACACATATGCACTTAGTACCCAAAAGTTTTATTGGTTCTGAGGATATGAGCACGAACGTGAGACATTTCCTTCCTTTGTAGAGTTTGTGTGACATTTTGGTATTGAGTTAGTTTCTTAATTGGTCTCCTTGCTCTTTGTTCCCATTACACATCCTCCTACATTAAACTGACAGAATCAGCTTTCTAAGGATATCACAGAACACATGTTCTCCCATAACCCAGTGATATAAATGATTGTGTTATTAACCACAATTTGAAGTTCAATAGTCTTAGCTCAGCATACATGACCCGTGATGAATTATCTCCTTCATTTACAACATCCTTCTTGTCTATTAATATTGGTGCATTCAATTATTGCCCCAAAGCGTGTTGTAAAATATTCCAGGGATGCCTTGGTCAATGCCACTCATCTTCACCAGCCTCGCCCTTTTTCGGTGTGAGACCAGTCCCAGCACTTCACCTCAGTCCTGCACATTCCCAGAATCCTTCCTTGACACCCATAGCCTCTGTGAGGATCTCACTTTCTAATATGCCGTAGCAATCACAATTTGTATGATTGCTGGTACTTACCGTAGATTCTAGCATTATTTTTCTTTTGTATGTGTGTGTGTCTCCTCAAACAGATTGATAATTCAAAGAAGAGTTTTTACTACACTATCAACAATCAACACAATGGTGAATGAAACATAGTTTACTAAATAACAGTATAAAACTACTCGCTTAATTGAATAATTCCTTGATTTATCAGTTCTGTTACTTATTATGGCAGGTGCCAGATGAGGTGCCAGAAGCCAAAAGTGGAAGTAAAAGGTAAACATGGAGAAGAAAGCCAATGATTCCTAGCAATAATAAGGATGACACCCAAATAAATGTATAATGTTCACAGTGCTTATCACTGCATGTGACTTATTGAATTTTGTTAATATATGTTTATTTTTACCTTATAGTCAAACTAAATAAATATTTTCATAAAATAGAATTGTCCCTAAAACTTATTCTCTTGTTTAAATTAATAATTTACATAATCCCTTTTAAAGAAATCTAAATGTGAATATTATTAATTTACTGATAGTTATTCTCGCTCTGTCCTAAACAAGATCTATCTTTTTTTATTTATTTATTTATTTTTTTTGCGGTACACGGGCCCCTCACTGCCGTGGCCTCTCCCGCTGCGGAGCACAGGCTCCGGACGCACAGGCCCAGCGGCCATGGCTCAGGGGCCCAGACGCTCCGCGGCATGTGGGATCCTCCCAGACCGGGGCACGAACCCGTGTCCCCTGCATCGGCAGGCGGACTCTCAACCACTGCGCCACCAGGGAAGCCCAAGATCTATCTTTATTCTCTCCCTGTATCCATGAACAGGCTGCTAAAAATGAGAAAATATCAAAATGCAGGAGGAGGATATGAAGTTACATACTCAGGAGCAATCCAAGATATGACAGGCAAAACAATGCAATTATGAAAAGGAAAATAACTTAGCAGAAATCCAATAAAATCTCAGTAACTTGGGAATGTTATCAGGTAGAGAAAGAAACCTTAGTATTTAGTAGATATATTAAAATCCATTCAGTAATAAAAAGAACATGCCTTAAACAAATCAAGAGAAAACTAATAACTTTGAGTCAATTAGAGTAGTTAGATGGCACTGGGAAGAAAATAAGAGTCTAAATAGTATACTTTCCCCCATTGCTGAACAAACTCAATTTCATACTTTTGTCTCTATAAAACTGTTTCTTCCTTTATATTCTTATATTTTCATTTATTTTCCTCCAATTTCAAAATACATAGCTGTAAATTGAAATTTGCTATTTATCTATAATGATATTCCCTGACATTTATTAGATCAGTTTATTACATATGTTTCAGCACAGTTAAAGGCAGAAACACATCATCACACATTTCTTGACTGCTTCTTATGTGAAGAGTACTAGCGCTACTACAGTCTTGAATGCTATTATCCATGGATTATTTAGGAGTCATAGTAGATTAGAAATGGAAAGAAAATTTAGATGCCGTTGAATCCATGTCTTTAAATAGATTGAAGAACTGAACTGAATTGAATTCCAGATGTTTTCACAATCAGAAAGTGAGTCAGTACAATCCAGGTCTTCTCACAGGATACAGACCTAATGCCTGTAAATTCTTGCTTTAATTTACACACTGAAAAATTGCCAGTAGTTCTGTGTAAGAGTTCTGAAAATTCAGAGACCAAACCCAGTGCATCGTTCCACTGTGCAGAATCGTTTCATTGCTCTGAATATATATTCCCTCTCTCTCTTTCTATGTATATATATGTACATATATAAAATTCACATACATATGTAAATTCCTTCAGTCAATAAAATTTTATTTCATGGAAAAATATTTAAAGCCTTATGCCAAATAACTGGCATTAAAAATGCAAATAGTGTAAATGTACTAATTTCCTCGCCTTTTATGGTGGTGAATCAACAAATGCAATTTAAAGGTCATAACTCAAGTAATGGAAGTTTAAGCGTATCATATTAATATAATGCCAAAATCTAACAAATAGAAAAGCAGAAATCAAGTGTAAATCATTCAAAGTATTTAAGTGCAGTTAAATACAAGAAAGACTAATAGCAAACAAGGACATTATGCATTAAAATTAATAAATGAAACATGAAATAAGGTGACATATCAAGATACGAAAATGTGATAAAGTCAACCCCCCCAAAGAGAAAAAAATAAATCATTGGTTAGCTAATAGGGGCAACCATAACATTTGGACTAATATCTTTTTTTTTTTTTTTTTTTTTTTTTTTTGCGGTACGCGGGCCTCTCACTGTTGTGGCCTCTCCCGTTGCGGAGCACAGGCTCCGGATGCGCAGGCTCAGCGGCCATGGCTCACGGGCCCAGCCGCTCTGCGGCATGTGGGATCTTCCCGGACCGGGGCATGAACCCGCGTCCCCTGCATCGGCAGGCGGACTCTCAACCACTGCGCCACCAGGGAAGCCCTGTACTAATATCTTTTAAAAAGCGATTGAATAGTTTGGAAGTAAAAGGATAAGAAAATATATACCAAGCAAATAAACAAAATAGCAATCAGGAGATAGTATATCACCATGAAACAAAAGCGGCCACTTTGTAATGATGAGTGCACAATCTATGATAAAGATCCAGTATTTATTTCCTGAAGCAAATAACATAAAACTATGAATTTAAAGGAAAAACAACAGGAGAAGTAGGAAGACGTATTACGAGAGTAAAAGGCTTTAACTGTCTTATCTCAGGGCACAGTTAATAGAAGTAATAAAATAGTTGACCTCCAAGCAGCAAGCAAACTTTCTCATCATCTGCCTGAGAATCTGTTTACAAATTGACTTGTGAAATCACAAGGGAAATAATGGGAAAATAGCAACAGGTATCTAGGAAATTAAAAATAGTAAGTAAATATTTTATTCAATTATATATACAGAAATCTGGATAAAATTAATGCTTTTCTTTGAAAATATATATTATGTTAACTCACCACAGAAGTTAATAAAAATAAACTGTAAGCAAAGAATTATACGTCATATGAAACTTATGACACAAGTATCCAGGGTAAACATTTTAGGAGGAAAATACTTTCAAATTGTCAAAAATAGCTTTTATCCCAAATTTACTTAACTTATATAAAATGCTAAGAGAGGAAAAAATGTTTTTTTTAACAAAGTAACACTGTACTAATAAAACCCAAACACTTTAGAATATTTGTAATTAAATATGTTGATAAAATTTTCCTAGATAATATATTAACAGTAGAAGTTTCAGATTACTTTAAGGTCATTTAGCTATTTTCTCAGAAATTAAGACAAGAAATAGACATAAATGCATGTAAGATTTCAGTGTACTACTAGAAATCATAGGGGAAAGATGGATTATTTAACCAGTATCTACAGCACAATTTGGTACTATTTAGAAAAACACATATGCTACCTATCTCCTTAAAGTAGCTAAATTCCAGATTTAGAAGATATTACTTTGCTTTTTAATATCTTCATACCCACATGCAGGGACATTTATATAAAATTTTACATAAAATAATATATCAAGTATGTTTTTTCTCTGCAAATACATTTTTGCTCCTTGTGCTTTTTTTTTTTCTCCCTTGGGCTCTGCCCTTCTTGTTTTCCGTCTATGTAGAAAAGCAATCTCATCTATCTCCTGTGGTAATACACTAAGACAGATTTTTCCATATTTTCTCCATGTTCATATAACCGTAGGTAGATGAATATGCATATCATATGAACTTGACTATTTTCAATCATAGTTTTTAGGGTTTTGTTTTTTTTAAAGATAGTTTTTGTGCCTTGCTTTTCTTCTCAACAACACCTCATAGTAATTCTTATAAGTCAGCTTGTCAAATGCCAACTTGTTTTTAAAACAGCTCTGTTGCTGATGGCAATTTCTGAGACTGCTCTTAAGAATTTCTTTTTGTATTTTTGTTTTCAGCAATTACACTGTGATGTACTTAGTGTTGCTTTCTTTGTATTCATACTGCTCAGGAGTTGCTGAGTTTTTACATATGTTATTTGATGTCATTCGTCAGTTTTATAAATTCTCAGACATTGTTTCTTTAAACATTACTACTTTTATTACTTTGCTCCTTGAATTTCATGCTTAAAAAATATTTTTACCTTTTTTTCCCTGTTGAGTGCTTTTATTTGGTTATTTTCCCTTGGCCTGTCTTCCCTTTCACTAATCTTCCCTTCATTCTTATTAAAGATAATAAACCTGATATTTTAAGAACTTTGATAACAAAGCCATTATCTAAATCCTCAGGAATCATTTTCTAATATCATTTTTTTCTCTTCTTTTACCTCACTTGGTCCTATATTGGCCTGCCTTGTTGTTTTTTAATGGATGCCAACTATTTGTATGAAAAACAGTGGAGATTCTAAAAGAGCTTACCTTCCTCCAGAAAAATATCACTCTTCCTCTTCTCTCATGATTTCTCTAGGATTAAGGTATCTGAAGTCCTGGTGGATGAAATAGCTTTTCAATGTGATCCAATACATTTTTTTCTTTATTTGATCCTTTCATAGGAAATTTTCTACTGTTTCCTAGTTACATGTTTTCAGAGGGACATTGACCTGTCACAAGCAAATGCATGTTAGCCAAAAGCAGATGATCCTTAATTTTGTAAAACAACATTTCTACCTGTTAGACTGACAGATAAGTAATGAGAAAATGCATAACTGAAAGTTTCTCTTCACTCCTGATGACTGCATGTAAATTGGTAAGAACTTTTTCTAGTATATTTTTAAAATTCAGAAATTCAGAATGATACATAACTTTTACCTAAGAACTGCTTTCTTTTTCTTTAGAAATCTTTACTTAAAAAGTACTCACATAATACTATAACAGTGCACGTAAAGGATTTTACTGTGGCATTTTAATAAATGTAAATGTGGCTATTGGCATAAATATTGATTGATGGGTGCTTGTATGATCATATGATAGATTATTAGAAATACATAGAATATTGAATTATAATGCCAGATATAAAATTTTATCTTCGGCTTATTTTCACGGAATTCAACTTACATAGTACACAGTAATACACACAATTAATTGGGTGGATTATGGTGAGGTTATTTTCATAAGAAATTATAAAAGATCTAAAATATAGCTTCTTCAAATAGGTCATGCCTTTTAAAAATTTGTATGTAATACTGCTGACACAAAAGCATGAATTTGATTTATTGTAAGTGAAGTTTTTGACAATCTTAATGGCAAAGTAAAATATTTAATTTTCCTTTTTCCCTCTACTCCATTGCCTCTTTCTGTCTCAACATTCAATGGCTCTTACACTTTTTATATAATTTTACAGTATTCATTTAGTCTCTATGGAGGGAATTGCTTTCACAAGATTAGATGGAATCATATCCATGAGGAAGATACATGGGAAGGAAGGGATATTTTACTCTAATCAACCAACAAACTTTATTTTTGTACAGCTACTTGTAATATTTTTCTACTTCTCTGGTCTTTGAATTTCCTTTATTTTACTCTTCATCTTTCCAATTAATTTGAACAGGAGGTAGAATAAAAATATTGTGGTTAAAACAATTGATGTAGAAATACAAATCACTTTTCAGATAGCAAGGGAAGGAAACATTTCAGTGATATCTACCCCTAGTTGTTCGGAATTCAGTTTTTCAGTGTTTCACTTGATGATAAATAATACAACGGCAAATCTTGAGTTTCGCTTATATAGAATTCCGTGCATATTCTCTGTGAAAAAATTCTGAAGCAAAAAGGCATAGTTAACATTTAAAGGTTCCTCGACATTGAATTTTCCCTCTCCTTTAGAATACGACTGCTAATGCGTATGCTCAGTATAGTCTTACAGCAGAAGCTCAGATTTTCTTCCTCGCTGCATGGTGCCAGTGGCTGGTTGATCGAGCAAATCAATTCTAAAGATATGAATGAAATAAGGAAATCGTGGTTTAAAATGAACCCCTTAGTCATATATCCTGTTTTCATTTTTTCTTGCATGTCATTAATTATAAAATATTAGCACTTACTTTTGAGGTCATAAAAGTCGAGGATATCAGAAGAGGGAAGCTTCCAGCAGAGGTGGTGAGCCAGTCAGATGTGTCTCTGCTCAGCATGAGGCTTCTTCAGCTGCAAGATAAAATGAATCAACCATGGAATTTCCCCAACAAGCTAATAGCTATGACTGTAGAGGTCAGATCATGGTATCTCTGTGTAATTAAATTTTGAATGTAAGTGGCTTTATAAAATAGGTGAATATATAAATCATAAACATCAAATATTATAGTAATAAGAAAAACAGGGCTTCCCTGGTGGCGCAGTGGTTGAGAGTCCGCCCGCCGATGGAGGGGACACGGGTTCGTGCCCCGGTCCGGGAAGATCCCACATGCCGCGGAGCGGCTGGGCCCGTGAGCCATGGCCGCTGAGCCTGCGCGTCCGGAGCCTGTGCTCCGCAACGGGAGAGGCCACAACAGTGAGAGGCCCGCGTACCGCAAAAAAAAGAAAAAAGAAAAACAATTAAAACTGTGGTTGCCTCGCTTGGTAATTTGCAATTTACTTCAAGTTTATAAGAGTATATCATATGTCATGGATAAGGAGATATTTCTGCATGGGCTCCTTTTTTTTCTGGGATGGATGCTGATTCTAGAAAGGGTTAGAAGTATACACGTCATTTTACTTATACTTTTTTTTAACATCTTTATTGGAGTATAATTGCTTTACAAGGTTGTGTTAGTTTCTGCTGTATAACAAAGTGAATCAGCTATACGTATACATATATCCCCATATCTCCTCCCTCTTGGCTCTCCCTCCCACCCTCCCTATCCCACCACTCTAGGTGGTCACAAAGCACCGAGCTGATCTCCCTGTGCTATGCGGCTGCTTCCCACTAACTGTCTGTTTTACATTTGGTAGTGTATATATGTCCATGCCACTCTCTCACTTCGGGCAAAGTGTTTTTTATTGTAGATGCAAAACAATACATGCATCCCTCTCTTTAGAAGCTAGCAGAGGGAAAACACACACACACACACACACACACACACACTCTCTCTCTCTCTCTCATGGTTTCAATTTCCAAATATCTGTATCAAAGGCTGTTTGCAAACAATAAACTGTTATATGTCAGAATAGATGGAAAATGAAAAGCATTCTGAATCATCTTCTTTTAATGCTTAGAGCACTGTTCTGTTTTATATATAAAATTTTCCTTTTCCTAATGTTAGATTGAAAATATAATACTGTGCTCTTGGGAATATTACCCATATAGAGTGAGGAAAACAGATTATACTGATAAAACACTTAGCCATTAAAGGTTGGATATGTGTACAGAGATACTGTAAAACACAGCTTCTGAGAAGATCGTTATGCCTTCACCTTCATCCATTTATGTTTGATAGAGGCTGATTTAATGTGTGTGTGTATGTGTGACAGTGAGCGTTTTACCTAAAAGAGCATTTCACACACAAAAAAATGTTTTTTGCATTAATTTCAAGGTTAGAGAAGGTGACAGTGTTAGAAGCTGCAGCAATTAAGGTAAGCAATTAAGCAATTAAGATAAGCTCCCAGTTAAAAAAAAAATAAGGATATATGTGCCACATCTTCTTTATCCATTCATCTGTCAGTGGATACTTAGGTTGCTTCCATGTCCTGGCTATTGTAAGTAGAGCTGCGACGAACACTGTAAAGCAATTATACTCCAATAAAGATGTTAAAAAAAAATAAAGATAAAGAGCACATTGGAAACAATTTAGAAACAGTCACATTAAGTATGAATTTGCACATGAAAAGGAACACACATCTGTGTGAATGTATTTAAAGCGATATGTTTTGTCTTCAGTTCAATAAAAGTATAATAGTTATGTGTGATATCTGTGAATATGTCAGGACTAAGGAATCTCAGAAATTTTGCTCTAAAATGTTAAATACTGGACAGAATAAGATGCAAAGTACTAGCTTATGTAATGACCATTAAAAAAAAGAAACAAAAACTATACATCAAATCATTAAATGATCCAAGAACCATGAAAAAAATCTCCTGGAAAGGGTTGTTCTCCCAGTAGCTCCAAAATTGTAAAGATTTGGAAGATACGCTGGAGAGACTTATAGAAAGATCTCATTCTAGATTGTTACTTAGCAAGTCTGATATTCTTACTGCAGAGAGGAGTGTGAAGGAAACTCTGGTCCAGCAGCTCTATTACTCTGGGCTAGGTTTCTATTATCATCATTTCTTGGTGGGCTTCAGGTTGAACATAAATCGCGGAAGGAGCTCAATGAGTTGACGAGTAAACAGATTTTCCAGCAGTATTTATTGCCATTCCAGTACCATGGAAGTTGTATGTGTGTGACAGCAGATTGAATAGTTCTGCAGAGGTTTGAAGACATAGGCAAGAGATACATAATAAACTTTATAGACATTTGCTTCTATGGATTCGAGACGCACCTTCAAGACTTGTTTGATTTCTTCCGTAACATTTCACCTTGGTGAACTTACTATTTTTTTCAGGAAAATCCAAAGTAAATAAAAATTAAGCTGTCACAGATGCACAACTTTTCGGAATTTAATACAGCTGAATCTTTCTAGATTCATAGGTCATTTCCTCACTCTTGTTAGGTCACCTTGGCCTCCATCCAAAGGATTTCTGAATCTTATTTCACTTAGAAACACTGACTCTATTTTATCTTTATTGGCTTTGCAGTTTTGAACATACCCCAACAGGATGCTTCTGAGGACCATCTTATGATACACAATTACTTAGGACCAGTTATGATGCAGAAGAAAGGGGTCCAAGAAAAGCCAGGCAAGGGCTTAACAGATGTTCAAAGGGAAAAGACAAATAGAAATTCAGCTTGTTTGTTAGTTTCAGGTGTTCCTGAAAACCAAAGATGAAGGTAGCAAACTGGATGTTGACTGTGTCGGCCTTGTGTGTATGAACGTCAACAGTAACACGGGTCGTGGCACCGACTTTACATAAGGTTCAGTATGACAATAATACGTGGCTTACAGATTGAGCAACAATCATACAGATGTATACGTGAACTGAATGCGATGTTGGGACATTGAGCTTGTAGGTGTAACTGTATTCATAGTTTTGTAAATGCTGTGTATGAGGTAATGATATATGACACATCTTATAGAAATGAATTTTATTAGTAAAAAAATTTAAACAGTCCCATAAATGTTTTGAACTCTGTATTTGTTTCCTATTGCTTGTGTATCAAATTACTACAAACTGAGTAGTTTTTAAAAAGTAGCAATTTATCCTAGGGTTCTGGAGCTCAGAAGTCTAGAACGGGTCTTGTGGAATTAAGTCAAGGTGTTGACTAGGCTGGTTCCTTCTGGAGGTTCTTAAAGGAAACTGTCCTTCCTTAACTTTTTCACCTTGTACAGACTCCTCCATGCCTTGCCTCCTGGCCCCCAACACAGATCACTCCAACCTCTCCTTCTATTATCACATCTAATTCTGACTCCGACCCTCTTGTCTCTCTTTTATAATGACCCTTCTCATTAGATTGGACACAGCTGGATATCCAGGCTACTCTGCCCCAGTTCCTTCATGTAGTCACATCTGCAAAGTGCCCTTTGCCATATAAGGTGACATTCTCGGGTTTCAAGGACTAGGATGTGTACATCTCAGGAAAGAGGGCATTATTCTATCTACTCAGGCACCTTCTATGTGTATGGTGTTGTTCTATATACTAAAGTGAGTAAGACAAAAGTTGGTTATCCTCAAAGAACTTACAAGGCATGTGAGAAAAATACCTACTGTAGGTTTGTGGGGGACTAGGGGTTGGAGGGAATCCACTTGGGAAGACTAGAGAAAGGACTGGGAATAGGAAATGAGCCCTGATAGAAAAGATCTAAGTTGGAGAAAATGGGTAAAATGGATTCTCCAGGAAAAGGGAAATGTGTGTGAATAAAGGAGCTTGTCAAGTTCAAGAGAGAGAAGGGTTTGAGGAAGGGAGTGATGATTTAGGAGCCCTACAGAATGAGGACCAGACTATGAAAAGCTTTTCAGGAGAGCCTAAGGCGTTGCGTGTCTACCTTGACCACTCATCAGCGTCACCGAGGAACTTTCACACATCTCTGATGTCGAGATGCTTCATCGGATTTGCTTGGTACAAAGTGGATTCTGAGCATGAGTAATGATAACGTTAATACCATCTTTTTAAATGTACACTCAGGCTGAAAAGCACTTTAAATTTCCAAAGACTTTTAAATTTTATCCAAGCACAGTGGAAAAGGAGTTGAACAGGTTCATATGTGACATGGTCAAATTTCTACTTTTGAAAGGTGAATATGGTGGATGTATGGACGTTAAATTGGATTACACAAGATCAGAAACATAAAGAGTTAAAATGAATCTGTTATTTTTTTTAATTTATTTATATTTTTTGCTGTACGCGGGCCTCTCACTGTTGTGGCTTCTCCCGTTGTGGAGCACAGGCTCCAGATGCGCAGGCTCAGTGGCCATGGCTCACGGGCCCAGCCGCTCCGCGGCATGTGGGATCTTCCCGGACCAGGGCACGAACCCACGTCCCCTGCATCGGAAGGCGAACTGTCAACCACTGTGCCACCAGGGAAGCCCAGAATCTGTTATTTTAAATCAGAAATTACAAGGGCTTGAAATAGAGTAATGGCATCTTTCATCCCTTAATGTGGTTGATGAGTACAGAGATAAATGATGGTTAATGGATAATAAGAAATTTGAGTGATGCTTTGGGGTGAATTTGCAGGACACAGTCTTTCCTGTATGTAATGATTTTCACACTCTGATCCTCAGCCCTGACTTCACTCTTAACACTAGATGTCTTCATGACTTCTGCAATTGTATGTCATCTAAGTATTTCAAATTTATCATAAAGAAGATAAAAATCTTGATTAATTACTGCCCCTTCCCCACTCTCAACCTTACCCATTGTACCTATGGTAAATTTATTCTTCCATCTGTTCTGGGAAGATGTTTTGGGATTATCCTTATCTCCTCTTTTTCTTTCACTCCATCACTAAGCCAGCAACAAACCCTGGAGTCTCTGCCTCCAAACTACTTTCAGAATGTCATCACTTCTCAAAAATTCCATCGTGACCACTTGTATATCTTAGTTGACATTGCAATAGCTCCTTAATAGATATTTGGATTTTGCCTTCTTCTAACTCTATTCAAATAAGCATCAGAGAGATGCTTCTAAAATGTAAGTACGGTCTTGTCACTTTGCTGCTCAGAATACCCCATTTGCTTCTCATTTCTCTCAGAGTAAGATCCGGTCCTGATTGACTAATGTCACTTTTTTGTTTACCTGAAACCAGAGTCCATAATTGTATCTACAAAATACGTTTATTAATTCAATCAAAGTGTAAAAAATATAAGTAGGATTTCTATGAGCTTCCTATGTTTAAAATGTGATGATTATAAAGATGATTTCAGGCACACTGTAAAGGATATTTATGGATTTAAGGTTTAGCTGATGGTTGGACATGTATACTTTAAGTATTTAAAAGAAACACATTCACCTATGTTCTGTATCTTGTATGCTGCTGACCCTGCAAACTGGTAAGAATAAACATAAACAAAATTACACGCCGTGTAGAATTTGAAAGTTGCTGAAAATGATAAGTGGAAATACATTTTACCATGAATAATAGCAATTTACTACTAAGCAATTACTAATAAGCAGTAATAGCAATTACTACTAAGATGTAATTTTTAGGATCAGGACTTGACTATTATTCTAAATTAGAGTCAAAGAACATTTTACAATTTTATGTTGTTAATTATTTTAACATCCAGTGATACTTTATGGAGTAAGATGGAGAAATTAAAAAAAAATACTTGAGTGCTTTGTCCTTTAAATCGTTCCTTTGTTTACAGTCATGAAATCAATGATTTGTTAGGTTAGTCCATCTCTCAAGTACAAAGATGATGTAAAATATTGAATTCTGACAAATATCTAGGAAAAATATTGAATAAAGAAGTCAAAAGATTTACTGAAAATGATTTTTTGCTTATAGTCAAGCGAAACATACATTTTATACTTTCCATTTCTGTTTCACCAGGGATACAATATCTAGTGTAGCCCTGTAAACTATATTCTTAGAGTTACAGCTAAAATGGCTCAGAGCTCTAAATACTTGAGGGTATGCTTAAAGGAAATCATTTGGGGTAGGTTTTTTTTTTTTTTCCTGTTGTAAAACACTATTGTGATGTAGCTGAAAAATAAAACAGAACTGACAATTTTGAGAAGAAAAAGTACACATGGCTGTGAAATCTAAAATTAGCTGATAAAGTCCCCTGCCATACAGTTAATCCCAAAGATAACATTGATTAATAAATCACTATTTCAAGTCTGAAGTATGAATTGAAATCATGGGACCCTCCAGAGGAGGCTGTGTGCTATAAGCTGGTGAAAACATATTACTGTGATGGACACACCTGTGCCTTCACGCAAATGACCGCATAGGAAGGGAGACAGAAAGATTGTTAGACCGTGTGATTACGTACAGCGTGCTGTGCGAGCGTGGGGAGGGTTTCTAACCCCAAATTAACCACAAAGGAGGAACAAGGAGAAGTTCAGGTCGGAGGAAAAAGCGTTCAGTATGTTAAGGCCTTAGTATGATAAGGGCGCAGGAGAAATATAATCTGCATGGAAAGTAGAGGATAAACTGTGAGTCAGGACCACAGCCGCTGGGAAGGTTCTAGCATGTTTGCCAGGAGACCCGATTATTTCTCCAGAATAATGGGAAGACAGTGAAGGATTTTACGATTCATAGTTTTAGATGATTTTCATTTTCAGAAGGAACAGCATGGTGGAAATATGAAGAGAGAATGAAGAGGCGGCAGGGCTAAGGCACGGGGGAAAGTGATGGGCTGAGACCAGGTTAGGAAGACATCTGGTACTGAGTAGAATTAGTGGGCGTGGAGAGTGGTGATGTATTTGAGTTGTATCTCACAATACACAGCAAGTGTGTGCAGGGAACTATCCCAGTCTTTCTCCAAAGAACTCCATGAGCTCTTAACCATATAGCCATATGCTGGGGAAAGTAAAACGCACACATGTTTTGAGGGCTGTTGTATATGAGACATGAGCTAACATTGATCTTTATGGACACATAGTGTTCGTGACATCCCTGTTGGGGGGCCAATGAGGGTTAGGTAGTAAGTGGAGCCCCTTCCTCCAAAGCTCTAACAGTGGATGTGGACACTCTCAGTGGTTCCAAGTTAAGGGTTCATAGAGATGTTGTCTCACTATGTTAGTAAACACCAAACAATGCAGCTGAACAGTTTTCATTCAGAAGTGATCCTGAAAGAGTAGAGGGCAGAGATTCAGGCAGTGTCCCTGGCCATCCATTTTGGATGGGCAACGGTGAATGGCTTGTCCAGTTGGTCAGGGATCTGGAAGGAGCAAGGGTAGAATGTTCTAATCTTGATACCAACTGTGTGCATGGCAGCATAGAAAGATTCGGTAGACTAGCTCTCATTTATTTATACAAGCAGTGGCTTTTAGAGATAAAACTGAGCTGACTCTGGAAATCCACAGATAATCTCCAGGGGTACCCAGGCACGTGTAGCTTTAAGGATCACTGTGCAAACTTTCATTTTCCTTAGCACAACTTCTTAAAGCTGGTCTGCCTGGAAGACACTTGTCAAAGCACCGTTTTGCTTTCCACCCCTCTTTTCGTAAGCATCCTTCTCCTCCTTTAAATTAGACAAGTATATTCCATCTATCCTGACTTACACTATGGTGCGTTGACCTACAGTATAGAAACCTCTGGGGACTCAGAGAATAACTGGAAACACTGATCCCTTCAGAGTCTCCACTAATTCACAAACTGAATGAGGTAAATCTTCAAAGTTTACAGAAAATCCACATGAAGCTCATGAAAATATACAAACATTTTACTGATAATGGCAAGTTCACAGTATTTCTGTTGTCTCCAGTAGTTCTGAAAATAGTAGGATAAGTGAATGTTTGTAAATAAAATAGTAAAGTTAAAATTAATAATAATTTGATAATTCCTTGTAAAAAATATTGGATATATTTCCCAGAATGTAAAGAAAAACACTCTAATTAGTAGGTAAGAAATCTTGTGGCAAATATGATGTAAAATTCTTTGCTTTCAATAATGTAGAAGCAACTAAATGATTCATCAGTAGTAAGATATCACTAGGTAATTTTGTCATATAAACTAAAACGAATTTAAAACTAAAGTTGCATTGCTATAAAATAGTCTTTCAATTCTAATATACTTATTTATGTAAATAGATGTTCTCAACTCTCAAAACAATTTACAAAATTAGAGATGGAGTTAGTGCTGAGACCTGTCTTGTTCTCACAGTAACAAACAAATTGAGGCCAAAAAAATCCTATCTGCCTCCTTGAGAAATGCATTTCCAAAGAAGTTCTCTTTTATGTTTCATAATTATTTATCAAAATTATATCTATTTGGGGAAATATATTCAATGTAAATAGAAGTTGAACAAGAAGAGGGATTAATGTAAAAGTCTACTAAACATGGAGTGTGTGCGTAAACGTGTGTGTGTGTAGATATATAATAGATATGGCAGTGATCAAATCGCTGCTGTATATGGAGGATCCAGTTAGATAAAATTAGAAGAACATTTTATTATCTTTATTGCAATGTGCCAGTATTTATTATATTCAGCAGTTATATAATATCATCATATCAACTACAGTTGACCCTGAACATCATAAGTTTGAACTGTGCGGGTTCCCTTAAACACAGAGTTTTTTCAATAGTAAATATTACAGTCCTACACGATTTTACAGCACTCCGATTGTCAGATTTTACAGTACTCAAATTATAGTACTCCGAATTTCGACTGTGCAGTGGGTCAGCACCCCTAACCAATGCATCATTCAAAGGTCAACTGTATTTGAATGAAAATTTAGGTTTCTAATAGAAATATTTTCAGCTTTCCATAATTTTTCAAAAAATTAAATATTCAGAGAATAAAACGAGTTAAAGTCAGTAGTTCTAGAGGGCCATTGGATTCTCCCAGTTGAGGTATTTCTGATTCAGTATTATCTGAAATTTTTTGTTATAATGACTATAGGAAAAATAGTTAATAAAAATGAAATATGAAGAAATTATTATGATTATTTACCAAAATATGTATTTAAACAACCTTTAAACCACTGTGGAAGGTCGTCTCTTAAAAAAACTGCATGGGGGCTTCCCTGGTGGCGCAGTGGTTGAGAGTCCACCTGCCGATGCAGGGGATACGGGTTCGTGCCCCGGTCCTGGAAGATCCCACATGCCGCGGAGCGGCTGGGCCTGTGAGCCATGGCCGCTGGGCCTGCACATCCGGAGCCTGTGCTCCGCAACGGGAGAGGCCACAACAGTGAGAGGCCCACGTACCGCAAAAAAAGAAAAAAAAAAAGAATACAAAAAAAAAAACTGCATGGGACATGGATATCTCTGTACTCTAAGTTTTGGCTACTTGGCTGACTAGGGCTTTGAATTCTGACAGTGGATTTTTATGCCTTCCCACTCAGATTACCTATAACGAACAAATTAAATTGCCTCTACGCAATGCCAACAATTGTTTGATGGATTAATATATATATTAATTTATTATGTGTTCTAACAGATCAACTAATTTATTCAGACAATCAAATTAACTTTAATTATATACACAGTTTCTAATGGCAGAAGCATGATACGATCATTATGGGATTGATTTGAAATTTCCAGTTAAATTTTTCAGCTATAAATTTGGAGGAAACTCATGAGATTTTGTTTTCAATAAAAATTATATATCATTGGTTCAATTCCAATTAAGTTGGAAAAATTCAATTACAAAATGTGTCTATTTAATAAGTACCTGAAAATCAGACAGTTTTATTTCTCATACTCTTGAAATTCTAATTAGTACCTGTCATTATATTGAAAAAAATACTATAAAATATACACTCTGGAGAAGAACTATAATATATTATTTAAGTTTTCAGTAAGTATTTTGTGGAGAATATGCATTGCTTAGGTTTTATTCAACTTTAATCCTACATTTCAGTTTTCAGGTTATAATGGCATTGTGTGGCCAGGGTGAGTGCCATTTAGTGGACTGCAGGTTTAAACATTTTAGTTTAACAATCAGTGGTCACTATTCACCTTAGCAATAAAACTCAGATTCGTAATTTATTATCTTCTGTTACAGGCATTGACCTGTAGTCACTCTTTACGGTATCAGATGAAGACACCCAACTCCAAAATCTCAAGTTATATGACAAGAAATATAAATAATGTATTCTTTAGAAAATATCCTCTTCATTCCCCACCTCATTTTTTCACCTAGTGAATCAGAAAAGTTTTGGATGATTGTTAAATTATGCTTTTGTCAACAAACTTTCTAAGTGTCTTAACATCATTGGTCACTTTTGCTTCATTATATGAAATTTTTTAAGGAAATAGGACTCTTACTATTCCTAGCCCAGAGGCTTTCCTTTTGTTCCAGGCTTGAGTACTTTTCCATGGTACCATAGCTAGAACCCCATACATAGTATGTATTCAGATGTTCTTGGCAGGAAATGGATGGGTGGTTTCCTAAAGGAGTTATTGAAGAGAGTTTTTAAAAGGGATTCTTGCAGAGATTGGATAGGGTAAAGCAAACAGTAAGGTTTAGCTAGGGAATCGGGGACTAATACAGAAGAAAGTCCTGCCAGGCCTTGGTCTAAAAGGACAACGGCAAGCAGTACAGGGAACTGAAGGAGAGCTGCAGAGAGGGACAGGGACCCCAGCTGGCTTTCAATGGAGATGCAGTCACTGCCCAAACTGACCCCTTCTAGAGAGTGGGAGGGATTTGAGATATCCACAGTTCTCAGTCCCCCTATCTCTAATCCCCTGCAATTTCCTCCTATTGACTGAAAAGTCATATATAAACATGTATTTTCCAGAGACAGGAAAAATAACATTTGTATTTAGTTTTTGTGGAAGAATACCTTTGCCAGTCTCGGCCATCGTCACCATCACTGAATGGATATAAATTGCCCTCGACCGTTTCCTGATAATTTAACAAAAATAGCGATGGCGATAACATGCTAAAGCATCTTGAAATTGGCATTATTCATCTTAAAGTCTCAGGAAACACAAAATAACCTATTTCCTATAGATATGGAAAAATGATTCATTCTTTTCTTTGAATGTGCATTTCCTGTTTTCTGCCTCCGAGATTAGATGTTCTTCCCAGTGTGCTTGAATTCAAGAAACTTGCAAAATTTGGAAGCTGCTCGTATAAGGACTTCCAAGGGCTTAAAAGGCAGGCACAGAGACATTTCAAACCAGCAAATTTTCAACATTTTACAGATTATTTTGCATGCGGTAAAATGGTATCAAACTAGGAGACTGTGATTCTCTAGACAGAGATACATGATCCCCAAGATTTTCCTGCACATTCCAAATATCCCAAGCAATTTTGTGTTTGAAAACTGGAGCGAGCATTTCTTCCAGTTTGAATCGACTTCACATTGGTAAACTGAAGAAAAGGACAAGGGTCCAATTGACAAGCCTATTTTACACTTTGGCATGTATCCTTGTAAACCGGGGTCATTTAGGGGTGATGTAGTTTTGTTTTTAAACAAGAGAATTTTTTAAAAAAATTTTATTGGATTATAGTTGATTCACAATTTTGTGTTAGTTTCGGGTGTACAGCAAAGTGAATCATTTATACAGATATCCACTCTTTTTTGAGATTCTTTTCCCATATAGGTCATTACAGAGTACCCTGTGTTCTACAGTAGGTCCTTAATAGTTATCTATTTTATATATAGTAGGTGTATATGTGAATCCCAATCTCCCAATTTATCTCTCCTCTTCTGATTACCCCCTGGTAACCATAGATTTGTTTTCTACATCTGTGACTCTATTTCTGTTTTGTAAATAAGTTCATCTGTACCATTTTTTTAGATTCCACATATAAGCAATACCATAGATATTTGTCTGTCTGACTTCCCTCAATGACAATCCCTATGTCCATTCATGTTGCTGCAAATGGCATTATTTTGTTCTCTTTTTTTATGGCTGAGTAATATTTTATTGTATCAGTATATATGTGCCACATCTTCTTTAGCCAGTCCTCTGTCGATGGACATTTAGGGTGCTTCCATGTCTTGGCTATCACAAATAGTGCTGCAGTGAACATTGGGGTGAATGTATCTTTCCGAATTATGGTTTTCTCCGGATATATGCCCAGGAGTGGGATTGCTGGATCATAAGGTAGTTCTATATTTAGTTTTTAAAGGAACCTCCATACTGTTCTAAACAAGAGAATTTAAAATGCTTTATGAAAGGTACTGAATATGAGAATGTCAATTAACACAGATCTACAAAATGCACATTGTAAAAATAAGTAGTCATAAAAGATGAAACCTGACATATATTCTTTGCAGTTTAAAATAATGTAATATTTACTCAATATTCTTCCCTGCTTTCTAAAATCTTAAATTCCTAGTTTCTCAGTAACTTATCCAGTATGCCAAGCTCAATGCGTTTTATGTGAGAATTCATTTCAATGTTTAAAGTAACAACAAATAGAGTCAGTTTAAATAATACCGCATGTAAGTCTATATAAACATAAAATACTCCTGAGAAACAGCAAACAAGTGTTTGGTTACAAGCAATTAACTTTGTTCAGTGCAAAATTATTTTTTCCTATTTAACTTGAGTGTGAAGAACCTTATGTTGGGATGTTGGGGAAATCAAAATGAAATGATTTAAATATATGAATTAATTCATTATGGTTATAAAATTACAATAAGCATACACTTTGAGAAAATGTTAAGGTCTTTCACACCATATTGATTTATCAAAATAAATAGAAATATATATTTTCTCCAGAGAATATTCCCACTCCACCTGTATATCCATATTAAAATAACCCTACTGATGGAAAAATATGATTTCTTTATGTTTAAAATTAATGCCATGATAGTCATTTATAAACTGGAAATCATTTCATAAAGTATCAACTGGCTTATCCTTAAAAGTAGGTGAACTGTGGGCTTCCCTGGTGGCGCAGTGGTTGAGAGTCCGCCTGCCGATGCAGGGGACGCGGGTTCGTGCCCCGGTCCGGGAAGATCCCACATGCCGCGGAGCGGCTGGGCCCGTGAGCCATGGCCGCTGAGCCTGCGCGTCCGGAGCCTGTGCTCCACAACGGGAGAGGCCACAACAGTGAGAAGCCCGTGTACCGCAAAAAAAAAAAAGTAGGTGAACTGTGAAGTTTGTTTTTACAACTTTTTCCCTAAGCTTTGTGAGGAGCTGGGTATACCTTAGCAAGCATAAATTCAAATAACAAAAATTCACAATCAATTCTTTGGGCTTGGATGACATTAAACATAGTATAAAAATTTATACGACCAGTCATGATGAATGTAAGTTATTTATGCCTATTTAAATATGCATAGATATAGAGATATATACACACGTATACTTGTACATATTACAACTAGAGTATGTTGTCTATTTTACAAGTAATGGATATTACGTGTATTATGCGAACACACATAACTTTCTACCCACACAACTTTTCCTTTGGGTGAGGGAACGGAGGAAAGACCACAGACACATAGAAGTGCAAACTTGTGGGGAAGGAACAGAGAACCAGGGAAAAACACCATTAAAAGAGAAATTACAAGGAGGTTTATGGAAACCTCTGATATATATACATACACACACACACCCCTTGTGATTAACACATGTGCTAATATAAATATATCTATATATCCTTAAAAATGTTACACAAAATTATATATATATATATATACAGTTATTTACCTATATTGATGGACTTGTCTCCTATTCGTGAAGTATAATAAAAAGACACACATGAGGTGTTAATTTCGTGTCCCCCAGCCGCTGACACTGAGCCACTAAGTAGTTTGTCTGAAGGGGCAGGGAACACTGATAGACCAGTGGGAAGTGATACAGGAAATAATATGTTAAATGGTGTTTGATGAAACCAAGAAGCAGTGTGGATGCTTGGAACTTAATACTACTGGGAAATTCTGAAAACAGATGTCTCTGAACTATTTCACTCAGTTCACAAGGAGGCTGAAGTGTTTACACATCAATTTCCTAGAGTTATTGTTTGAGGACAGCTCTCAGGATGTCTCAGTTCTGTGGCATTCAGGCCTGTGGCCACATGGGCATAGCAGTTTTCATGGCAGACACAGAGACTGGCAGCCGGAAATCTCTGAACACGCTGTGAGCTCCAGTGGAAATAGAGGGGCCCCAATGACATCTGTAATCATTCACGTACACATTTATGTATATTCAAAAGTCAGAGATCTGTGTTCAAACATGCACCATTTATATGTAAATCATAGTAAATACATCTCCATCTCTATATTGACTAAGGCGTGACAAGAGTCAATGTCTCATACACATGATTTTTTTGTGCGTAATATAACTTGATAAAGTATGTTACAGAATGCTAGGCATTATTAAACTGTTAACATAAAGAAGTACTGGGATTCATTTTGAAAAACAATGGCTAAAATGAATAGTGTCCTTTTTTTCCCAAAGCATATGATGCCCTTGTAGAATTTCAACACACAAATATTCAATTTTAAAACCTTTATCACAAAAAGGGCAAAATCCTTTTGGAGAGGATATGCACATTTTATCTGTCGCTTCTGAATATTATTAATGAGCAGTAAATGGTATTTTAAAGTTCTTTTCAGGATAAAAAAAATTGTATAATTTACAGAATTATACTTTCTCATTCTCTCTACATTTCATGAAAACCTAATGGTGTGATTAAAATTTTTTTTTAAGAATTTCCCTACATTTTTATATACTATATTTTCTATTTTTATTTAAGAGAAAACAGAAAACTCGTAATCTCTCTTGTTACAGGGTTTTAAGATTTATCCCTTAGTAACGAGGGATAGTTCGTACAGACAAAAATGCTTGTTTTTCTCTCTGACTCTCTGACATTTTTCCAGGCAAATTCTTTTTCTCAAAATAAGTCATTGTCTTGTCAAGCCATTTGATTCAGTACCTTCCCAAAGCCACCTATATATAAGTATTTGTAAATAAATCACTTCCAACATATAAAATTTTAGAAATTGTAGTCTATAATATTACTGGTAGTTCTTGACAGTAATTCCTTAATTGAATGTGGACCACACTGAGAATACCGTGTGGGTATTTCTATATTCTCTAGAGAAATCAGAGTCCAAAAACTTGCATTTGCAATCCTCTAAAAATATAGAAATTCATATCATAGGTTGTGACTTTTAAAATAAAATGCACTCCATAGGTAAAAACATTTCAGTTGAAATGCAGAAGCCAATTTTGAATTAAGAAATCAAAGTAATATAAATAGACAAGGAAAATAATTTGGGGGTACAATCATATAATATTATTTTTCTTTATTATTATTTCTTGTCATAATATTATAGCACCTTCATAACATAAAGGTATTAAAACAAGTCTTAAGGATATAAGATATACAAGACATATCATTTAATAAGTTTAGAATCTAATGATAAATTTTATTTAGAAAAGCACATTATTCCTTGATACTTTTTCTTAATAATTTGGCCTGAAAGTTTGTTTCTAAAATATTTTCAGAACAGCATCTTATGCATATTTATACATATTATGCATATATTTTATGCATATTATGCATACATGTTATGCATATTTTCATAACAACCAACCAGAGTTATGTTTTTTCTTTTCCCTGAAGTTTCTAGGGAATTAAAACTGTGTAGCACTAATTGTCAGTCAGTCTGCTCTCCAGTCCCCCTGAAGCGTAGCCCCTGGACGGCTGGCAGGATGACAGTGCTGGTGTCTCTGGGTAGGAGTGAGCATTGATGGTGGAGGGAATTCACTGTGAATTACCAGAACCAATGCAGAGAGAAAGTGGAGGATCTCAGCTAAAGAGAACAAGTTTATTGTTATCAAGGACGTCTGTTCTTGACATTCCTGCTATTTTATTCCTATTTCTTCCAATTCCATCACTTCCATTCCTCCCACGATCTGTACTCCAAGGAAGGTGAGTAAAACTCATCTCCTAGGGCATAGCCAGTTCTCTCGTCCCTCATGGGCTGTGCACCATCGCTCTCGTCTTTCCTCTCCCTATCCCTTTCACGGCCACTGTACCTGGCTGACTTCTAATCAATGTAATCATAGGGCTTCCCTGGTGGCGCAGTGGTTGGGAGTCCGCCGGCCGGTGCAGGGGACGCGGGTTCGTGCCCCGGTCCGGGAGGATCCCACATGCCGCGGAGCGGCTGGGCCCGTGAGTCATGGCCGCTGGGCCCGCGCATGCGGAGCCTGTGCTCCGCGACGGGAGAGGCCGCAGCAGTGAGGGGCCCGCGTACCGCAAAAAAAAAAAATTGAGTGAGAACACATTGGTCTTGATCTCCTCAGGGAAAGTGTGGAGAAAGAACACTTTTTAAGGGGAGAGGAAAACAAACCTGGTCCTCAAGGCTTAACAGGGCTGAAGAGATTTGAAGCAGCTCTGAGGAAACATTTGGAAGTGGTACACTGAAAAATAAGAATGAGAATTTATTAGAAACAGAGAGTTGTAGGACATCACACGTTCAGTCCATTAATGTTGGACTAATTTACAAGGTTGCGTTACTTTGTAGCAAAAAAACGGGGGCATATTTTCACAAATTCTGGTATTTTGGAAGCAGGAAAGGAGGAAGTGGACACGGTGGTCCACCCATAGTCAGGAATAGCAAAGATAGGTAAGGCAGAATGACAACGGACGGGTATTTAAATTATATCAAATTGCTCATCATGAAACGGTCTGGGTAGGCAGGTGAACTCAATGGACAAGAAAGATGGTAGCCCACAGACCTACGGGAAAGTGAATAATAAACCTCATCTATGCACAGCTATAATATTACCGTGTTTAACAGAAATAGTGGACTTGTTTCACAGACGGCTATTAACATTTAGTAGATTAGATACTGCAAGTGTGTGAAACAACTTCCAATTGTGTTTCTACAGATGTGCTTTGGTCCTTATACAACTTTTCTTATATAGACCCTGGTACAGTAACAGCTATAGGCATCTAAAGAAAATGTTTAGTCTCCTGATTAAAACGCTGTTTCTGGCCTGCTTAATACATATGGTACGAGAACTACATATTCAAAACCAAAGAAAAACTAACGGGTGGATTAGTATGCAAGCCCTAAATATGCTAATGTGACAGATTATATCAATTTTCCACTTGTGTTTTGCTCCAAGTTAATGGAGCAGTGGTCTTTGAGTTCCCTTAGCACATCTTCTACTATCAAGGAATGATTGTGGTCTCATTTAACATTCACATAAAAAATACGAGCTAGAGTATAGAAAGATATTTTTTAAACGCCACATTAAAAATCTATAGTAATAACCTAAATGGGAAAAGAACTTGAAAAAGAATGGACAATGGGTATAGCGGAATGACTTTGCTGTATACCTGTAACTAACACATCATTGTTAATCTACTATACTCCGATATAAAGTAAAATTTAAAAAAATGTATAGTAATCTAGTAGCACATGTGAAATCATGTGTTTTTATGCAGAAAACTCATTTTAAATGTATACATTTGTCTGTTTATGACATATATACATATATGTGTGTACATGTGATAAATATAAAAATATATGCATATATCTAATACTGCATTTTTAATCGTATATAGATACAGAAATTCAGATAAACTAGAGAAAAACAAACATGTAGCTAGATGTACAGATGAGGCAGAAATAGAGTTCGTGTGTCTGGTCACATTCTGAAAGATTGTCCTTATCATGTTTTGGGAGAGTTGAACTAAGAATATCCATACTCAGGGAAGCATTCCATAGGCTGGAGTTGAGATTTGTTTAGTTTCCGTTAAATCAATAATAAAGTAAACACCAAAAAAGGTGCTGTATCTTGATAATGAAATAAGAATCTATATAAGTAACAAGTAGAAGTAGTACATTTTATTACATATTGAAAACATTTCTTAAGTTGCTAAATTCTGGTATTTAAACAGTAATGCTTACTGTATCTTTTGCTGGAACTGAATTATATTTGCTTTCAACACCACCAAAAAAAGTAGATCAATACAGGTAATAAATCTTTAAACGCATTTTAACCTTACAAGCTGTTTAGATGCTGAAGGATAATCAATAAGCACGGCAGAAAAACGGTGTGTGATTCATGTTTTAAGGCAGTGTTATTCTATGACATAATGCCAATAGCTCTGAATGTAGATGCCAAGATCAATTTTGCTTCTGAAAAATTATTCAGAGTGATACGAAGTAATCACTTTTATTTACAAACATGCTAGATACATTTTCATGAATGCAATAATTATTTTATCTGTGATATTTTAGAAAAAACAGTAACTTTATTTCACAATGATTTTATTGAGATATTAATAGTCACCAGAATATGTCTTTAAGACAGATATAAATTCAAATATGAATTTTCACTTACCTAGTATATGGCAATTCATGCAGTGTATCTGATTCAATTTTTAAAAAAACTTTATTTTTCAAACTCAAGAGAAAACACAGTAAACAAAGATTTTTACTATTTTTCCCAGTGAGCGCACATTTTTATATCACTTTAACAACTTTCTGAATTTTATAGTTATATTTGATTATACTTATGAACAGAATAACAGAGAATCTCCCGATGGATAAGTACAGTGAGGCAAATAACAGTTTGTATGATTTTATCTTCCTAATATAGCAATAATTGGAACTATAGAGTTAAGATTTCAGATTCACTTATAATATTATTTCTCAATAGAGAAGTTTTATGCATTTGTCAGAAATCATAAAGCTTTACAGCATAAAGAGGCAATCTTACAGTATGCAAATAAAAAACATAGAAGAGGTTGGGGGATCATAGGACAGAATTCAGACTGTGAAAACATTATCTAACTGTATTGCCAATATATTGATACTAAATTATGTCACAGAAGGGGGTGGGGTTAAAAGTTAATGTCAGCAACTCTGGAAGTGAGTGGCTTTTGTAAGATTAAAAGCAAGAGAATTTTACATAAGCCTGGAAATCGAGCAGGCGATGTCATTTTCTGCAGTAATATTCTATTAATTCTGAATCCATATGAACGTGTACTAGGATTGAAAAACTAAGTAAATGAATGACAGGAGCTGAGAGTAAGGTGTCCCCCTGTTATCGTGGAAGCTTACAGACAGCCAAAGAGAGTAAGGTTGGGATAATACATACACTATAGACAGAGATTTGGTGACATCGGTATGAACTCATGTTACTTAATATAGGTGAAAACTATACATGATGCAGTCAATACTAGATCCATTCCACTGATGACTGATACTACAGATGAAACATAAAGCAACTGACAAAAATTTATGGAAAAAAACTCCCTTTGGTATACAAACTGAAGAGAATTCCAGTGTACCAGTATGTAAGTGGAAAGAATGCAGACGTGGCTTTAAATTAAAAAAAAAAAATACGATGCAAGGGTAAAAAGAAGCAGCAAACACATAAGAATGTAATCTGGGGGAAAAAAGTTACTTACAAATGGGAATAAGGAATCATACTTCTCTCTAACTTTCAAAGGAATAAAATACACCCACAAAATATTAGCAGATTGACGGCTCTAGAATTATTTGCTGAGTCCAGATGTAGTCCATTAACAAGGGTTATAAAATGTTACTTGAAGATTTAAATCTAGACTTCTGAGAGGTTACTCAAAATAAAGAATTTTATAAAGGGCAGTCACAAATTTTTAAATACTCAAGAACTAGTAATATTTTAAATGAGTTCAAGTAGTTCTATTAGCTTAAATATACTGTTATGCAAATGACAAAATATTCATGAAAAAGTAAATAATGATATAAAATTTTCTTAATATTAGTCTGTTCTTTTAACTAATATTAATTTTGTTCTTTTAGCAATAATATAATGAATATGGGAGAAAATAAAATTGTGTTGCCTTACTCAGTTTACACAATAGCAGTTGACAGATTTTATCATTTGTGCTATAGATAGAGATAAATTGATCATTTTTAAACCATATATTTATCATTAAATTATATGAATTTGTGTATGTGCGCATATGTCTAGGAAAATATCTGTACACATGGTGGGTTAAGTAATGTTATTCCTACATTGTAAGATTTCAGTTAATGTTTATGTAGTGTATTATTCTAATTTATTTTCAAACTGTTATGGTAAAAATATATGGCTTATCAAATTAAAAAGGAAAATAAATGTGACTGAATGTTAAATAGCTATTGATAATTCTAGATAGCTATTTTGAATAGTTATATAATATTCATCCACAATACCACAGTAGGGTCATAGCAACTGACTCACTTTTACCCAAAACTGACTTTTAAACCAAATTATGTGGGGGGAAATATTCTTGACATGGCCCAATGGTTCATATAAATCTATTAAGTTTTCTTTTTTCCTTAAATATGCTTTCATATTTTTAAAGAAACTGCTAGTTTTGTATGATGACCACAGACACAGAGACACTCCATTAAATACCCTATTAAATGTGAACAAAGTCTCAGGATATCAAATAATGTATTAAGTAATTCTTAATTCCAGTATTTTACAAAGGTCTGTGCTTATGTCAAAGTTTCCTTGAAAACAAAATTTGATCATGCTTTAAAATTCTGAGAGGTAATCTTAACGTGTATTTGTGTCTGTTTCTGTGTATGTTCTATTGGTAACAAAATACACCATAATATGAAGATTTCATAGCCATTCTCTGAGAAAAATACCATTGTTACCTCTAGTACAAGTCTGACATATATCTGATCATTACAGTTTCAAATAATTTAGCTGGATAGCTGGACAGTTGAATATTACATAACATACATATTAATAAAACTCTGTAGATACACACTGAACGGCCACTTGCCAAATGAACACAGGCTAAAGTTTGAAAAATCAATACAATATCCTTGTCACAATGTGGCAAATACTTATTGATTTTAGACATTGCTACTTTTTCCTGGAGGTCCACGCTTTCTACATTTTTCAGTTTTGTATTACATTGTACTGGCTAGATGCCACTGGTTTTATCAAGTAATGTTCTTTTGCTTTTTTTCTTGTCTTTAGTGTTTTGGTGATAATTAATACATATTTTGCTACATTTAACCTTTTCCAAAATAAAAAAAAAGTCAGATAAAATACTACTCTATTTATCAATTTTTCTTTTTTAAATAAATCAGTACTCTACAAAACTGAATTCTGATTCCCCTCCTTCATCGGGAAGGAATGGGGAAATGTGCACATTTATAAGGAGCTTCGTTTCATAAGGAGCTTCGTTTGGGACCTGACAGTTCCCTTTCCTTCCATGGAACATAGATTTTCTATTCTCATGGAAGTCACAGTACACTGTGGGAATTAGCTGACATATAAATGTCCATAAAAATACTGAAAACTACAACGTATAATTGGTTTAAATTAAGGGAGGACTTTCAATCCCATTTTAAAGTATTTTCCTACTATTTCAGAGAGAGAGTACACTGAAAGGACTTTCTGATATATCTGTGGCCTGCCTCCGTTTTTCATCAGTCTATAAAAGGTTCGTTATTTATCCTGCAGATATTGACATTCACTGGTACACATACTAGGCCTTTGCTGAAGGACCATCAGTGTGAGTGCTGTCCATCCGAACTGCCTTCCAGTGCCTCTGCACTGCCCCTGTCTTACCAGCTGGGCATGCCTGACTGTCCCGTGAAATGGTACCTCACTCTAAACCTGACCTTGCCTAGTGAGGACAGAGGGAGACCTTGACTCATGTTATTCATCATCAAGTTACGTTTTGGGGTAGCCTGACTTTGACTGTCAATTTTGCAGTTATTGTAAAAGCTGCCTTGTTCCTGAAATCCCTGTGTGTGTTTTGTGTCCGTCTAAGATTCGGGACAGGCACGTTCTTTGCAAGGTCCATCTCTCCATCCTCCTGCCTACCTGTCCGTGCACTTCTCTGCGAAGGCCCCATACCTTCCATGAACACTCTGAAATAAATAGATGTTGGTCTTGATTATCATGAATTAGAATTCTTTCCAGCCGCCTCTTTGTTTGTCTTTACCCACCTCAACCCGGTGTCTACCCAGGAACGGATGTGATCCCACACTCCACCCCTTTTTAACATACCTTTTTCTCTTTGAAGTACCTGGTATTCACAGATGAGACTCCCTTTACATCCGGTTTTTGTTGTTTGTTGTTGTCGTTACTTTCCTGCTTTTAGTAAGGCGATTCAGTTAAAATGATTTCGAATTCAAGTGTAAAAACAAAATGAAATTTCTTAGCTAATCAGAGACTGTATTATTATACACTTGCAGGAGAACAGAATGAAGTACGTGTACATTTGAAAAGCTCAGTGATATCATTAAGACTCAGATTATTTTTAAATCTTTCAGCTATGCTGTTCCCTGTTGGTTGGCAATGTCTTCAGTCTAAATTTCCACAAGAGGGAAAGATGGCTATAGAGGCTCAGGGCACTATATTTAGACACAGCAGAATCCAGAAAAATATAAGAAATCCTCTCTCTCTCTTTCTCCCCACCCCATCCTAATAGTTGTAGCACCACGCCCATAAACAACATCACACCTGTCTCACTATCCAGAATTTTCCCATATTCCTTGACCTTACAAATCACTAACAGAGCTCTGTGAGCACCTTAACTGGCTTGGACCAACCAGTATCTAAGCCCTGGGGATGAGTCAAGTCCAGCCTCCCTTAAGTACAAAGACTCATAGAGAAAGGTGTGTACCTGAAGAAATGTCTGGTAGTACTGGAGAGAAGGAATAAAGGAGAGAAGGGTTTGAACTTTGATGTCAAACATCAATAGGAGAGACTCATAGAGGGCACTCCAGTGGATGCCAAAGACCTACTCATACTCTTCCTATTGACAAAGCTTATGCTTGTAGAAAAGACACTCTAATTCATCAGCAACGTGGCAAAATCTGCGTCCTGCTGTTGCATCCAGCTCTAATTCCAGGAACTGATTTATGTGCAAGTCCTTCTCATTAATCTTTTTTCTTTCTCAGTTTTCTTCCTTCTGCTTTAGGAAAGGCTACACAAGATCGAATATTCTTTTGTACAATTATATAACTATACGTGAATGCATTTATGCTCAAGCGATCTGAAAATTTATGATACACCCCCAATAATTCTTGTCAGGAATGACAACCACACTCAATTTATTTTCTTCTCATTGGCTATCAAAACTTTCATAGGTGGAAATAAACTTCTTTAGTATGAAATTTTTCATACACATAAGACACTCTTAATCTTAAGACATTCTTAATCTTCTTTGACTTCTATGTAATGTACTACAACTGAGAAACAATGAATAGAACTACGTTCTAAGGATATCGTTATGTTATAATGAAAACAAACAATTGATATCTTGAATTTTAATCATTTTCCTTTATCTTTAAGAGACAGGGAAACAAGAAAGAAATAGAATTAAATTTTCCCTAGATCTTTGAAATCCATGGGAGTACTCTTCAGGAGAAACAAAGCCATCTGTTTTTACTTTTCAGACCTAGAAATCAGCACTACACACCTGAATTACCAGCATCTTAAGTGTTACAAAAGAACCTGTGTCTATCTTCACCAGGAGAACATTTTCACTAGATCCCTCAAAGAAGTTCCTTAACAGGATTCGGGATGATACCATTTCACTGACGTGGATTAACAATACATTTATAAACACAGTTAAAAACATTCAATAGCTCCTCTAACCAACTCACTTTGTGAAGTCAGTCACGTGGATTAGGGGTGAATTGTCTATACCAGCCTGTAAGTCTTTCAAGAAATAATTATCAGAAGATACCGGAACTGGTTGTTTTGAGTTCTTGATTTTAAACATGAATTAAATAGAGAAGAGAAATAATAATTTTAGTTGGTATGTTTAAGCATAATTTCCTTATGGTACAACAGTCTAGGAGGCAAAGGATAAGATGACAGTAAAGATAAAAATTAGTACCAAAGGTATGTGCAATATTGTCACTTGATCTCTGTATAACCCTACCTTCTCCGTGATTTACCATCACCAGTAGTCACCGAGCATGCCATGCTCTGGTGCTTCGTATGACAACCTTATGATGCCATTGGTAGTCTGGTGACATTGCACAGTGACCCCTGAGATTTGGTTGATTACGACTAATTTGTATTTTGATATAATTGAAGAACTATGACAAGGAAAAAAAGGAAGGAAAAAGCTATGTAAGGTTACATCAGTGCTGTAACAACTTATTGATAATTCTTTAAGAACAGGGAAGTATATTTGTCAGAGTTACTTTTAGAAAAATAGAGATTTTTCTTGTTACACAATTTCTTGTTAAATTGCTTCAGATAGAAGGACAGACTACCATAGACTGGAATATGGGAAGGAATACCTCGGGGAATGATAGGGACATAGCCCAGGATAGAGGAAAGCTACATTTTATAATACATTATTCATCCTCATAGTCCAGAGTATTCGGTAAGTGATTCAAAAGCATAAAAAATACTTGTACTGAATATATAGTTGGTGGAAACTTAGAAGGGGTGTAGTTCTGCATCCAGAATCTTGAGGAGCATTTTGAGACTGGAGAAAAGATACGACATCCTGTAGGTCTTTGTAGATAGATGGATATAACTTGGGTTTGATCCCTAAAAATAGGGAATTGGGATCACTTCCAATGATTGCTCTGAGACAGGGGAAACCCAGAAGAGACCAGACAAAGCAGGGCAGAATAATTCCTTCTATTTTGGTCTCATTCATGAAAATTTGAATTAAGGTTCTGTCCACAGCTGTAGCTCTGATTTAATCTTCCAATCTCATTATTTGTTAGTGTTTCAAAAGAAGATCCAGATATATGCAGCATTATTTGAATTGGACATCAAATCCCCACAATTTTTCTGTGGATTAGCTAGCAATGGAATTGTTATTTTTAACCAGGCCCACGGGGAAACACAAGCCCCTGAGGGCCTTGGCCGAAACTCACTAGGCTGTCCTGGCTTAACTCTAATTTCGAGGATCCAGGAAACAGTACGAAAGACTTTACAAAATAATTTCACTCAAGCTCTTAGAAAGAGGAAAGAAAAAGTGTCTGGGCTCGGGAAGCAAAGTGTATAGCGCACTCTGACTTTTACCTAAAGCAAAGGTCGGTCATCTGTATTTGCCTATGTCGTAAAATGCATTTGCTAGAATTTATTTCAGGCAATATGTGGGGCTAGTTTGTATTCATCCCTTGATAATCTCTGAAACTGAACATGAACAGAATGTTCTTGTAAAGTCAGGGGAAGATAGGGTGGGTGGAAAGTGAAAATACAGCTAAATAGGAGAGCTGTAAATAACACACATAATATATACATTTACATGTGTACCTACAGACATACATTTTAAATATATATACGTTTCTAGAAATGTATACAGCCTTTCAATGAATGGTGCACTTTTTCGTTTCACCTGTCCCTCAAAATATTCAGTAATAACTTGCGCAAATCACAAAAGTCTAGAAGCAACATATCTGTTATGAAACTTGTTTCAGGAAAATGTTCTTTTTAAATATGCTAGAGAAAAATAGAATAGAGAAGCCCCATTCAGGAAAAAAAGGTAAGTCAGCGAGAAGTAGGAGGCATGTGAGATGCTGGAATAAAGACAGGGTAGGCGGGGCTTGGAGCTGCGCCAGGAGTTTTCTCAGATTCCATCACATCATCCAGGGTCAGTGGTTTCCCCAGTGACATCAGGGCATCATGGCAGACTCAGGATGAGTGACGTGCTAACATTTTGATTAATATTGTACAACTCGCGGGGAAGTGATTTTCAAACAAATTCGGCCCCATTGTTTTCACTCGTATCTCTGGAATTAATAGGGATTTTTGTGTCCTGAACAAAGACAACTGATATTAAGGCCACAGCCTCCTAGAGGACAACCCGGGATGGCGCTTGCCTTTCTCCCCTTCCTTCTGCGGCTCTTGCTATGGCAGTTAGGAGAGTGACCCCAAAGAGAACAGAAAAAGGGAGAGCAGACCGAAATAAAGCTTTGTGCAAGTTTGAACCAAAGTGACAGATCTCAAGTAAGACAGGGCATCCAGATATCCTGCAAATGAGCTGCACTCGACTGTGGAAAATTATACTCAATAGCAATAAAAATGGAAATTACAACGTTTTCATTTGGGCCTATTTCTTTAGTCACATGTGTTTCATGGTGGGTAATTTCACCTTCCTTTGAAAAATTAGATTAAGTATCTTTCATTCATCGGGGTGAGATTGATGGGACTATCTGAAAATGTTTTGAGTTTCTTAAGAGAACTACATAAAAATGACGTTATTTGGCCAAAATTTTTATGAATTTTTGAAGCGATATTTTTTCAAAAGATTTTTTTTTGATGTGGACCATTTTTAAAGTCTTTATTGAATTTGTTACAATATGGCTTCTGTTTTGGTTTTTTGGCCACGAGGCATGTGGGATCATAGCTGCCTGATCAGGGATCGAACCCACACCCCCTGCACTGGACTGCCAGGGAAGTCCTGAACCGATATTTTTAAAAGATAAAATTTTCCAAACACAGGGAAAGCCTGAATGTAATGAAGGAAAACTTTGAAACCAAACGCCTTATAGGAAAAGCAAAAAGAGTGCGGCAGATATTCTAAACTTAAATTTACAACATGCCAACATTTGATACAGGCATACCTGCAGATTTTTATCTTCCATTTATGTAAGGAAATAAATAATTTAACAAATACCTTCGATGGGATGTGAAGCTTTTTGGAATAAGCAAAATGATATAACTGTTTCTGGAATCCAAACATATAGCCCTTCTTCCTGGACTGTAAAACTGTAAGGTGAGTGGAAAATTCTCACACTAGCTATACATCTGTAAGGTGTCATCTGACAATGAATTCACTGTCAATTTATTCTAAGCACAATTAAAGGAGTTGTCATGCAGGAATAAAAATCTTTCACGATGGAAATATTTTCAATATAGCTGCTGTCGTAAGAGATACTCAGATTAAGAGAAGGGGAAATTACATCATTACCAAGTTCATCATTGAATAAATTATTTCAATTCATCAAAAAAGTCTTTTAAGAAGTCAACTAAAGCAAAATGAGAGGAGTTTATAAGAATTTGTGGCTATGGATCTGAGGCTCTTAGCCATTTTAGGTCTAATGGTTGACTTCCAGGGAAAAAATGGTTATAATTGCTTGTTTATATGTTCACCAAGAATAAATGGATCAAACTCAGAGTTCTTCGTGTGAAATGAATAAATCCACAGTGTTTCGAGAGTAGACGTCATGTCTTTGACCAAATTAGACTCACTTTGTAATGTTTTGTTTAATACGTATTGCATTACTCCTTTTCTTGGCTAGGGAGTGCTGGGCTATCAACCAACTGAAAAATCCCACTAGTTTAACAAAAATCAGGCTTATTTCATTTTCATGCTCCACATCAGCTGTGGGTTGGCTGTAGATAAGTACACGTCTGTCTTATGAAATTCCAGTGGAAGGAGCTGCCATTATGATATAGGACACAAGTATCTAATGTTAGAGGAAAGAGGATAAATGGTGGGACCACTCATTGGCTTTTTCTTTTTTTTTCTTTTAACATCTTTATGGCAGTATAATTGCTTTACAGTGGTATGTTAGTTTCTGTTTTATAATAAAATGAATCAGTTATACATATACACATATTCCCATATCTCTTCCCTCTTGCATCTGCCTCCTTCCCACCCTCCCTATCCCACACCTCTGGGTGGTCACAAAGCACCGAGATGATCTCCCTGTGCTTTGCGGCTGCTTCTCACTGGCTATTTTACATTTGGTAGTGTATATATGTCCATGCCACTCTCTCACTTTCTCCCAGTTTACCCTTCCCCCTCCCCATATCCTCAAGTCCATTCTCTAGTAGGTCTGTGTCTTTATTACCATCTTGCTGCTAGGTTCTTCATGACCATTTTTTTGTTTGTTTTTTAGATTCCATATATATGTGTTAGCATACGGTATTTGTTTTTCTCTTTCTGACTAACTTCACTCTGTATGACAGACTCTAGGTCCATCCACCTCACTACAAATAACTCAATTTCGTTTCTTTTATGGCTGAGTGATATTCCATTGTATATATGTGCCACATCTTCTCTATCCATTCATCTGTTGATGGACACTTAGGTTGCTTCCATGTCCTGGCTATTGTAAATAGAGCTGCAATGAACATTGTGGTACATGACTCTTTTGAATTATGGTTTTCTCAGGATATATGCCCAGGAGTGGGATTGCTGGGTCGTATGGTAGCTCTATTTTTAGTTTTTTAAGGAACCTCCACACTGTTCTCCATAGTGGCTGTATCAATTTACATTCCCACCAACAGTACAAGAGGGTTCCCTTTTCTACACACCCTCTCCAGCATTTATTGTTTGTAGATTTTTGATGATTGACATTCTGAGCAGTGTGAGATGATATTTCATTGTAGTTTTGATTTGCATTTCTCTAATGATTAACGATGTTGAGCATTCTTTCATGTGTTTGTTGGCAATCTGTATATCTTTTTTGGAGATATGTCTATTTAGGTCTTCTGCCTATTTTTGGATTGGGTTGTTTTTTGCATATTTAGCTGCATGAGCTGCTTGTAAATTTTGGAGATTAATCCTTTGCCAGTTGCTTCATTTGCAAATATTTCTTCCGATTCTGAGGGTTGTCTTTTCGTCTTGTTTATGATTTCCTTTGCTGTGCAAAAGTTTTTAAGTTTCATTAGGTCCCATTTGTTTATTTTTTTTATTTCCATTTCTCTAGCAGGTGGGTAAAAAAGGATCTTGCTGTGATTTATGTCATAGAGTGTTCTGCCTATGTTTTCCTCTAAGAGTTTGATAGTCTCTGGCCTTACATTTAGGTTTTAATCCATTTTGAGTTATGGTGTATGGTGTTAGGGAGTGTTCTAATTTCATTCTTTTACATGTAGCTGTCCAGTTTTCCCAGCACCACTTATTGAAGAAGCTATCTTTTCTCCATTGTATATTCTTGTCTCCTTTATCAAAGATAAGTGACCATATGTGCATGGGTTTATCTCTGGGCTTTCTATCCTGTTCCATTGATCTATCTTTGTTTTTGTGCCAGTACCATACTGTCTTGATTACTGTAGCTTTGTAGTATAGTCTGAAGTCAGGGAGCCTGATTCCTCCAGCTCCATTTTTCTTTCTCAAGATTGCTTTGGCTCTTTGGGGGTCTTTTGTGTTACCACAGAAATTGTGAAATTTTTTCTTCTAGTTCTGTGAAAAATGCCAGTGGTAGTTCGATAGGGATTGCACTGAATCTGTAGATTGCTTTGGGTAGTATAGTCATTTTCACAATGTTGATTGTTCCAATCCAAGAACATGGTATATCTCTCCATCTATTTGTATCCTGTTTAATTTCTTTCATCAGTGTCTTATAATTTTCTGCATACAAGTCTTTTGTCTCCTTAGGTAGGTTTATTCCTAGATATTTTATTCTTTTTTTTTTTTTTGCAATGGTAAATGGCAGTGTTTTCTTAATTTCACTTTCAGATTTTTCATAATTAGTGTGTAGGAATGCAAGAGATTTCTGTGCATTAATTTTCTATCCTGCTACCTTACCAAATTCATTGATTAGCTCTAGTAGTTTTCTGGTAGCATCTTTAGGATTCTCTATGTATAGTATCATGTCATCTGCAAACAGTGACAGCTTTACTTCTTCTTTTCCAATTTGGATTCCTTTTATTTCTTTTTCTTCTCTGATGGCTAAAACTTCCAAAACTATGTTGAATAAGAGTGGTGAGAGTGGGCAACCTTGTCTTGTTCCTGACCTTAGCGGAAATTTCACTTTTCACCATTGAGGATGATGTGGTCTGTGGGTTTGTCATATATGGCCTTTACTATGTTGAGTTAAGTTCCCTCTATGCCTACTTTCTGGAGGGTTTTTATCATAAATGGGTGTTGAATTTTGCTGAAAGCTTTCTCTGCATCTATTGAGATAATCATATGGTTTTTCTCCTTCAATTTGTTAATATGGTTTATCACATTGATTCAGTTGCACATATTGAAGAACCCTTGCATTCCTGGGATAAACCCCACTGATCATGGTGTATGATCCTTTTAATGTGCTGTTGGGTTCTGTTTGCTAGTGTTTTGTTGAGGATTTTTGTATCTATGTTCATCAGTGACATTAGCCTGTAGTTTTTTGTCTGGTTTTGGTATCAGGGTGATGGTGGCCTCGTAGAATGAGTTTGGGAGTGTTCCTCCCTCTGCTATATTTTGGAAGAGTTTGAGAAGGATAGGTGTTAGCTCTTCTCTAAATGTTTGATAGAATTTGCCTGTGAAGCCATCTGGTCCTGGACTTTTGTTTGTTGGAAGATTTTTAATCACAGTTTCAATTTCAGTGCTTGTGATTGGTCTATTCATATTTTCTATTTCTTCCTGGTTCAGTCTCAGAATGTTGTGCATTTCTCAGAATTTGTCCATTTCTTGCGGGTTGTCCATTTTATTGGCATATAGTTGTTTGTAGTAATCTCTCATGATCCTTTGTATTTCTGCAGTGTCACTTGTTACTTCTTTTTAAATTTCTAATTCTATTGATTTGAGTTTTCTCCCTTTTTTCCTTGATGAGTCTGGCTAATGGTTTATCACTTTTGTTTATCGTCTCAAAGAACCAGCTTTTAGTTTTATTCATCTTTGCTATCGTTTATCGTTTCCTTCATTTCTTTGTCATTTATTTCTGATCTTATCTTTCTTTCTTTCTTTCTGCTAACTCTGGGGTTTTTTTGTTCTTCTTTCTCTTAATGCTTTAGGTGTAAGGTTAGGTTGTTTGAGATGTTTCTTGTTTCTTAAGGTAGGATTGTATTGCTATAAACTTCTCTCTTAGAACTGCTTTTGCTGCATCCCGTAGGTTTTGGGTCGTAGTGTTTTCATTGTCATTTGTTTCCATGTAATTTTTGATTTCCTCATTGATCTCTTCAGTGATCGCTTGGTTATTAAGTAGTGTATTGTTTAGCCTCCATGTGTTTGTATTTTTTACAGTTTTTTTTTTTTTTTTTTGCTGTAATTGATCTCGTCTCATAGTGTTGCGGTCAGAAAAGATACTTGGTACGATTTCAATTTTCTTAAATTTACCAAGGCTTGATTTGTGACCCAAGATATGATCTATCCTGGAGACTGTTCCATGAGCACTTGAGAAGAATGTGTATTCTGTTGTGTTTGGATGGAATGTCCTATAAATATCAATTAAGTCCATCTTGTTCAATGTATCATTTAAAGCTTGTGTTTCCTTATTTTCATTTTGGGTGATCTGTCCATTGGTGAAAGTGGGGTGTTAAAGTCCCCTACTATGAATGTGTTACTGTCTATTTCCCCTTTTATGGCTGTTAGTATTTGCCTTATGTATTGAGGTGCTCCTATGTTGGGTGCATAAATGTTTATAATTTTTATATCTTCTTCTTGGATTGTTCCCTTGATCATTATGTAGTGTCCTTCTTTGTCTCTTGTAATATTCTTTGTTTTAAAGTCTATTTTGTCTGATATGAGAATTGGTACTCCAGCTGTCTTTTGATTTCCATTTGCATGGGATATCTTTTCCATCCCCTCACTTTCACTCTGTATGTGTCCCTAGGTCTGAAGTGGGTCTCTTGTAGACAGCATATATATGGTCTTGTTTGTGTATCCATTCAGCCAGTCTATGTCTTTTGGTTGGAGCATTTAATCCATTTATGTTTAAGGTAATTATCGATATGTATGTTCCTATTACCATTTTCTTAATGGTTTTGGGTTTGTTATTGTAGGTCTTTTCCTTCTCTTGTGTTTCCTGCCTAGAAAAGTTCCTTTAGCATTTGTTGGAAAGCTGGTTTGCTGGTGCTGAATTATCTTAGCTTTTGCTTGTCTGTAAAGATTTTAATTTCTCTGTCAAATCTGAAAGAGATCGTTTGTGGGTAGAATAATCTTGGTTGTAGGTTTTCCTCCTTCATCACTTTAAATATGTCCTGCCACTCCCTTCTGGCTGGAAGATCAGCTGTTAACCTTATGGGGATTCCCTTGTGTGTTATGTTATTTTTCCCTTGCTGCTTTTAGTATTTTTTCTTTGTATTTAATTTTTGATAGTTTGATTAATATGTGTCTTGGTGTGTTTCTCCTTGGATTTATCCTGTATGGGACTCTCTGTGCTTCCTGGAGTTAATTAACTATTTCCTTTCCCATATTTGGGAAGTTTTCAACTATAATCTCTTCAAATATTTTCTCAGTCCCTTTAGGTTTCTCTTCTTCTTCTGGGACCCCTATAATTCGAATGTTGGTGTGTTTAACGTTGTCCCAGATGTCTCTGAGACTGTCCTCAATTCTTTTCATTCTTTTTTCTTTATTCTGCTCTGCAGTAGTTATTTCCACTATTTTATCTGTTCTTCTGCCTCCGTTATTCTGCTATTGATCCCTTCTAGAGAATTTTTAATTTCATTTATTGTGTTGTTCATCACTGTTTGTTTGCTCTTTAGTTCTTCTAGGTCCTTGTTAAACGTTTCTTGTATTTTCTCCATTCTATTTCCAAGATTTTGGATCATCTTTACTTGCATTATTCTGAATTCTTTTTCAGGTAGACTGCCTATTTCCTCTTCATTTGTTAGGTCTTGTGGTTTTTTACATTGCTCCTTCATCTGCTGTATGTTTCTCTGTCTTCTGATTTTGCTTATCTTACTGTGTTTGGGGTCTCCTTTTCGCAGGCTGCAGGTTCGTCGTTCCCGTTGTTTTTGGTGTCTGCCCCCAGTGGCTAAGGTTGGTTCAGTGGTTTGTGTAGGCTTTCTGGTGGAGGGGACTAGTGCCTGTGTTCTGGTGGATGAGGCTGGATCTTGTCTTTCTGGTGGGCTGGTTCACGTCTGGTGGTATGTTTTGTGGTGTCTGTGGCCTTACTATGATTTTAGACAGCCTCTCTGCTAATGCGTGGGGTTGTGTTTCTGTCTTGCTAGTTGTTTGGCATAGGGTGTCCAGCACTGTAGCTTGCTGGTCATTGAGTGGAGCTGGGTCTTGGTGTTGAGATGGGGATCTCTGGGAGATTTTCGCCATTTGATATTATGTGGAGCTGGGATGTCTCTTGTGGACCAATGTCCCGAACTTGTCTCTCCCACCTTAAAGGCACAGCCCTGGCACCTGGCTAGAGCAACAAGAGCCTGTCATCCACATGGCTCAGAATAAAAGGGAGGAAAAAAAGAAAGAAAGAAACAAGACGTTAAAACAAATAAAATAAAAAAGACTAAAATAGTTACTAAAAAATTGCAAAAAGTAATAAAGAAAAAGAAAGAAGAGAGCAACCAAACCAAAAAACAAATCCACCAATGATAACAAGCACTAAAAACTATGCTGAAAAAAAAAAAGGACAGACTGAACCCCAGGACAAATGGTGAAAGCAAAGCTATACAAGCAAAATCACACACAGAAGCATACACATACACACTCACAAAAAGAGAAAAAAAAAGGGAAAAAAATATATATCTTTGCTCCCACAGTTCACCGCCTCAATTTGGGATGATTCATTGCCTATTCAGGTATTCCACAGATGCAGGTACATCAAGTTGCCTGTGGAAATTTAATCTGCTGCTCCTGAGGCTGCTGGGAGAGATTTCCCTTTCTCTTCTTTGTTCTCACAGCTCCCAGGGTTCAGCTACGGATTTGAACCTGCCTCTGCGTGTAGGTCGCCTGAGGGCGTCTGTTCTTCGGTCAGACAGGACTGGCTTAAAGGAGCCGCTCTTTTGGGGGCTCTGGCTCACTCAGGCCGGGGGGAGGGAGGGGCACGGAGTGCGGGGCGGGCCTACGGTGGCAGAGGCTGGCATGACGTTGCACCAGCCTGAGGCGCGCCGTGTGTTCTCCCGGGTAAGTTGTCCCTGGATCGCAGGACCCTGGCAGTGGCGGGCTGCACAGGCTCCCCGGAAGGGGGGTGTGGGTAGTGACCTGTGCTCGCACACAGGCTTCTTGGTGGTGGCAGCAGTAGCCTTAGCATCTCATGCCTGTCTCTGGGGTCTTGCGCCCATCTCTGGAACTCCTTCAAGCGGTGCTCTGAATCCCCTCTCCTCGCGCACCGGGAAACACAGAGGGAAGAAAAGTCTTTTGCCTCTTCGGCAGGTGCAGACTTTTCCCCGGACTCCCTCCCGGCCAGCCGTGGCGCACTAACCTCCTGCAGGCTGTGTCCACGCCGCCAACCCCAGTCCTCTCCCTGCACTCCTTCCGAAACCCGAGCCTCAGCTCGCAGCCCCGCCCGCCCCGGCGGGGGAGCAGACAAGCCTCTCGGGCTGGTGAGTGCCGGTTGGCACCGACCCTCTGTGCGGGAATCTTTCCGCTTTGCCCTCCGCACCCCTGTGGCTGTGCTCTCCTCCGCGGCTCCGAAGCTTCCCCCTCCGCCACCCACAGTCTCTGCCTGCGAAGGGGCTTCCTAGTGTGTGGAAACCTTTCCTCCTTCATAGCTCCTTCCCACTGGTGCAGGTCCCGTCCCTATCCTTTTGTCTCTGTTTATTCTTTTTTCTTTTGCCCTACCCAGGTACGTGGGGAGTTTCTTGCCTTTTGGGAGGTCTGAGGTCTTCTGCCAGCCTTCAGTAGGTGTTCTGTGGGCGTTGTTCCACGTGTAGATGTATTTCTGGAGTATCTGTGGGGAGGAAGGTGATCTCTGCGTCTTACTCTTCCGCCATCTTGAAGCTCCTCCCACTCATTGGCTTTTGAAGCTTCTTCTCAGACCTGGCAAACGCCACCTGAGCTTACATTCAACTGGACAAAGCCAATGATGCAAGGGATAGTAATTCTATCCGAGAAGACAGAAAACAAGAGCAATCATAAAATGTACCACCAGTGTATAAAGTAACTTTTTTTTTTTTAATCTGTTACCTTGTGTGTTTAGTGTACAGGATAGAGAGAGGTTATGAAGCAGAGATGGCAGATCAGGAGTCTAGGGAAGGGAACAGCCTGAGCCAGGACGTAGGAGTTGGAAAATTCCTTGAGAAAAGATAAAGCTCATAAGTGACTTGGCTTTGTGGGTCAGAGCTATGAACCCGTCTCCAGGAGGGTGGGAATAGGGATGTCCGAAAAGGTATTAGGTGGTTTCCCACATTCAAAGAGGGAGAGTAAGAATTGGTTATTTGAATGAAGCTTGAAGGTTCAGTAGAATTTCCAGAGGTGAAAAGTTTGGAGGGAAGTCTATCAAATTGTAGGCAGTACCGTGAAAAAATAGGTTATATATGCCAACGGCTTTTTAAATTAATTTTTATTGTAGTATAGTTGACTTACAACGCTGTGTTAGTTTCTGCTGTACAGCAAAGTGAATCAGTTATACATATACATACATCCACTCTTTTTAAAATCGTTTTCCCATATAGGTCATTACAGAGTATTGAGTAGTGTTCCCTGTGCTATACAGTAGGTTCTTATTAGTTATCTATTTTATATATAGTGGTGTATGTATGTCAATCCCAAAAACAGCTCCTCAAAATTGTCTGAATAATGCATTAAGAGAGTAAAAAGAAAAAAATCTTGAAATACGATCTGGGCAATACGGTGGATGGTGTTGTGTCTTGGGACCTGAAGTTTATACATGACTTGGTGATCAAATGAATCCACTCAGTATTTGAGCAATAATATGACTGTGTCACAAATACACATTTAAAGGTCAATATGGCATGTAGAAATGTAACCGATTTTTATCTGATAGTTTGCATCCTGCAACATTACTGATTTCATTCATTAGTCCTAACAATTTTTTGTGTAGTCTCTAGGCATTTCTACATATAGGATCATCTCTACTCTGGAAACAGAGGTCATTTTACTTCTTCCTTTCTGATGCGGATGTGCTTTATTTATTTTGTTATCTAATTGTTCTGGCTGGGGCTTCCAATACTGTATAGAATAGATATGGCAAAAGTGGGCATCCTTGTTTTGCTCCTGATCTTAGAGAAAAAGCTTTCAGTTTTTCCCCACTAAGTATGCTGTAACTGTAGAACCCCTAGAAGAAAATATAGGGAAATTTTTCTAGATATTGATCGTGGCCATGATTTCTTAGACATAACACCAAAAGCACAAGCAACAAAATCAAATGTAGACAAGTAGGGCTACATTAAACTGAAAAGCTTCTGCACAGTGAAGGAAACAGACCACAGAATGGAAGGAAATATTAGCAAATTATATATATGATAAGGGGTTAATTTCCAAAATACCTAAGGAACTCCTGTCACTCAAAAGCAAGAACAAATAACCCAATTTTGAAAGTGGGCAAAGGACTTGAATAGACATGTCTCCAAAGAGGACATGCAAATGGCCACCAGGTATACGAAAAGATGCTCAACATCACTAATCATCAAAGAAGAAATGCAAATCAAAACTAAAATGAGATCTCATCACACACCAGTCAGGATGGCTATTATTAAAGACAAAAAAGATAAGTGTTGGTGAGGATGGTTTCCTCACTGATTTCTGTATATGTCCAAATTTATCAAATTGTATGTGCTGAACATGTGCAGTTCTTTCTATATCAATTATACTTAAATAAAGCCGTTTAAAAGATACTAATTTGGCAAAAGGATGTATAATTGATTGGACATGAAATGGAGGTAAGGAATGCATTTTCAAGTCCATAATTAGGGAACTGAAAAATAAGTACAATGATCTGGAGTTAGACTGAAAGAAGGAGATAAATGTGAGAGGTATTACAAGGTCACAAGTTTACTAGAAAATAACAGTGGATTAAGTTTGTGGGTAGTGCAAAAAGGCTGAATAAAAGATTGATATGAGGCTTTTGAAAGTAAGTGTCTGTCTGCAGGATATTTTCAATTTACTAGAAAGTCAAAAGGAATAGTTGATTTGAGTTGGAAAGATAAATGATTCTATGATGTTTATTTTCATTCATTTTGACTCAGATAGAGTTTACTAAGAAAGTTTTCAAATTTTCTGTCAGAGGCTACTCTGAGACTGTAAGGTTGCAAAGAAACCTTCTTGCCAAGTTATCAGAATTATAAGCAGTTCTGAATGGTGGAAGAAAGCAAGCCTGGGGTTGAGGCTGCTCCCTAAAAATCTATCCCGGGAAGGCATCTTAAATGGCATTGAGCATGCCTATGCCATCCTAAAACGGAAGTAGTACAGGTTCATTTACAAGAACTTCATGCTGAAACAGTGACAGCATGTAATATATTCAACTTAGTATAAGATACATGAAAGCACTTACTTTTTATACACATATGCGTGGATAATAACATGGATCTCATCCATCACAGTGTATTGTTTTACAGTGTCCTTAATATACTGTTAATACAATACGGGAAGTTTAGTGTTCATTCATCAAGTGGCATTAGCATTGTGTTTTGTTATTATTGTACCAAGCTAATATAATACGGTTCTTAATATATCATCAAAGTCCATACCGAACAAACATTAATATCAGGAAATTTTCAAGCACATTTCCACACGGCTTATGAATCTTTCATGTGTCAAGATGCAACAAGAGGCTCGGAAACGTCTGTTGAGACTGCGAGAATATTTGTGAAGGGACGTTATGAATGTGTTATTCCGGGCATTCTGCAGGCATCCCCACGGAAGCATGTCCCGTATAAGTCAGTAAATCTACTTTGAGTTAACATTTTCTATCCCAGTTCTCATATATGGAGAAATGATTCTCCTTTAGAGAAGAAGTAGGGCATGCGTTTATCCTCTCAGTGTCAATTTGGTTTTGGTCACTATTTACCCTGAGGGAAATGAATATCCAGTTTAGGAGCTAAACTATACAAACATGAACTAGTTAGGTGATGCTCAGTTATCAAGCTGTTAGTGCTGATTACTTGAAAGACAAACAGTCCGAGATGCAGTTGAAGTTATAAAAACACAGTTTTTAATATGAAGGAGACTATAATTTTACGTGAAAAGATATCTGAGTAACCACCGAAATAATGGGGCAAATGATTCATACTATGGAAATTCAAAGAAGTTTTCTTGCAGATGAGAAATGGGAAGTTACATGGGAGAACATTCTGGGTAGAAAGAATGTGGTGAAGAATTTGGATTGATTGTTATATTTATAGCTTATAGTAAAGAAACCAGCTTGTTTAAAAGAGGACTTATAATAAATCAGTTTAGTATGGGAACAGGAAATAGAAAATCAATTATATTTTTAAAGATTAATCCTGTAGAAATCAGTGAAGCTGTTTGAAGATTGTTAGTATGATAATAGAATGGATAAATTATAATTTTAGGATCAGTGGTTTTGTAGGCAGGAAAGGAGGTATAAGGAGATAGGAACAGAAGAACAATTGGTAAGACTCTAGCCTCAGGGTAAATAATGGGCTGGGGAGAGAGAGGTTATTTCAGAGAAATGACCAAGGAGTCTTACATTTAAATTAGGAGAGACTTCAAAAATCATCATCTGTTTTGAATTTCTTATTTATACATAAGGCAATATTGGCAGAATTTGGGACCATTTGTATATTACCAATAAAGAATATGAAACACTAGTTGGAAAAAAATAATTGCACAAACTGATAAAGTCAAGAAATAAATAAATGAGGGTTTAAGGGAGTGAGCCTGAATTCTATCCTTTGAAATATTGATTGAATGATACCTAGCTGACAAGACGAAAAAAATGTATAGGTAAATTATGATTGTTAATATTGATTTTGAATCCAGTGATAACTGTAATCATAAGTTAGAATCAACTCAATAATAGGAGAATATAGAAAAAATCAGAGCAGGTCAAGGATACTTATCTCACATTCATGATTTAGTAAACATCTCATTTTATGATGTGAAATAGAAATCAAGAAAACAATCTGCAAATTATACATTTAACATGTAGTGTTAAAACAAGGTTTCTTCTAAACAGGTGCATAGAGGCCCAAGTCCAATATCATAAAACGGTAAAGCTCCTGTAGCAAAGAAAAAAATCACCATATTTTATTTTCACCATTTTCAATATTGACCCGAGCAGAAAAGAAAGAAATCTCTATTTATAGCCCCCATTTCTTTTGATGGAGAAGATTTTATTGCATTTTTGACACTTACTTAGATCAAGACTTTATATGAAATAGGATTTTGCCCCCTACATGGTCCACTGGGTAGCATGTCGTTTCTTGTGTCAGAAAACATGATAGATTGAATCAGTTCTGCCTTCCGAAGAACACGTTCAGTCAAGTAGTAGTAGAATTCCAACTGGTTGAATGCATTTTGGGAGTAGACCGTTTTCTGCGCAGCTGGTTCAGACAGAGCCCTCACAAGGTTACTGAAGTGGTAACGAGAGAGACTCACGTACAGTTCTCTGTCACTTCAAACTGGATATATTACACTGGCAGCAAAAGACTAAAAGACTAAACCTGTTTCTCTAGCATCTTTAGTATGTGTATATATATAGACATGCATCTATGTGTATTTATATGTGTCTATATGCATGTATGTTTGAGAGGTTCTAAAATAGGAATTACTTGAAGTTTGCAAATTTGAACTTTCATGCTATCGAAGGAACAACCCACTACATCTTTAGTCTTCATATGTGAGCAAGTCACCATGAAGGTGTAACTTCACAACCTACCATTGAGTTTTGTCTTAAAATCCCAAACGAGTTGAATTTCAATGATTTCCTTACTTTGTGAAAATGATGGGCATGTGGGGAACTACGAATCATACAGAATATTGTATAAAATATTTTTTCCTGAATGTAGCTTCATATCGATTGTGAGTTAATTGTGTCTGTGTGTGTGTGCTTTTAGAACACGGTCTATTTCACCAGGAATATTGTGCTTTTTTTTTTTTTTTCTATCTGACATTGCTCTTTTTCTACATCTTAATGAGTTTTTCATGCCCCTTCTGTACTGGACTCAATTTTCTGTTCTGTTGTATAAGTTGTTTTTGAATTCCACACACATTTAAACACTTATATGCCAAATTTAATTTTTCTTCTAGTAAAAGACAATGATTCCACTAAAATAAACCTTGCATATTTATCTCTAGTTTATTCTTTTCTTGCTCTCTTTTCTGTAAATCTGTAAGTACGCTCCAGCAAGGAAACTCGCTATGTTTTTAACTCTTTATGCTGTGATGAAAATTACCAAGTCATAGAATTCTGTCAATAATTATCTCATTTTATCAATCCTAAGAGGTACCTCAACCTGATACGTAGGGTCCATTCCCATGTGCATTTCTTTGTTAATTCTAATAGTAAAAACTTTAAAGTTTTATCTTAATTTTATGCATCTTATAGGAATTTTGAACATTCACGGAAATGAAGATGTAAAAATGGTACAACCATTGTGGAAAACAGTTTGGCAGTTCTTCAACAAGTTAAATGTAGAGTTACCATATGACGCAGCAAATTGACCTTTAGATATATACACAAATAACTGAAAATACAGACGCTAACAGACATATGCCAATGTTCACAGCAGCATTATTCATAATAAACTAAAGGTAGAAAAAACCCATTTGAATGATTAAACAGGTGGATGATTAAACAACATGTGACATATACATACAATGGACTGATATTCAGCCATAAAAAGCAATGAATTTCTGACACATGTACATAACAGATGAACCTTGAAAACATTATGCTAAGTGAAATATGCCAGACACAAAAGGATAAACATTGTATGATTCCACATACATGAAATATCAATAATATGCAAATTCACAGAGATAGATTAGGAGTTATCATGGGTTGGGGGGTGAGAGGAATGGAGAGGTCTTGCTGGAAGGGCACAGAGTTTCTGTTTGAGGTAATTAAAAATATTTGGAAATAGAGAGTGGTGGTGGCTGAACCACTTGTGAATATAATTAATGCCACTGAAATGCACACGTAAAATGAGTAAAATGTAAAATTGTATGTTCCATATTTTTACCATAATAAAAATATACTATATAATAAAAGTTAATGGAACCATTTTTTTTCTTGAATAACTGCTCTGTAATTCATTTTCTCTTACACATTTCAGCTTACTAAATGCTGTCGGCAGAATTAATTTTTTGAAAAGATTAATTTACACTGTTACTGCTGCTTTTTTTATTGAAATACAGTTGATTTACAATTTTGTGTTAGTTTCAGGTGTACAGCAAAGTGATTCAGTTATATATATATACACAATATATATGTGTGTGTGTGTGTATATATATATATATATATATTCCTTTTTAAGATCCTCTTCCCTTACAGATTATTACAATTTATTGAGTATAGTTCTCTGTGCTATACAGTAGGTCTCTGTTGATGATCTATTTTATATATAGTAGTGTGTATGATTTTCTTTCTTGAGAAGGGTGAGGAAATCATCTTGCAGCCTCTACCATAGACTAACTCTGATGTTATCACTCCTACCCCTCCATCAGAATCCAGTAGTGACCCCCTTTAGAACCACTTGGGCAGTATTCTTGTAAGAGATTAAATAAACTGAATCCATAAAATGAACTTCACTAATTAGAGTGACCACAATCACACTGCCTAAAGAAATGGGAATATCTTTAGACAATTTTAGTAGGTGAAAAAAAAAAACATTATCCTTACTACTCCGAAGGATAGATTCCCAGAATAAGGAGGGATATGGTGCTTAAGGTGACTTGTACTTACCCTATTCTTATTAAGCTTAGGCGTACATTGAGATATTGTTTTTTAGGAAAATTAAGCATGGGAAACATGAAGGGCTGCAAACATGGGACCCCTTTTGCTGAAATAGGATTATATTCCCTTATGGAGCTGTGCAGCTGTGTACAGACCTGGACCAGCTTGGTTCCAGGGTAATCAGTATACACATATAGAAACATTGGGGGACTGACCAAAACTTTGGTTAATTTTTAGTGGGTGTAGAAGCTGCAATGATCCTCACTCCTTTGGAAGCTGGGGTTCCTGAAAACTTGTATCAACAGGTGAAAACCAAGAGGGTCATTAATACAACGGTTGACAAGAAGGTGATTATGTAAGCAATTATTTATGGAAAAAAATTGATACATATTTATATCGTGAGATTCCGAAGCTCTTTAGAACATCTGAGGTGCATTATAAGAATAGTACATTATAAGAATACCCAAGTCTCATTTTTCCTAAGGGAAAGCTGGAGTGGAGGGGGGGATATATGGAATTATATAAGATTGCAAACACAAGCATCTTCATTTAGATCAGAAGCAGCAGCTAGTGATGTATTCTACACTGTTTACCTTTTCGTGTCATTTTGGTCTCACTTATTTTTTGTGTAGGTAAATATAACCTCAACTGTATACAGTATAATCAGGATTTGTACAATCATACGTGATACGTCGTGATCTGTATCTTGTCTGTTTGGATTTCTTTGGCACCTATTAGTTTTCAAGCTCCCTGAGGGTCGTGAAGAGTATGTGGTTAATCTCTTTATATCCCCAATAGATTTCAAGCATAAATTTCAGATTAGATGAATTAGAAAATATGTGACGCTTACTTTCGATTTTTATTGCTGCTTTGCTTTTGGCAGAAAGATGTTGGAAGGATTGAACTCTCTATCTCACCAGCAGAGTTGGCTAGGTCCACATGGCGGAGTAATAGTCTTTGTACCCCTTATGAGAAGGCAGAGACTTTTGCCTAACATCTGCACTATTCCGTTGGTACATGTTCATGTTGACATGAAGAGAGAAAGGATGTTTCTATATAAGTTTCTCCCTATTGAGTTACCTGTCCTGCTAGTTTCTTTGACTTTTGCTCTGAAAAGGGTCATAATCATTTCTGTTCAACCAGTTGACTTTAAGGCAATATTTCTCCACAACTGGTTAGTCTAAAAATATCTCACAATATTTTTCCCTTCTTAAGATGCAGGAAGATCAATGTTGTGTTTGAAACTAAATAGTTTAAACAGAATTGGATACTAAACTAACTTAATGGCTTAAAAATGGTATCCAGGGTTTCCCTGGTGGCGCAGTGTTTAAGAATCCGCTTGCCAGGGCTTCCCTGGTGGCGCAGTGGTTGAGAGTCCGCCTGCCGATGCAGGAGACACGGGTTCGTGCCCCGGTCCGGGAAGATCCCACATGCCGCGGAGCGGCTGGGCCCGTGAGCCATGGCCGCTGAGCCTGCGCGTCCGGAGCCTGTGCTCCGCAACGGGAGAGGCCACAGCAGTGAGAGGCCCGCGTACCGCATTAAAAAAAAAAAAAAAAAAAGCCCATTCTGTCCATGTAGATAGAAGACTGTCCTACTGCATGATTTTAGACCTCTTTGCTTTAAAAGAGAATATTTCTAACCGTGGAAGTGTGAGAGTGCTTTTCTTCTGTGAAGTAGTCATGATACTTCATCAGGGCTTTCTATTATGTGACGCATACATTAAAAAAAAAAAAAACGGTGGAGTTGTCTCGGTTTATGGTCCACTTGTGAGTGTGAACATAAACAGGAGTGAAAACCTAGCATCTAATTATGGGGTGTCACCGCCTGCAGTAAACAGATACCAAACAGAAACATCAATTCCCTCCAGCAAAGCTATCATTCTTCTAGCCTTTCGTCTTCCCAGATCTCAGCTGTTCAAGAAACAATCCTGGCCTCCTCTCGGTTCCCCCTCCCTTCCGCTGTTTTCTCTGTGTTCCCTCTCTAGGCTCTCATGTGCCCACTTTATCTCAACTCACAACTCATCTCGTTACAGCCCTTCCTCTTGGACATCTAATACACCTTCTCCTAAATCATGTCACCCATGATCCATTCACAGTGTGCCAATGACAGCTTGCAGGCCTCAGGAGCTGACTTAGAAGACGACGTATATGTTTCTCCCTGTGACCCATACACAGTGCCGTTTTCCCTACAGACAGAGCGCGTAGCTTTGCACATCAAAGGGCGGAAGGGCTTAGCTCTTTTTATTATAATAAACCCTCATTTCCCACTTGCAAAATGTTGCTTTTATCTTTGGTATTTGCTGATCTAGCTGCCTACTGACCAGAGGAGCAATGCTTTTATCGGGGGTCACAAAATAGTGCAACTGCCTTAGAAGGCGGCGCTGCTAACTGGCCGTTTGGGCTTCTGATGCTGATGCAGCCAAAGTAAAAATGAGGGAGATTACAGTATAGACTGAAGTAATTGATTTGATCATTAAGGGGAGGAGTGGGGAATATATTTGCAAACCAAGGCATTCATCAGAGCATTTCTCATTATATTCCTACACTCACCTGTAAATCTTACTAGAAGACATCAACAAACGAACATAGTAGCAACGTCAATGACTTAGACCAGTCAGGAACCAAAGTTTGGGGTCAGTCTGCAGAGTAGTGAGATATCGTTAGCTCAGTGACTTTCTGAAACTAAAGAAAACGTTGACTGGAGAGAGAAAAATAAGATATACCGACCCACTGTGACCATAAGGTTCAGATATGAGAACTGTAGAACTGCGGTCATTATGTGTATTTTTCTCTCTTTAGCCACACAAGCATGCACAAACATGCAGTATACACGCACATATACATACAAATATTAATTTATAGGCCGTACATTTAAGCCACTTTGTATTTTAATGTTTTCCTCATCACCATCCTCTACTCTTTTCTATAAAGTACTGCTGCAGATTAAATTTATAGCTGTCTCCTTTACTGGACATTCACAGGAGCCCTTTGAACTGAGCTGGTAAAAGAATGGAAATGACTCAAAGGACATACTGTGCCTCACAGGAGGACAACCTTGGTTTCATGAGAAAACCTTGCATCTCAGTAGGTAGAGGCAGAACGGGATTCTAACTGCACAGCAGTTTAAATTTCTTTAGAGTGTCTCCTACAGGTGCGGAGTTGAGACAGGGATGGTTTGTCTGGGACTTCCGTGGTTACCTGAGCGTCCCAAACACACCCATTGAGAGTCTCTTTAGCTCTTCAGGGAGGAACCCAGGAAGGAGCTTTCTTAGTATCTGATTTCCAGTAAATTTCCAGGTCAGAGTCTGCCCATGAGAGGGCCTCACGGGAGATTTAGAAACAGAAGACACCGAGAAGGCACCGTCCTCTGAACTCATTTGCAGGCAACACCTGCAGATAGGAAATGCTTGGAAATACCAGCTTTGGGGCTGTAGGGGGTTACATTTGACACCATTTAAGACCCTCCCCCATCACTAACTCAACTTCTGGAGTTTCACGAAAGTGTCTTCCGGAACTCCTGAGAATATTCTCCCTATAATGGTGGCCTTTCTTTGCGCTCGAAGACACCTTAGTGGTGTGTGGTAAGTCTCCAGTTACCAGCAATGAAACACTGTCCACTTGGACCTAGGAGTGGCTTTCGTTTTCCTTATCAAATCCCTACTGAGGCAGCTGCCAGGAGTATTCCAGGGGGAGAAAACTGCTACCCAAGCCCCCCTCGAGAGCCAGAACGCACAACTTAAGGTTCTGGTTCATTTGCCTTTTACCTGAACTTAAATGAACTTTACAGTGTCATAGCTTCCTTGAAGGTGATCTATAGAAGAGTTCCTTAGGCAGAGAACGTAAATGATGTTTCATGGATTTTAATAGTAGAGCCTATAGAAGAATTTTCTGCATCAAATGAAACCATTCTGCTTTATGCCAAGTCAGATTCCTGCAATGTCTGAACCATTTCCTATGACTTAAGCCACTTCTCCTGTCCAGGTGTGATGACCAAGCCCCTTGAGTCTAGTTAGTACTTCTCAGAGGCTTGATTCAACTGGTTTACAATTTTGTAGTTTTATAAAGTAACACTATGAGCATCTGTATCAATATTCTGAGTCGATGAATTGTGCTCACTGGATTTTTCCAGCACAGTAGATTCCACTCTGTACTGAAAAATGAAGTTTACTGTCATTAAAAATCCGTGTGACATTTGTTAGCATTTGCATTTTAACTCAAGGAGTCATTGGGTTGAAGGAAATATCTTGAGTGAAATGAATATACCTGGAAACTGTCTTGGGTCTTCTAATAGCAAGTCATTTCCATAACTCATTACTGGTGCTGTCCCTTGTGTATGGGTACACACAAACACAACACAAACGACTTCCTGAATATGGAGAAGGCCACCTAAGAACCCTCCATAACATCAGCAGAATCTAGACTAATAAATATGGTCTAAGTGTCACTGAGTTCAGAAATCACAGAACTCATGTGTCCTTGTCTGTAATTAGTATAGACTTTACTTACTGCTCATTCATCATTTATTATGTGGCCATAATGTTAAAATATGCTGTCTTAGTGAATTTAATGTTTGTTTTACAACCATTGTGTATTGGAACATCCCTACATCCAGACTCATCAGGGATCGAGTATATAATACTTAAAATTTTAGTTCACTTAAACAGTGAGGGGCTTAACTGGTTAAATAAACACACACACACACACACACACAAAAGATAATTCCTAATGAGCAACATTCTTTCTACAAATTAAAGCATCTGGCATATCTCGCTTCTAAGGGAGGAATTTCATTAAAGTCAGAGTCATCGAGGACCAGAGAGAGACCAGTTCATCTGCTAAATTCTATTTGTATCTTATTTGCTCAGGCTGGGGCTCCCAAGAGGTTGCTATTCAGACGATATTCACAGACGGTTCAGTGCTTAGGAACAAGAAACCAACCTGAAACATGTCTATTCTGTTGGGAAATTTGACCAGCAGAGACAGTCCAACTTTGAAATATGTGCTTTTAATATGATCATCATGTCTCTGTTAAATATTTGATAGTGACTATTATTTATGAAAAAATTCTAGAGTCTAAAGACACGATGATCCCTTCTTTCTACAATTGCCAGGTTTTATCTTCTACTCCCACTTTCAGATGCTCTGGATTCTATTATTATTTATGAAAAAATTCTAGAGTCTAAAGACACGATGATCCCTTCTTTCTACAATTGCCAGGTTTTATCTTCTACTCCCACTTTCAGATGCTCTGGATTCCAGCCCCACGAACGTACCATGTATTGTTCGATCTCCCTCTTCCTTAGTTATTCTCACTTTGCTCCCAATGCCTAGAATAACTGTTTCTGTTTCATTTCGGCCTATTGAACTAAACTCGTCTTTTAAGAGGCCCAATTCGAATTTCATCTTCTCTGCTCAAGTAACTCTTTTCATTTTCTCCGTATCCTTAAGTAATCAGTCAAACATTTTCTATATCCTTAAAATATCTTGCTTCATGTTAGTTGAACAAAAATTGATACCACCCCTGTAGACCATAATGTGCTTCCAAGTGTAGAGGGTGGATTTTACACACCTGTACTTTATAGTGTACATTATTCTCACTTTAGGTCAGAGCCAGCAACATATTTTGTAGGATAAAGAGCAAAATGATAACGTAGGACCCAGATCAGGGCCAGGAAGTCAATGTTCCCAACACAGGGCAGACACAGGACCCCATGGGATGGCAACTGTCACACCAGAAATGCTCAGTCCCTGCATGAGGGATGAAGGAGGGCCCCACTGTGTCATCTGCTTGAATGTCCTGTGACATCATCATCCTGGAGCAGGGACAGATACCCTTTTTCTGCCCCAGCTACAGAGCACACCTGGGACCCAATTTGTCTGAATCCAAGGCTCAGCCAGGGACCGAGGACAACATAAGCCTCCCACCCCTCAGGGACCTGGTTCCCTCCATACATGGGCAGGCAGACATGGTCATGAGGTTCAATCAGGGAAGGGAAGGCAGGTGAGAATTGGGAGGTCAGGGAGCGCGCAGCCAGGAACCTACCTGGGGCGACTGCCGCAGAGAGCACTGTGTGTGAGCCAGGGGTCCAAGCCCAAGGGGATGCTTCTCTGTCCCACCAGACCTCACCTTCAGGACTCAAGACAGTGACCCAGGGCATTAAACTCAAAGCATGGGGCTGTCCTGAGTAACTGTACAGGCCTCCATCCCTGAAGCTGGCCCTTATTAGATATGAAGTAAAAATTGGCTTTTTATATAAGGTGTTTATGGGATTTAACCTTATCATAATTCTTAAAGAAATATAGACATTCAATTACTAAAATGCCAAAGTGTTTGTATTCGATGAGATGGACGCATACTGTTATTATCCCTAAATTTGAGGGTTGCAGAAAGAGCACCTAAAACCACTTCAGCTGTATTAGGACTCAGCTGATTCAGACTGTAAGCTGGACTGAAAAACATTACCTTGAAATGCTACCAGAACCTTAGTAGTGCATAATTTTAAGAATACTGATAGACAATGATAAAAATACAATCTGCATTGGCAGACTATACAGTGATAACAATTGAAATTCTGTTGTAGAGACTTAGAAAGTACTAGATTATTTTAGCTATTAGCTGCCCTAGGTCTAAAAAAAATCATATTTGTTTCAAGTATTGTTAAGAATGTATCCTGAAATAAAGTCACAGCATGCAAAGAAGAAAGCATGGACCCATCTGTAAAGCATTTTTAAAAAAATGAGGATTTCTTCAAACAGGATTTACAGTAAATTTCATTTCTTGATGACATCAGTAAATTTCATTAATTTATACTTATGAGTTATATTGATGTATACACCTTACCAGCTGCCTTTTGAACACTGTCATTCTTTATACATAAAGAGCTTTGCTGTTACTGAATTAACTGAATCATCAGGTATCGATAATAACAGGATATGTTTGTGGTCATTCATTTCTTGTCTGTCCTCAGCTATAATAAATAAATACACACAAAATAGTTCTACATATCAAATAGAAGTGTAAATAGGCACAAGGTTAAATTTTTATCATATATGTGAGATCTATATATATGTGAGATCTATATGTGTGTATGATATATAATAATTATACAGATCAGATTTGCCAGTTATATTTCACTCTCTCTACTTTGTGTATACCTCATTGCCTCATTGACTGTAATGGGATAAGCCTGGTCCCTGTAGCCCTTTGCTCGATCTTGATTACAAAGTGCTACAGAACCACTGGTAGTGATGCTGTGATCATAGAGTCTTTATGCTCTGATTTAGTTGTCCTTTTGCATAAAACATTGTCTACAGTTGAATGTGCAGATAGTTATATTTTATCTTTTGTATCTCTTAAAATTCTGTGTTTTATTATTAGTGTTTCACTTCAGTTAAACCTTTATTTTAGTAACTTAGCTCTTACTTAAAAACAACAATATTAAAGCTTTTAAATACTTTTGGGAATTGTTTTAGAAGACAGTATGTCCTCATTATTATGGATTTGTGATTTATTGATGACCAGTCTATTCTTCAGAAGGTTAAAATGCAATTAAAGAAATTTCTGAGAAAGCAAACTAGTTTATGCATAGATTTCTGCTTTTGTGAGTGAGGCCTTTGCTATATACATCTTCCCCCAATAGTGTAATTGACCTAAATTTACTACTCAGGGTAATAATCTGAAGAAGTTAATGCCTAAAAACACCCATGAATAAATTCATTTAATCTTTTTTTTTTTTTTTTTAATGTGCTAGTGGGCTTTCCTGGTGGCGCAGTGGTTGAGAGTCCGCCTGCCGATGCAGGGGACACGGGTTTGTGTCCCGGTCCGGGAAGATCCCACATGCCACGGAGCGGCTGGGCCCGTGAGCCATGGCCGCTGAGCCTGCGCGTCTGGAGCCTGTGCTCCGCAACGGGAGAGGCCACAGCAGTGAGAGGCCCGTGTACCACATTAAAAAAAAAAAAAAAAAAAAAAATGTGCTAGAAACTGGGAATATTAACAACAAAAAAAACACCCGTTACCTGCTCCTAGGTGACTAAGGAAAAGTTTTTTTAACAGTCCCGGTAAAGTGTATTAAATATAAGAGTACACTTCATATTTGAGCAGGCCACCTCAGGTAAACTGAGATCAAGAAGGAAAAATATCTTAAAACTAAGACTGTAATTAAGTTCACTAGGTAAGGAAGGGGTAAGGTTATTCTAATTGCGTTCATCAAACTTAGAAAATATATTTTAATATGTTCATGTTTAGCAAGTGGGGAAAAATAAACCAAAACATAAACATTCTAGTAAAAACAACTTCTCCTAGTTTGGAATCTGCAACTATACTTCTGTGAGTAAAATATAACTTCAGAATTATTTTTCTACATAGGGACAAGGCTGATTTAACCCAGCTGACCAGCTAGACAGCAGTAGAAAGCCAAGTAGCTTGCTGTGTATGTATTACATAGTATTAGTTTTCACAGTGTAAGTCCTTTGTAAGAAGATTGTCATATTTCTGTTTTTAGTAACCTGGTCTCCCCACACTGTCTAGATTGTTTTAAGATTAGTTGAACCCTGAGGGCAGTATATATTTTTATTTGATTGTGGATTAGGAAAGATGTGGCTAGCATTCCATGACTTGTTTAAAACTAGCCAATGTTTCACTGAAGAAAACCTTCTAAAAAGGAAAAAACAAAAGTTACTAAAAAAAAAGTTACTGAAACAAAAGGTACTAAAGGATTTGTACTCTTTAAAGCTGCTTGTATTGGTTTGTATCTCTTCGTAAAGAAATGGTACCCAGCTGGATTCCTCTAAGATTGAATGCTAGAGGGCTTTCTCAGGATCAATGCAAAATATCTCTTCAGAAGATAACATATCTCATAAATCAAGCTGATTCCAAAAGAAGGACTAAATTCTCATTACAGTTCAAAGACTCTCCGAGAAGTATTGATAAGCAGGTAGCCCATCTTAGTGAACCGCAATGTGATGCCATCAGAAATACCTACAGCTGTGTCGAGGGGTGGAAAACAAGGAAGCCTTACTCCCTCATTATCCAGAGACTTCTGATAAACCTAGTGACAATTCCTGGGGTTTTTATTTTAGCTGCTTCCCTGATACCCAGGCTTATTCTTTCATAACTACAGCTTTTTCTCTCTTCCTGCATTCATTAGACTCTGACATGTTTGCAGACTGAAAAATGTAGGCAGCCTTGAGCAGAATGTAGTTTTTCTGCATTTAGCTATTTTTTTATCTTTACGTTTTGCATACAGAACTGATATTAAACTAAAAAGAATGCAGGTGAGAACATTTCTTTTTAATATATGCTAATGACTGCAGTTTGGCCCGAAATGTGCATACAGAAGTTTCTATGTAACACTTTGACACTGCTGGGAAGATTTTCTCCTACGTGTTTTTGTAGTTAATTATTATCCCTTTCATACCTTAACGGGGATTCTCTACTACCATTCAACACTTTTCCAGACTTCCACTACCTAGCAAACTAGCTCATAGTTTTATCACCTCTATTGGAAAGATTGAGAAAAACAAATTCTCAACAATTTCTTTTCAGATTTGATTTTCATGCCTTGAAAAACATTTCAGAGAACATTAGAATTTCTAATATCTTATCCTATTACCCTGAAAGTAGGGAACTTAAAATAGAAGCCTAGAATTTGAATAAAATGGATATAGTGAACATACTCTAAAAACCTGATGAAAAGTTGGCTTAAACTTCAACCAATTTGAAATGGATGAATAAGAATTTTCAACATGAATAATTATTGGAACAAGTTGAAGTTACAGAACTTAAGAGTAGTGTTAAGAATGTGTTTAAGATCTATTGTTAGACCTAAGAGTAGTATCTATCTCTATGTAAAGAGATAGAGACAGATAGATAAAGACTGTTTTCAGTTGATTCCTCTTGTACCTTTTTTTTTACTTAGTGTTGCAGTGAAACTGAGAATGCGTTATGCCCTTAGAATCCATGCGTAGAAGAGTTCTCCACGATGTCTTTGGGACAGCTGTGGCGTGGTGACTCCAACAGTCAATAACCAGTTTCTCTACTGCTTAGTAAGCCAGTTCTGCCAGTTACTAGCTTTGTGACTTTGAGAAGACATGTAACTTCTTGGATGTCCAATTTTCCTGTATCAGATACAGAAGGAAGAGGAGGAATGTGGGAGAAGGGAAGAGTTTCCTTCCAAGTATTGAAATTTAATGATCGAGGACATATTTGTGCTTTGGTATTTTTCCAGTACATCAATCGTGTAGTGCCTTCTGAAGAGAGCATGATGTTTTCTATATATCGTTGCCCATAAGGCAAACGATACAAAATAGAACCTTTTATTTAGGTACAAAACAGAACCTTTTATTTAGCTAACTAATCAAGTGACTTTTAATTTAATGCAGCTGTACATACAGTGAGCAGCGAACATCCCATATCACTGAACAGTTAACGCTACCTTTTATCATTTGTCACTGTATGAGCTAAGGGATTGTTCAGATTCTTCTAATCCTCATAATACCTGGGCCATTGTTACAAATCCTTGCTATTCGGATAGCATCCAATTTCTTATGAATCTCATGAGTATTACAGAAATCTTGTTCAATGAAAATAGAGGTATCACACTTTGTCTGGAATTTCATTTGCAATTCAATAGTTTAAGTGCTAACATAAAGAGAGGGCTCACTTGAAACTCACACTAGTGTGTTTTTTCCTGTCTGCAGGCATGCCACATTTAGAAGGCTGTCTCATTCGATAGGCAACAGCCAGAAAAATGTTACTTTTGAGCCCTTTTCTTGGTCATGGGTAAGACTGAATAAGGTAGAGGGTGGAGGGAGATGAAGAAGGCTTAATAGAGGTGGCAATTCTAATAGATGTACAAATCTGTAATCAATGCCACAAAAAATGTGGAGTATTTTTAGGATAAATTAAAATATATTATCCATTGTAGTCTTCATCTTGGTAGTAACATGTTCCCCTTGGTACCAAAACAAAGAGCTTGGAATATTTCTACACAACTTCTTTAGATGTAGTCCCTATGGAACTTTCTCAACCTGGTAGAAGGTACTGCTATGGACTGAATGTTTGTACTGTCCTTGCTCCAAATTCCTATCTTGAATTCCTAACCCACAATTTGATAGTTTTTGGAAGAGTAGACTTTGGGATGTAAGAGCCCTCGTGAGTGGGATTAGTGCCCTTAGAAAGGATATCCCAAAGAGCTAGCTCATCGCTCCTGCCATGTGAGGACACAGGGAAGAGATAGCTATCTATGAACCAGAAAGCAGCTCTCACCAGACACTAAATCTGATCTTGGATTTACCAGCCTTCAGAAATGTACAAAATAAATGTTCCTTACTTAAGCCACCCAGTCTATAGTAGTTTGTTATAGCAGCCCAAATGGACTTAGTAAGAAATCAGTACTGAGAGTGAGATGCTGGTGGAACAAATACTCGAACATATGGAAGTGGCTTTGGGACTGGTCACGGGTAGAGGATGGAGGTGTTTCCAGGTGCATGGTGGGAAAGCCAAGATGGCCATGAATAGTCTGTTATGGGTGACTGATTCTGGTGAGAGCTCAGAGAGGAAAGAGGACAGCTGTATGTCTTCTAGGGAATACTGGAGTAATCATAAACAGAATGTTGGTGTAAATATAGAATATAAAGGCCATTCCAATGAGATTTCAGCTGCAAAGGAGGAACGTGCTATTGGAAACTGGAGAAAAGGCAATCTTTGTTATAAAGCATCAAAGAATCTGGCTGAATTGTGTTCATGATCTCGTGTTTTGTGGAAGGTAGAACTTGTGAGTGAAGAGATTTCTAGCCAAGTGTTGAAGGCTTAGCTCCTCTTGACTGCTTATGGTAAAATGTGTGAGGAGAGAAACTGCTTAAAGATGGAACTGTTCAGAAAAAAAGGAAGCAGAACGTAAAGATTTGGAAAAACGTCAGCCTAGTCATATGGCAAGAAATGAGAACACTAACAGCGTGGCCAGTCACCCATCTAATAAGGGGATTTAATGTTGTTTGCCCTGTTAGGTTTTGGTCTTACCTGGCACCTGTTACCCATTTCTCCTTTCCTGTTTCTCCCTTGAAGGATGGTTATGTCTATCCTTTACCGGTCCCACCACTGTATGTTGAAAGTATTCAACTCATTTGGTTTCACAGGTTCTGAGCTAGAGAGCAAAACACCTCAGGATGAATCATACCTTGAGTCTGACGCATATTTGATTTAAATGATACTTAGATGAGACTTTGGACTTAGACTTCTGGGGCTCTTGGGATCAAATGAACGTATTTTGCTCACCGCCTCTGGCAGAATGAGTTACTCAGTGATCTACTCACCCCAAAATCTTTGAAACTTACCCCTGGTCTAAAACCCCTAAAGTTATATTCCATGCATGACAAACCCTAGTGGAAAATGGTATCCCATGGTACGATCCATTATTTACAATCTTCACCCTTCTAAAGTAGACTGAAATGATGTTTGCCGTTGAAACGGCCAATGTCAAGAAGACATTCAGGGCTTTCAATGGTGAATGTCCCAGTTTCATACTCTGTCGTGTCTCCAAGTCTTCCAGATTGGACTGTCATGGGAACTTGTAATTCAGTGTGCCTGAAGGGTACATTTTTGGGGGTGTGTGTGGGGAACAGCAAGGTTTTTGATCAGCAGTAAATTTTTCTGAGGAGCACATTAACAGAAGAAGAAAAGAGTTGGTTTGGGCTGCTAGAAATAGAGAATACTGACTGTGAACCTAAAGATTGTACTCCTTGTTGGGAGGTGGGGTGGGGTAGGGTTGTTGCCATGACAAGGGTAAGAGGGGAAGATGGAGACCATTTCAGTGATGGAAACAAACAGGGCTCATACGGCCAGGGAAAGGGGCTATTGCTTGCTTACCCAAAGTTAACAGGAACAGAAAGCAAACTGGAAAGAACATGACCCTTACACTCCATGTTTCAGGATCCTTCTATGGCCCACAATTTGTGAAAATGCTTAGGAAATCAGCAGTGAAAGAAGAATTATAGCATCGACATATGTACACTACCAAATGTAAAATAGAGAGCTAGTGGAAAGCAGCCACGTAGCACAGGGAGATCAGCCAGGTGGTTTGTGACCACCTAGAGGGGTGGGATAGGGAGGGTGGGAGGGAGGGAGACGCAAGAGGGAGGGGATATGGGGATATATGTATACATATAGCTGATTCACTGTGTTTTACAGAAGAAACTAACAACACTGTAAAGCAATTATACTCCAATAAAGATATTAAAAAAAAATTATAGTCTGCAGGATACAAGTCCCAGCATTTCAGAAGGAAATAGAATTGTAAGAAGGTTTAGAATTGTAAGAAAAGAAGCTTAAAGAGTAGCTCAATTTTAATATTAATGAGTTTCGTTTTACTCTTTGGGTCAAAGGGAGTGGAGGAAAGGATCTGAAGGAGAGAATGAGATATGTAAATGAACCTGCATCCAGACACACACACAGGTACACACAATAGCAACATAAAGCAGATTAAGATAAGTGAGTAGACTCCCAGCCCTGGGTTGCAGTAAGGTTACAGAGTAAACACCACCATTACCCTCTATCTGTGTCAGTAGGGGAGGGGCTTGAGAAAATGGAAAGGGCTACACATGTGACATTTTCCTCCTGTGTCCTGAGTTGTACTTAGGATGGTTGGTCTCTAAGTTGAAGAAGTGAGTGTAAGGAAGTCTGTAATGTAATAAGCAGTAATGGGGCTGTGCCTAGTTGGGTAAACCCCTTCGGTGAGCTCTGTTAACAGGGACATCACTGCTGGTGGGATGTGTATCAATACGAGGGCGCTGAGGCATCATGCATTAACACAGCATGGCTGAAAGAGCAGCAGCTTTGAAGTGAGGGGGACATAGTTTGCAACTTACTGGTTTGATGCCCTTCAAGCAGTTATTTAACCCTTTGGAATTTAGTTTCAGCTCTAAAATGGAGGAGATTAGGTCTACCTTACAGCCCTTGTGTGGGTTTCATTTATATAATTTATATAAGTACATGTAGAGCACTTTGAGAGGACTTAACGCTGACTGCATATTTAATGAATCATAGCTGTTATTATTATAAATGTAAATTGTATTTCATAGAAAACAAGTGGCCGTTAAAAGATCTATGAAGGAATAGGCAAAGGGTAAGTACATGCTTAAGGTTCGCACAGCGTCAGAAAAAGAAAATCGCTGTATGAAAGAGGAATGATAGCTAGCAGATATGTCATCAAATGGGACAGAAACTCAGAGTAGCATAAGTAACTGGAGGCTTTAATTAGGCGTCGATCTCTGTTATCATTTAATCTAACTAATTAGATTAACAAAATGAGAACAAAGTATTCAAAGAAAAACATTCACTTAATTGGCAGTTTTGATTATATTTTCAACCAAAAATTATAGCCTTTAATTTTGTGAAGAACAGCGTCAGAATGAGATACCTAATATCTGTCTATATCTATCATATGTACCAATATAATAGTACTACAGTTTTATGTAGAGGTTTTCAAGCACATCTGTATTTGAACATACATCTGAATAAAAATTTCGTTTAAATTATTCCTTGACAGACTTCTGGCTTTCTCACTTTGGACCTAAAGTATACAAATATTTGTTGAAAAGAAAAATACATAATAATGCAATATCTACTTTTTAAGTAATGTTTCCATTGGCATTATGTGAATGGCTTTATCTACAATTTTTTCTTACATAATTATTTTTAAAATAATGTAAATTAATAGCCTAGTAGAGTTTTCACATTATTATCCTTGTTATTATAATTATAAAATAAAAGAGATCTAAAAAAAAACACAGGTTGAGAAGTAGAACTATGTATGCCATCTAGAGTAAAATGCCCTTGTACTTTTTTTTTTTTTTTTGCGGTACGCGGGCCTCTCACTGTTGTGGCCTCTCACATTGCGGAGCACAGGCTCCGGACGCGCAGGCTCAGCGGCCATGGCTCACGGGCCCAGCCGCTCCGTGGCATGTGGGATCCTCCCGGACCGGGGCACGAACCCGCGTCCCCTGCATCGGCAGGCGGACTCTCAACCACTGCGCCACTGCGCCACCAGGGAAGCCCTGGACCATTTTTAAAGTCTTTATTGAATTTGTTACAGTATTGCTTCTGTTTTATGTTTTGGTTTTTTGGCCACAAGGCATGTGGGATCTTAGATCCCCGACCAGGAATCCAACCCACACCCCCTGCATTGGAAGGCAAAGTCTCAAGCACTGGAACACAAGGGAAGTCTCAAAAGATTCAATATTTTAAGATGTTAATTTTCTCCAATTTACCTATAGAGCAATGGTACCCCATGAAGATCACAGAAAACATTATTACAGAAATTGAAAAGTGGATTTAAAAATGTATACGGAAAGAGTCAGAAAGTCACAACAATTCTGATAAAAGAGAACTAAGTTGGCTGCATTAACCTAATTTCAAAATTTGCTCAAAACCTGCCATAAACAAAGGGATTTAGAATTGGCAAAAGGATAAACTTATAAAAGTACAACAATGCATATTCCAAAAGTAGTTCAACGCATGTATAATCAATTGATTTTTGATAAAGGAACCAAGGTAATTCAATGGGAAATTTTATCAATAAACATCTTAAGAACTTTGAAATCCATTTTTAAAAACTGAAACTTGACCCTTACCACACACTATACACAAAAATAAACACACAATTCATATTAGACCTAAAGAGCTAAAACTATAAAATTCCCAGAAGAAACAGTGAGAAAAATGTTTTGATCTTTAAAAAGCACCACTTTTTAAAACTAGGAGACAAATTGTATCAGCCCTAGAAGAAAAACATACAGAAAACATCTATACAGTCATTTAGCCAAAGAAAATATACAAATGGCAAAGAAGTACAAAATAAGATTATCAACATCTTTTCTCATTATTCACACTAAAACCACAATGAGAAGCCACCAGATGCCTATCGGAATGCTTAAAATTAACAAGACTGCCAACAGGAAAAAGTGCTGATTAGGATGTGACTCAGGTGGAATATTTATACATTGCAGGTGGAAGTGCAAAACGGTACAGCTTTCTAGAATACATTGTGGCCTTTTTTTATACAGCTAAATAGGTAGATATCATAGGACCAAGAAATTCCACTTTAGATATTAAACCAAAGAGGTAAAAACACATGGACATATATTTGTTCTCAAACGTTCTTAACAGCTTATCCATAAACAACCCCTAAAGTGGAAATCACCCAAATTCCCACCAAGCGGTGAAAGTAAACAGACTGTGATGCATACATGCAACAGAACTCACAATATTAAAATAACTGACTTCCTGATACATTCGTAAACATGGATGGATTTTAAAAATATAAGTGAAAGAGGACAGATACAACATGCTCTATATTAGATATTAACATTTATATGCTCTTCTCGATAAGGCAAAGCTACAGTGAAAGATGGGAGAACAGTGGCTGCCAGTTATTGGGCTTTTTATTCTGTTCCACTGGTCGATGTGTCTGTCTTTATGCCGCTCCTATACTGTTGTGATTCCTGTAGTTTGTAACCTATTTGAAATCAGGAAGTATGATGTCTCCAGCTTTGTCCTTCTTGATCAGGTGCTTTGCTATCTAGTTAGTGCCTCCACTAACATTTGCTAGTTAGTGCCTCCACTAACTCCACTGCATTAAAATAGTTACAAGGCAGGGTCGCACTTGACATCTTTCCAATATTTGTCCGACTTGCCTGTGGCAATTGGGATGCCTGCTGTCTCTTTATTCTGGAATGGTTCTCCTATAACTTCTAAGATATTATTCTTCTCTGCTTTCCCACTTGCCCGTCTGCCTTCTCTGCTGCAATTTTCTATTCAAGATCCTCTTATTCCACTTTTCTCAAAAGTGTGTGTTAAGTGTGCCTGAACCCTGTAAGCTCTAGTCTATTTCAGGGTGTTCAAAAACCACTGTGATGATGATGAATCTCAAATCTTGGCCTCAGAAATTCTCTTCTGACTTCGAGACTTTCATAATTAATTGTATGATATCTTTAGTCCCTCCATTCATAATTGATTTACTAGGAACTCATTTAAAGTAAAAATATTTTATTCAGTGTTCACTTTGCATAGCTTTGATACTTTCCTCATTGCATGGGAAAAAACTGACGAACAGTACAGCAATGTGGACGACCAAATAAATAGGCAATTGCAACAAAAGTTAGGTTTCTCCTCAACACACTGTAAATGCAGTTTCATTTTTTTTAAATCCTGCTTCATTTTGTTCCAGATTAAGTGTTCTTGCTAAATTTGAGAATAGTTTGATATGCATCCCTCAGTATTCCAATCCCGTCGTGTTAGTGACCCAGTATTTGAACGTGAATATCTGAAGTTTTTAAATTCGTCACATCAAACAGATTATGGTTTGTGAGATTTTCTTTCAACTTATTGTGGATTGTTGATTGATCTTCTAATGTACCAGCATGTTTTACTATATTTATAGGGAAAAGTTACTACTGTTTTTATAGAGAAGTATTTCATTGCCTTTGTTAGACTTTCTATGCCAGGGTTCCCCATTATCTTCGTGTTATATTATCTTTGCCTATCTTGTTATTCTAGGATTTTCTCTCTCATTGGTCCAAGAGCTTTGTTATTTTCATGTGGACTCAACTGTGGTTATATTAAGCCATTCCTCTAAGTCATAAATGAGGTTTTCAGCTGTGTTTATTTTCTTTCTTGCAGTTCTATTTTTTCCTGTTCCTTCTGTAATGCTATTCATTTGGCATTTACTATGTTTCCCTAGCTCTGCAATTTCTGTATCACTAAATTCTACCCTTTATTTATTTCATCGTTAAACTTAGATTTTATTAAATTATTCAGAGTCTCAAATGTTCTTTTTAGTGTGAAACACAGATGGATAATGCTCTTCATTTCTGGCACAGTATGTTTTGCTCTAACTTAGTTTAACATGGCTTGTACATGCCTTCCTTTTTTTCCTTCCTTCCTTCCTCCCTCCCTCCCTCCCTTCCCCTTGTGATATGTTTGCATAAATGCTGTAACAATCTTTTTTATTAACTTCCTAATACGTTAATATGTAAAATGTATACCTCTTTGCATGCTATTTGTGCTGATGGATTATAGATAAATCCCTTCCATTCTTCTAATTATCCTGTATTTCCCCCCCTTTATGTAAGTGCTATGGTTTAAGGACTGCGTGTTTCCCCTCCATTCTTCTGCTTATCCTGTGTTTTCCCTCCTTTATGTAAGTGCTTTGGTTTAAGGACTGCACGTTTTCAATTTAACAGAGGAGGTATGGAAATCAGGCAGATTCACTCAGAGCCTTGTGTGCCACAAAAGGGAGTTCAACTGCAAAGAGTTAAACCAAGTTGTGTTGTGCGTCATGTAATTTACTCACGTCTTCTGTCCACCAACATTACCTTTTGTCTAAAGCCTACTTATAATCTCCTGCTTTTGTTTGCTGTTTGGGAGCATTTATCGAGCTCATATGTTTAGATTTTAGAATAAGGGGATTTAAGAACTGGCTCTGCAACTAAATTGTTTACAACTAAATTGTTCTTTTTCATTTAAAATTATCTAAAACATAAAAACATGCAAAGCATTTTAACACATTTTACATAACTAGTATAACCCTATCCAAACAACAACGTCTGATCTGAGAGAGGGTTAACTATTTTATGGCCAAGTAGATTTAATCTTCAGAATAAAAGGTGATTCAATAAGGGGAAAATAATATTCTTTACTAGATATTTATATAACTCAAGCAACCATGAACATTTTTATAGTTGATGAAAATTCACTTACTAACAGTAACACTCATTCTTGAATTAAAATAAAAAAACAAATGTTTGTCAAACTAGGACTATCTTTAACTTAATAAAATCTGTCTACAGAAATTGAGATTTTACACGTAAGGAAAAAATGTTTTACATGCTTTCCAGAGAAAGCAAGACACATAACAAATGCTTTTTACCACAAAAGACAAATCAATTATAAAATAGAAGTAAAAGAAATTAGAGAGGTATGCCTATACAAGAGAAGGAATATACATTTTTATATAATATACATACACATATATACATGTGTATGTATATATACATATATTTATGATATTTATTCAACTTAACTGAAAAACTATTAGAACTAATGCAATAGTCCACCACCACAGTTTGATATATGTATAAATACAAAATAATTAGGTTTAATATAAAACTATAAAACTACAGTTATCAATTAAACATATCACGGGTCCTAAAGCACAAAGCTTTCAAGATTTTCTCAGTAAATTTGTCATGAAAACTGTAATAAAGCTCTGTTCATTGTCTGTTCCTGGGACAAGTATGTTAAAAATCTTACATATGACTGAATTTTTCTGTTCCTTCTTTTAATTTTAACTTTGTCATGTGTTAATGTGGATATCAATTTACCAATTTTAAATTTTAACTTCTTGTTGTATTATCTCATGATGCTTTTGATCTTGAAGCCTGCTTTGTCTACTATAAACATTGCAACATTGACTTTTTAAATTAGTGTTTTCATTGTATATCTTTCAGCCTTTTTTTAAATTTTCTTGCATCTTTACATTTAATCCGCATTCCTTATGAGCAGCTTTTAGTTGCTCTTTGAAATTTTTTTACCTATTCTGACAAATTTGGCCTTTTTTACTGGGGTGTATAGTCTACTTATATTTAATGTACTTATTGTTTTTTGGATTTAAACATTTGATTGTACTCTGTTGTGATATTCTTTATTACTTCCCCTTCATTTTTGCATTCTTTGATTTGACTGAGAATTGTTTTGTTGCCTTCTATAAAAGTATGTTAATTGTACTTTCACTTTCTTTTACTTTGTTTACTGTGATTTCAGTGTATTTGATTCTTCTTTGTGTTGATTTCATTAAGGACTTTATTCTCGCTGTTCATTTCTCTTCCAGTCTTCACCATCACGATCCCTAGGCACCACCCCCCATCTCCTCAGCTCTAGCTTCTCTTGCAGAACTATTATATTTCTGCTACAAACATGTTGCTACTTTCTCTAAGAGCTACTTTTCTCTAAGATCTTTGAATACGTTGCATAATTTGACTCAGACAATTTCTGACATTTTTTCCCAGTAAATTCTTTATTTCTTTGCTTTTCAGAGCCTAATTTACTATATAATTTGATTAATTCAATTTGGCTTTTTTGTTTTTGAAAAATATGAGGCTTTTTGTAAGAAGACAGGTAGAGCTGTGCCCTAGGCTAACAGAAATCATGTATGGGTCACAGTGACGCATTAGATGGTATCTTATGGGTTGTGTGTGCCTGTGTCTGTCATTGTACGTATGTCTATCATAGCCAAGACAAATTTGCTGCTCCAAGGTTTGTCACAATTAAAATTCTAAGCCTTTTTCTTATTTTCTGAAAGTTTTCTGCAAGATATAAAGGACCACACATCTTCTTAATCGGTTTTACATTCCCTTTAATTCTTGACATCAAGTGGTGTCAAATGATGCTCATGGACCCTATTCCACCCCAGGAAGCCCGTTGCCCCAAACAGTGTGTTTGCTTTGTTTGCCCAGCATCCACTGCCTGGTTTCTAAGAACAGCATTTTGCTGCTTTGCGTGAGAGTCACAGCTACAGTCTCCGCTTACTGATACTCTTTCTTCTGACTGAGCCTCTGTGACCCTGATAGGTGCTTTTCACAAGTAACAATTTAAGGTTAATACGTCAACAGCTTTTACTGAAAATGAAATTTCTCACTTCTCTTATTTGGGGTTGACTTCCTAGTGAAGAAATGCCCTTTATTCTAATATCTTATATCTAGAAAGCTTACTTTTTTCTGAGATTATATTTCTCTGTTCCTACTAATCTAGATGCAGCGTGTGGTAGAGAAAAGAGACTTAAGTCATATTTTAGGGCAATGGAAACACCTAGTTAAACGATGCCACAATTTATTGGTAATTGATTGATGGTTAGCTTTCAGTAAAATATCTTAGCAACAAAATATATTTAAAAGCCTTTTAAAGAAAAAGGAAAAATACACCAAACTATGAAAAAATTAACAGGAGACGCCTCTGACTTACATCAGTCTTATATAGTTCTCTTTTTGTAAATTTTATATTATTGCAACTATATTTTCCTCTGATACAGGTTTCTCTGTGAAGTGAAAATCCATGGGTCTACATTTCTTGACATTAAAATTACCTAAATTAATGATCAAGTATGTGCCTCTGGGATCGGAGAGGGGTTGGCAGGAGTCACCCTTCTCCCTGACCCTGGGCTACGGACACTACATTCAATCACTTGAATGTGCCCCTCGGGCCCCAAGTACCAAAAGTGGGCATGAGCAAAGGCATAGGAGACACACGCTTTGTCAGTAGGCGACATCCAGTAATTATGTGTCTAATCCAACATAATTGCAACAATTCTGACATATCTTCCCAGGATATTAGAGCGTGATAATATTGCAGGATGGGTGAAACTAGTTTCACCTCCTTGTAAAGTCTCATTACTGGGTGCTGGAGGAATGCTCTCAGTCCGAAAGACTGCAAACCATACTTGTACGCAGGCCCAGTCCCACTAATTGGATGGGAAATCATTTTGGTTTTTTTTTGGGGGGGAACCCCCAAAATTAAAAAAGAGGTTTGCCGATAAGCTGATTGAGAAATGAAAAAATAAAATGGTTTGCTGCACTTTGGTAAAAAGCTTATCATAAGGTGACGTTGGGTCCTGATTTACAAGAAAATGTCCAAATAACAGGTTTTAACAGAAAGACGTAGGCTAGGCGAAGCTACAAGAAAGAGAGAGCTTTGCAAGTTCAGTTGAGAGTCCAGTAAGGGAAAGATAACCTCTTGGACTTGTAGAGTGCTTTTGTAACAGACCAAATATAGGGCGTGAAGTGATTCAATATTAATGCCCTTTAGCTGATGTTTCCAGGAGAATAATTATAAAAGAAGGCTTATTGTGCAGCACAGTTGGAGACAGATTTTTCAAGTACATTATTTTGAGTCATACAAGACGACTCTTTAAACTAACACACATATTTCCATTATGTAATGCCAACAGCAGTGCTCACATCAAGTCCAGCGCTAACTAGAGAAATAAGCTTAGACGTGTTGAGTTACAAAGTGTAAGATATTTGGAAGAGAGCACATTATATATACATATATACATACATACACCCACATGTTACACATTAAATTGTCAGGAATCTAGTTAGTTTCTCAATCTCCAGTGAGTCTGTGGGGCCGCATGAGTTTGATCACTGGTTTATTGTTCATTAGTTCAGTGTTCGGTGCTACTGCTAACCCTCCAGAGGAGAAGAAGTCATAGTCTTGAAAGAAGCAGAAAAGAAATTTCTGTCTTTGCTATAGAGGTGGCACTCGGGCGCCATACTGACAGCATCATGGAGGCCGTGTCGTCAAGGGTCACAACTTGACAACTTGTTGTGCTTGGACAACTGGCACCACAGAACCTGCTCCTGTCCTTGTGTCCTCTGAGTCCCGTGTGGAATGACTCAGTTGCACCTCACCTTACACACAACTCATTTGAAGCAACGTGAGGAAAGTGAAGGCGTAACAAGCTAGGCACCCCTGCTCTTTTGCTAGAATACACGGACATCCGCTGCAGGTGCATTAACGGAAGTTTGATGTAAACCTTTAACATTTGAAGAAGACAGATGTTATATCAAGTTCACAAAACAGAAGAGAAAGAAAAGATTGATGTTGCAACCACATTAAGAATAATAACTTCTGTTCTTCAAGATACACTACCAACATACTTGAAAAAGTATTTTCAATACATACAGATGTCAGAATTTACCTAACCCAAAATGTAAAGTAGGACGAGTCAGCATCAGGGCCCATATTCTCTTCCTTGTGGGACATTGAGGTAATGATAAACCTGGACCAGACATTCTTGGAAACATGGAAATATAATACTTACTAGCAGAATGCTATCAACTGGAAAATCTTATCTAAAACAATGAAACAAAAGTCTTTTTTAAGATATATTACCTGATCTGACCAGATCATCTATTGTAAATTTTTTTTAAAAAACCTAGAATTTATGGATTTTTTCTTTTAGCCTTATTCATGTATAGGTGATTTTAAATGTGTTAGTTTCAGGTATACAGCAAAGTGATTCAGTTATACATATATTCATTCTTTAGATTCTTTTCTCATAGAGGTTATCCCAGAATATTGAGTTCCCTGTGCTATACAGTACGTCCTCGTTACCTATTTTATATACAGTAGGGTATATATGTTCCTTCAAAGCTCCTGATTTATTGCTCCACCCCCATGTTTCCCTTTTGGTAAACCATAAGTTTGTTTTCAATATCTGTTAAGTCTGTTTGTTTTGTAAATAAGTTCATTTGTTTCATTTTTTAAAATTAGATTCCACTTATATTTGTCTTTCTCTGTCTGACTTCACGTAGAATGATAATCTCTAGGTCCATCCATGTTGCTGCAAATGGCATTATTTCGTTTTTTGTGGCTGAGTAATATTCCACTGTGTATGTGTGCGTATACACACACACCCCACATCTTCTTTATCCACTTCTCTGTCAATGGACATTTAGGGTGCTTCCATGTCTTGGCTATTGTAAATAGTGTTTTTATGGACATTGGGGTGCATGTATCCTTTCAGATATGGTTTTCTCCGGATACATGCCCAGGAGTGGGATTGCTGGATCATATGGTAGCTCTATTTTTAGTTTTTTTAAGGAACCTCCATACTGTTTTCCATAGTGGCTGTACCAATTTACATTCCCACCACCAGTGTAGGAGGGTGCCCTTTTCTCCACACCCTCTCCAGCATTTACTGTTCGTAGATTTTTTGATGGCCATTCTGACCAATGTGAGGTGATACCTCATTGAGTTCTGATTTGCATTTATCTGATAATTAGTGATGTTGAGCATCTTTTCATGTGTTTTTTAGCCATCTGTATGTCTTCTTTGGAGAAATGTCTATTTGGATCTTCCGCCCAATTTTTGATTGGGTTGTTGATTTTGGAGATTAATCCCTTGTTGGTTGCATTGTTTGCAAATATTTTCTCCCATGCTGAGGATTGTCTTTTCATTTCGTTTATGGTTTCCTTTGCTGTGCAAAAGCTTTCAAGTTTAATTAGGTCCCATTTGTTCATTTTTATTCCATTACCCTAGGAGATGGATCCAAAAAGATATTGCTGCCATTTATGTAAAAGAGTATTCTGCCTACGTTGTCCTCTAAGAGTTTTACAGTGTCCAGCCTGACATTTAGGTCTTTGATCCATTTTGAGTTTATTTTTGTGTATGCTGTTTTAGAGAATGTTCTAATTTCATTCTTTTAAATGTAGGTGTTGCGTTTTCCTAGCACCACTTATTGAAGGGACTGTCTTTTCTCCATTTTATATAGAATTTATGGATTTTGGAGGTGGGCATGGCTGGATGGAGAATGGACATTTTGTCACATGTACATTTTCTCTGTTTGACTGATGAAGCATAAAACCAGGAAGCCCCCCAAAACAACAAGATTTCTCAGAAAGTATGTCACAACCAGTATTAAACATTTACCTGTTACTTGAAAGCCAACAGCTTGAGAGAAATGGACATTATTTGGAAACTATGTAGAGATTGCTACCCCTTCAAAGAAGGAAGCTGGTTCTATGTTTGCTCCTGGCTTGTAACCTATGACTTATTAGTAATGTTTATGTTGAGTAAGATCTGTGTTTCACTTGAGTGTGCTTTGACAACTCATTCTATTCAGACATTAAAATAAACACCTCCTATAAATCAAAAAGTACCCAAAAAATGAAAAAAAAATGATTTCAAAAACAAAAAGTACAGATTTGAACAAATGTTCATTCTTCTTTAACCAATATAGTACAAATTCTACTAAATATGGGCAAAAAACCAGTATGAGTTAATATTTCAAACATTGAAGAGAGCTTGATTAAAAACAGTAAGTCATAGAAGAAAACATAAGATCAGGCAAAACCAGACAGCATATTGCATAGAGAAACACACATAAAGCCAAACTATTAGAAAAAGCAAGAGAATAATAAACACAAAGTATGGAACAGTGGTTATGTCTGAAGGAGTATGTGATTGCAGAATGCTAACAGCTAGCCAATGTATCAGAACGTCCTTTCGCTTGGCTGGAGTTCAGAATATTTTGTCATGTTATTCTTCATCCCTTACATTTATTCTATACATATATATGTATACATCTTCAAAATATAACTTAGAAAATACTTAAATTATATATGTATAAAACTAAAAGTGGCTTCCTTCAGGTAGGATTCACCAGAAGAGAGGGTGTTTGACAAATTTAGCATTTAATTTTTAAATAAACCTTTTTTCCTGCTCCTAATTGCTTTTTCTTTTTTGGATATATAATTCTAGGACAAAAGGCCATTATTATTTTCAGAAATATTTTGTGTTTTTGCCAAAATGGAAGAAATGTCAAACTTTTCACTTTTTCTAAATATCACAGAAAATATTTCTGACAAGTTTGAAAAAGTGTTTTTTTTTCTTTTCCTTGCAGCTGTAACTAGACATTTTAGAGTCAACAAACATGCTATTCCAATACGTCAGTTCAGCATCATTGTGTAAGGAGAACATAAGACATTCACCATGTTGGTTAATGGGTAGAATATACATATTATATAGTTACTTGCAAAATGTATGTCTACAATGCACATTATATGATAGAACTATTAGGTTTAAATGACATTTAACAGTGACGTCCTGGAAAGTAAAAATGTTGTTTACATCAAATTTTAAGTTATTTTTATGATTATGCATAAAGTTGATTTTTCTAAAAATTAAAAAAATTACTTTCTGTGTATAGAAATTATTATATGTATACATATATATGCAGGTTTGATATTAAAACAAATATTAAATTAGAATGTACATATACCATTTCATAATAATGTAGACATTTTTACAGAATGTCTTCAATAGACATCTGGTCTAGAGGTAAGTGATTTTTCATTAGTATTTGCTAAATGAGATCTATTTTATAATTGCTATAGTCATAGACCTGATTTCAGATCTTTCTATTGTGATTGAACTTGATTCATGGATCTTGTCATTACTCAACATTTTCTTTGACAATTACAACATCAAGTATCAACTTTTGAAAAATTTCTTTGTAGACACTTGCAATTTCTTTCTGTTCCTTTTCTCTTGTGGCTTTCTACTCAGATTAGTCCTACATCACTTGGTTATTTGTTGCTCAATTTGATTGAGTGATTACATTAATTCAAAACTCCAAGTTAAACTATCTTTAACCCCCTTGAATAGACCCTCTGACACTGAGCCCCTTTCTTAGTCACAGGTTCATGGTGGGTCATTTAAAATGTTGATCTTGCCATACTTGTGGTAGTGGTGGTTGTGAATGGGGCAACTCAGGTGTCCACCATCATTGGGATAATTGATTAAAATCAGGGATGCTATTCAGTGGTTAGAAGCATCAGATTAGACAGTCAGGAGCATATATAGATTTTTTAATAGAAGCAGAACTATAGCAAGAAATATAGTCCTTCTTTGAACGTATATAGGAAAGAAATTCATAGCCTGCAACTGAGAAAGTTTCCTAGAATGTATTACCATCAGGTAAAGTTTTCCGGTTACGTGCAAAGTTTTAGGCATACTTGAGGAAATGTTCCAGAACAAAGGGGAATGTAGTCTCCAAAGCACAAGGTCTAAACAGGTAACTAAATGATTGATAGTACAAGTCAGAGTCAGTATTGAATGGAGCTGAGTGAGTAGTGAGCTGGGTGCATTATGAAATGTGATGATAGAGAGAGAGTCAGTCATAATTGGGAAATAAATACCTCAGGTAAGACATTGCATGTCTGCCTTTAAAATTATAATGAAAAATAGGGGCTAGAAAGATTCAAATCGACTTATCCTATATTTATATAGGATATATACAATACACAAAATATATATACAAAATTTAACAACTATATATTGTTATACATTGCTGTTATACATTGTTATACAATGTATAATGCTGTTATATTTATACAATGTTATAATGCTGTTATATATATACAATGTATAATGTATAATTATATATATAATGCTCTTATATATATACAATGTATAATGCTGTTATATATATACAATGTTATAATATAATGTTATACAATGTATAATGCTGTTATACAATGTTATACATTGTATATATATATACAATATATATATATTGCTATATATACACAAAACTTAACTATATGTTGGATGTCTATTATTCAAAAACTAATATTTGTCAATGGGGACATTCTAATGAGTGGAGACTATGGAGTGAACTTTGACCTATTTGAAAAGATGCAGTTACAGATGAACTATTGGTTTATACCTTTTAACACCATTTTAATTCTTCTATTGACAGCACTTCATTTAAAAAAAAAATTTTTTTTATGTTTTACATGCAAAATTCTAAACCAACAGTGAAGTTGCTAAAATAAGGATAGGACAAACTGTCATGTACACTTTACCCAGATTTAACAATTAGAACCTCACTATCACCCGTCATATATTTGCACATGTACGTATGTTTGTGTATAAGTATCAATATGAACAAATACACTTTTATATGAACCATTTCAGATTATAAGTTGCATGCATCCTGACCCTTTAAGTACTTGTGTATGAAGAATAGGGATATTCTGTTGTATAGACTTCAATAAATACAATACTGATACATTATATTTCATCTACATTCCATATTTTAGTTTTTCCCAATTGAATCTATTTTTTTGTAGCATTTTTTTTTTTTTTTTTTTTTTTGTGGTACATGGGCCTCTCACTGTTGCGGCCCCTCCCGTTGCGGAGCACAGGCTCCGGACGCACAGGCTCAGCGGCCACGGCCCACGGGCCCAGCCGCTCCGCGGCACGTGGGATCCTCCCAGACCGGGGCACGAACCCGCGTCCCCTGCATCGGCAGGCGGACCCACAACCACTGCGCCACCAGGGAAGCCCAGCATTTTTTTTTTTACTCCAAGACTGGAGTCAATCTAGGATCAAGTACTGCATTTAACTTCAATATATTTGTAATGTTTACTCTGGGCCATTCCCGCAGTGTTTATTGTACTTTAAACAAAATGTTTCTATGGGGAGTTTGGCTGGTATTTCCCAGGTTATGCATTACAAACTTGTGTAGTCCGTCAACCACGGTATATCCTTTTCAGGGCGTCACATCGAGAGACATCTGATGTCCATCTGCCCATCACTTATGCTCCTCATATTGGTCAAGAAGTTAGATTAATCCACTGTAGAGTTTTAGTTTTTTCCTCATATAACTAACCGTCTGTGAAAAGATACTTCAGGATCATCTGCATATCTTCATCAACATGTTTCTTTTTTTTTTTTTTTTTTTGGTACGCGAGCCTCTCACCGGTGTGGCCTCTCCCGTTGCGGAGCACAGGCTCCCGGACGCGCAGGCTCAGCGGCCATGGCTCACGGGCCCAGCCGCTCCGCGGCATGTGGGATTTTCCGGGACCGGGGCACGAACCCGAGTCCCCTGCATCGGCAGGCGGACTCCCAACCACTGCGCCACCAGGGAAGCCCAACATGTTTCTTTGAATTGAGCATTCATGAATGGGTTTGCCGGAGCCAACTTTCACAATGATGCCACAAAATGATGTTCTTCTAGAGCATGCATTTCCCACAAATTTGCCTGTCGGCATTCACGTTCTACAGTAAATAAGAGTACTTCCCTAAGTCTCCTTTGAATTAACATTATTCATTTATTTATTATAGCTTTAGAAATGTGAAATCAACAAGTCTAAATAGTTTATAATTAATTAATCATTCTGTTCCTCAAATTGACCCAGATTTGGCTAGATCCTCTGTCCTTTTGACATAGTCCCTTCATTTTTGTAGGAAACCACATTACTTTTCAGCATTACAGAATAATCCACCATTATCTTGTACCTACTCTGACCAGGACTCCTTGGAGAAATGGCTGAATAGTGGGCTGGGGCAAAGAAGTTTTTTTAAATCTTAGAAAAATAGAATATTGTTTAGCAGTAGTTCGATTATTATTTCTAATTTCATAAAAGCCCCACCACTCCATCTAAAGAGGAGGATAATCACATGTCCTGCTGATATTTTGATCATCGGCCATTCCTGAAGAGCAGTTTTGATTAATATGCCACCAAAAATTCACAGCAGAAGAATAACATCTCACTTTAGACTTGTAACAATTTTGACAATTTGATTTTTCAAGGAATACAGCAAGTCAGAAAAATTATGAAGAGGCCAACACCATCTAAAATTATTTTAAATGCCAGTTACCGTCAAGTGTAGTTTCCTGTCTTTTTGCATTAAAATCTATCAAACTGTATGAGACACATGTTCCTTTTCATTATCACATTTTATGCCGTGATTGAGAAAGCAGTTGAATTTTGTCGTTGGTCTATATTATAAAATAAATCAGGGAAGATATAAAAACTTGAGCTTAGACCCTGGGGGCAATCACACTGTCAGAACTCACTCTCAGGTAAGGAAAACCAGTTTATTTCTCTGGAAACCCTGCTGTGTTTTTGAAATCAGCGAAAAGCATCTGAAAACTAAAACTACTATGAGAGTCTTTCCCAATAAGCCCATGAGGTGTGGTCTCGAGGCAGCCACAGCCCCACATATGCCCATCAGACGGCAGAACCCAAGCACAGTCACCTTTGGTGGACAAAACCAACAGGGTACCTGGTCATATCAGGAACAGCACGGACTAAAACTTTATCGACGTATTGTCACTGAACGTGAAATGTTTTGTACCTTAAAAGTATTTGTTTGCCCCAATACTTACAGGTTACTTAGCCTACGTTTTAAAACATCCTATCAAAAAAGGATAAAATCACTAGGAAACTTTAGTTCGACACCGGAAGGAAAGGCCAAACATTTTAAAGATAGCCGTTTCTTCTATTTTTAAACCTGGAAGAAATTCTAGGTTTATGAAACGAAGATGAAATGGGTAGTAATAGCAAGTAAAAATGTGAGAAATAAGAATAATGGAAGGATTTTGGCGCTCCATAACTGTATCAGCAACACTCAAATAGGAGTCCCCCAAATTTCCCTTGTCGGAAATATTTTCCACCTACCACTTGTACACAGTTTCTCTGCCAAGACTATCAAAACTAAACTCATCTTGCCTTTGTTTCCTGCTTGTGTCAATTAGTGCAAGAAGCCCAGGATCTTTACCCTCCACATGTCTATTGCCCAGTCTTCGTACTTCGCAAGCTTCTGAAATCTTTTCACTTTTCTCCCCTCAGAAACTCCGCTCCCCAAATCACCAACCACTACTCTGAACCTGCCCCTGTTGCTGTAACCGAGGTCTCCTTTCAGCCATTGATACTGTCTGTGTTGTTGCTGTTTTTCCCCGTGCAGCCTTCCTACCTGGGCCTGGGAAGAGTCAGTAGTCTCCTTCCGGTAATGCCCCCTTCTTCATAAAAACCCACTGCGATGCATCTGGACTAAACACACTTAACATTGATGAGTTGCAGGCCCCCCAGCACTTCTGCAATAATTGTGCATGTCTGTGTGTGCACGTCAGTATAAGTGTGTGCATTGCCGATGTCTACTTAGTCCTTCCAATACATTTTCTCTTTTCCTTCACCTCTTCTCCCCTAAGGATCGTGCCCTCTACGACGCCTCACACATCCACGTCCATGGTCACACTGCAGCTTTTCATTACCAGTCATAGTAACACCCACATCATCTCATTTTTGAACATTTGACTCTCTATCATCCATTAAACTTCCAGCAAACTTCCTCTGGTAGCTCACCTCCATCAATTATCAACTCCACAAGAACTTCCAGCCTATGTGTTTTCACTTTATCATCCCTCCTATCATAAATTCCCTTCACAGCCTAAAGTCCCTAAACTTCCAAGCTTAAAATCTACGGAGCATTATTATAATTAGTCCCTCGCCTACAACTTAAACCAATGTATTCCTTTGTTTCTTTATGATGTTCTGCTGATACGCCACAGATCTTTTAGGTGTAACTCTCTACGGTTGTCATGGCCTCATAGTAGAACTCTGTTGGGAAAAAATAATCCGGGCAGCTGCTTCTCTATTTCACTTCATGGTCAATAACTTTAGGAAGGCACTTGATGTTCCCCAGCACTCAGTTGATCTTTCCATACTATTTCCACCCCCTTCCCTCTCTGCCCCACCCTTGAGAGTGATGTCCCCTTACCTTCTATCTTTATGAGGATCTCATCCTCACAGGTGTAAAGTGATACCTCATTTTGATTTCCACTTCCCTGATGACAAGTGATAGGGGCATCCACAAAACCTTCCTCAACAGTATCCCTGCTTTAACTGCCTGATGTGCTTCCATGTATCTTCAATGTAGCAAAGTGATCGTTTCAAAACATAGGCCAAATCACGTTATTTCTGGGTTCAAAATACTCCTAAATTTACTCAGAAAAGAATAAGGGCCAAAGTTATTAATATGACCATATTACTTTCCATGTCGGTGTTTTTTTTTATGTTTACCACAAGTTTTATTAAATAAGATCTAACTCACTTCTTTAAAAAATGACCTCATTTAAAATATAAAGTATTTAAAAGATAATATGTTTTTTGTTTGGGTTTTTTTTTTTACATCTTTATTGGAGTATAATTGCTTTACAATGGTGTGTCAGTTTCTGCTTTATAACAAAGTGCATCAGTTATACATATACATATGTTCCCATATCTCTTCCCTCTTGCGTCTCCCTCCCTCCCACCCTCCCTATCCCACCCCTCCAGGTAGTCACAAAGCACTGAGCTGATCTCCCTGTGCTATGCGGCTGCTTCCCACTAGCTATCTACCTTACGTTTGGTAGTGTATATATGTCCATGCCACTCTCTCGCTTTGTCACAGCTTACCTTTCCCCCTCCCCGTATCCTCAAGTCCATTCTCTAGTAGGTCTATGTCTTTATTCCTGTCTTACTCCTAGGTTCTTCATGACATTTTTTTTTCTTAAATTCCATATATATGTGTTAGCATACGGTATTTGTCTTTCTCTTTCTGTTCACTCATGTCTGTTTATTTGTTTACTCGGGTAAAGTCATTTTCTCCTAACTTACCCTTTCAATGTTTTTTCAACACGTAAGAAATTTGTTGAACTCTGTGTCTTGGCATTCGTCCCTTCTGCATGCAATGTTCCCTGACATGATTCAGCTCTGTGAACCAGGCACCTTCTCAGAAAATACTGCACTCCACACCCTATCTAAAATTTCCATCCTTCCCAGTTTGCTAATTCTCTAATTTTTTTTGTTAGCTCTTATCACTGATATTCCATAAATGCTTACTCATTTTTTGCTTACTGTATGCATATTCCTTTAGAATACAAGCCCAATGAGGGTGAAAAACTTATCTGTTTTTTTCACTTCTATATTCCAGCCGTTATTGAAGTACCTGGTCCGTATTTGTTTGTTTCTTCAATTAATTTAAATTGAATAGACAACACTCACTTTATTGTTCTTCTGTTTTAATACTTTAAGCAAAGTCTCATGTGACTGAATGTGCTATACCCCCTATGCAAAACTGAGTATCCCCGCACCAAATTATATACATCTGTCACTTTGGGGAGTTCTACGGACATTGTGAGGCTAAGCATTTACTAGAAAGATTGCCTACGTGGTTTTCTCACGTTACACATGAGGACCACTTGAGCTGTGGACATAGTTTCTAAACCACATTCCACTGTATGAGTGTCTGATAGTGTGGAGACAACCACCAAGAACATTCGATTATTTGTTATTGTTTTGACCTTTCACAACCTTTGTTACTATGAACAAAAATTGCTTAGAAGCTAACCTCAGTCAGCTAAACATAGACTCACACTAACTTTGTCATGGGCCCCGAGATAGTCCTCCAAAACTCTCAGCAAGGAGAAAAATAGTTTTCTAAATTTTAGACATACATTTTAGAACTTCCGGAAGGCAGTGTTCTGTCCTAACTTACCTTCCTCTGTTCCACCCTGTTTATCCCTTTTGAATGTGGTAGTTACAAGGCACTTCCTCTAAATCCAGGGTTCAAACACATGCACAAACATTTTTAATCATCTCCACAAACTACAGACATGTAAGTTTCAACTAGGTAAGGAGTGAAGAGAAAACTGCCCTTTGCCAACAACTCTGAGCGACCTTGAGAACTCTGCAACATAGTTAAAGACTGACCATTCTGAAACTGAAAAGTATTATTTTTAGACGCTGGTAACTTAATTGACAAACTCTCAGACCTTTAAATATTACACTGTAAACATTTTTTTGGGAAAAGATTTTTGCTGGAGGATCCGGCAGGAATTTGCATTGTCTAAAGCTAAGCAATCTCTGCCTGCTTTATTTTGGATGAGGTCTTACTTTTTTCTTTGGATGGGACAGATGTCTGGCTCCACCTTTCTTGGGATTAGGTTAACATCAAGTTGCTGGACTGATGCATAAGAAACTAATCCTGCTATGTACATATGCAATAAGTAAAAAATAAACAAAAAGCATATTCACCACTTTCAAGAGTGTAAAGTGCTTTCACAAGCATTAAATTATTTGTTTTTCTCGTAACAAGCCATACAATTTGTACGGCTGGGATTATTCCTCGCCTAACGTTTAGAGATGAGAAAGTGACAGGCAGAAATTTTGCTAATGTTACACAGGTGGTCAAAGACAATCCTTGCTCAATTAAAATCTGCTTGCTTTGTGAATTAATTTTAAAATTACTTTTAGCAAACACAAGAATATATTCTTTGTATGGAAACATATGGAACAAAAGAAAATTCAGTGTAGGTTATAAAAGAAAGTAAACCAAATGACACACAATTTATGTAAAAATATTTTCAAATTGACCTGGCAGAAAAACATCCTGGTAGCAATTCGTCATCTTGCCCATTTCCTTTCCATAATTCTGCTTCACACACCCCTTTCCACAGCAATTATTTAAGAAGAAAACTGTAGGAAAGCTCTCAGTTTTTAAGTTTGTGAACTAAGTCATTTTAAAGTGATTTAGAAAGTTTATTTTTGAACTAACATGTTGAATACCTCTACAGCTTTTATTGAGATGTTATAGCATAAGAACCTTTGTCCAACTTTGAAAATCTGTGTTGGTTTATTAATTACTGTGGACTTATTCTAAAGTGTTTCACTAACACTTAAGGGACTTTAATGTAGAGTGTCTTGTGAGTTGTGAATTACAGACAATTTTGGGGGGTGGTGTTTATATACGCTTCATTACTCGTCTTCCTAGTTTAGAATATCTTTGAATTACATTCTCACCTCTTTATTAGGTATAAACATGTGAATTTCTGAGCTTTCTTTAGAATTAGACAAAGAACATTAGATAAAACATTTTCATTCTGAGTGATAAACTCATTTCTCTTTTTTTGCACTTTTCTTTTACAAATTAATTAAATTTGTTGCCTGTATGTTTTTTAAAGGTAAAAAAAGGGAAATGTTCTCACAGGCAAAATTCATAGCATTTACTGGGGCAAGTTCTTTGTCAATTTTAATAACAAATATTAAACAAGGGGAGAAAACTGTATTGCTGACATATGCAAGTCAGAATGACACTGAAAGCAGTCAATATTTCTTAGGCATGTTTTATCTGAAAAATATGTGATGAACTCCTAAGTGCCTAATTTATCTCCCCAAGATCAAGCATTTATGCTACAGCAAATCCTCCTTATGTGATAGGGGTTTTAAATGGCAGCAGAATCTAATATGAATACTGATTTGAGAAAATCAGAAAATCAATTTGATTTTTAGATAGTTGGGGATTGTGGTATTAGCTAAGTGTCCATAGGAAGATAATTTAAATCATTTTACCAAGATGTTAAACTTTCTATTTTTATCAACTTGCTTTTTTTATCTTTCAGTAACATGTAACTTACTTACAGGTACTCTCTGCTTTTCTATCACTTAAAAAGTCGTTATATTTTCATTTATTTAAGTGCAGTGAGTTCATATAAGTGATTTGTAAATCATATATTTAAAGCAATACGTTGTGTACGTCACATGGTATTGTAAACACACGGGCATGAATAATGATTTTATAGTAGTCAATACAATAACGATGTTCAACCTTGACAGTATACATCCGTATTTTCAAAGTCAAATTACTTTTTTTCTGAAAATCCCATGATAATTGTTGTGTTTGGTAAGCATGCCACGATGAGCTATTTTAGAGTATTTTCTTTAACAAGCTCAAATGCCCACTTGTGGTCACTCACTCACCTGGATTCTGACCAGGGATTCTCGATTTTGCATGTGCATGTGAATTACCTAGGGAACTTTTCAAAACTCAGATTCAGGATGGGGTCTGAGAGCCTGCATTTCTGACAGCCTCCCGGGGCAATGAAGATGCTGGTCCCCAGGCTGCAGTGGCAGTTAACACAGTCTTCAACACCTTGTTTCTGGTGCTTTGGCTCTTACAAAACGTGTTTCTATCATTAAGTGTATGCAGATAACCAGATTATTTTAAATCTTGTATATTTTAGAGAAGGCTATTGGTATTAAACTGGCCCGTTTACCTTTTATTTTCCATCCTTGTATTTTTGGTTAGTCTTTTTTTTTTGTATTGATGTAAATCATTTTTACCACAGATAGTTGAATTTGCTTCTAAAATTCCATTAATCCTCGCTTTACATTTTATTTTTCATCTGATAAAATAAAAATTAACTTTTGCCCCACACACCTACAGTCAATTAATCTTCAACAAGGAGGCAAGAACATACGATGAGAAAAAGACAGTCTCTTCAGCAAGCAGTGCTGGGAAAGTTGGACAGCCTCATGTAAATCAATGAAGTTAGAACACACCTTCTCACCATACACAAAAATAAACTCAAAATGGCTTAAGGACTTAAACATAAGACCATAAAACTGCTAGAAGAGAACATAGGCAAAACACTGTCTGACATAAATCGTACCAATGTTTTCTTAGGTCAGTCTCCCAAAACAATAGAAATAAAAACAAAAATCAACAAATGGGACCTAATCAAACTTACAAGCTTTTCACAGCAAGGGAAACCATAAACAAAACAAAAAGAATCTACAGAACGGGAAAAAATATTTGCAAACAATGCAACTGACAAGGGCTTAATTTCCAAAATATAAAACAGCTCATACAACTCAACAACAAAAAACCAAACAGCCCAACTGAAAAATGGGGAGAAGACCTAAATAGACATTTCTCCAGAGAAGACATACAGATGGCCAATAGGCACATGAAAACCTGCTCAACATCACTAATTATTAGAGAAATGCAAATCAAAACTACAATGAGGTACCACCTCACACCGGTCAGAACAGCCATTATTAAAAAGTCTACAAGTAACAAATTCTGGAGACAGTGCAGAGAAAAGGGAACCCTCCTACACTGTTGGTGGGAATGTAAGTTGGTGCAGCCACTTACATTACAGTAAGTTGGTGGAGAACAGTATGGAGCTTCCTCAGAAAACTAAAAATAGAACTACCCAGCAATCCCACTCCTGGGCATATATCCAGATAAAACTGTAATTCACAAAGATTCATGCACCCCTATATTCATAGTAGCACTATTGACAATAGTGCCAAGACTTGGAAACAACCTAAATGTGCATCAACAGATAAATGGATAAAGAAGATGTAGTACATATATATATATAACGGAATAATACTCAACCATAAAAAAGAACAAAATAATGCCATTTGCAGCAACATGGATGCACCTAGAGATTATCATACTAAGTAAGGAAGAAAAAGACAAATATGATATCACTTATATGGGGACTCTAAAATAGGATACAAATGAACCTATCTATGGAACTGAAACAGAATCATGGACACAGAGAATAGACTGATGGTTGCCAAGCGGGGAGGGGTGTGGGTTGGGAGTTTGGGATTAGCAGATGCAAACTGATATATACAGAATGGATAAAAAACAAGGTCCTACTGTACAGCAAGGAAACTATATTCAATATCCTGTGAGAAACCATAATGGACAAGAATATGAAAAAGAATATGTGTGTGTATATATATATATATGTATAACTGAGTCACTGCGCTACAGTGGTAATAAACACAACCTTGAAAATCAAATATACTTCAATGAAGAAGGAAGAAACTAAAGAAAATTAACTTTTGAAGTAGGCATCATTAGAATATTATAAATTTTTACAGGCTAATAATTTGAAACACCTTAAATGACAGTATATTAATGGTCTATAAACTTGAACGTGATTTCCAGTATTCCATAGCAGACTAAATGGTGTACAGGGCTACAGAGATTTACATAATATTTTATTATATTAAAGCAATATCTTGAAATGCTTTATTTTCATTTGGAAATCATAGCCCTTATATTTAAACCAGGAGAAGAATATAAATTTGCATTATATTCATAGCTAGAAGTAACCTATTTATGGAGGAGGTGAAATTTGAGGAGTTAAAAATTTAAGAAATATCCTTCCTATATCAGGTAGCACTGTGAGATATTAATGTGAGGGTCTAACTGCTGCTGTTAGATGATGATGTTATTCTATTATTATAGGTTGAGATAAAGCAGACTGACCACAACTATGTAAATATCTAACACTGCAATAATGTCTAGTAATTTAGTAATTTATAATAAATGACCAAATCAGTTATTTCATAAAAGGTAGGCAATTCATGTTTTCCCTTATATTCTTTTATGGTAGAAAATACAATATTCCATTATTTATATACTTATATATCAAAATGCTGATTTATTGGCTATTCATTAAATTAACATATTTGATTATGAACACTAAAAGATAACATTTCAAATTGTCGTGCTTATTTCTGAAATGAAATCTCACATTATTTTCATATATTTCTCTATCAATTAATTTATCCTCTATGAGGCACATTTTATTTTTTAATAATAACAGCACACGTTGGTGTTTGACCTTTCATAGAAACTATTAAAACTACCTAACAGTGCTTCTGGATACTGCTTCTCTGATGGTTCTTGAAAAAGAGTCTTCTTTCTTTTCATTTAAAATTCATTTGTCTCCTTGGTCATATCCTGTAAACTTTCTGGGAGTGAAAACTGCAAAATGTCATCTGTAATTGCTCGTTAAACATCCTTGGATTTATTTAATTGTTCTAAAAATGCATCTCTTTTCTATTCCATTCTTCCTGATATAATTGGTATGGTTATTATGAATTAAGAACAGTGACGGTATACTCAGTTACTGTAGATTATTCACAAGTCAACACCTGGGTGATTTGTGTTTCCCAGTTAAAAATAGAAGACTATCACCAACAGGTGAAAATAATTCAAATTTATGAAGTGAATATATATCTATCAACAGCAATCCTACTGCCAAATTGTGATAAAACTTCTCACCATGAACGAATCAGCAAAAAGTATGCTCAGATGTAAATCAGAAAAGAATCAAGTATTTTTATTTATTACATAATTAGATTAGAAGAATCCTTTAACTTTTGTCATCTGATTTGTGGGAATGGAAATACTTCATTTTATCAAAAAGCAAAAATTGAGGAAAGAAAATTCAAAATAACTTAAAAGGAAATATAACCTTTAGAATATATGATGTTAAGGATACGGACAGTCACAAAATCAAATCTTAGGTTATACACATTTCATGGACTGAAATTTGTTTTGGATCTGGAAGTACAGCATACTATCCTGCAGTTGGAATTACAATATAACTGTAGGGATACATTTCAGAATAGAAAAACTGTTGAGAGCAAATATGGAATATAAAATATACTGTATAAACATTCAAGCTATTTTATTCTAATTAGGTTATATCCAAATAATTCTATCTTTTGATAAATTTAATCTTTCATTTTCCCTCTGAAAGCTTTTAGAGGTAAGTCTTCAGCATTCTTTTTATCATACTGAGCAGTTAAAAATTATTCTTTACTCATCTTCCTGGAAATACCCTTCAGGAATTATGCCAAGCAAGTTTGCGATTAATTATTAAATGTAAATGATTTTGTTTGTCATAAAAAGCAACATCAGTAAGTGCTCAGTGGATTTTAATGACGACTTGCTACTTAAAAGAGCTTAAATGGTGTTACCAAGAATTCAGTGAAAAACTGCATCAATGTCTTATATAATCACTGCAGTACTTGAAAAATGTATCCCAACTCAAGCCTTCTGAAAGGCCTCATCATTATTTCTCCATATTCAAGGAGGTGTGCGTTTCTAAGGGTGATTCTGGCTAGGAATTCTATCTTCACCTTGATTCTCTACATCACTGCTGTACCATCTATCATGGAAGCCTCTTGCCATCGCTCTGCCTCGTGTCAGCTGGAATGTGGAACTTAAATTCCTCCTTGTGGTCTCCCACATGAGGTTCACCACCACAGTACACAAACAACAGCATTAACTAAAGCTGAGGGTCAGATATCACTGCCCCTGAAAACTCTCGAGGCAGTCCGGAGTGTGATTATTTTCCCTGAGCCCCGGCCAAAATACACCTGCAGTTTTACTTGACATAGCAATTCAGTTCATTCACAGTTTACCTCCAAACTCAAGACTAAGATCACCTGTTCCTGTGCACCGACATATTAAATAGCTCTGTTCAAAGAAGGGCCACCCGTGAGTCCAAGGTTGGCTCCCGCAGGGTCACTACTAGTTCTTTACTCTTTCTTTTCTTTTTATTTATTTGTTTTGCGGTACGCGGGCCTCTCACTGTTGTGGCCTCTCCCGTTGCAGAGCACAGGCCCAGCGGCCATGGCTCACGGGCCTAGCCGCTCCGCGGCATGTGGGATCTTCCTGTACCGGGGCACGAACCCGCATCCCCTGCCTCGGCAGGCGGACTCTCAACCACTGTGCTACCAGGGAAGCCCTTTCCTCTTTCTTTTCTTGACACGTGAACTTGTGTTGCTCTGCTCCTCTTCTTGGGGAATGAACGGGGTCGAAGTGTGTGATGTTTGCATTAGGATACGACTTTAGGAGGGAGTTCAGGGCCTCGCTCCGTGTGTCTTATTTATTCCTGGGCCCACTGTACCCCCTCCTTTTTCCTAAGTGAGTGACAGCGTGCCCTTGTGGTCACATTGGAGAACTGTCTTTGTCTACAGAGGGTCACATGGACAAGAGTAAGGAGAGAGTTGTCCATCTTTTGTGTTCACCACCTCACACAAATTACATATACACTCTGTATTTACATTTCTATCTTACATATGCACGGTTACAGTTATCTTTAGTTATATAGTTTTTCTGGTGTTGTATTGTTTGTGGGGAAGGTATAATTTGAAGAAGGAAAGGAGACTTGGGAACCAGTTGTAATTTCTGTGCTCATAACATTTCCTTAAATCTACGCCCAAGGTATTAAATTTGACTCGTGGTTTGATCAAGGCTGTGATTGTTTAAAGTCCCTTTAAAACAGTTCTGTTTTTCTGCCATCCAAATGACCTCTGATTCATGGAGGTTAGCATAGGGTCATAAGGAAGAATATACATAGAGCTGACTCCTTATAAAGCAGAAACTAACACACCACTGTAAAGCGATTATACTCCAATAAAGATGTTAAAAAAAAGAATAGCTCTTTGGATAGGGATTTATTACTGATCCTAATCGTTAAAGTGATGCTATTAGGGAAATGGGTGTGAATGAAGTATAAATGCCAATGTGTTAATTAGAAATGATAAGTACAGAAATGAACAATTTAATTTTCTAGTGTTAAATGCTACAGCATGTTGAGTCTGTATAACTTTGCCCTATTATTTTTAAATACCACATATCAAATAAAAGTCAACGATTTAATAAAAGGTTCAAAATTTATCACAGTGCTTAGCAGGAATACATATTAAACAATTCTTTTTATTTTTGTTAATGTTGAATAATTTTATATTGTCATGTTATATTCTCTCACGATGGTCTTTTTCCCATGCCCCTTTCTATTCTGAATACGTTTTTCTTAAAAGATTTGATACTATTTTAACAACCAATATCCATGATTAACCTGTGTTTACTCTGCATTATACCTCTTAATTTGCATCCTTGGATTATTTCTTGCCCGATAATTTTGCCAACTGCAGTTTACTTTTATTCACTTTTGTAATATAAACTGAAACATTAGAACATGTAAACTTTTGTTCTGGTAAGTTGTTTGTCTCTGTGGAAAATCATCTCTTTTATTTTGTGTGTTACCACGAGATGATTTTCCTCATTAATTTCTGTGTTATAAAGTGACACCAAAAAGAAACTTGGCCTCAGATGTAAAATGGCTCCAGATCAAGACTCCGGCTCCCCGGGCCAGCAAGAGTGAGATTAGGTGTTTTGCTCTTGAAAGGACAAAGAAGAGAGAGAAAGATGGAGAAATGGGGGAGGAAAGGAATCACTCTTTGTAAAGCCAGGGAAATTCCATTCTAGCGAGGTAAGATTCAACATCATGACTAGATGAAAAATGATTACAGTTCCACTAAATTACATAAAAAGCATATATTTTTTTCAAATAGGTGCTGAAATGAGGCTTGTTGAAAACCACAGCCCTGGACTGAGATGTGCTCTCCAGTGGTCAGTGACTGATTATTAGTGTCAGTGGCGGAAGAACAGGAAGTTATCCCGGGGCTCAGATTGGAGCAGTGCAGGGGACTGGCTGAGCAGTAGAGGAACCTGCAGGGTTTGCCACCCACGCGCACCACCCACCCCTGTCACTGCCTTTGCCCGAATTTGGAGGCATCTATGAATTTTGGTCCTGTTTTGAGGCTTTACCACTTTCTCAGTAAGCAGAACTGAGACCAGAGATAATCCTATTCTTTCTTAGACTATTCAATAATCAATTCATTCTCTGCTGAGTATCTCTTTTCCCAACGAGACATCTGTATCATCTTTTCCCAAAGAGATATGTGTATCATCTCTTTTCCCAAAGAGATATGTGTATCATCTCTTTTCCCAAAGAGATATGTGTATCATCTCTTTTCCCAAAGAGATATTTGTATCATCTCTTTTATGTTTTTTTTTCTTTTAGTGAATACATGGACTGCTTTATTATCTAGAAGAGCGCTAACTAAGTTATAGTAATGAAGGATATAAATATGCCCTACGTGACAGACACTGTTGATTGCTACCCAAAGGAATAAAGTATGGGGGGTAATGTGCCCAGACTCAGGTGATATGACTGGCTCAGTTTCATCATAATCTAACAATTTTGTTCCTTTGTTTACCAGCCTCCCTTGCAGCCCCGCATAGTCACATGATCCAGTCCTGGCCATGAGATGTTCAGGGAAATCTGCTAGGAGGCTTTTAGGATTTTTGTGTACCTGCTAAAAGGAAACAGACACAAGAGGTATGGCCCCTTTCTTCAGCTTTCTGATTTGAGTAAGGCATTTTGTAGCTGACTGAAGCTTCAGAAGCAATCTTGTGACCATAATACCTTAATTCAACAACCATTGCTTTTCTTAAATTGCTGCAATAGCCTTTGGAAATTCCCTACTGCAACACTTTGTCTACAGTTGTCCTGGGCACTCACATTAGGACTATCAGTAGAATTCAACCAGAGCTTTCTAACAGTTGTTTTTCTACAGGCATTAGTACTTGATTCCTTGAATTTGTTGGAAATGAATGATGCACATAACTAATTCTGATATAATTCAGGTTGTTTTTTAAAAAAAACAAACAAAAAAAACCCACTGTTGCTTCTTTACTGAGAAGTCAATAACATATCCAGAATACGGAACATTCTGGTTTCCTTTTCATACTAAACCAGGAATAGAACTTTATTGAGAAAGAAACATTACATATTCTTAAAAATATATTTCATTATTTTTCTCAGTCAGATCTTGAGAGGGTCTGTAGCAGAGCACTCAAAGGGAATTCTCAGATGAATATATGCAGTCCAGTATTTCTGAGATGCTAGCTGAACTGATCTAAATGCTTTAAACAACCTATTATTTATTATATTCCAATTATTTAAATTCATAAAAGATGTTAACTATAGCCATGTTCTCTGTCCCAAGTAATTAATGCATAGACATTACCAAATTAATGCATAGATATTACCAAACTCCTTACTGAAGTATAAAACAAATGCAATCCTCTTATTCTGCCTGGACTAATCTAGGCTGATAGATTGTCAATGAGGAGACACACACTTTTCTAACATTTTGCAAAATAATCTGTGTTGCTTCAATTATTAATCAGATGTGATAACTATTTCAATTGCAAAATTACTTTTGTAACTATGATGAATTTAATATTTACCTTTAGAAATGTAGGGCAACTTTATAATGGAATTTATACAAAATTGTTGATTTTTTGACACACGGTGAAATTCTACAAAGTATAGGATTAGACCCAATGTGTGTCTTTGGACCTGTTACATAAGATTGTCCTGTGCTCCTGACTTGGACAAGAAGGGAGGAAGAAATGAGGGGAAGCAAAGGTAGAGACGTAGTGTGAAGGAGGGGAAAATGCTCTTGTGTTCAGTGTGTGACAGAAGTTATGTTCAGCACTTTACACACATTATGTTCCCTAACAATTAGCCTATGAGATTGGGTTTGTCCTTCTTACTCTTAGAAAACTGAAGTTCTTAGAGGGTAAATTTCTTACTGGTATCTTAAAGTAACCAGAAGTCATTATCAATGGATTATTTATAAACAAGTGTACTGCTAAAATCTATGCTGTTTTTAACTACTGCTTGACTAATTCAAATTTTCCAAAAACTAAATTTAAGAAAATAAATCAATATATTTTATCCTAATGGAACAATATGGATTACAGTCTCAGTTCTAAATAATTTTATACATTATATTAGGAAAAGGGTATTTTAAATTATTTTCCTATGATGATTCTCCCAAACTGCATGAGTTGAAGTTTAAAGCACAAAGTTCATCTTTCAAAGATTTTATTAACTTAGATACTATAAATTAATCATATCATGAAGTTTAACATATTATAAGGGAATTATCTTTGAAGATACTGTGTAGTGTACCATGGACGATCAGCAAGTGAGAAATTGCAATTTAATAGGGGTGTGTCATACTAACATTGCAATTTGCTCAAATATTTGTATTGCTTATTCCTTAGTTAACATATTAGATAATCATTGAACTTAGTATTCAAGTCATCTCAACACACTTAAGACCACATGCTTTGCAATTTTAGGATCAGAGGGTGTGTTTTAAGTCTTTAAGAAATTACAACCACGTACAATTAGTCATTTCCTCTATAAAAAAAACACTATCAAATAAATTGCAAGAATATACAGTGGAGAAAAGACAGTCTCTTCAATAAGTGGTGCTGAGAAAACTGGACAGCTACACGTAAAAGAATAAAAGTAGAACATTCTCTATCACCACACACAAAAATAAACTCAAAATGGATTAAAGACCTAAATTTAAAGACTGGATACTATAAAACTCTTAGAGGAAAACACAGGCAGAACACTGATATAAATCACAGCAAGATCTTTTTCGATCCATCTCCTAAGAGTAATGAAAATAAAAACAAAGATCAACAAATGGGACCTAATCAAACTTAAAAGCTTTTGCACAGCAAAGGAAACCATAAACAAAACAAAAAGACAACCCACAGAATGGGAGAAAATATTTGCAAACAAAGTGACCAACAAGGAATTAATCTCTAAAATATACAAACAGCTCACGCAGCTCAATATCAAGAAAACAAACAACCCAACCAAAAAATGGGTGAAGATCTAAATAGACATTTCTCCAAAGAAGAAATACAGATAGCCAAGAGGCACATGAAAAGATGATCAACATCACTGTCACAGAAACGCAAATCAAAACTACAATGAGGTATCAACTCACACCAGTCAGAATGGCCATCAGCAAACAAACTACAAACAATAAATGCTGGAGAGGGCGTGGAGAAAAGGGAACACTCCTACACTGTTGGTGGGAATGTAAATTGGTACAGCCATTATGGAAAACAGTATGAAGGTTCCTCAGAAAACTAAAAGTAGAGCTACCATATGATCCAGCAATCCCACTCCTGGGCATATACCATGAGAAAACCATAATTCAAAAAGATACATTCACCCCAAAGTTCATTGCAGCACTGTTTACAATAGACAGAACATGGAAGCATGTTCTAAATGTCCATCGACCGAGGAATGGATACAGAAGATGTGGTTAACTTGCATGCTTAAAATGGGTGAATTATATAGAATGTCATTTATATCTCAATAAAGCTGGTTTTTTTACATCAATGTTCTTAAAATAGCATATATAGGCCCACATGGTCTTCACCCTGGTTTTCTGTGTAGCCTCAGTGCTTACAACTTGTCCCCAAACTCACTTCTTTCCAACCACACTGACCTCCTTTCTTTTCCACAACTCCCACCCTGTGATCTTTGCACAGAATGTTTCATCTTCCAGGAATGCTCCTCCCCTAAATAAATTAACGGTTAACTCCCCCATGTCTCAGTCTCAAGGAAGACTATTCTGATTTCTTCACGTAAATTGGCAATTGGAACTTGTCTGTACAATCCTGATGCCTCTGACCCCAGCTCTGGTCTGCCCTTCTTGCCAGCACTCACTGTCATCTACTGCCTGGTCATAGATCCATTTATTATGATCATTCTCTCTCTCTTCCCAGGGACCTTAGGCTGTTAGTTTCACGGGGGCGGGGGGGGGGGGGGCTCTAAAAGTCCACGCCCAGCACAGTCATCTGATATTGACATTTAATGACGGATCATTTGTCTGAGCTGGGATGCTAATATCTCCCTGCTGGTCAATATCCTCTGACCTGGTATCTTCATCGCCAATCTTCCCAGCATCCATCACTGCCATACAGTTCTACCATACAGAGAAGGACCTAAACCAAATATGTGACCTTGTACCTCCTTAAATATTCCTAACCGCTTTCCTTTGCACCTGGAATAACATTAAACTGTTAAATTTACTTCAGTGTCATTTTCTTCTTTCCTAGCCTCATTTTTCATCATAGCCCCTTTTTCAATGCCATGTTCAAATCATACTGAACATTTTTATTCTCCTCGAGTAACTATTTTTCTTACACATTTCATGGGAAAATGTTTTCCCTGCTTGTTACTTAATTCCTATGATGTTTCACATCATGACCTTCTTGCTCCCAAACCCGTCTTGACGCAATCCAAGTAAGCTACTCTATACATCTTAGAACAAACTTGTACTATCAGTTTTTAAGAGAAATGCATATGCATATTTTTAAAATAGTGAATCTTCAGGAACTGACATTCACTACCTGGCACACAGTATTCACTCGACATGTATTTACTCCTTTAGGTGAAATTGCATTGGCTAAAATGTTTGGCTCTACTAAATGAGTTGTTCTTATTATTATAACAGATCTTCTTTGATTTCTGGTTAAACCATTCCATTGTATTTTGATGGTGAGGGATTCTTCCCATGAACTGCAGGTATGGGCATAAAATCCAGATTTGGGCAATTACAGGTGTTCCCTGGAATTTCTTTTGGAATCTTCAAAAAATATGGATCTCTTCTTTACCTGGCATTGGTAGTTTACATGCTTCTATTTAATATGCACGCAGAAAGCTTTTTGAAGAACTAAACCAATGTAGAGAGAAGCAGTACAAAGTGGCAGTGGGTAGGGTAATGTTTAAACCTTCTCATACCCAAAGACCAACAATTCCAACATTCCACACACACCCTCCAGTTGTTTTGTACATACAAACCAATAGGCATGGGAAAGAATGCTCCAAACAGCCTTTATGATACCTGAAAATATCCCAGAAGTCCATCAAAATGAGAAAGCATGAATATATTATATATTCAACGAATGGAATATTATGCATTATTGAAAATGAATGAACTACAGAAATGCACGACGCACTAACTGTAGACACGTAACAGTCTTCAGGAAACATCACTGTTCACAGAATTATGATTGGATCCTAGAATTTTAAAGTCTGTATCTGTACAAGAGGTGCTGTACACATTATGGATAAAAAACATGTATCAGTGAATATACTTTCTGAGAAATAGTGTAATAGTCAGTTATTGTGTATCATATATGAACATTAAACTACAAATTAAGGATGTCATTAAACATAATCGCCTATCCACTATTTCTAGGTGTGTTTTGGAAAAATCCAAATATTTCATTCAAAAATATGTATTAAGGTGAAATATCCAGTGGACAGACACGAATACATACACTGCAGGCTTGAAAATCATTATTTCAAAAAAAGGAGTATTTGAGTAAAGTTTCTACAATTTATCTTCATGGGAAATCTATTTTTGTGTTTTATAATTTATTATCCTTTATCTTCTTTTCACAGTTACTAACTCTTGAAGTACTTATTTTTCCATGGAGTGAAAAGGGTTTCTGTTGATGAAGAAAGTGATTGATAATGCAGTCATTTTCATTTGAAACCAAAATAAACAAACAAAAACACTGCCAGACGCTCTATTTCTCTCTTTTCCTTTTTGTTGGCAGTCATCCTTTCATCATTATCATGTAATTTGTTTGGGAGCTGTGAAGAGGATTGAAAAGAACATTGTTCTCCAAGAATAATATTTGTCTTTCTTATAGATTTTCAAAAAACTGCATGTCTGTGTATGTATATTAATCGGAACGGTAGTCAACCCGCTTTTTCTTCTTTTCAATTTTGCATTTACATGTGGATAACGTTGCACCAACTCCAAAATGAACGGAGATAAGGTGAGCAAAATGAGATGAGACACAGCAAGGTAAAAAAGCAAGATTAAGATAGACAAGCAGAAGAAATACAATAAAGAAGACAGCAGGCCAGGGAAAGATAAACCACAAAGATGAAGCGCTTACAGAATGGAATAAAAAATGTGGTAAGTAGAAGTGAAGTCATGGCTCAAATCTATCAGGGTTTTGGCAAAAGAACATTGTAGATTTTTTTAGGCACATGAGCAACAAATTCCCTTTACAGTGTTTCTTCCTAAAGCCCTATCTTTTCTTTCATTTAGCCAGCTTCCAAAGAGAGTGGATGCACTCTTGAAACTCTTCCTAAATTAGTTGCAAAGTAGTAGTTGCTACCTATTACAAAGATATATACAATGATTTTCCTTAGGACATTAATAATAAATTTCCATATCAATTGCTTCAGACTTTAAACTCCATTTCAACAGTCTGCTATCATTTATGTCAGTGAATGAGAAAGCTGACTTGTATTTCAAAATACAATAAACTTTAAAAAGGTATGAGTATGATAGTTATTTAATTAAATAAAAAGATGTAAGAATTATTTTAAATGAATAACTCTCATTATTTACTATCCTTAGAATCTCAGGGCTAATTCCAAAGAATTCCATTTATATATAAAGCAACTTCATACTCTCACAACCACACAGAACTCCATTTAATCTCACTCTTCGCATATTGTTTATACTAGCTTTGAAAATAATTAACTCAATTTTTTTCCCTAAATGGCTCAAGTCTAAATCTTTTTACCCTATCTTTGCATTATGTCCACTGAATATCTGTCTCAACTAAGCCAACATGGTATTACTTTTGCCTAACCAACCATAACAAACGTTCACAATCCATGAGTATTCCTTTTCACATCAACCATCTTGCCATTCTGATAGCTCAGGGGTGTATTTGCATCATTATTATTCATGCTTTGTATCAAATCCGCTGTTTTACAACCATTTTATAGCAAAAGTAGGCATTTATCTCTATTTTCCTAAAGTTTAACTATACAATACTTTAGGTCATTTTACAAATATATAAACTATTTATCTATGGACTTTCTTCTGATTTTTAGCTATTAATATGATTGCTGTGAATATTTGTGTGCAATCATTTTGGAAATAATTTCTCTTGTTTATATACTTAGGAGTAGAAGGAGTGAAACTTGGGGGGGCATATATATACACACACACATTGTTAACAACTGCTAAACGGTTTTCTAAACATGGCATGTGTCTGAGAGTTGCAGTTGTTTCTCATCCTTTTTTTGTTTGTTTGTTTGTTTGTTTGCGGTACACGGGCCTCTCACCACTGTGGCCTCTCCCGTTGCGGAGCACAGGCTCCGGACACGCAGGCTCAGCGGCCATGGCTGATGGGCCCAGCCGCTCCGCAGCATGTGGGATCTTCCCGGATCGGGGCACGAACCCGCGTCCCCTGCATCGGCAGGCAGACTCTCAACCACTGCACCACCAGGGAAGCCCGTTTCTCATCCTTTTTAACACTTGTAATTGTAACCATTTCTGGTGGATGGACAATGAACTACTTGCAGCTGTAATGTACCTGCCCCTGCTAAGTAATGGTTAATACCCATTTAACCATTAGAAGCAGCAAACTGTTACTCCCAACTGAAGAGTATGGGAGTAGACATTTCTCCAGAGAAGACATACAGGTGGCCAAGAGGCACATGAAAACATGCTCAGCATCACTAATTATTAAAGAAATGCAAGTCAAAACTACAATGAGCTATCACCTCACACCATTCAGGGTGGCCACCATCAAAAAGTCCACAAAAAGTAAATGCTGGAGAGGGTGCAGAGAAAACTGAACCCTCCTACACTATTGGTGGGAATGAAAACTGGTACAACCATTATGGAGAATAGTATGGAGGTTCCTTACAGACTAAAAATAGAACTCCCATATAATCCAGCAATTCCACTCCTGGACATATATCCAGAGAAAACCATAATTCAAAGAGATACATGCACCTCCAGTGTTCACTGCAGCAGTATTTACAAGAGCCAAGACACAAAAGCAACCTAAAGGTCCACTTATAGAGGAATGGATAAAGATGTGGTGTGTATGTGTGTATATATATATATATATATATATATATATATATATATATATAATGGAATATTACTCAGCCACAAAAAAGAATGAAATAATGCCATCTGCAGCCACATGGATGGACCTAGAGATTATCATACTAAGTGAAGTCAGACAGAGAAAGACAAATATGCTATCACTCATAGTGGAATCTAATTTTAAAAAATGAAACAAACTTATTTACAAAACAGAAACAGACTCACAGACTTCAAAAACAAACTAATGGTTACCAAAGGGGAAAGGTAGGGGGAGGGATAAATTAGGAGTTTGGGATGAACATATACACACTACTATATATAAAATAGATAATCAACAAGGACCTACTGTATAGCACAGGGAACTCTATTCAATATTCTGTAATAACCTGTAAGGGAAAAGAATCTGAAAAAGAATGGATATATGTATCACTGAATCACTCTACTGTACACCTGAAACTAATACAAAATGTTAAATCAACTATAATATAAAATAAAAATTAAATTTAAAAAAGGAAAATAGAAAGACCCCTTGAATTAAAAAAAAACCATAAGCAGACACCACTTCACACCTACTGAATACCTAAAATTAAATATAATAAAAATGCTGGAGAGTACGTGGGCAACTGAACTCTTAAAATAGGCTGTTGGGAATACAAAATGATACAGCCAATTAGAAAGCTTGGAAGTTTCTTAAGTGTTTAAACACAGACTCACCATGTGACTTGGCAATCTCACTCCTATTTACCCAAGGGAGGTTAAAACATATGTTCACACACAAAAACTGTTTTGTATTTTTTTTTTTAGGTCTCCATGCATAATCTCCCCAAAATAGAAACAAGCCAAATGTCCTTCCACTTGTGAGTGGATAAGTTAACTGTGACCCATCTTTACGATGGAATACTACTACCAACAAAAAGATGAAGTTACTGATACAACATAGATACGCATCACATGCAAAATGCTAAGTAAAAATATCAGATTAAAATGACCACAGACTGTATGTTTCCATTTATATTTTGAAAAAGGCACAACTATATGAACAGAAAATAGATCAGCGTTTGTCCTGATCTGGGAACAAAGGGAAGCGGTAACTGCGAAGGGGCATGAGGTAGCTGGGGGGTATGAAAATGTTCCTTATCTTGATTGTGTTGGAGGTTACATGATGTATGAGTCTGTAACGATCTAGGGAACTAAACATTAAAATGAATTTGACTCCATGCAAATTAAGAAATTTAATTTTCAATTAAATTTCCTTTTCTTAATTTTCAATTAACAAAAGGCAACTTTGACCACCCCCCCACCAATGATTGCTCTTTAGTAGCTAGAGAAAGATGGTCATAACCTCAGACCAGGAGGAAGTATTTCATTACTAAATGTGGGCTCTTTGTTGCCTTGTCCATTTGTTTTTCTCTGTGTTTATTTTTACATATATACATTATTTGATAACAGATTCTCAAAATATAATGAGCCAGGAATGAGGCAATGCACCAGGATATACTTTCAAATGAAAGAGCTCTGACTTCTGCTAGATATATCAGAGGATTCCTCTCACCATAATCAACTAGAAAACTAAGCAACATAGATGAGGGAATGGGCTTTAGCTGTGGCTAGTATTAGCCCATGTCGGCAATACTTCGTAGAACTTCACTCAGTCTCTGCCTCAGAACAATCTCCTACCCAGGGCGTAGAAAGAAAAGGAAACCTGGAAGGTGAGCAGAGCTGAGAGAAGAAGGCAGAAATCAACGTTTAGATCTGCTGGAGCAGCTGAAGTACGTGCTGTGGGTACCGCAGAGGGTTTAGCTGTGTAGAAAAGGAAGCTAGGGAAAGGGGGATCCCCTTAAATTCTTGGCCGCAGGCTGAGGTCTAAGTGAGCAGCGCACAACCTCCAAGTCTTGTCAGATAAGCAGCTAACACAAGCATCTGAGCAGAGCGGGGATGGTTGAAATTGAGCAGCAGTGGTGAAGCCCCTTGTCATTGGCTGCCGGTTCTCTGGCCCTTTCATATTGCAGAGATGCTCCTTACCAAACTTTTAATGCCTCGACACACACCTGAGACCCCGAGCTGCCGTATTCACAATTAAAACTGAGAAATTCCCAAATATTTGCTTATTACTCCATCTAAAGTAATAGACTGAATAGAAATGTAAACAACATAGTTTTATGAAAATAAGTCTATTTTCCAAAACATAACAAAGCTTAAGGATAAGAGTGGTATTGTTTTACATTTTGCAAATGACTTAAATGACCAGCTAAATAGAAGTCAGCTGGATTCTCATGTCTGCCTCTTCATCCACTCTGATTTGATATGTGGTTTGGTAGAAGTATATGAAGAAAAATACGGCTTCACACTGATGTGTGGTTTTAAAGGGAGAGATACTACTATACTTTTCTGATAATTTTGGATATGCTGCTTTGGTTCTACATTCCAAATGAAAAATTCGTTGTTTTGTAGAGACTAGTTGCAAAGGGCAAGCTCCAACCATATCAGTGAATGGATGTTCTCCCCACCCCCACCCCGTAGCTGGTTTTGTAACATCAAATAAGCATCACTCATTTAGAAAACATTGTTTCAATGAATTACGGAGATCTTACAAATGTTGACACATTTCATTATAAAATGTAAAAAAAAAAAAACCCAAAACTACATTCTTCATATCTCTATGGATCTCATTGGACACATTTTAAGTTTTGGAAAAACATCAAATCTCTGGATCGAAGATAAAAGTCTTCCAGAACATTCTCTCTCGCTTCCAATAAACTCAAATAATGAGTAAAACAAATACTGTCAGTTGTTTTCCTTGGAAGGACAGCACAGACTTACTTTGTTCATTTTTGAGAAACCCTCTGCAAAATCCCCAAGTCTGAATAAATATAATTTATCTTTCAGTCATTCTTACAAATTATATGGTGGTTCATGAAAAAGAGCTGTCAGGATCGACTTTAAACTCAATCTCCTAGTTTCTCAAAAAGTATCATATTCTTCAGACTTCAGCACAACTGCCCGACCCTTCATATTTTTCCACACGGAATATTCGGAATTATACTCAAAGGTTCAGGATTTAATAAAATGACTAACTTGTGCTGCGTGATCCAGGGCATTCACAAGTAAAACTGACTTACTTTACCGGAGGTGTGCAAAGTTGAAATATATATACTCACTAGCACACTTCGGGGCCACTGCTTATTTTGCGTCAAGGTATCAGTAGATTATCAACCACTGCTTTTGCACTATTTTTATAAATGTCAACAGTGAAAAAGGAAAAAAATTCACACCCTATTTTTATGAAAAGTGGCTTAAATTTATAGATGCCCTGAAAGCATATTGGAGACCCCAGAGGTCAGCAGACTGCACTTGAGAACTGCTGCATTAAAAACCTACTTAAGACACATCCTAACAAAACTATGACTATGTAGTTGCTATAGGAAGATGGAGATTTAATATGATCCATGCAATGATTTTTCTGCATGCCTGTAATCATTATAGTATACATATAAATATTTGTTTATTTTCTTATGTAGAGAGTGTTTTTCTCTCCTGTGGTTATTACTGTTTCCTTTCAATTTCTAGTCCTCAAAAGTCACCATTAATTTACTCTTCTAAAAATTTTTTTTAATTTTCTAATTATTCAGAGAACATAGGGGAATATAAGTTTTTTGGTTTTTTGGCCATGCTGCACAGCATGTGGGACCTTAGTTCCCCATCCAGGGATCGAACCCATGCCCCCTGCAGTGGAAGCTCAGAGCCTCAACAACTGGACCACCAGGGAAGTCCCTAATTTACTTTTTCCTTCACTGTTTTCACCTTATCACTTATTTCTAGTAATTTAAACTCTATGGAATGTCAATATTCTCCATCCACGGAATTAGAAATATATTGTTTTAATTTTTTCACCTAATATTCTAAGGTTTTAATCTCCTTCACCTTATGTTCCTGAATTCCATTTTCTTTTTTGCTTAATGAAAAACTCTGGACTTTCCCCACACCACACACTTCACCGTAGTGGATTTCCTTTCGATTGACACCATAACTTCTCGTCATATTCAGCATCACACCCAGGTCTTTCGATGATGTGAAAGATGACATTTTCTGGTCAACTTATAAATGCTAATTATTATGCTAGAGGCTAATATTTACTGAGTTCTTGCTAATTACAGACCTGCCTATGCACCAACAAATGAGTCTGATTATTCTCTACAACATGATGTGTTTTTATTATCCAAGGTGGGAATGTAAATTGATAGAGCCACAAGGGAGAACAATATGGAGGTTCCTGAAAAAGCTAAAAATAGAACTACCATACAACCCACCAATCCCACTGCTGGGCATATACCCTGAGAAAACCATAATTCAAAAAGAGTCATGTACCAAAATGTTCATTGCAGCTCTATTTACAACAGCCAGGACATGGAAGCAACCTAAGTGTCCATCGACAGATGAATGGATAAAGAAGATGTGGCACATATATACAATGGTATATTACTCAGCCATAAAAAGAAAGGAAATTGAGTTATTTGTAGTGAGGGGGATGGACCTGGAGTCTGTCAGAGTGAGGTAAGTCAGAAAGAGAAAACCAAATACTGTATGCTAACACATATATATGGAATCTAAAAACAAAATAGTTCTGAAGAACCTAGGGGCAGGACAGGAATAAAAACTCAGATGTAGAGAATGGACTTGAGGACACAGGAAGGCGGGAAGGGTAAGCTGGGATGAAGTGAGAGAGTGGCATGGACATATATACACTACCAAATGTAAAACAGATAGCTAGTGGGAAGCAGCCGCATAGCAGAGGGAGATCAGCTCGGTGCTTTGTGACCACCTAGAGGGGTGGGAGGGAGACGCAAGAAGGAGGAGATATGGGGATATATGTATGGCTGATTCACTTCGTTATACAGCAGAAACTAACACACCATTGTAAAGCAATCATACTCCAATAAAGATGTTAAAAAAATGTTTACCTGTGTAAACATGATGTTTTCTGGAAGATCAAGGGATGTGTCGTATCACATAGCTGGAGTGTGGCAGAGTAAACACTCTCTAGGAACAGCTCCATAGTACATCTTTTTAACTGTTCCACCATCTATCTCCTAGTAGTATATTTAGTAACGTTGTAGGGAAAAAATAATACTTTTCAAAATTACCATGAAATGCTTTGAATTGCAGTGACCCTATAAATTGATGGTTAATGAGATAAAGAAGCACACGTCTCTTTTTCTGGTTATCATTGGCTGAAAAAGCTTCCTTAGTTGTGTATTTTGGGGCACAACATTCATAAAAATTCAAATACCATTTCATTTGAACCATTTCTTTGCTGAAGAAATAAGCACAGTATTGACTTGTTCACATTTTCGGTGAATGTGCGTCAGAACTAAGACACAGTAAGGGAATCATGAGTAAAATACAAACGCTGTGTTGTTTGTACACTTTAACACTGCACATTTTATGTCTTAACTACAATTTTGAAATTGGATAACAGAGTAGATCACATAGAGCTTTTACCTGCAGGGCCTAAAAATACACAGATTAAAGACATCTCTGCACACGAGAAGCACTTATGAACATGTTAAAAAGTCAATATTCATGAACATCCACACCTGAAAGTCCTTTCAATAGGTCTGGGGCATTTCCAGAGATCTATATTTTTTAAAACATAATACTGTGCACACTGATATTAGGAACTGCTCTATTATCATATTTTAAATAAAAATGGGAAAATAATTAACTATATATCTAAGTGCTCTTTCTTAAAAGAAACAAAAAAGACCAGAATGTAAATTTATATTCAATTCCTTCCTTCTCCTTTAAGGAGTGAGAGCTATCTAATATAGCTTAGGAGATAGAGATTATCGTTATCCATCATGTTAGTATCCTATAATTAACTCTGTTTTTAAAAAAACACATTGGCTTGCTGCTCTGATGTAAACAGAAAGCTCTGTGATTTCCCATTTGCACATAGCAGGCAAATCTTTCCTGGGATTCTCCTTGTATCTGTGGACTTACTTGCTTTTTGCCTTTCCCTGTAGAATAAAGGTACATAGAAACCTTTCTCTGTACTCTATGCATGGAGTCTACTGCAAAACCCAGCAAGGCTCACACAGCCAGGGCACCAAGCATCAGAGGGTGGGGATGCCTTCAGGTGCTTTACCTGAACATAGTGGAAGGGAAGGAAGCTCGTTAAATTTTATTTTTTTTTTTAATGATTATACTGTATGTGTAAAACTTTTCAAAAAGTTTAATTCAAAACTACCATACATTTTCCCCATATATACTCACATATAATCAAACTGAGGTTATATTGCTTTAAATAAAATATGACAATGTCACATCCAGAATCATGACCAAGGAGCAAGTGGTTTGTTATTGGTAAAGTATGAGCACAGGAGTTAGTCATCACAATATGTGGTTATGAAGTCAAATAAGAATGGACAGATATTAATGAATGAGATTAATGACGACATGGAAGACATTAAAGAGACCCTCTGTTATCTGATTTTATTCCCATGGACCATGTCCTTGCAAAGCTGGCCTCCACTCACTTAGAAGTTTCTGGCTCCAGGGGCATTTTTTATTTCCTAGGACCCAAACACACTACCTTTGTTGCACATATTTTCACATTTGTATTGTACTTAGATTTGCTTCCTCACAGGTTTTGCCCCGCTACATCTGTCATCGTGTGACACCTCTTCTGAGCTCTACCATGTCCATCTAAGTTCATAAGGCCCTCTCCCACCTCCCATTTTGTATCACTCAATCTTATTTTTCTTTATGGTTCTTATCACCAAATGAAATAATTTTATGGAAATTGTCTGTTTCCTGTAACTTTAGGAGACAAGGATATTGTTCTATTTACTGCTTTATCTCTGACACCTCGAATAGATTTGGAACAAAGTGTTCAAGAAGTTTACTGAATTTCCATGAATGAAGAAACAGTGCCATCTTTATTATGTTATTTAGCATTTGTAAATTCTGTACAAAATAATGAAAGTCATTATGGAGCTATTCTGCTCATCTGTAAAATGTACAAATTAACAAATTCTATTAATTTTCTGATAAAACTGATGATTTTTATCAGAAATAACTGATAAAAATGATTATTTTTATCAGAAATAACTTTCTGATAAAAAATTATGACTTTTATCAGAAATAACTTTCTGGGCTTCCCTGGTGGCGCAGTGGTTGAGAATCTGCCTGCCAATGCAGGGGACACGGGTTCGAGCACTGGTCTGGGAAAATCCCACATGCCGCGGAGCAACTAGGCCCGTGAGCCACAACTGCTGAGTCTGCACGTCTGGAGCCTGGGCTCCTCAACAAGAGAGGCCGCGATAGTGAGAGGCCCACGCACCGCGATTAAGAGTGGCCCCTGCTCGCCGCAACTAGAGAAAGCCCTCACATAGAAATGAAGACCCAACACAGCCAAAAATAAATAAATAAAATTTTAAAAATAATAACTTTCTGATAAAAATGATTTTTATCAGAAATGTTATACCTTCTGCCTAGATCAAATCACAGACTTGCAATTTAATATTGTAGCTTTATTTTTTCAACAAAAAATCAAAAAGCCTCCTTAACCTTTAATATAATATTTTATTAAATTTATCACTACAAAAGAAAAAGGAAATACCAGTATAAACACGAGATTAAAAAGCAAAAATTTCTGATGGCTTTTTCTGAAACTACTGACACAGGTAAAACAAAATACTCATATTCCTAGGTAGTTTGGAGTCAAGGATTCAAAGAGAGACATTTAGGGTGGTGAAACTATTCTGTAAGATACCATACTTGTGAATTCATGCACTGCATTTGCCAAAACCTGAATTGCCAAAATTTGAATTTCAGAACATAAAGAGTCAGCCGTACATATGCAATTAAAATTATTTAAAGAAGAATCTCGATACAGAATGAGGAATGTAACAAAAAAATCTCATGTATAACAAATGTCTAACTATTAAAAGACAAAAAACCTCAGTGAAGGAGAATGGGAGAAAAGATGATGCCCTAAGTAACTTTGGACAAGAGTGGTATCTGTAAAAGCTAATGAGAAAAACCGTAGGTAAGCACTGTACTCAGGTTGATAATGCAGTTTGCACAGGAGAACAGGTTAACACTTCTGGTACTGCTGTGCACGTACTAATAGACGAACTAAATACTAATAGATAATACTAATAGATCAACAACTAAATAGATGAATGATAGTGCGAGTAGGGTGTCTCACTACTGGAGTGGGATGTTATAGATGAACAAGGGGAGGAAAATAGAATGACAAGTGATGATAGACAAGAGTTGGAAACATGAACTCATGCTTAGCTTTGTATGCAGATAGGAACCTACAGAAATGTGGGTGTGTGTGTGTGCGCACACGATACAGAATGCACACATACTTTTACATTTCCTTGCTCTGTCAATGGAGAGAACATAGAAACAACGGCACCACGTGGACTGGCTTCCTAGGGTTGTTGCACCAAAGCACCACAGACTGGGTCACTTAAAACAGCAGATATTTATTGTCTCACAATGCTGGAGAACAGAAGTCCTCATTCAAAATGTTGGCAGTGCCGTGGTACACCTGATACTTATACGGGAGAATTGCTTTCACCCACTACTCCAAGTTTTATTGTAGGGCTCATCTCATAATCCTTCCTTTAGTTTTTAACCTTTGAACAAAATTATGAACACCTTAGAGACAAAGATTTTGAGCAACTTATATATTTTCCATTCCTGGCACATAGTCTCTAAGTATTTATTCAATTAAATTCTATTTAATTGAGTTGTGCAGTTTGCCTTTTCTCTGTTTCCATTAGGGAAAGACTCCAAACTATATGATTATTTTCAATTTGTTTCTTTTACTCTTTTAACTTGTATTTAGTGTGCTCTTTGAGAAAGTTCCATTTGATGTGCAAACAATTTTGAGATTATGCCACTTCTCCTGTCTTTCATTATAGCGACCTACTGTCCCTTTCCAAGTCCAAATTGTAGATTTTCTTTGAATGTCTTCAATTTAATTTTATTTACAATTTCTAATCCAATTTGAGATAATCTAAAATAATCTGTCTTAATGATAGTCAAATATTATGTTTTTAGCAAAAGATCTGTAACATAAATATGAACACATGCTAGATTTTTTTGTTCATTCCTATGTCTAAAATCATATGACTACTCTTTTTTAACACTCTTTCATTAACCAAATTGTTGTTTTGTACCTGACCATACTTCCAGATGCTCATTAATCCACAAACTTGAACATTTTAGAAATAAACACAAGAGCACAGTAATGATTTACCTTAATTTGATAGTTATACTTTTTATATTTTCAAGTCAACTTTTTGATTTTCTGTAATACAAAGTCAGTTGATTGTTTAATAGATTGTTAGAAATAATCTGACATTTTCATGTAACAAAAATACGAATTTTAATCTCATTGGGTGGCTAAAAGAACTATTATGTGCATCTAATTGTTATTTTTATAGCCTAAGACCAGCTGTCCACTGACACAGTGATAAAGAAATTTAAATAATTACTCAGATATTTTAGCGAAAATATAATGCTTCAGGTACAATGCTAAACATTTTGTTTAAATATCTTTGTTTTTCCTTTTTCATGGAGATAAGGACATAGAAAGCCCTCAGAGCACATTCTGAATGCCTATAATATCTAGTTAGATCCAGTAAAATAAATATTTTTAAAAAATGTTGACTCATAATGAAAGTATTTCTGTCAATATATGGGATCCACTAGGCAAAGACATCAATTCTGAAATATATTTACAAACCTAGATTCAACTAAAAATAGTTATTAATATACAATGTGGACATCCAGCACCCTAAGTATCAACTCCATGTCTTGCTACATTCTATAAATTCCATTGTGCTACTTCCTGCATAAAACTTACTTTTTTTTTTTTAAACTCTTGAAAGATTTTTGATTTTCTGGTGTGCCTGGAAAACTGTATGTTTATTATTCAACATCTAAGTGGGGATTATTTTTCAGAGATATCTTAGTGGGAAACAGCGCCTATGAAAATGCAGCAGAGGAGAGGTGAGGTAGTAGGACACCAAAGTAACCTTCGCCCAAATTTTTAATCCAATTGAGCACAACATATGAAATGTCAACTAAAATAGCTTTTTAATTTTCCATTCATTAAACTGTATATGTTTATTAGAAAATTAAAACAATTGAGCATTATTTTAGTGTTAGGTGCAAGGCTTTCTGATAACATTCATTTTTATAATGGTTTGAAAGATTACTAACCTTATATCCCGGAAAACAATATATGCTCACTTTATTTATAAAACTTAAAAATTGCAAACTACAGAAAATATTGAAAGTTTACAGAATTTAACTTCTCAAAATAGCCATAATTTATATTTGATAAAATTATTCGTGTATCTATTTAGAAAAATAATTAGATAGATGATACACAGGGATGTTATAAAGAAATGGCATCATACTCCTTGCTGTTATTGGCAAAAATTGTCTTTATATTTTTAACATGACAAAAAAATGTATCTCAAAAGTATTAAACTGTTTTTAACTTTCATATTTTATTCACCTTGAAGTGAATCTATAATACATGCTTTATCACAATCAAATTACTATACATTCTTGGGTGTCTCTCTGAGCTCTTTATTCTTTCAGTTTTTCTCTATCTCAGTCCTAATATAATGGCTTCAAAATTATTATTGATCTTTATCGGGGAAGCTCTTTATCCTTCCTGACTCTGGGACAGTAGAGTGGTTACTTTTATCCTTTGTTTCTTTGTATACATTTTTGTCAAACTTCACTACAAAATATTTCAGTTTTCTATAGAATTTGTGGGTCAGTTAAGGAATACTGGTATCTGTATGATACTGTCTTCTTATTCATGAAGGTGTCATATGCCTCCAATGATTTATAAGGTTGTAATATATGTTCAATATAATTTTATAATTTTCCTCAACAGAAATTGTACAATTTTAATTTATAACTACTCAATATTAACTAATTAATTTCTAGCTATTGCAAAAGAAAAAGTGTTTTCCTCTACTTGTTTAGTGTATGAAAATGTAAAGGAGAATTGATTTTTTAAACTTCCAGAAAATTTGCAAAACTCTTCTAATTCTAATTACTGATCTCTACGTTACGTTGGGTTTCTGCATAACCATATCACGTGTAAATAATAAAGTTTTCAGCTTTCTATTTATTTAATCCTTTTTTCTACATTGATTCACTAAATATACACCCACCAATATGTTTAAGATACTGATATAAGATGTTGAAGTGTTTGCTTCTAACACTCACTATAATGCTTTCTATTTTTTTAACTGTGTATTTCTTCATTTATTACAAAAGTAATGAAGGCCCATTACACAAAATTCAACACCACCAAAATAAAAAAAAACAAGAGGACTGTGGTAATGACTGGGTGCTCTTGAACTAGGTAAGGGTTATTGAATTACCTAATATTTTATTTATTTTTACATCATAAAATGTGCTTTTCCTTCTTATTGATCCGAATTAGATTTCTCATAACTTTTTATTAATGTATAGTTGATTTATAATATTATGTTAGTTTGAGGTGTACAACATAGTGATTCAGTATTTTTACAGATTATACTTCATTTAAAGTTATTACAAAATAATGGCTATATTTCCCTGTGCTGTACAATATATCCTTGTTGCTTATCTATTTTATACATAGTAGTTTGTATCTCTTAATTCCATACACTTATCTTTCCCCTCCCCCTTCCCCTCTCCCCACTGGTTTCCACTAGTTTGTTTTCTATATTTGTAAGTCTATTTCTGTTTTGTTATAAACATTCGTTTAATACTTTTAGATTCCACATGTAAGTGATAACATACAATATTTGTCTTTCTCTTTTTGATTTATTTCAGTAAGCATAATACCCTCTAGGTACATCTACCTTGTTGTGAATGGCAGAATTTCATTCATTCTTTTTTATGGCTGAGTGGTATTTTATTGTCTGTGTATCCTATCTTTATTCATCTGTTGATGGACACTTGGATTTCTTCTGTATCTTGGCTATTGTAAATAATGCGGCTATGAATATTGGAGTACATGTATCTTTTCAAATAAATGTTTTAGGATATATACCTAGTAGTGGAATTTCTGGATTGTAGGGTAGTTCTATGTTTAGTTTTCCGAGGACCCTCCATACTGTTCTCCGTAGTGGCTGCATCAACTTACATTCCCAGTAACAGTGCAAGAGGGTTCCCTTTCCTCCACATCCTTGCCAACACTTGTTATTTGTAGACTTTTTGATAACAGCCATTCTGACAGGTGTCAGGTGACATCTCATTGTGGTTTTGAACAGCTTTTTCACATGTCTATTAGCCATCTCTGTCTTCTTTGGAAAAATGTCTATTCAGGTCTTCTATGGCAGAAGACCTGAATACACATGTTCACTTTTATTTTTGATTACATAAATTTATTGGATTCTAGTAGTGTCCTTTTATTTTTGATTAAGAATATTTTAAATAAAAATTAAGTTTACCTTACTTTCTATTATTTCTCCATGTATGTATATAATCTGATTGCTTTCTCTTTTATTCTTAGTGTAGTAATCTATATAATTGATATCTTTTCAGCTATTAAGCCAACGTGCCACTGAGATATGCCCAATGTGAGTAAAACGTATTATCTGGATGTGTGCTGCCAGTTTTGATGCCTGTTTCGTCACTGATGTCCACGAGAGATATTGGCCTGATTTTTCTTTCATATACTATTCTACTTATATGTTGATATCAAAATATGCTAGTGTAATGCAAGTAATTCTTTTCTTTCTATTTTTGGAGAGTATTTGTACATGACTAGAATAATTCTAAATTTATGGTAAAACAATTTACAATCACCTTTTTATTGGGTTTTCTTGAGAAGAAGTATTTACTGATCCAGTATTTTAAATGGGGAGAGAACCCAACTTTTTGTTAGCTCGTGTTAACGAATGCAGAGAAGTTGTCTTTCTTCTCCTCTCCATATTTCTTCTAAAAGTTTCAGTTTTTTTCCTTATTACTTTTAATTGTTGATAGCATCTGTTATTATGTCTCATTTTCATTCCTGCTCTTATTTATGCCTGCCTTTTTTTCTTTGTAAATCTCATGATAGATTTGTCATTCTAAGTGTTTTTGTGAAACAGGTTTGACACTGTTTTTCTGTTATGAGTTTATGATCTTTCCTGGTTGCTTTTTAAACTTATTTCCATTCTATTCCACTCAACTACAAACTGTATGAAGGCAGGGGCATTGTTTGTCTTGTTATTGCTTATTAACCAAAACCTAGAACAGAGCCTGATAAACAGTAGGGAGTCCAGGCATCATTGTGGCTCAGTGCTTAGACAAATAAAGGCTTGTTTTTATTCAGTTAAATTCTATTGCAATCCTCAGGATCAGTTTCTTTAAAATCAAGTGAATAAGGCACTTTATTTGGCCAGAACTAGTACTTTATATTTTTGATGATCAAGACTAACATATTAGTAATTTAAATTATTTATCTGTATGAAACACAGTATAAGGTACGTAGTATGAATAAAATAACAGAAAAGATGAAGCATTAAACAAATATTAACAGATGGAAACACAGAAAAACAACAGATAAGGGAGCAAGTAAGTAACTGAGGACCAACATCAGTCATGAAATCAAGGATTTAAAATCAATGCTGTAGAACAGTGTTGCATGTACAAGTCATTTGTTTAATTATTTGCATTAATTAAAAATTAAATTAAAAATTGTTTTCTATGTGTAATATATAATACATTGAAATGATTTAAAACTGATTAACCAGTATATAATATCTGTATGAATCAACAGGTAGCCTCCCTAATTAAAAATTGAATGTTTGATTTTCCTGTGTATGTCTGTCTGTGACAGAGAGAGAGAGAGAGAGAGAGAAGAAATAAACGGCTCCTTAACTGATAAAGCTTATTTTTAAAGAGACAAACTGAATTTTCCAATTAAATGATTCATCTAACAGTCACAATCTATGTGTAGTATTGTCAGTTGATTGCGGTATATTATGATAATCTACAAAAATTCTGCAAAAGCAGTACATCACAATTAATTGTGAGTCTAGATCAAAGTTTACTACCAACTGATCAACTTTTACAAGGCTGTGACTATTTTTTTCAATCTTTTAATTAAACTAATTATATAGGATATATATTTTGATGACAAAATTAAAACAACAAAACTTATTCTGTTATATCAATTTCCAGGTTGGCCATTGTAAAGTTTTTACTCATTAATTGAATTTTAATGACTTCAGGAAGGATGTAATCTTTCCATTTTACCACAGTTGTCTCACCATTTCCTGTTAAATAATCTTCAACTTTGCAACTTCTAGCTGCCCAAAACCATATGTATTTGATTTTTTCATCCCTAGTTTAAATATTAAAACATAAAACTAGCCTAGGTTACAAATCAATAAACAATCTCTTTAATATATTTTCTTTTCCCTACTTAAAGCAACTATATCACCAATGTATCTTCAACTCTATGTTTGTAATTTAGAAAACAAGATCTTCTTATACCTTAATCACCACTAGACAGTGACTTAATAAACACCAAATAAATAAAAAGGTATATCTAGAAATATTGGTGAAATTGCTTTTTGAATTTTGGGCTGAAAATTTAACTAAACACAGGGGCATAAATAAATAGACACAAATTTGACCTTTAATTTCTACAATTATTGATATTTAAGCAATTTGCCTAGCTCTGTAATATGTTTGTGAAATTAGAATTCTTACAATGTTCAGGAAATATATTATTCACAAACATCATAAAAACATTTTCAGAGAAGAGGCACATATTAAAGTTGTACAAATCAGGAATAGAGACTGGTCTCAGTGAACAGTGACTGCCTTGAAATTGAAGAAAAACAGCCAATGAAGAAAAACTGTTGAGTATTGTCATAGTTGTGTATATTTAGCTATATGCTCTAAAGTAAGTGAGATCATTTATATAATTTGCTACTGGAAAATTAGAATTTTCTTAAAGGAATTAACTATATATCATTTTATGATACTAGAAAAATTAGGCCAATGCAAAGAGAATTTAGATAATCTAAAGCAATTAATTTCTAGGAATGATGTTATTTAACACTTTTATGAAGTAATAAGAATGCATTTGCAGCTGATATGAGATTCTGAATTTGGTTAGTTGTATCTTAAAAAGTAATACCTACAGTAAAAGAAATCCTAATAAAATTTTTGTGCCCAACTGTGAACAGTATGAAGTTCAATGTATCTTTTTTTTGGCAAGAAAATTGTTAGCAAAAGTACAAAATATGATGCAGTTTCCAGGAAAATTAAATTTAGGAGGCATATGTAGAAGTAAAATTTCCATGAAAATAGTACTGTTTTGCTACTCTATTTTGCACTTGTCATGTTACACCTGTTTCTCTGTTAAGAAGATCCTCAGTATATTAATGTAAAACACAGAATAAATTTTCTTCAAAGACACCACCATCCAAAAAGTTGCATAAGGTAGAAACCAGTAAGCCATCCTTTAATGACCCCTGTACTCGTAACTAAGCAGAGCCCAGCTCTGTGCATCACTGCCTCTTGTACACACGATGGTCTTTCTGTCTCCACTTCAAACACTGATATGTAATCCGCCATCGTCTTTCACCTGGATTAAGCAAAAGACTCTTATTTGATTTGCCCACATTCAATCACCCACTGTACTTCCAATCCATTCTCCAGGGTGTAACCTGAGTTACATTCAACATTTCAAGCACAATCGTATTCCTTCCCCACGTAAAAGCAAAAGCTCCCACATCTTGCCCGCTCTCATCTTTCCAATCTCACGTGTCTTATTCTAGGCACTTGAATGTGCATTGCTCCTCCCTGCCTTTGTGAAACTTCATTGCCCATCTCTGGCCAGAAAGAGTAAAATACGTAATTTCCAACTGTTAAATTTTGGACACTTTATTGTCTATAAATGCTTGCCTCAGAACAGCTACACTTGACTTATGGTCTCCTTGAGTGGGAAGACTCTCTTATTGGGATGATTAATTTGCTTTACCCTTGGAATTAGTAACGACACAAGATAACCTTGCTTTTTGAAATAAAATATTGTCAAGTCTACTACTCCATTGAAACTGATAACACTGCGAGTCTTCAACTACCTTTTACTCTCTTCTTGTAGCTGAGATGTGTCATTGACAATTAGAAACTGCAGTGGTTTTCATCAACCTGTTTTTTACACTATTTACAGCCCAACCCAGAAACTAGGAGAGCTTCTCAGTTTGTAAGAAAAACAACTTTACAGTGAAAATAAAAACCATGAATATGGGACTATGGTACCTACCTAAATCAAACATTAAAAAACTGGACTTTTCACAAATACAGCTTTTGAGTATATCAGTCTCTTCAGCTCGTGAAATAATGGTGAAGATAATTTCAAAATTTAAATAGTATTTAAATATAGATTACACCAGTTAGGAAGATAATATAGTAGCAAAGGTAAATTAGATTTAAAAAAAAAACCTGTGCACTTTTAAGATAACTGCATTGAATACATAAAATTAATCCTACATTTTTTTTTTATGTTTACCTAATTAGATAGTTGATCTATGACTCATTCAGTTAACATTGAGGATTGGTCCCAGGTTCAAAGTAATTCTGTGACCTTCTGATTTCCAGGCAAAAATAGGTATCTAAAGAAATGTTAACTACCCATTGAACTGGAAAAAAAAAAAGATTCCATCTTACTGTACAGCATACGTGTGTATCACTGCCTCACTACTCCATTGTTACCTATCAGCTTATTCTAGCAAACTCCTTTAATCTGTAAGAAGAGATTGGGGATGGCTTTCCTTTCTGACAAATGAAGTACTAGAGCTACTCAGATGAACAAGGAGTGGTGTGGGTTGGTGCGGGGGTGGGGGAGGGGGGCAGTTAGAAGGCTTGGCTTTGACACCACCACGGAGACCAAGTTCTCTGGCATCTGTGAACTGAACACAGAGGTGGCACACTTCCTGGAGTGTGTGTCTAGGATGTAAATTGGATGCAGAGAAGTTGGTATTTATTCATCCTCTAATTTGGGGCATGAGTAGAGCCTCCTGCTGAGTGTTACCAAGAACCTCCTTCATCTCGGTTGAGATACAGCAGACATAACAACAGCATAAGCTAATCTATTTCTGGTTGATAGCAGATGCTTTTCTTTTCACAAGACCAAAAACGTTAGTATAATGGCAGCTTTAGTATCATCAGCTACTTGCCATATAACTCCTTTGGGAACATAAACTCCTCAAATACAGCATGACAGGAAGTAGAAGAACCTGAGCAGAGACATGGTGCTTTTTATGGCCCTTACCGCCTTCTTTATTTTCTTTCAAACAGTGGATTACCAGTTTCAATTTATAAATCTTGCATTTATTTTGTTAAATTTTTTCATACACATATATTTTTTGATGATATGGTAAGAGCAATTGTTTTCTTAATTCCTTTTTTAGATATTACCTTACCAGTGTATAAAAATAAAATTAATTCTTGTGTATTTACCTTGCATCCTACAAATGTACTGAACTTGTTTACTAGTTATAATAGCGTTTTGGGGGATTTCTGTGCATCTTCTATAGACAGAATCATGTCTGGAGAAAAACAGTTTTATATCTTTTTTTCCAATCTGAATGGCATTTCTTTTTTCTTTTTTTCTTATGGGCCTAATCTTGCCTGCTCACACTTCCATCACCACGGATATAAGGTCTTTCTAAGGTTACCCAGTTAACACTGTCCCTCAGTCTTTGTATTAATAGCCCACCTATTTCCTTGTGCTTTAAACTTACAGTTATTTATAAATTGTTTAAAAAAAATGACAAGAGTAGACATTTTCTTGGCCCCTACCTTAGTAAGACATCAGCCTTTTAATATTTTTAAAAATTTTTATTTTATATTGGAGTATAGTTGATTTACAATGTTGTGTTAGTTTTGGGTGTACAGCAAAGTGATTCAGTTATACATATGTGTGTGTATGAATCTATTCTTTTTCAAATTATTTTCCCATTTATGTTATTACAGTATATTGATTAGAGTTCCCTGTGCCGTGCCATAGGTCCTTGTTGATTATCTACTTTATATATAGTAGTATGTGTATTTTTCAACCTCATAATTTGTCTCCCCCTTTCCCCTTTGGTAACCATACATTTATTTTTGATATCTGTAAGCCTGTCTGTTTTGTAAATAAGTTCATGTTTCGTTTTTTTGGATTCCACATATAAGTGATATCATACGATATTTGTCTTTCCCTGTCTGACTTCACTTAGTATGAAACTCTAGGTCCATCCACATTGCTGAAGATGGCATTATTTCATTCATTTTTATGGCTGAGTAACATTCCACCGTATATATGTACCACACTTTCTTTATCCATTCCTCTGGTAATGGACATTTAGGTTGCTTCCATGTCTTGGCTATTGTAAATAGTGCTGAACATTTGGGTGCAGATACCTTTCTGAATTATGTTTTTATCTGGATATATGTCCAGGAGTGGAATTGCTGGATCATATGGTAGTTCTATTTTTAGTTTAAGGAACCTCCATATTGTTCTCCACAGTGGGTGTACCAATTTACACTCCCACCAACAGCGTAGGATGGTTCCCTTCTCTCCACACCCTTTCCAGCATTTATTGTTTGTAGACTTTATGATGATGGCCATTCTGACTGGAGTGAGGTGATCTCATTAGTACTGATTTACATTTCTCTAATAATTAGTAATGTTGCACATCTTTTCATATGCTTTTTGGCCATCTGTATGTCTTTGGAGAAATATCTATTTAGGTCTTCTGCCCATTTTCTGATTGGGTTCTTTGGATTTTTTTGTTATTCAGTTGTAGAAGCTATTTGTATATTTTGGAAATTCAGCCCTTTTTGGTCTTATCATTTGCAAATATTTTCTCCCCCAAGTCCATAGGTTTTCTTTTCATTTTATGGTTTCCTTTACTGTGCAAGAGCTTATAAGTTTCATTAGGTCCCATTTGTTTATTTCTGCTTTTATTTCTATTGTCTTGGAGACTGATTTATGCCAGAGAATATTTTACCTATGTTCTCTTCCAGGAGTTGTATGGTGTGATGTCTTATAACTAAGTCATTAAGCCACCTTAAGTTTATTTTTGTGTATGGTGTGAAAGTGTGTTCCAGCTTCACTGATTCACATGTGGCTGTCCAACTTTACCAACACCACTTGCTGAAGAGCCTCTCTCTTCTCCACTATATATTCTTGCCTCCTTTGTTGAAGATTATCATTTGTGTATGGGCTTACAATTGGGCTATTCTATTCCACTGATCCATACATCTGTTTCGTGGCAATACCACACTGTTTGATTACTGCAGCTTTGTAGTATTTTCTAAAGTCTGGGAGGGTTATGCCTCAGAATTGCTTTGGCAGTTCTGGGTCTTTTATGGTTCCATATAAGTTTTAGGATTATTCGTTCTAGTTCTGTAAAACATTTCATGGAAAATTTGATAGGGACTGCACTAAATCTGTAGATTGTTTTGGGTAGTATGGCCATTTTAACAATATTAATTCTTCCAGTCCAACAGCATGGATATTTTTCCATCTCTGAATCATCAACAATTTTCTTTATTAATGCTTTGTAGTTCTCAGCATATAAGTCTTTCAACTCCTTGGTGAGGTTTATTCCTAAGTATTTTTTTAAGCAATTTTAAAAGAGATCGTTTATTTACATTCCTTTTCTGGTATTTCATTGTTAGTTTGCCATACTTATGTTAAAATATGTAAAGTGAATTATACAATATAGAAAAAATATATGTCAATTAAAATATGTCAAGAGGCAAAACAATCCTTAACAAAGAAATTCAATTATATTGCTTAGGTACAAAACATGCCATATTTATTATCTTCCCTTACTTAAATATATCTTCATCTATTAAAATAGTCATCTTTTACTCAATTTCCATTTTTTCTTGATGATATCATTAAAATAATTCTATTTAATTTTATATCCTAGTTGTGTCAAACCAATAATAGGATACAGAAAATAAGAATAGGTATGTCTTGAGTATGCATAATTTTTTAATTCAATATTATCTGTGTTCAATCTTGTAATATCTTGTAATAGATATGTAATATATATAACCTTGTAATATATATATTACACATATTACATATAGATACAGAGAGAGAGGGGGGAATGCTTTCTGAAGTCCTCAGAAATAAGTGTCCTATCACCTGTTAACTATAACAGATATTTTAGGAGTGTTACTATAAAATAACCTCCTCCATGGTTTGCTTTCTGACAGGCAGCCAAACACATAAATTACAGTAATTTGGTCATCATGGCTTTTTCAAATAACTTCTGAAAGACGTCTAATGTCAAAAAATAATATATGTATGAATACCTTATAATAGAAAAACTGGAAAGGTAAATGAGATGAAAATGGGAATAAAATAATATAATTTTTAAAGTATTATTACAAATGGGAAAGCTCACCAGTAAAGGCAAACATAAAGGCTGGAAATCATCTACACACAAATATGATATCAAAACCAGCAATCATGAGGAGAGTACAAATGTAGGATAATGGAAATGCATTTGAAATGAAGAGACCAGCAACTCAAAATAATCTTCTATACATATATAGACTGCCATATCAAAACCTCATGGTAGAACTTCCCTGGTGGCACAGTGGACACAGGTTTGAGCCCTGGTCCAGGAGGATCCCACATGCTGTGGAGCCACTAAGCCTGTGTGCCACAACTACTGAGTCTGCACTCTAGTGCCCGCGAGCCACAACTACTAAGCCCGTGTGCCTACAGCCTGTGCTCCACAACAAGAGAAGCCACCACAATGAGAAGCCTGTGCACCGGAATGAAGAGTAGCACCCACTTTCCACAACTAGAGAAAGCCTGTACACAGCAATGAAGACCCAATGCAGCCAAAGATAAATAAATAAATGTATTTTTAAAAATAACTTCATGGCAACCACAAACGAAAAGTCTGCAGATACACACAAACAAAAGAAAAAGCAATCCAAACACAACATTAAAGATAGTCATCAAATCACAGGAAAAGAGAACAAAAAAGGAAGGGAAAAAGACCTACAAAAACAAATCCAAAACAATTAAGATGGCAATAAGAACACACATATCCATAATGACCTTAAATGCAAATGGATTAAATGCTCCAACCAAAAGACAGACTGGCTGAATGGATAAAAAAATACCCCTATATGTGCTGTCCACAAGAGACCCACTTTGCATCTAGGCACCATAGAGACTGATAGTGAGGGGATGGAAAAATATATTCCATGCAGATGGAAATCAAAAGAGCTGGAGTAGCAATAACCATATCAGACAAAATAGACTTTAAAATAAAGACTGTTACAAGAGACAAAAGAAGGACACTATGTAATGATCAAGGGACCAATCCAAGAAGAAGGTATAACAATTGTAAATATACAGGCACCTAACATAGGAGCACCTCAATATATAAGGCAAATGCTAACAGCCATAAAAGGAGAAATCGACAGTAATACAGTAATAGTGGGTGACTTTAACACCTCATTTATATCAATGGCCAGATCACCCAGACAGAAAATCAATAAGGAAACACAAGCATAAATGACACATTAGACCAGATGGACTTAATTGATATTTATAGAACATTCCATCTGAAAGCCCAGAATACAGATTCTTCTCAAGTGCACATGGACATTCTCCAGGATTAATCACATGCTGGGCCACGAAGCAAACCTCAGCAAATTTAAGAAAATTGAAATCATGTCAAGATTCCTCTCTGACCACAGGGCTATGAGATTAGAAATCAGTTACAAGAAAGAAAACTAAAAAACACAAACACATGGACACTAAACAATGTTACTAAACAACCAATGATTTCTTCACTGAAGAAATCAAAGAGGAAATCAAAAATACCTACAAATGAAAATGAAAGCACAACAATCCAAAACCTATGGGACACAGTAAAAGCATTTCTAAGAGGGAAGTTTACAGCAATACAAACTTACCTCAGGAAACAAGAAAAATCTCAAATAAACAACCTAACCTTACACCTAAAGCAACTAGAGAAAGAACAAACAAAACCCAAAGTTGGAAGGAAAGAAATCATAAAGAGATCAGAGCAGAAATAAATGAAATAGAGACAAAGGAAACAAAAGATCAGTGAAACTAAAAGCTGATGCTTTAGAAAGATAAACAAAATTGACAACTGTTAGCCATACTGATAAAGAAAAAGAGAGAAGGCTCAAATCAATAAAATTCAAAATGAAAAAGGAGAAGTTATAATGAAAAAGGAGAAGTTATAATGGACACCAAAGAAATACAAAGGACCATAAGACTACCACAAGCAACTATATGCCAATAAATTGGACAACCCAGAAGAAATGGACAAATTGTTAGGTACAATCTTCGAAGACTGAACCAGGAAGAAACAGAAAATATGAACAGACCAATCACAAGTACTGAAATCAAAACTGTAATTTAAAAACTTCTAATAAACAGAAGTCCAGGACTACGTGGCTTCACTGACAAATTCTATCAAACATTTGGACAAGAGTTAATACCTATCCTTCTGAAACTATTTCACAAAACTGCAGATGAACGAACACTCCTAAGTTCATTCTATGAGGCCACTATCACCCCAATACCAAAACCAAAGATGCCACAAGAAAGGAAAATTAGAGGCCAATATTATTGATGAACATAGACACAAAAATCCTCAACAAAATACCAGCAAACTGAATCCAACAATACATTAAAAGGATCATACACCATGATCAAGTGGGATTCATCCCAGGGATGCAAGGATTTTTTCAATATCTGCAAATCAATCAGTGTGATACACCACATTAACAAACTGGAAAATATAAACCATATCGTCATCTCAATAGATGCAGAAAAAGCTTCTGACAAAATTCAACAGCCATTAATGATAAAAACTCTCCAGAAAGGGGGCATAGAGAGAGCATACCTATATATGATAGGTATGATAAAGGCCATATATGACAAACCCACAGCTACTCAAAGATGAAAAACTGAAAGCATTTCCTCTAAGATCAGGAAAAAGACAAGGATGTCCACTCTCACCACTATTATTCAACATAGTTTTGGAAGTCCTAGTCATGTCAATCAGAAGAAAAATAAAATAAAAAGAATCCAAATTGGAAAAGTAAAACTGTCACTGTTGCAGACAACATACTATACCTAGAAAATCCTGAAGATGCTACCAGAAAAATATTAGCACTCACTAATGAATTCAGTAAGGTTGTAGGATACAAAAGTAATACACAGAAATCTCTTGCATTTCTACACACTAACAACAAAAGATCAGAAAGAGAAATTAAGGAAACAATGTCATGTACCACCGCATCAAAAAGAATAAAATACCTAGGAATAAATCTACCTAAGGAGGAAAAAGACCTGTACTCTGAAAACTATGAGATGCTGATGAAAGAAATTGAGGATGACACAAACAGATGGAAAGATATACCATGTTCTTGGATTGGAAGAATCAATACCATCAAAATGATTATGCTACCCAAGGCAACCTACAGATTCAATGCAAGCCCTATTAAATTACCAATGGCATTTTTCACAGAACTAGAAAAAAAATTTCATAATTTGTATGGAAACATGAAAGACCCTGAATAGCCAAAGCAATACTGAGAAAGAAAAACGGAGCTGGAGCAATCAGGTTCCCTGACTTCAGACTATACTACACAGCTATAGTAATCAAAACAGTATGGTACTGGCACAAAGACAGACTTATAGATCAATGGAACAGGATAGAAATCCCAGAAATAAACCCATGCACCTATGGTCAATTATTCTACAAAGTAAACTAGAATATCCAATGAAGAAGAGACAGTCCCCTCAATAAATGGTGCTGGGAAAACTGGACAGCCACATGTAGAAGAATGAAACTAGACATTCTCTAATGCCATACACAAAAATAAACTCAAAATGGATTAAAGGCCTAAATGTAAGACTGGATACTATAAAACTCTTAGAGGAAAACATAGGTAGAACACTCTTTGACATAAATTGCAAAAATATCTTTTTGGATCCACCTCCTAGAGTAATGAAACTAAACGAAAATAAACAAATGTTAGCTAATTAAACTTAAAAACTTTTGCACAGCAAAGGAAACGATAAACAAAATGAAAAGATGACCCACAGAATGGGAGAAAATATTTGCAGATGATGCAACCAACAAGGGATTAATCTCCAAAAATACACAAACAGCTCATGCAGGTCAATATCAAACAACCCACTCAAAAAATGGGCAGAAGATCTAGATAGACATTTCTCCAAAGAAGACATACAGATGGATAAAAAGCACATGAAAAGATGCTCAACATCACTAATCTTTAGAGAAATGCAAATCAAAACTACAATGAGAGATCACCTCACACCAGCAGAGTGGCCATAATCAAAAAGCCTACAAACAAATGCTGGAGAGGGTGAAGAGAAAAGGTAACCCTCCTACACTGTTGGTGGGAATGTAAACTGGTAGAACCACTATGGAGAACATTATGGAGGTTCCTTAAAAACTAAAAATAGAACTATCATATGATCTAGCAATCCCACTCCCGGGCATAGATCTTGAGAAAAACCATAATTTGGAAAGATACATGCATTCCAATTTTCACTGCAGCACTATTTACAATAGCCAAGACATGGAAGTAACCTAAATGTCCATCAACAGAGGAATGGATAAAGAAGATGTCGTACAATATATACAATGGAATATTACTTAGCCACAAAAATAAGTAAATAATGTCATTAGCAGCAACATGGATGGACCTAGAAATCATACTAAATGAAGTCAGAGAAAGACAAATATGATATCACTTATATGTGGAATCTAAAAATAATGATACAAATAAACTTATTTACAAAACCAAAATGGATTCAGACTTTGAAAACAAACTTATGGTTACCAACGGGGAAGGGGGGGATAAATTAGGAGTTTGGGATTAACATATACACACTATTAGACATATAAATATCTATTTTATGTATAAAATAGACAATCAACAAGGACTTAACTGTGTAATACAGGCAATTCTACTCAGTAATCTATAATAACCTATATGGGAAAAGAATCTGAAAAAGAATGGATATATGTATATGTATTACTTAATCACTTTGCTGTACACATGAAACACAACATTGCAAATCAACTAATGTAAAATAAAAATTAAATTTAAAACAAAATAAATTAAAATGAAATTTAGCGGATTAAAAAAAAGTATCGTTAAGTCAGTCCTCATTCAGTGTTTTTACATTTCTCCTTCCAGAGACTGCATTATGACATGGTGTTTGCCTGGGGGTGAGAAGCCACGCCGCTCAGGGCGTGTGCAGTGCAAGGAGAGGTGGAGGTGGGGACACCCCAGGAAGGGTGGTCCAGGCCGAGGTGACCATGGAGAGACAGATGGGCAACACCAAGCCAGGGACTTGGAATCAAAACAAGTCCTGGAGTTAGTGACAGGCAAAAGTCAGCCCTCAGAACTGAGGGGTGGTTTTGTTTTTGTCTTTTTACAACTCCACATCTCTAATTTTTTTAAAGAAAATTTGATGGTAAATTGATTATGTAGGGCAACAATACTTTCCACCCCAAAATGTCTCTTTTGGCTTGTGGATTATTTCAAGCTGAAAATAATCAAGGGCCAAAATAATCTTAGGAAACATCTTTGACCTTCCCCCAGCTGCCTAAGAACTTAAAGGGCCAATTCCTTGAGTAGAGCCATCGCCAGAGCTATTAGCCAAGAGTACGGCTGGGTGTGGTGGTGAAGCTTAGCAGGGCCTAGGGATCCGAGTCCACTCTGTCCCACGGTCTCTGCCTGGCCCATGGAACATTTATCAACACATCTGCTTTTCCACCTCCATGTGAATTGCCTTCCTCTCCTTTGAAGCCCCAAACCTCTAACCCCAATATCCTCTTTTGTCTTTAGATATTTAAGGTCAGAATTCCGGCCATATTGGTGTGTTACTTAGTCTTCCTGGGTCTCTCCCAGGTATACATGTTTTTTAAACTTTAATTTTGTTATTCTTTCTGATGTCAATTCAGTTCTTAGACCAGCCAGAACCTAAAAGGATAGAGAAAAATTTCTTCTGACAATTCACGTTTATAAAGTGAATAAAGGTGTAAGTGAATCTTTCTTCTTCCCTTAAGTTTCAAGATGTTATAAATGCCCCTGAAATTGTAATAAGGTTCCAGAAGCTTCTACATAGAACTGAGTTTGAAGTAAAGCTGTCTGTCTATCCACTCCTACAATTATGAGCTTAGAAACATACAGGTCCTGGAAAATCAAGGTAACGCTACAACTGTCATAGATTAGGACAAGACTCACGCTGGAAAGCAAGGAAAAATCCGCAATTCACAGGGCCTTTGATGACTGAACGGTGCACAGGAAGGACACTGCAGGGACCAACTGTGCAGACAGGAAGCGCACTCCAAGCTTCCTGCCAGCGTTAAGAGCAATCCTATACTCACTCCTTGACAATCTGGCCATAGAGGGGAAGCAGAAAAGTGCACACTCAACCGGAGCCAGAAAGGAAACACACTCAAGGCTTTCCCTACTCCTGTTATCACAGAATCTGTAATTCCCTCCCTCCCCTCACACAGCTGATTACAATACATGGGCCTGAGGGGCTCAACCAGATTCCTCAGGTTAGCCCCCCTCCAATGGGAATTCAGATTCCAGTTCCTTTCTTCTCAGACAAGTAAAAACTTTCCTAAAATTAAGCTCCTGGAGGATGAAAGGCAATTCGTTCGTTGTGCTCTCACTACAGGATTTTTTTTTTTGATCTTTACACGAAGTAAATTGAAGAATAATTTTGACAACAGCTCCCAGAGAACTAAAACAATCCCAGTTGTCCAGAAGGGCACTAAAAAAAGTAAGTCATAGGACGGTCTCTGTGCTGGGCCAAAAGTGTTCACTCTTTTCCAGATAAGCTTTTTCAATTTCTAATGAACTTTCAAGATGGAAGATGGACATCGCTTGCCCTTTGCAAAATGTATTTTGTTTTTAATGTGTCTTGTGAAATTAATCTGGCGAACGAGTGCTTATCATGGGCAGTAAGTGTTAGCAGGTCTCCATGGTTAGAGGCCCGAGGAAGGCCGAGCGCCCCTCTGCTCCCCGATTCCCATCACAGCCCCCGGGTGCATCACTCATCCACCCTCTTGTTTCCACATTTCAGGAAGAGGAGTGCAAAGTCATCTGCTTTGTGTTCCAAAGATTTACACGTCTGGTTTCCCATCTCATTGCCGACCCGTTTATAGGAGCTCACAGGAAACACCTTTCCATGAAGTGCACCTGCCCCATACCCTGGGGCTCACGAAGGATTCTGTGAACCTCGCAAGCTTTGATATAGTTTCTCACACTCGGTATACAACCAATTCATTACTTCAGCAAACATTTATTGGCTCTCTGCTCTCCAGGGCTCTACACTGGTAACTGTTCCTCAGAATTGTTCAGAGTTTGGGGGAGAAAATATCAGTTAATAGGCAACACAATACAATGTGATCAGTGTTTTAAAACCAGTGTCCTAAGGGTAGGGACTCTGGGAGCTCAGACTCTTTGAGGGTTCCCAGAAAGCTTGCTGGAGGAAGTGACATCTACGCTGAGGTTTACAAGTAAACAGGAATTAGCCACCAGATGGCAATGATGGGAGAGACTTTCCAGGTCAGCTGAAACCTGCTGTAGTTGAGTCTGGCTCAGACATAGAATTCCACACACAGAAGTTGAGATGCGGGTAAAGAAGAGGTTCCACATGATGGGGAGCCATTTGGCCAACAGCAAGATTTAATTAATAGCAAGGACAGCGCACCCCCTGCACAAATCAAAACATGCAAAGGGCGCAAAATCCAGCAGGGTCGTGGTAGCACAGAATTTAAGGAAAGTATGTTTCAAGAACGTGAGACAATGATAAACAGCGGGTATGAGAGACTGAATATATTACAGGACATCAGCCAGACCATAAACGAGAGAGAACGCTGACCCACGACCTGCAGCAACCAGCCCTGGAAGCCAAACCCCAGCTTCTGCAGCGATAGGCTCCATACAGCCAAGACTCCATCAGCACCTGACAGCTCTCCTAGGTTCACCTTCACTTCCAACTTGGACCAACCAGAGAAACCAGATCTGCTGCCCTGGCCAATCACATAGGAGGCCCTGGTCCTGGTTAGCCCACCGCCAGCTTCCCAGTGCCCACCGCCTCCCATCAAGACACACCTGAAGCCTCACCTTTTGGTTTTTCTCCGTTAAGCTTCCCCACGCCCCTGCCGGCCCTCGGGTCTCCGTCAAACACAAGGGGTGGGGAGGACCCTCTTGCTACAGCAAGTTCTGAATCAATAGCTGCTGCTGCTCATCTGGGGGGTGTTTCTCTCCCCTGGTATAACCCTTTTGTTTTTTAAGGAGCTTGACCAGGAGGGGAAGAGAAAGAGCACAGACTCTGCCACGACGGCGGCAGCCGCGCCGTGAGTCCTGTCCAATGGCATCTGATTTCTTACAATTGGATGGAGATCAAAGGACCTAAGTAAATAGAGAAGTAGAATGTCTGAAGCAAGGAACGAAGGTTTAAATTAAGTGGCTGCTGGTTGATCACCACTACTGTGATGTAACTGTTGGAGTGACTCCGGGCACCTAGAAGGAGGACTCCTAGACCCCAGCCTGGTTTTAGACTCGATTCTTTCCTTAGACAGCAGAGCACAGTGATTAAGAGCTCGAATTTTATAGTTAGCCTGCATTCAGAATCCCAGCTCCACCACTTCCAACCTATGTGCCTCTAGATAAAGTCACTTGCCTGTGCCTCAGTTTCCCCACCTGTAAAATGGACATAATAACAGCACTAAACTTTTGGGGTGGTTTTGACGATTAACTGCTACTTGTAAAAGCATGTAGAACGATGTCGGAGATGCATTCATTACTATATAATAAAATTATTTCCATGTCTTTGGAGGATTGTTAAACATCTCTCTCCAGCCCAGATAAAACGTTTAAGTCTGAGTCAGTACATCCAACTACCTAGTTTTCATCCTGTCTTGAACGGCTCATAGGCAACTGTCCCAGAAGAAAAATCACAATTGCACATCTCTCTGCAGTGTGTTTGATACAAAGTGTAGAGTAAGAGAATAAAACCAGAATCACAATGTTTCTATGAGAGCAGCTTTTCTCCAACTCCACGGGAGTTTGCCCTCAGCTCCTCAAGCAGGGCTGGTAGATAGAAGTTGGAGGAAACTTCTAAGGGGTAGGAGGAAGGTGATGCGGAGTCCCCAGGGGTTTCTCAATTAGAAAGGTCACGCTCGTCAATGAAAACGTGTCCAGCTGTTATGGTCACTGATATAACAATGATGCAGCTACAAGTAGCCTCCTTAGGTCTTACAACTACTAAAGCCACACACCTGTGCTGGGATGTCGTGTCCTCAGGTGACTGACAGACCCTAACCAGGCTTTTCTACGTCAGGTAAGCCTCGGTAGCCTATTCCTTCTAGTCTACACCACAGAGACAGACAACACGACAGGCTGCCCTTCATCCTGCGCCCGCCACCCAGGAAACGGCACCTGCGAAGCCCGGGGCTGCCCATGCCTGTCCCCGCTTCACACCCAGTTAACTCTCTCCAGGTGCTGTCAACTCGACTTTCTCAGCATTTCTCCAGTCTCCCCACTTCGTTGCATCTTCAAAGCCGCCACAGCGATCCCAGCCACCACCATCTCCCCAATATCCTGCACTAGCCCCCCCGTACCCTGGGCTCCTGCATTCACACTCCTCCAATTTTCTCCACTAGCAGTCAGAATATTTTAACTTCCAAATATATGCTGTCTCCTTCTCTGCTTAAAACCTTCAAGAGCTTCCTGCTTCTCAGAGAAGGTGCCCGCACCCTCAGCTCGTCCCTGTCACCCCCCCACACCTTGCATGAACTGGTCCCGACCCTCACCAGTCTCTCAGGGCACCACTGTCCTCCCTGAGGTCAGATGGCTGGTCTTTGATTTTCTGCCTCAAGGGCTTCTCGGAAGTGGGTCTTCATTCCTGAACTGACCGCCACACCTGTGCCCCATTAACTCTGTCCAACATCTCAGTGTCCACTGAAACACTGCTGTCACCAAGGCAAGCAATCTTGCTCGCTTGCCCGTCATGTTTTTGCTTTAACAGGGCTTATTAGCAATGCAGTGAAACAATTTGTTGTGCAATTTCTGTTTGATGCCTGTCTCTCCTACTAGACTATGAGCCCCAATGAGCAATATCCAGCCTGGACCAGGTGTTTGTGAAAGGCTTGTTGCATAAATATGAGAAGGCTATGGAGAAGGAAGTAGCTTTGGACACAGAGACAATGGCAAGTCATGGAGCGATATTTAGGGTCTGCTTTAGGTTTAGGGCATAATTTAGAAGGACATCTATATGGCTTAGCAGTGAAGACCAGAGGTGAAGAAAGTTTTTTTGTTTTGTTTTGTTTTAGTATATTGGAATAACAGAACAAGGTAGTTAAAAAGCTTTCAAAAATTATTTAAGTTGATAGGATTTAAGAAGGAAGAATAGCTGAGAGAATTTGTTTCTGGTTTCAAACATATTTGAGTTGGTAGTATATGTAGACTCATAAACTGAATGTAGAAATTCTAACCTTGATTTCAAGTTAGACCAGAGCAGTGTTGTAGGAAAGGGAATCATTTCTCTGCAGACTATGTTTTAGGCTTCTTTTGATTCATGGCCAAGACAAGTACAGTAAAATCAATAATAAAAATTACTAGCAAAGAAAGGGATCATGATTATTAGATTACAAGCTTACCTACACAAAAGACCAAGTTGATTAATACAGCTCATTATTAAAGTTGTAGGCACAGACACTGTTCCATTTTTTTTAAGAAAGGGGCATAGATAGTATAATTCACTTTCAGGTTGTCATTTCCAAAAAGACACATAAAATAGTTTACTTATAAAACCACTCCGGGGCTTCCCTGGTGGCGCAGTGGTTGAGAGTCCGCCTGCCGATGCAGGGGACACGGGTTCGTGCCCCGGTCCGGGAAGATCCCACATGCCGCAGAGCGGCTGGGCCCGTGAGCCATGGCCGCTGAGCCTGTGCTTCTGGAGCCTGTGCTCCGCAATGGGAGAGGCTGCAACAGTGAGAGGCCCGCATACCGCGCAAAAAAAAAAAAAAACACACTCTGGTTGATATTAGGTTACAAATATATCAATTGCCTTTACAGCGATTAAATGTTAGAAGATTTTTTTTTAAAACTCTGATGCTCAGAGTTTTAAAAAACTTCGTTATCAAATGCTGAATTTGTTATCAGATTATCCTGGGCACTGATGATTAGGAAACTGCTTTTACTAGGACAGCTCATAGATATTTTGCATTCATTTAAGAAGCCACAGGACAAGTGAACAATTCTGCCAGGTGTTTTTTGGCAGAGTAAGTGGGTTTTGTTTTCGCTGAGCCCAGCAACTCTTCCAGGGCGTCCTGAGAGATGACATCCTGTGCAGGGCAACATGTGAAATCAGGTGTTGAGCACAGAGGAAGGACAATTTACTGTAAGTGGTTATAACCGTCTCAGCAAAAAAAAAAAAAAAAAAAAAAAAAGTTTCATGGAGGAAATAAAAAGTTAACCACTCTCTCCTTGCAGAAGAGGGTGTTAATAACTTCACAAGATAAATGCTTGCCTTTCTTTAGACTTCATTCCATTTCTGTGCAGGCTTAATGAGATTTATAAGTGAAATTTTAAAACAATTTTCTGCATCTTTGATGTTTGAACCCTTAAACCCCTCTCAAAGAATCACAGATCCAAGGGTATGGCTGGGGGAAGGGGTAGGGAGGGTAGGAACGAACAAAGGTCGTTGCATACAACTATTTTTTAATTGTCAAGTAGTAGTGTAAACATTCAAAAAAATAACTGTAGATTTCCTCTTCCCAGCCCCTTTCAATGTTACAGCACTGCTTCTCTACCGTTTCTTACTTCAATTTTAGGAAAACCTCAGAAAACTGGCATCTATCCAGACTCTGTGAGCACCTCAGCAGTCAGGCTATCAAGCTGTTTACATGGCAGTAGTAACTGTCCAAATACCTCAAAAAAAGCTGTAAGTCATCATGTCATGCTGCAATTCTATTTTCTGTGAGGGCATATAGGCAGACATTAAGCAATCTGGCAAGAAAAAGCACTAAAAAGATAATAATGCATTTATGTTACTCAGTCTGGCTCAAAATTACAGCTGGTGGTTAGTAATACAATAGCTTATTTGTGTAACTCCTTCTGGAACTCTCCAAATGCAGCACGGTACCCGCAGTGGAGTCAACACATCCACAAATTAGTTACCTAAATATTTTGGAAGATTGGAAACTCAGTCAAATGAGTGAGTTTTTAAATTATTGCATTAGTGACCATTTATCTGTGTACCAATGCAATATTTCTCCAAATAACCACTCTCCAAAGTCTAAGTGAGAAGAAATTTTAAATTGATTCAGGAAAAATTGAGGACATTGTTACATGTTTAAACTTTTACTTTATCCTAACATCTTTTTTTCCCTTTAGGAATTTACAGAAAGTTATCAGGAAAGAAGGAACAGTCTAATCCTCTATCCGTGTAGCACAGAGGAAAGGTAACAGTTCATAGCCCTGATTTGTCATGGGAGACTTACTGAGAAGTGTTAAGGGTTGAATCGTGTCCCCCAGAAGATGTGCTGGAGTCCTAGCCCCCTGTACTTGTGAATGGGACCTTATCTGGAAACACGGTCTTGGAAGATACAAACAAGTTAATAAGATAAGGTCATTAGGGTACGTCCTAACCCTACAACACTGGTGCCCTTAGAAATGACAGAGACACAGGGAGGCGGACGTGGACAGAGGAAAGACAATGTGAAACCTCACAGAGCAGAATCACGTGATAACAATGCAGAGGTTGGAGCGATACATCTGCAAACTCAGAACCACCAAGGGCTGACGGCAACACCAGAGCCTCAGAGAAAGGCACGGAATAGATTCTCCCCTGCAGCCTTCAGAGAGAGCATGACCCTGCTGACAACTTGAACTTTGAACCTCTAGCCTCCAGGAATGTGAGAATAAATTGCTATTGCTTTAAGCCACCTAGTTGGCGGTACTTCGTTATGGCAACATCTAGAAACAAACACAGGCTGTGTCCTCAGAAGCAGCACCTAAAGGAAGTTATTGGAAAACTGGGCAGAGGGAGAAGAAACTGATACAGTTACGACGGGACCTCAGCTGATCCCAGAGGAACCCTAGAGCTGCCGTGGGCCTCATAGTTGTCCCCAACTGAGGCCACGGCTGGGCCTTTGGACTCCGGCACAGACCAGTCACTGAATGCGGGCCACCCCAGGATGTCACCTTCCAGCCAAGGATGACGCCCAGAGGGAGACTCGACTGTGAGCCCTCAACCCACACTGCTAGCAGCTGGGGGCAATGAGGGCCTCCACCCGGAAAGGAGGATCTGCACTGGCCACGATGTTTACTACTCCCTCGTACACACAGGTGAATATGTAGGCTAGATTCCAACATTAGTAACATTGGTTGCTCAAAAAATGTGCCTGTAAGCTGGACAGACATTGCCAAGCTGCTCCCACTGAAGTTATTCCTACCCCCATCACCAGCATACGCGAACACCTATGGTCCCCCATCCATCATTCTTTAAGCTGTAGCCAGATACACGACAGTATTTTAATTGATACTGCCAAGTTATTAATAGTTAATACGGTTGACTGTTTCTGCAATATAATTATTGGCCACCTCTTTTCTTCTGTGAAGTTTTTAGGGGTATTTTTGCACATTTCTTATTGAGATTTTTTTAATGATACTAAATGTTTTCAAGTCTTTGCAGGCATATAAACGGCAAATAATGAAATATTTTTATCTTTGTTACATAGTATCTTTAGAATGCTAAAATATTCAATATTTCTATTTTCAAAATTCTTAAAATTTTGCAGTTTTGTATTTATTGTCTGTCATTGTCTTCCATAAGATAATAAAGGTACTTGGGTATAATTTCAGAGTAATATTACATTTATCTTTTAATCATCTGGAATTTATTATGAAATGTCAAATGGGGATTCAGTGTTTTCTAAATTGATAGCATTGTATGGAATATTGACTGTTTCCAGTGTGATTAGTTATTAGTTTTCACATTTAGATATTTGTTTCTAAACCATCTAATTCTTTCATGAAATTGTTTGCATCAATATCAAATTATACTATAAAGTTATAGTAATATCAAAGAGATGTTTAATCCTGTAAATATTCCCTTGGCTTCATTTCTCCATATCTACTTGCAGAGAAATTTTAATTCAACTTGTTCAATTGTATTTTCAAAAAACTCATTTGGAAATCCTTTGCCTAGCTTCATGATATTCGACACCCTCACAGTACTGATTCTTTCCATTCAGGGAACTTTCTTGAGGAAATTGGATAAACTTCTTCATAAAGGTCATGTTGATGCTTTTGATGGTTCCTTTAGATTATTGATTTTTTTTAAAGTTTATTCCTAGGTATTAGAGCCTTTGTTCTACGGTAATTCACGGGGTTTTGTTTTCCTTTATTATATTAGTTGATTGCTATTATTTGTATATTGCTAGTTTTCTTTGTAGTTTGCAACCACTTTTCCAAATTGTTTATTGGCGATTTTCTAATGGAGCTCAGGTTTTCCAGAGAAAAAAATCACGTCATCTGCTAATTATGACAGTATTTTTTTCAATAATCATCCTTTCACTATTTCTGACATTAGAAATACTCTAAAATTTTTTTAAAATGCCATGTTCATTGTGACATCTTGACACTTAAGTTTTTTCAAGGTATGAAAGTTCTTTTTGCCAGCTTACAAAGTAACTGTTATTTTTGGCTCTTAGATTTTTTTTTTTTTTTTTTTTTTTAAAGTTTCCCAGTAGTTTCATTGAGGAGTCTGTTTTCAGACCCAAACCCTATGAGTGATCCTTCAGGCCCGGCCCTAGGCAATGACACAGGCTTCACCTGGCTGTCCTCCACACCAGACTTGGTGCACAGACAACAGACTGCAGTCTCTGGAGGGAGTTTCAGTCAAGGACTCAGCCCACCACCCTCCAGGCCAGCCACGTTCTTAGGAAGACCTGCACTCTGTGCCTGGGCACCTCCATTCAGGGGTGGCCCTTGGCCAAGACCTCTCTCAGGTGCCTCTGCTGAGACCCCCTTATGGGGAGGGCAGGGGGCGGAGGTGGGGGGACTTGAAGATGCCTTTCTCCACCGTGACTCAGTAACTCCGGAATTCTCCTCCTGGCCCTTCCCCTCCCCCTTCCTCTGTCCTCTGTTCAGGGATCTTCGGGCAGTTGGGTTTGATGAGAACAGGTGTTTTAGTAGCATATTTGGAATAGTTGCTTTTGTTGTTTAGTTTTAAAAATCTGAGTAACTTTGTGTTTTAATAAGGTATTTTTTATTTTTCTGTGGTACGCGGGCCTCTGACTGTTGTGGCTTCTCCCGTTGCGGAGCACAGGCTCTGGATACACAGGCTCAGCGGCCATGGCTCACGGGCCCAGCCGCTCCGCGGCATGTGGGATCTTCCCGGACCGGGGCACGAACCCGCGTCTCCTGCATCGGCAGGAGGACTCTCAACCGCTGCGCCACCAGGGAAGCCCTTAATAAGGTATTTTAAAAATTGTAATTATTTCGATAGCTGAAACTTTGGACTTATCAATTTTTTCATTTACTGGATGTTAATCTTATTTCCTTTCTTCTCAACATACAATGTGTTTTGTTCATTTCTTTTTATTTACTGAGAAAAATCACATTTCTACTTTTCCCAATGTTCTTTCTTATATTAAGATGTTTTAAGTTATATTTTTCTATTAATGTTGAGAATTTCAGTAGCCATAATATTCAACTAATCAAAAAAAATCCTGCTTTTACTCAGCACCACAGAAGTTTATTGAAATCTGGAATTTTTATTCCTGATTTTTTTTCTACTATGCTTTGGCTCTTTTAGAAATCCTTTAGACTTCAAGTTCACACAGCCTCAACAATTACTTGTCTTGCATAAAGATTTTAAGTCTAGGTGCACCATTTTCTTTGCCAAGCAGGCTTTCTTATAACCCAAGGTATCTTCTTTGTCCCATTCCTTTTATGCTTGGTTGCATTCTTATAATTTTCTGTTTCTGTTTTGGGGCAGAGGGGGTAAGTGAGAAGTAAAAATTTGTTTCAATGCATATTCTATTTTCTCATACAATTTACAAGAGTCTTCCTGAGTAGAGCATTGTAACTTGTCTATAAGCCTAATATAAATTAGAAAACTGCAAAATACAACATGTAGGTGTGTGTCATTGTGGGCAGTAGGAATACTCGGGCACCATGGCTGGGACATAGACTAGTGCAGCCATTCTGGAAAACTGTCTAGAATTACTTAGTTTTACAAATAAACTTCAATCTAGTAATTATATTTCTAGGTATATATATATATGTATCAATGAGAATTTTGCATACATCCAAATGGAGATGTGTATGAGAAATCCTATAAAGTATTCTGATGGCCAATTAAAGGTGAATCAGGTTACACTATCAGAAGAATAGACAGTTTAAATACAGTGAATATGCACAAAGGGGCATCACAGAAGACAGAATGTACACATAACCAAAAAAATTAAATATGTCCTGCTTGGTAACATGCCATAAAAGATATACAAAATGCATGGAAGAATTCCTAGTAACATATAGGCTACCAAGACTAAGGTATGAATAGAAAATCTGCAGAGTCCAGTAACATAGTCATCAAAAACCTCCCAATAAGGAAAAGCCCAGGACCAGATGGTTTCATTAGTGAATTCTACCAAACATGTAAAGAGAATCAGTGCCAATGCTTCTCAAACTCTCCCAAAATTTATAGAGGAGGCAACACACCCAAACATTTTATGTGGCATTACCCTGATACCAAAGCCAGAAAAGGACACTTCAAGAAAACTACAAACCAATCTCCCTGGTGAATGAATACAGGTGTAAAAATTCTCAAAATATTAGCAAACTGAATTCAACTAATACATTAAAAGGATCTTACACCACAGTCGAGTGGGATTTATCTGTGGAGTGCAAGGACGATTCAACACACACAAGTCAATAAAGTGATACCACATTAACACAATGAAAGAGAAAAATCACATGATCAACTCTTACCATAAAAAAATGGTAATTAAATAATGTGAAAGAGGAACTGGCTAACACTACAGTGGTAATCATTTTGCTATCAAAACCTATACATCTTAAATTTACACAATGATGTCAACTATCTCTCAATAAAACTGGAAAAATAATTTAAAAACAAGTTTAGTTGTGTTTGTCAATTCTACTCTTTGCATGTTATACTATATTGCTTTTATTCTTTATTAATTTGTTCCTCCTGCTTAGGTCACTTATGGGGATTACAGAAGTGTATCCTTCCTATCAAAACCTTTAAAAAATAATTTTAAAGGACGATGAATTCTTAAAGTGAACACAATGTATTGTGTTTATTTTATTTGTCTTAATTTTGTGTTTTTTAAATCTGTTTCTAAAGGTTTGCGTAAGTATTAGTAAGTAAAGGAGAGGATGGAGAATTGTAGAACAGAGAAGATATTTAGGCAAATATTTATTGAACTATAATATGTAAACAGTGACAAGGAACATCTATGGACATGGCTATTCCCATTTGAAGACATCATCATGAACAGGTCTAGGAAGAGAGGAAACGTAATTGTCACCAGTTATTTTGCAATTAGAATGTGTGTTTAAAGAACAATGTGTATGAGTAATCCTAAAATGAGCAGTTAGGGGAAATGTGACTACAGTTCACCCTTAGTCTTGTAAAGCTGTATTCACTTCTAATAACTTTAGAATGAACGGCATGCGGTTCCTCCTGTCTGACACGCACGGGTAGACACCAGCCAAGTGAATTCTTTTCGAATATAACTTGCCTGCCACACAAATAATTCATTTAGAAAACATACACATGAATATTAGCTTTCACACATTCACTACTTTATCCACAGATATGCGATCAAAGAGTAAAAGAAAATTGGCCCCAACATTATGTTTTGAAAATGAAATGATTTTAAAATGGTAAAACTATTTCATTAAAGAAGAGTCAGGGCTTCCCTGGTGGCGCAGTCGTTGAGAGTCCGCCTGCCGATGCAGGGGACACGGGTTCGTGCCCCGGTCCGGGAAGATCCCACATGCTGCGGAGCAGCTGGGCCCGTGAGCCATGGCCGCTGAGCCTGCGCGTCCGGAGCCTGTGCTCCGCAATGGGAGAGGCCACAGCAGTGAGAGGCCCACGTACCACAAAAAAAAAAAAGAGTCAAAGGATGGAAGTGGCTGCGTGAGCTCTCAAGCTCTGTACTGGAATCTACAGAGACAACCGTTCTCCGGAAAACCACTGTAACATGGCGACCAAACTATTCCACATATTCCCCAATTCACCACCAGTTTCCACGTCTTCAGAAGACTGATCGCATCTGACATCATGTCGAGAGCTCCGGGGATCATTTGGCTGCACTGTGGGTTTTACTGTAAGTGAAACGGGAACCACTGGAGAATTTACACAGAAATGAAATGATCTGACTTACATCATCAAGGGATCACTGGAGGCTCTGAGCAAAGGTACAAGCAAAGAGACCAAGCAAAAAAGGGACCGAGCGACAGGTGGGGTCAGGAGCACGGCAGTGGCAGCTCAGAGAGCAAACGGGCCGCTTCCTCGCCAACACCGGGAGTGTAGACGACAGCCTTCCAGAGAGGCTCCACCAGCTCCCAGAGCTACGCAAGTTCAGGTCCCCATGACAAATCCCTTATTAATATACGTAACGGGGTGGGGGGAGGCAGGATGAGACAATACATACGTATATACGTCCTAGCGGTTCTACTTCTGATCACATCCTGACATACACAGTAAGGTAAGTAAAATCTGAGCAACATTTAGGAAGTAAAATAAATATAACCTAATCACCGACTTGACAGCAGCGAGGAGGCCTAAACGAGATGGAAGAAGTGAGCATGATCGGATGGACGGCGGCAGCATCACCAAGACTGATAATGGGAGAGAGGTAGTGAGTTTAGTGAGTTTACGTGGGAAGCCCAGCCCCCATGTGAATCTAATGTGCGATGTTACAGTGTATTCGGTCAGCATCTACTCCCATGTTAATTCAAAGGGTGAGTTGGAAAAGGAACATTCTAAGAGCCAAGAAGAGAACCAGCAAGAGATGATGTCCAGTAGCCCGGGGTGAAAAATTTGAAGATGGAAGGAGCAGGGAACGGGGTCAACTGTGGCAGAAGGTTTAACTAAGGAAAAAAGTGTAGAAGAGGACATTTGCGGTTAACAATGAAGGAATTATTAATGACCCTAGTTAGCAGTTTCCATTTTATGTTTACATTTATTTTATTAACAATAGGGAATGAAAAACAGTTCCCAAAATGGGTTATCAGTGTGTCCTGTTTGTGATTTTGTGTGCATTACATGAAGATAGTCTTCTCAGCTAGCTTTTGAGAAAAAATAAGGCTTTTAGTTCTGCATTTGCCTTAGAGATCAGCATAATGCAAAACACCTGCTCAGTGTTTGCGACTGGACACCTTTCTGTAACCCTCGGCCCTGCTGTCCACCCCTCCACAGTGCTTCCCTTGCCGAGTCTCATTTCCCACATCTTATACTCCTGACCCTATCTCCCTTTCTCTATCTGTAGGTTCTTCTCCAGTTTTTAAGTAATGTAGTGAACTGCTGCGTATTCCAATACTAACAGCTCTTCAAGATCTACTGAGAACAATCAGTCGTTTTACAAGTTTCAGGGATCACTATGCCCTCCCCAGAGTTCAAAGCACTCCTTGCAGGATGTTAAGCGGAGCACAGACGTTCTTAAAATATACTGAGGGTAAATTGTGAAATATTCGCTTATGGAAATGGGAGCAAATAAATATTAGAAATAATAACAAAATATTTTTAACATGGATATTACATTCTGGAAATTTGCAAATATTTTATATGCATTATCTCACTTTTCATAACAACTCTGAAGATACTATTATCCCAGAATTATGGATTAGCAAACTCAAGAACACAGAGGTTAAATAAACTTTCCCATATTTACACTAGTAACAGCTGAAAAAATATTAAGTCCTTCTGAGTCCAGGTCCAAGATACCCTGATATGTGTGGTAGTGTTCACACCAAATAAGAGATACCCATCTTGGAATTCATGCAAATATTACACATCACTCAAGAGCACAACATGGCACCAATGAAATTTCTATTTTGAAAACAGTTGGCATTTTACTGTCATTAGAAAAATCAGCTGTATTTTCTCTGAAGGCAAATGAACATGTTCCACATTTGAGATAAGTCCGATCACAGTCCTTGGTAACCTCATAAAAAGTCATTTTAGGGCTTCCCTGGTGGCGCAGTGGTTGAGAGTCCGCCTGCCGATGCAGGGGTCACAGGTTCGTGCCCTGGTCCGGGAAGATCCCACATGCCGCGGAGCGGCTGGGCCCGTGAGCCATGGCCGCTGAGCCTGCGCGTCCGGAGCCTGTGCTCCGCAACGGGAGAGGCCACAGCAGTGAGAGGCCCACGTACCGCAAAAAAAAAAAAAAAGTCATTTCAGAAGGTGAAATCTTAAGTTACTAAAATTTTCCTGGTTATAAAAACTCTCAAATTTTTTAAATCGCCAAGATAATAATCCACTTGTGTTAGATCAAGATTATCACACCCCACAAGACAATGTGGAGGTGATGGAGAGGAAGGGCAGAGTGAGTTCGTTCTTGGAAGAAAAACTGTCTAGGAAAGTAACAAGAGGTTGCAATTGCTTCCTGAAAAGCAAGGGAAAATGCAAGTCCCCCACCCCCACCACGGGGAAATTGGAGTGAACCTGCAACACCTGCTCACAGGTTTCAGAGAAAGCAGGAAACCCAGCACTCAATGCCTTGATTGTTTTCCATGGATGCAGCGCAGGACACAGAAAGGGGACCCGGGCCTCATGACAATGACACAGATGCTTTTTACTACTCCACCCCTCCCTTCCCCATCAGCTCCCGATGGCTGCACCAGCTCACAGAAGCAAATGCAGATGTGACCAAGTAGGCACACCGAGGAGGCCACGGCCAGGAAGAGGGTCCAGTGATAAACGCTTGGTTAGATGTCTAGAGATGCAATCCTTCGGCTAATCTGGTAACTTGTAAGATAAGCAGGATCACACATTGAAGTATATCTCATCCCTCACACCTGCCTGTTAGCTATTATTTTAGTAAAAATGCTTTCCTCCAATTGCTAAGGGAATGGGAGCTTTGAAGGAGAAGGTAAAGAAGGATTTTGGAGGATTGAACCGTATCATTTGGGAGTGAGTTAGGAAAACTCAGGCTCTACCAGAGGCTTCCATCAGCCAAAAATGACCAGCAATGTGTAGAAAACATGCTGCTATAAAAAGGTTAGAATTTTTACAAATTTCTCAATCAAAACTTGGCTAAAAGGAAATATGTCTAGTATAGCAAACCACCTTGGAGCTGGGTTTGACCACAATGGGCCATTCCTTTCTATCTGTAGAACCAGCAAAAGAGTGAGAGAGAGAGACATCAGTGCCGAGGACATGCCCACGACAAGGATAAGTGAGAAGACACAGACCTCTCCCCGACTCCCAGGCTCCCTGATTCCACAGGGAGGTGGGTCAGAATTTCACTGAGAAACGCAGTCTTGCATGTTAAGAATCAGCTGAGGGGAGACCAGAGCCCGCCTGCCTGCATTTCTTACCGTTAACCAAGGAAGGGGATGGATCACCCCTCGAGCACCTTCCCTAACACCACGTAAAGACACTTCTAAGCATCGTTCCTCTTTCCACAGGCATCTTCTTTCTGGAACAAAGATCTTCTAGGATGCCCGATCCCTAGCACAGCACGAGCCACAATTACCTTGATTCAGACACTCTTACGGTCAATGTCCTGCCAACGTGTCTGCTCTATCCTTCACAGAGAATCGCACCAGGCAGCAGCTTCTCAGAAGCTAGATTCTGCCACCAGGTAGGACCACGTGACTGGCTCCTGCAGATGGAAGTGACCCGAGGCACTTCCTGGTCTGGCCCCTGCAACGCCCACCCCCGCACTGCCCTGTGTTTCTCCCTCTGCTAGAACAGCTCCTCCCCCACCCAGGGGGGCTTAGAAGCCATTCGTTGAAGGTGCTGAAGACCCTCCCACCAGCGCCAGGACGTCTGTGTGAAGGGGCTGCCCTGCTGGCCTAGACAACCCTCCGGTCTTTTAGTTTCTATTGTGTCTGAGCCATTAATCACTTGGGGGCCGGTTTCTTATTGGATCTAGTCCCCCCACTAACAGACACACCTAGAACGGCAGGACCTCCTGAGGCGCCGCCTGCCCCTGCGCTTTGATGTGAGTGCGAAGCTTGCCCATCCCATTGCAGCTTCCCCTCCTTTGTGATGAGGCCTCACCTGTTCGGCCTCCGGCACAGGTAGTCAGGGATGATAATGCACTAAAGAAATTGAGAAATGCTGGGGGGGGGGGGGGTCATTTCAGAAAGATTAAAACAGCCTAATGGATGAGCAGCACCCTGCTCCTCTGCTGCCAGAAAGGACAGTTATTAACACCAACGATTATTGTTAAGGACACCTCTGACCCTGGGGGGTGGGTAGAAATCATCCGGCTTCACTTACAACCATTTGGCTTCCCGCAGCCCAGTGGCTTTTCAGAAAGACCAATTAGTTCTGTGGGAAACGTAACCGGAGACAAAGATACAAGCACGAGAGAAAAATGTGAGCGATACCTTTCATTTCCTTAAAGTTAAATGTCCCTTTTTGTTCCCAGCAATATCACGCCAGCCATTCAGTCTCAGAGGGAGAGGGGATTTCATTGGCCCCTAGAAACTGCACTGAGCCCCAGGAGCCGTGACGCAGAATCACGCTGTGTGACAATGGCTTTCCTGTCACTCCCCAGCTCTTTCCCGTGTCCCTCTTCACCTCATTCAGTTTTTAAATTTGCTTGTCATACAATCCCTCTAACCTCGCCTATAAACGAAAAAATAAAAGCTCTCAGCAAGACAGAGCATCGCGGTACACCAGAGCGCTTAAAACGGGTGTGTTTCACTCCGTTTGCATAATCCCTGCTGCGGCAGCTGCTGCAAACCACCAATCCCCCGACCCAGTCAGAGATGCCCACTTCCTACGATCCCCTTGCTCGGGCTGTCAACACACAAGATCCCCTTTTTGAAGTTTTCAGCGTCTCCCCCCAACAATTTACCTTAGGCCACCCTGTCACAAGTCTCAGCCGCTTCAGAGACCAACATCCACTCAAGAGGGTTTGTGGCTTGACGAACTCACGTCTGCCTCAAAGGAGGGCTTGGCGGCCTCTCTCCCTTGGTCTGTGCCGGAACAGTCATGCCAAGGTTGATTTTAGAATCAGAATTGTGGGGCTTCAAGGGGTCTTACAAACCCTGTAGTACAACTCTCTGTGGGATCTACAGGTTAAGCGACTTGCTTGAGGGCCACCAGATTAACTAGTGGAACGTCAGCGACGTTAACCCAAGGCGCCTGGTTCCCAGTTCTCATTCTTTCTTGTGCTATGAGATTTTTTTTTTTTTTTTTTTTTTTTTTGCGGTTCGCAGACCTCTCACCGCTGTGGCCTCTCCCGTTGCGGAGCACAGGCTCCGGACGCGCAGGCTCAGCGGCCATGGCTCACGGGCACAGCCGCTGCGCGGCACGTGGGATCTTCCCGGACCGGGGCACGAACCCCATGTCCCCTGCATCGGCAGGCGGACTCTCAACCACTGCGCCACCAGGGAAGCCCATGAAGATTGATATTATGAAACCCTGTACCATCTAAAAGAGATTAGGGCAAAGATCGGTTTATGCCTGTGCTGCCCTATTTCCAGTATTAATTAGCGAGTTCCTCGCGTGACTCATGTCAGTGATACTGCACAGCTCGCTTTATGCACTTCAACGAGCAAATTTGTCAACTTTGGCTCCCGGCTGGAAACATACGAAAGGTTCAGCACTGGACCTTCCAGTCATCAACCTACCACCATACAAGCACATGACCAATAATGAACCAGGAAGAAACTTTATCAGCTGGACTTAAAAAAAATGTAAACATAAGTATTATTACAGCTAAAATCCACAACACTCACAGCACCCAATTCTGGAGAAAATGTAGAGCAACAGGAACTCTCGTTCATTGCTGGTGGGCATGCAGAACGGCCCAGCCGCATTGGAAGACAGTTTGTCAGTTCTTACAAAGCCCAACAGAGGCTTATCATCCGATCCAGCAATCATACTCCTACGTATTTACCCAAGTTAACTTTTGTTCACGCAAAAACCTGTACATGAATGTTGATAGCAGCTTTATTCATAACTGTCAAAAATGGGTAGTAACCAAGATGTCCTTCAATAGGTGAGTCAATAAACTATGATACACCCAAATAATAGAGTATTATTCAGTGATAAATAATGAACTGTATCAAGCCACGAAAAGATGGAGGAACCTTCAGTATACACTGCTGAGTGAAAGCAGCCCATCTGCAGAGACTACATACTGTATGATTCTAACTGAAATTCTGGAAAAGGCGAATTTAAGGAGAAATTATAAGGATTAGGGGCTGCCACGGTTGCAGAGGGAGGTGACGAGGTAGAGCACAGGTCATGTTTAGGGTGGTGAGACTATTCTGTATGACACTGTAACAGTGGATACATGACGTGAATTTCCCAAAACACAAAACTGTGCAGAGTGAGCCCTAATGTAAACTATAGACTTTATGTATTAATATTGGTTCATTATAAAATATTATAATTATACCAAAATACAAGATGTTAATAGGGGAAATTGTGTCCCCTGGGGGGGGAAATGAGAATTCTGCTCAATTTTTCTATGAACATGAGACTGCTTTAAGAGTAAAGGCTATTTTTAAAATGTAAACACTGCATATTCAACATGAAAAGCATTACCATGTTGATATAGTTCTTGCTGACATCATCTTCCAACTGCAAATGTTCTCATCTTTCAATCCAAGTTACTGAGGCCATCCCCAAGCCTCTTCAATCACTTACGGTAAATTATTTAATCGTAAGTCACTGCCCTTGTGGATAGTACCTTCTAATGATAACAGTATCGTACATTCATGTATTGCTGACATAATTGCCACGTATTGCTCTAAATTCTTCACATGTGTTAACACTCACAAAACCACAAGGAATGAGGTCATTAGTATCATCCTCACACAGATGTGAGAACTCTGGCTCCTAGAGACTAAGGTACTTGCCATAGTTAGAGACAGAAAGGTTCTCAAAGAACTGAGATTTGAACCCAGACCATCTGGTTCTGAAATACCTGCTCATAACCATTGCATCAGAGCAGATAAAACTAAGGTGAAACTTATGAATCTGACAAGTGATTACAGTTCTTCCCAGAGAACCCAAAACTCAGTGGCAGAAACTAAGGAAACAAAAATGAACCAAGTAAGATTAGGAGCCTCAAAATCTATCAACTAACAACTGTGTTAAAGGGCTGGAACAGCAAAGGAGACGTAAAGGAGATCTTGGGGGATCAGACTTCAGACAAGACTTCATCTAAAAGACCCTTAAAGGCAGGAGGCGGAGCAGAGGGGCACTAAGGAGCACTCGTATTTGGGAAGCGCGAGTAGTTGGACAAACCCGCCTGAGTGTGAGAAGATGGTCCAAGATTAGGCGAGCCTGAGTCCAATCAGGGAGAACATTCTGCGCTTGTGGTTCTCCAAGCGTGGTCCCTCGGCCAGCAGCAGCGGCATCACCTGGGAACTGTAGATACGCAAGTTCTCGGGCTCCATCCTCACTTTCAGCATCTACACAGCCGACCCTTGAACAACGTGGGGGTCAGGGAGGCTGACCCTCCGAACAGTTGAAAAGCTGCGTGTAATATGCCCTCCACACACAGGGTTCCTCTCTATCCGATGTTACTCAGTCTCTGCAGTTTCCCATCCAAGGAGTCAACGAACTGGGGATTGTGTAGTATTCTATAGTATTTACTACTGAAAAATATCTGTATATAAGTGGACCCACGCAGCTCAAACCCATGTTGTTTAAGGATTAACTATTTTAAAGCCCTCCAGGTGACTCTGATGCAGGCTAAATCCTGAGAACCATGAAGTCAAAACATGTGGATGTCATTTGGTATGAGATCGAAAGCTACAGAAGGATTTTATGAAGGGGAGAAACAGGAAACAGGTGTAGCTAGTAAAATCTACTCAGCTAGTCCAGATAGAGTTCCATGGTCATTCTAAGCTGTTTTGAAAATCTAGAAGATTACACAAACTGATTATGTGACTCTCCAACTTCCAAAAATTTGTCCCTGATGCTGTTACTTTAATAAAGACTTATTGGACTTCAGTCTCTTTATTTCTTTGGCCAATAACTAATACCTCACAGCATCCCCATCTCAGACTTACATATAGATATACATCCCACTTATAAGAAATACTCTGCTATGAACCCAGAGAACATATTTGAAACTAAAAATAAAGCCTTTGGGAGTCATTGAAGAGGCCCTTGTCTTGTTCCCGTTTTTTTTTCCCCCTTTTAAAGCCCCCATTTTAAAACTGGCTGGGGGCTACCTCCACTTTATAACAAATCCATCCCCTTTAAAACTCCAGAGCATCTCACTGGTCTGTGAGGACAGAATTGGGTTTTGGCGGGGGTGGGGGGGGCACTGTGTCGTTCACCTTGTTTCCTCTCCTCTTTTGGGAGAAGGGCTCTTGCTTTACCCCAGCTGGTCCAAGATTAAGAATTTGGAGGCTTTCAACAATAAAAATCACCTGACAAGGTAAAGTCTTTAAAAACATTGGTTCATGGAGAAATGAAAATTATGATTGTACTAAGGACAGTTGACAGTCATAAGAAGTTACCACCCTGTTGTTGGCAACTTTAGGTTATGCGAAGGGGGATTCGCCACACCACTAGGGAAAAGATTTGAGGAAACTATTGTTATTGCCATAAACAATCTGTTCCCACCTATGCTGTTCTTGGTTAGCCACTGCCTTAGGAATCTACTGGAGACCCCCAAGTTTGAGATAACTATGTAATTAGGTAGGTTGCTTCCTTGTGTGCTCTATTCCATTTGTTTATGACTTTCCAGTTTATATGCCTAAAGGATTATGGGGAAATGGAACCACTCGCTTACTAGAAAGGGATTCATGATAAAAATAAACCCACCACTTGGATTTATGTGATTTCTAGGGCCACTAGAATGGAATTGGCTCTCTTCCTGGTAAGTACCTTGAACTTCCCACCTGTGCCTTCATGGCCACATCTGTCTAGCACATGACACACTCCAAGCCCCTGAGGCATTTGTCAAAGTCAGCTATTCAAAGGACAATAAACTTTAGAACAGGTGTTAATAATACTTAGCTCCCCTGCCTCTGGCCTGCCTACCAAAGAAACATCAATCCCACTTTCTCCTTTCCTACCTAGGATTTTTAACTATATGCACCTTTTACTGGTTTTCTAGTTGAATTCATTTTCCATGTGAATAGAAAATCTACCACAAAAATAAAGGATGTGAGTGGTCTTAATAGTAACTACCACTTTTAAGCAACCATAAAATAGACTTGCTATATTATGACAAAGCAAATGATTTTTTGTGGAAACTATAGATTTTAGAACACTGTCTTGAAATCTTGACTGAATGGAAAGTCCATTATTAGGATGTCTCAAACAAGTAATGTGTTTAACTTTAAATCAAATTATATTTATTTACACAATTAACTATATGAACATATCTGTCTTTAGGACAAATTAACAAGGAATACAATAAGTCTCTTCCCAAACACCATTTTTCATTTTTCTGGTTATAGAAAATTCAAAACAAATGCCAATCTCTTAGATTACTTTTTTAAATAACACAGTGAAAGTTAAGTCCTTCCATTTTAATTCAGAGACAAATCCACTGATAAATTATTGAAAATATAACTTTATAAGACAATATTCTTGTTTTTATCACCTTTATTCAACCAGTTCTCATTTATGTTGCTTACAGACATGAGATTCCAATCTGGACTAGCTTTTGGGTTATACCGAACATGCTTTTAAGAGAGATTGAAACAGGCTGGGACCTGGGACCCTTACTGCAGGGCTTGCACCTGGACAAACGTCTCCACGAGCAACAGACACACAGAAACTCTAAGGGACTAGAAATGACTGCCGGCACGCGCAGTTGGGGCAAATTATGAACAGCAAGACACAAAAAGGCCAAAAAGCAGCTATTTCTGAGGTGCTGGGAGCAAAAGCAGGGTCCTGCGCATGATGCCGACACACAGCATCGCCAAGGGGGTGGGCGGACCACCTAAGACCCCCTCCAGCCCGACCCAACAATCCGCTCCCACCCGCATCCCATTTAAGGCATCAGCCCGCCCCACTCAGGGAGCAGCAAGGGCACCTGGTACTCGTTGCCGCCCCCTCGTGCTGCAGCAAGAGGCGCCGAAAAGCCTCGCCTGAATGCCTCCCTCTGGCCTCTGATCAATTCTACTGATTAAAGAGTCCCAGAACCTGCACTAGTAACTATTACAGAGCAGCACAGTTCTACAAATTATTAAGCTTACCAAATTCAACCCCTCATCAGAAACTCCAGACTTTCCAAGAAAGTGGCCAAAAATTCGTTAGCTCTCACCGCACATTTTATACTTGGCCTGATTTGTTAGAAAGTTCTTCCTCACACTGACCTCAAATCACTTAAATTTCAATCTGTGTGGTTTCTATCACTTGGGACTACACAGTGTATCTTATTTTTTAAGAGTATCATGTTCTCTTATTTTCCTCTCTTCCGACAAGTTTTTTTTTTTTTTTAAACTGTTCTTAACATGCCAAAGTTTTAAGCCTTTTCCCATCCGTTTCATTCACCTAGAGAAAAAAAGTCACGTATTTTTAAAACCATGCTGTTGAGAACTGAAAGTACTTGACTTTCGCTTTACAGTATGATTAACTACTATAAGCCATGCACGGGCCTAGATGCTCTGGGTGCAATTGAACAAATTAAGGACTCAGGCTACCAAAAGTAAATCCTATTTTTATTAGAAGCCCAATATCATATTTTACTTCTGCTGGTTTTTATGCACCTTTCCTCGTATAAGGCTTGGAATTAACAATAAAGGTTTTTTGCCTTTTTAATGTTAGTAGTTGCTAAGCCTCATCTCCCACACTCTATACTTCAAGATACACTGATAGTGAAAGCCAGCTCAGGCAGTATTCTTTGTAAAGGTAAATAATAACGAGAAGGCTACAAAGCAACAGAGTTTGCTGTAAGACTGAGGTTAATTGGAACAAGACATTTAGAAAACAGATTTGTCAGTGTATGTAATAGGAAACATCAAAGTGTTTAGACCACAATTTCTGAATTGAAATTTCCATTTTGGTGAATTTGCCCTCAGGAAATATTGAGAGGAAATGCATAAAGATGTGTGTAATGGCAGTATTTTTAATATTGTTTTGGTGAAAATAAAACCTAAATTTTTTTTAAACAGGAAACCACTGTAATAATTACAATTGTTAAAATCAAACACACACAGAGGTCAGATTTGGAAACTTCTTGAGCAGATGAAACCGCTTTACTCATACAAGCAACACTTAATTTAGCTTATTTTGCAAGACAAGTGAGGCTTGACCTCGTACACCTCTTGTTAATGCCTCTGAAAATCATAAGCGAAACTGAAATTATTCCAAGTTGATAGAAACGAACCAATTCCTTACTGTCAAAAAAACGCTAATATTATAACCAACCACTGTGAGGAATACACAGTCGCTGCCTCCTTACTGTATAAACTCCTTTATAACACGCCTCTGAGGCTCAGTCCATGTCTGGTTTCAGGGCTCCCGGTTCACCAACTTCGTGTGTGTGCACAATAAATTTTTACTAATTCCTTACCTCAGTGATTCAGTGGCTTTACCTCTGCGATTTCTGAGCCTTTGATGCAACTATGTAAAAACACAAAGAGAATTCTGGATAGAAAACGAACGCATAATCTAATTACAACAGCTTGGAGTTTTAGTGCATTTTAAAAATATATTTTCAATTCATCCAGTACATTGCAGTGCTTTTACTACATTTATTATAAATTTTTGCATTTGGAATCATGAGACTTGGGCCAACTCCCAGCTCGTCCACTTACTGGTTGAGACCAAGTAACCAAACTACTTTAAGTTTTAGTTTCCTCATCTCTCAGGTGGAGATGACTCCTATTTCACAAGCTTCCAGTAGCAAACATTTCTCTAAAATCTGAAACACTTTACCAGCACTTCATGCGACTGTGTCAGAACGACTAACAGAAGTATTTTCTTGCTTTGGTTTGGTTTGGTTTTCCCCCTAAAGAAGCAGCCATATAAACATTGTGAACCAAAGAAAACAACCACTAGGTCTACTAACCTTGTGTATCTCTCAAGGGCCACACAAAGAGCAAAAAGAAAACAAAAAGGGAAGCAGAAAATCATAACAAGGTTGGAAAGCATGACGTGGAAAATCTACACTCCGAAATTCTGAAAAACAGACGGATGGAAAACATAAAAGCCAGGAGAAACACTCACCCAAGAGAGCAGAGGAAAGCGTGCTCCTTCCCAGAAGAGCTCTGAGCAAAGTGACGCCAAGAAGCAACCTCTATAAGAAGCAGGTGTGCACCTCCCGCCCACGGGCAGGGTAACCACTGACAACCTCAATTGCCGACAGCTGGCCAGTGGGTGCTGCCTCTCCCCGTTCCTCGGGCCCAGGGCTGCTTAACCACTAACAAGGTCAATTCCTGACAGCTGGTCACATGGCTGCTGCTTCTCCCCATTCCTGGGTTCTGCCGCGTGGAAAAAAGCTTTAACTTCTTGAATAAAACTTGAGAACCACTCTCCAAAAAAAGTGGTTTGTCTAGGCAGCCACTGGGCGCTCAAGCCCAAGTGAAAGAGCAAAGCTTGAGGAAACTCTGGGCTTTGTATCAGATGCTGAAAAAAAAACAAAGAAAGAAAGAAATCGCATGTGTAACAAAAACGTCGAAGGCAGCTTTACGCGGGAATAAATGCAAGTGTTGTCCCTGGAGATTCGGAGCCTTTATGTTGGCATTTGGGGGGATCTGCAGCCTGGCTCCCTCTGTGTTCTACCCACACCCAGGCCCACTTCCCAAAGCCACCCCATGGGTCCTGCCATTAAAAGGAACGGACTGTTAGGAAAACGCGTCCACAGCAGCAAAGGAAAACCACCCAAGCCAGCTTATATCCATCAACCTAATTCTTCACAGTAACAGGTTGTAAGGGGTGATCACCGAGTTTCTGAGGAAAATGAATGTGTTAAATACAAGACAGCAGGCCCAAAATGGAGTCACTTACGCTAAGCTACATGTAGCCAAACCAGGACAAACTTGATTACAGTTTCGGCTCCCCGGGAAATGGGATCTTAAACCAGTCAGTCAGGAATCAGCTGATCAGCAGTAGTTACGTAACCTGCCTGAGACGCCCCTGCCGTCCCCTAAAGGAAAGTAACTTTGCAATAACCAGCCTGCTCTTTTTGCAAAGTACAACTTCCTTGTTCCCACTCCACTCTGCCTGTAAAACTCTCATTTTGTACAGCTCTCTGGAGTTCCTTTCTACCTGCTAGATTGGGTGCTGCCCAACTCGAATGGATTTTTGCTCAAATGAATTGTTAAAATGCTTCATATGCCTCAGTTTATCTTTTAACACGTGCAAAACATTATCAACACTCAGTTCCTAATCCAACAATCATAGCTATAGCCATTTAATTTTTAAACACAACGAAACAGATGCTTTGCAATTATTCATACACTTCTGCCAACAAGGTTCCCTGATGGATGGCGCCTCATCAACGAAAGAAACTCAGTAAATCTGATGTGATTTGCTCATAGCAAACTGCTGTCTGCGCCTGGTGTGTCTTAGGTCTACACGCAAACATTCCATTCTTTGAATCGTATGAATAAAAATCCTGCCAGAGATCAATGTTAAGCACACGAATCTCTACTTTTCTAAATCTGACATTGTCCCCAGTTTAAAAATCAGAATGACATTGTCTTGACATTTCTCCTGTTTTCCACATGCATCAAAAATGACCCACCTGATTCAGCAATTTCCAATTTCATTTGCAAATGCCTTTGGAAGGGTAAGAAGAAATTTGAGCCCAAAACCTGATTTTTTTTTGAAAAATAACATTTTGTGTATCTGCATAAGAGTTTTATACTATTATTTCTTCATTATCCACAATCTATGAGTCAGATATTTTTTCTCCTCATTTTTAGGATAAAAAGGATAGAAGAATGATGCTCAAAGAAGTAAGAAATTTCCTAAAGTCTAAGAACTACTGAGTGACAGTTCCAAGTTCCAATCTATGTCTGGGGAAAAACAGTCCTCTTTCAGTTTTTATCTATATTCTTTTCACACATTTTTTGTGTGCGAAAATAACTTAGAAGATAGAAATAGAGTAACAGTTAAAAAGGCCAACCCTTATCATTTCACAATAGACCCTAATAGCAAAACTCTTCTGATCTCTGTAAGATGAAAAGCTAATGAGATAAGTAAATGAATAGACCTGTGTTGCTAGCATTTTGGCGTCTGCTCATTTCAGGACACAGCCTTCCTTACACCCTACAGCTCTGTGCCAACACTTGCTATTCGCTCTTGAGTAGGGAGCCCCATCGCGTCTTCTCTGTCTTGTCCACATCCTTTCAGAAATGGGAACTAAGAAGCTCCTACACAAACAACCAGATTGGCATCTTTAGATACTGCACCCTGTTCACCACAGGGAAGTTAAACAATTGCACATTGGATTGAATTGCAAGAGAAACTCAACTCTCTCAAGAGATTTCTTTTCCAGAGACTTGTGCTTTGAGATGAAGCTGACATTTCACTTAAGCTTTTGAAATCCGCTATCATAGAGGAGAGCAAAGCAGTTAGTTTTTTCTCAATTTCTCCTTCCTTGACGATAATACACCTTCGGATAAAAGAGTCACATTTCCTTGAGTTCCTTCCCCAACTTCTGTTAGACTGTATTAGGAGAATCAGTTCAGTCAATTGTTTCCCATGTCTTTGCAGTTCTCAAACTTTGTGTGTACGTAAGTATCAGCAAGTATCACCTAGAATGCCTGGTTTTAAAAATCAGAAACTTTGGTACCACAAGCAAAATTTATTGAATCTGTAGAAGACTCTAGAATCTAAATTATAAAGTATTGGGTTGGCCAAATGTTACGGAAAACCCAAACTTTTTGGCCAACCCAATATATACCTTAAGATTTTTGTTGTGGGTGTTACATATTAATATTTTGAGAAACAATGTTCTACCTTGTAAAAAATAAAATTTTTGGGGCTTCCCTGGTGGCTCAGTGGTTGAGAGTCCACCTGCCGATGCAGGGGACATGGGTTCGTGTCCCGGTCCGGGAAGATCCCACATGCCGCGGAGCGGCTGGGCCCGTGAGCCATGGCCGCTGGGCCTGCACGTCCGGAGCCTGTGCTCCGCAACGGGAGAGGCCCCAACAGTGAGAGGCTCGCATACCGCAAAAAATAAATAAAATAAAATAAAATAAAATTTTCATAAAGATCTATCAGTATTTTCCCCTGATTCTCCACCTTAGGCCAAGAAGTGATCCAGCCAATTCCCAGAGAGCAGACCCTGAGAGCTTGCCTGCATCTCTTCTGCACCTGTCATTCATGTTATCAGTTTGTCCATCTGGCTACATAGTTCAATCACATTCCTAGAACAACACTTGCTTTAATGTCTCTGTTTGGCCACTTGAAATGTTTACTGATATTTGGAATTTTCTGTGCAGTGTAGATATTTTTGATGCATAGGATTACCCTGCCTTCTCCTTCCCAGCTTTCATCGTACACTGTATACACTTTCTTCATGGTTGAAACCCAAAGCTTTTTCTGCATTTACCGAGATGACCATATGGTTTTTATTCTTCAGTCTGTTAATGTGGTGTATCTCATTGATTGATCTGCATATACTGAAAAACCTTTACCTCCTGGGAAAGAATGCCATATCTTAAAGACGGTTCCTTTTTCCTTCTTTTTAAAAAAAGAGTCTGGCAGTTTCTTACAAAACTAAAGATAGTCTTACCATATGACCCAGCAGTTGTGTGCCCAGGTATTCAACCAACCAATTTAAAAATTTTATATCTATCAAAAAAATACCCTACATGCCAAAAACTAAAAGCAACCAAGATATTCTTAAATAGGTGAATGGATAAACAAACTGTGGTACATCCATACAATGGAAGATTGTTCAACAATAATACATGTGCTATCAAGCTACCAAAAATACGCATGAAATTTAAACAGATATTTCTAAGTGAAAGATTCAATTTTGAAAGACTATATGATTCCAATTTTATGACATTCTGGAAAAGGCAGAACAGACAGTAAAAAAGATCAGTGATTCCCAGGAGTTTGGGAAGGAGAAGGGTGGATAGTTAAAACATAGGGGATTTTTAGGGTCGTAAAACTATTCCGTATGGTAATGTGATGATGGATATTTAATATTACCCTTCTCTTCTATTTTTTTGAAGAGTACGTGAAAAGCTGGCATTAATCCTTCTTTGAATATTTGGAATTCATGGGACTTTTCTTTCCGGGAGATTTTAAATTATTAATTCAATCCCTTTGCTTTTATGGGTCTGTTCAGATCTATTTTTCTTGAGTCATCTTTGGTAGTTTGTGTTTTTTAAAAATTGACCAGTTCACCTATGTTACCTAATTTGTTGACATTTAGTTGTTCATAGTATTTCATTCTAATTGTTTTTACTTATGAAAATTCAGTAGGTATGTCCCTCTTCCTCAGTTTTGTTCATCTGAATCTGCTCTTTTTCTTACTCAGCCTACCTTAAGGCTTGTCAGTTTTAGCTTTCAAAGAAACCACTTTTACTTGTGATGCAAAGCCGCATTTTGAACACACAACATTACTTAAAAATAACTGCTTGATCCAAGTGATATGTTTGGGGTGACGTAAGGCAGAATTGTTATTAACAATTCATGCACAAACTTTGAGAGACTCCTTATGTATATATTTAATAAAAACTGAGATCTGGGTAATGGAAGGATGAATTAAGATTATCTTCTGGTGAAAATTAAAATGCATGGAATGCATCACATTTCTCCCCCATGTCCCCAGGTGCACTAGAGAATTCCCTCTCTGCCCAATCACAGTTCCAAGCACACAATACGCACACGAAAACCATTTGCTGAATTTAATTGTCAAGGCACATTTTAGACATTTGCTGCTGGCAGCAAGCTGATGAAAATGTGGCCCTTCAGTGTGGGGACCCAAAATGGACAGCTGATAGAACATTTTTGCTGATGTTTCAGCCGTAAGATTAAAATTCATCTCGTCGTCATTATCAACATGGCTCTTCTTGTTAATAAAGAAACCAAAGCAATGAAGTACAGATTAGACTCAAAGTATCTGAGTGTTCTGCTAGCCATGTATATGTTTGTTTAGTACCAACCAAGTACCATACTAAATAGTGTACATATATGAGTTTATTTAATTCCCACAACAAACTTACAGAGTTTTACATATTCCTTTTACCATTTTATAGAAGAGGAAATTAAGTTTATTGACCAAAGTCTCCAGCTAGCAAACAGTAAACCCAAGACTCGAGCAAAGAAAGTCTGCCTTCCTAAGCAACATACCTTAATGATATTCTATTCTAATAGACACACTTTATCGGTAACCTACACAACCACTCATTTCCAGAAGAGTGATTATCACAGGACAGGCTCATACTCTTCACTTTTATGGAGGATCATAGGGATTTTGAGCTATTTTTGTTTAAACTAAGATAATCTTATTGCTTCGCTCAGATATTTCAGCACGCATAAATACTGAGGACCACTGAAATAGTATTACTAAAATATTAAATTGAAAGTTTGAAATGATGCTTAATATTTGTATTGAAAAGGAAATTATATTAAGCATTACATTAAGCATGTAAAGAAACAGCCACATATTTTGAGACATCTGTGGGGGGAGGGGTTATGCATAACTCTTTTTGGGAAAATTTTTTTTACCTTCTTTACCAAGAACAATTTAGTTTTCAAAATTCAGGACAACAGTCATGGCAATGTTTTACTAACATACAGAACCATGTAAAACTAAAAGCACATTTACTTCTTTTATATATTATTATTTTCATAAATATTTTAATAAATTTTGCAGTCAACTTTGAGCCTTCTACCTTGGAATACTTCTGTGAACTTCCATGGTGCCCTTATAGTCATCTTACGTGAGACCCCTTATGGCTAAATCATTGTTGAGTTCCCTCTGGGCATGTATATTGTGTGTCCTACCATAAATCATTTAAAAGAGTAGCTTGAAGTTCCTAAAATGCTTGCTGGTGATATTATATATCCTTTACTCATAACCAGAGTACCTTATTTTACCTTGTATCAGAGTATTAGAAAATGAAAGGCATTTGCTTTTGTGAAACAGGATGTGAGTAAATCAAATGTTGATTATGTTTAAAGATGTTGACCACCTTCATTCACGTTATCACGTAGCTTTCTCATTTCTGCCTCCAATTTTATTTGAAACAGTTATCTAAGGACTAAACTCATTTCACTATTACTATTTTTGTGCACAATTTATTTCCAGTGCTATGGGGCTTGTGTGTGTGTGTGTGTGTGTGTGTGTGTGGTTTTGTTCATTTGCTTGCTTTACATTTTAGGACTGTCTGCTGATACTTAGGCAAGTATGATATATAGTTAATATTCAGAACTATTGGGAACATCACCTGAAACAAGATATTTGAGGAACTATATACAATAGCGAATCTTCAATCAGAAACAAGTCTAGAAAACAGATGGAAAGAGTAATATAAAAGAAGATTCCCTTAGCAAGATTTACAGCACTATAAATGCCAGGTAGCTTCACCTCCTCAGATTTCTGTGACCTTCTGGCACAGATGTATAGAATAGAACTAAACCGTGTTTTTCACCTTGTCCCTAGACTACTGCAAACATGTTCTGATTGATGACATCTTAAGGCCAAAGTTTCATCAGAGTCCATTAGCAAGCCAAAGGCATATATGTAGATCCTGAAATTTACAGAATGGTTAGATTATATTCTTATTATTCAATTAGACATGAAAGTATGGTGATTCAGAAGGATGATAAATATTCTCTCACCAGATGGGAGTCAAATCAGGAAATTCCCAACTGAAAACCTGCACTTGAGAATTACAATGTCATTTATTTCAAAACATAGATTTGCCATAACTGAAGAAGTTAAAAAATGTTGGTATTTTTTGAGAGAGAAAAATTCAATTGCACAGTAGTAGTTGGCCTGTCAGAAAATGAGATTAAAACAATTCCTATTGTAGAGATCTGTCCAGAAGCAAAATAGAAGAAAAAAAGACGCTCCAGTAAAATCCATACAAATTGCAGTGAAACTAAATCTAATCAGTATCGACTGAATGAAAATTTAGAGTTCATATGTGTTCTAAAAAATCTGTTTTCTATTTGTAACTGAGTATTAAGACTTTAGGAGAGTAAAACAGATATAAAATCAGCATTGATTTCTTTCTGTGGTAAAGCTCAGTCCTTTAAAAAATATTCATTAAAATGTGGCTTTTTACTTCTTGTCTCTAATTGATTGCTCTGACAATTCTTATGACAGAGGTTACACCATTTTAAGTGGCAAATTTGGATTCAGCTTTCATTTTCAGCCAGTATCCTCGGCAGTTTTTCAGGGGAATAAAAAGACATTTGTTGGAATATGAGCTTGTTATTCCAGTTATTCTTGACACACATTTTACAAATGTTAAAACTGGTTATTTTCACCTAGTAAAAATTTTGTTTTCTCATATGTCATTATTTTATTCAAAATAATTTGGAATTCATTGAATAGAGACAGATCTAAACCACATCTTTTTTTGTGTGTAGTCTTTCAATATATTTCATATGGTATCAAGAATAACATTTTAAATTTCATAGAATTAGAGAAAATTATTAACATAGATAAACTGTGTCTTTGTAGATTTAATGACACAAATATTTTTATCCAAACTTTTCAATGTCATCTATATAACATAAAATGCTTTCAAGGGCAAGAAAATGGGTGAGTTTTTTGTAGACCAATTCAGTTGGCTCTTGTTCTTAGGAGAATTCATGGTACCTGGGAGAAAATGTTGGTATGCTTAAATGTTAGCGCTTGTTTAGGACGGAAACAATAAGCATTTGTACAAGAAGAATCTCTAGTGGATTTACTGTGTATGTAATTCACATGCAGCTTTGAGCAAAAAAGGAACCAAAAATCTTAGCAGTTGAGAGGATTTTTTTTTTTTTTCTGCTTTCACAGTATTGACTTGTCCACTTTTGATTTTTCTTGGCTAGGGCAGATTTACTCTATTAATCTTAATTTTTTTCTGTTCTACAAAAGTTTAATGTAAATCATAGGCGAATTTAACCAAAAGCTAATGAAACAAAGTTTAGGAATCCTTACTTACATGGAGCCCATCCAAAACCCTGGGAGGAAACCCAAATATCTTTACATAGTCAAATACATTTGTAAATTTTGCAAAAAAATAAATTTAACTGCAATGAGTTAAGATCACTCTCTTTTATAATGTTCCAACTATTTTTCTATCACACTTCTATTTTGGTTGGCATTGGAGAGCTATCAGCTTGGGAAAAAGTCTAGAGAAGCTAAATTAGGATAGATTTAATTTGAGTTGGGTGGGCTATATTTTTGTAGTTTTTCAGTTATATTGCTGTGTAGTTTCACTATTGCTAGTTGTTGTGGTGTAAATGGTGGTTTCTAGGATCACTCCTGCCAAACACTACTTGGAGGTGTATTTTGATGTGATCGCTGCTATGGTCTGAATTTTCATGTTCTGCCTAAATTTGTGTGTTGAAATCCTTATGTCCTCTTTGATGGTGGGGCCTTTGGGAGGTAAATAGGTCAAAAGGGCTGAACCTTCATGAATGAGATTAATGTTCTTATAAAAAGAGACCCCAGAGAGAAAGCTTGCCCCTTCCACCATGTGATGACTGGCAAGAAGTCTGTGACTCAGTGAGGGTTCTCACCTGACCATGTGCTGTAGTCCTGATCTCAGACTTCCAGCCTCCAGAACTAAATAGAAACAAATTTCCATTGCTTATATAATTCTCCCAGTCTGTGGCATTTTGTTATAGTAGCCCAGACAAACTAAGGCAGTGTCTTTAAGCTCCATGCATGGACCGTACAAAGGTAGAAGAGGAAAAACAAGATTTGAAACACATGTAGACAGGAGATTATATGCAGTATTTTAAATGTTAAAGCACATTTATGATGGAAATTTGAGTAGCTGACAAAAATCCAAAAATTTTATATGGCATTGCCAATGATAGTTGTCAAACTGAAACTACTTTTTATTAATCACCAATAATAATCATTTTTGTAATAAAATAATCAACAATGCTAGAAAAAAAGGACTGAACTACATTTCCATATTCCTCTTAAAATGATATTATAAAATTACCATCATATAAAGCAGAGATAGATAATTTAGCATCCCCACCGAAACAAAGAAAGATTGTTTCGTGGAGGCATGTCAAATATAGTATAAATTATTATGTTACTGTATCTGATTTTACAACATGGGGCTTGTTTATTTTGTGAAATAGTAATTTTCATAATTTCCTTCAAGATATCAGATTACTCTGCCTTTATATTAATACTTAAATTTATATTGCCTTTAAATACTCAGATTCGTGTAATCATAATATTGTTTATACACACTTCAGTTATTGGTATATTTTTATAAGTGTTTAAGAATATAGATTTCTCCAAACTCCCATAAAGTCTGCATTTAGTATTTTCTTTGGTGCTAATTTCCATATACTTGGTCAATTTCCTTTATTTTCCTACTTAATTTGAGAACTTTATCATTTCCACGTGTATACACGTTTTCTTATTTTGTTATTAAATTCTAGCCTTCTTGTAAGCACAAATTGCTATTGCAATCATTTTGCCATTTATTACACATTAGAGTCTAAATATATGGTCAAGATTTTTTTATGAATCATCTAAGAATTGACTTTCAAAAGGTATATTCTCTGTTTTCAGGATTTACAGTTTGATATGGACCAATGTGTTTTTTATTAATTGTTTCCCTTTAGTCTTCTGTATCATGACCAGTGTTTGTCCTCTTGACCTCTCCAAGCGGACAGGGGCTGGTGCAGACACACACATAATGGTGGCGTCAGTTCTAGCATCAGGCCCCAAAGCAGCTCTGGGGGCCCTGGGTGTCAAGGGCACAACCATGGCTGCAGGGTCACGGCAGGACCACAGCAGCTGGGGCTGGTGAAGGGAGTTGGGCTTGAGGAATTTGGGGGTGTCCAGGGGCACAGCCTGAGGGGCTAGGTGAGGCGAGCCCACGGGTGGAGGCCAATTACTGGACCTTGAGCCGAATCCAGGCCCACAAGCAGCTGTGTGGGCGTGGCTGTCACCCTGCACTTCTGTGGCTGGATCTCCATGGCAGGAGTCAGGTGCACAGCTGGAGGAGAGGCTGAAGGGGATGCTGGAGTGCATCCCAGGCTCTGGCTGGGAGCTGGGGGTGGTGAGAGGGGGAACCGGGTAGGGACTCAGTGGCTGGCACCTGCCTGCATTTATACCTGTGGGGAGAAAACCCACGAAATTTGCCAGGGGTTTGTGGCAGCTGTGCTTGCCCTTGGTTTCTTCAGTGGGGAAGGCGGCTGGGGGCCTCTGCAGAGCAGCTCACTGGGAACCAAGTTAACCCCCATTGCATGGTTGTTACGGGTGGTCCCTGCTCTTCTTCCTTGTCCCTGGCTGTCTCTGTAAGTCTCAGCTTTGCAGGTCTCTGGGTGGGCTGCCTGGAAAGCCAGGGAAGCTGCTTGCTCACCTGCTCTCCCTTACCTGGGAGGGGAACCCCTTCTAGCTCAGTTCTTTGTGCTGAGCAGTGCCGCCTGGGTGATGGGACCACACAGGCAAAATGAAGCTGTTCTTCCTTCCTTTTTTTTGTGATTATTCCTAGGGTTTTTTGTTCCATGGTGTTGCTGAAGTGTCTAAGTGGCCTCCTGAGCTCCCTCGGAGCTGTTTTTGTTCCCCGATAGCTGCTTGATTGTTGATCTTTGCTGGAGAGATCAAGGCTAGAGTCTCCTACTGAAGCATCTTGGTGACATTGGAAAAACCAAGGGGTATATTTGAAAACAAAAGAAAAAAAAAACACTTCAAATGTTGAATTGAGAGGATAATAATTTACCCTTTTAGGATATATTTAAAAATACGTGTATTGTAACTTCCTGATTGTTTTAGCTTATGGATGAAATCAGCTTTCGTTATGATAACTGCAGCACTTGGAAAGATACAGCAGTCAGGTGTAATTTCAGTTAACTTCTGTTTTGTGTTTGGGAAATCCAGACTACCAATTCCAGCTCTGTGTTTAATCTGGGGGTAATAAACCAAAATTGACATAGGCTTTTTCTTTTCCATAGTTCCCCAGTATACCCAGTATATAATAATTGTTTTATAAATCATTTCCAGTTGCAGTTTTACCAGAAATAAAATACATTGCATCTAGATATCTTTTAAAGATAATTTGAATGGGTTCATTATCCTATATACACAACGTATCAAACCTGTCTTGTAAATCGGTATACACTTCATCAACACTAGCAAAGCTCGCATCAACAAGAGCCTTATGAGTCTTAAATGATAATTATCACAGTCTAATGAACTGCATAAATCATTTATAATGAAGGGAAATAAACAAGTACACTGCGATGAGCACATTAATAGCTTAGGTTTTTCAAAAGCAATGAGTAATTTATATGGTATATCCACAGACAGTAACAACTTGAATTTTATTTGTGAAATCATTAGCAGTTGACCTAAAGGGATGTAACTTATCTACTAGCAATACTTCAAACTGAAAATAAAGATTAATTTTATCTTTGATGTAGATTATTCTGATAATACCCCCTGATTTGAAAGTCAATATAAAGAGGGAAAAGATAAAGATTGATTTAAGTTCAGCCTGAGGAACCTAAAATTTATTCCAAAATATGAAATTCCATGCTTCACAATTCCAAGTAATTTGCGAAATACTATCATTTTTAGTGATCCACTCACTCAAGTGCTAATTGGATTTTATTTTTCACATATTTATGAGGGAAAGGAGGGAGTTTATAACTCCTATCTTTAACATTTTAATCTGGATCATGAAAAATACATTATTCATTCTTGAGGTTAACTTTCATTGGTTAAAAAGATATTCTCCCAGACAAAAAAAACTCAAAAGTAATTAGTAAACCTGTTCTTTTCCCCAAGGAACTTGCATATTATCTGGGCTAATATATTTATGTAAGTATTTTATTTCTCTTGACATTATGTAACCATCATCTTCTTGTCCACAATTCAGTTTGAAAACAGAATTTTTTCCAATCCAGTAAACTTTCAGTTTATTCCTCCATTGAAAGATAAACAACATTTCACAGTAGGACTGTCTCATATTTGAAATCTACATATTTATTCATCTGTAGGTTTTTTGCAATAACAATGCACCATGTTCTGTGGTAAGACCGGTGTATTAAAATGACCAGGATATAACCTAATTCTGAGGAGTTCCAAGCCCATGGTGAAAAAGAGTTACATTAAAAGAATAAGCACAATTTAATGTAAAAGCCATTTTTTTGTGTATGATTTGTGCCTAAGCCTTAGTATTGAAGAAAGAGCCATGTCCTAGCTAGGCCGCTGGGATTTTATCCACTGAGGAGTTTCCCAAGTGAGCAAATTGGAAATTGTCAAAATCAGAGTTATAAATGAAAACTAGAGCCATTTTAGAGATGGAAAACACCATGCTGCATCACAATACCCGTACACAGACAAATCTCCAACATACCTCAGGGACTTAGTGGCTAAGTTCAGAGTTCAGAAGTAACTCTGAATAGTACAGTGGGGTGACAAGAAGCCAATACCTGAGAAAGAACTCATATTTGGATATCAAAATCAAAAGGTATGGGGTGATGACCCTTAAAAAATGCTGCTGCTCATGGCTTCTCCTCTTATTTTTTTTTTTTTGGTCATGCCTTGCGGGATCTTAGTTCCCCCACTAGGGATCAAACCTGCACCCCCTGCAGTGGAAGCACAGAGTCTTGACCACTGGACCAGCAGGGAAGTCTCTGTGGCTTCTCTTTTTTAAGCTAACCTACTTATGGAGGTGAACCAGTTAAACCTCAAGAACTAGGACATAATAAGCCAATTTTAATATTTAGAAATCCATGAAGAAATATCTTTTCATAGTATTATTTTTAATAAGTGTTTCTTACAATACAGACATTATTTCCAGTCACCAGATTGCCGACTGTCATTTATTCAAGGAAAAAGATAAAAATACATGTCTTTCAATTCATGTTCTTATTATTTCCCCGTAAGATGATTGTAGTTGCTTTTATTAATGAGTCTTTCATGTGCAGTATTTTTTTTTAATTTAATCCTTCCATGAGGAGAGCTCAAGGGCTACTTCTCTCCAGATGTACTGAAATCAATGCCTATCACTCCAAGTTTATAAAACTAGTTTATTCCAGTAAATGTATGGAATAAGGAACTCTGGTGCAATAAAAAGATGTAGACTTGGTCTTTGTCATCATTTCTTGGCCTTGAGCTCCTAAGACCCTTGTAAAGTCCTAATTGATAGGAGCGTCTTCATTATACATAATGAGCTCCTTTTGACCATCCCTGAGTTTATGCTGATGAGATAACTCTTGGTGGGCCCCTAGACAGCTTCAGGATGGTACACATCCATGTACCAGGAGGGTGGAACACCCCAATCCCCAGGAACAGAGGTTCTTGTGCTTGGGACATTTTCAGACCGGCCTGCCTCATTTGTATCCTTTACAGTAAACTATAAAAATAAGTATATCATTTTCCTGAGTTCCATGAGCTGATCTAGCAAATTTTTAAACCTTGAAGGAGGGTCATAGGAACCCCTAAATTTAGAATGGCCCAGACAGAAGTAACCTGGAGACCCCACTTGTGGCTGGAGTCTGAAGTGAGTGAAGCCTTGTGGTACTGAGCCCTTCGTTAGTGTCAGAATTTAACTGAATCATAGGACGTCCAGTGGGTATCATAGAATTGAAGAATCGTTGTTTGGAAAACTATAGAGAGACGCACAAGAGAATTAGGATGCAGGAATAGACCAATAGAAGAGATTACCTTACTTAGAGAGATAAGGCCCTTAATAATGGATAATGGCAATGTTTATTTGGAAAAAAATAATTAGTTTTATCAGAATCAGAAATATTTCATGTAAGTTCATAAGGAGATTCACTGGGTACAATTTGGAAAGGCATGTAAGAAAACAAATGAAAGCAAAGATTACAGCTTTATCCCTACGTGTGGTGGAGAAGAAAAGGAAACCATTTAGGGAGCAGTTCAAGGTTTCCAAAATTCAGCAGTATCTACATAAAAGAAGAGCAAGAATGGAAATGGAACATCAGAGGAGGCAGCATCAGGGCCTCATTGCTGCTGGAAGACAGATGGTAGAGAGGAAAGTCTTTTGCAGTTGAAGTCCTAGGAAATTCAAAAGGAGAAGAAAACAAAGTTTTAGGGGAGAAAGGACAAAAACTCTAGGCATGAAGGCTTCTGAGGACACAAATTTTGGAAGTTTCAGCAACACCCCTCAATCAGAAATACCTGAATATGGTTCTCCAGCTGAGACAAAGACAATTCCACAGCGGGGTGGGGGAGTGGGAGGGGGGAAGGAGCTCGAGCTCAGAGACACATGGAATTCCTTCAAAGAAAAGGACAACAAGTTGGTATGTTGACATATTAAATACACCTTGGTTCCTACTGAGGTTCCTACACTCTGGATTGAGGGTGATTAAAGAACATAACTTAAGGTTCTAATATCAAGAGATAGTAGACTATTCTATCAATGAGATTTCATTCAACTCAGCCTTTATGGAACAAGAAATAAGAGACAAAAGGGAGACATGAGTAGAAGAGATTTGTAATATGCAGATTGGCCACTAAGAAAAAGAAAAAGACATCATGAAAGAGCAGTAGCCATGAAATATTCTCAATTTCAAGAAGACTGGACAATTTAAAATATTATTCTCTTAGCGTGAACAGGTTTGTTTTGATACTTGGTTGCCCCAGATACGGTAACCAATATGAGAAAAACCTCTTAGTTGGGAGATCTCTTCCTATTGGGTTTTATGAGATTCTGAGCATTAACAGCTTGCCGTTCTGTCCAAAGTTAAAAAGAAATTCACAATTTGTCTTTTATTTTCTCTGTCTACATAGTCCTCCAGAAAAAAAATACACAGAAAAAGAACATACATACATAACAACAATTAAATTTCAGTTAAAATCTGAATAAGATCAGTAAAGAGAATCCAAACTCCAAACAAATGTCTGAATGAGACATTCTTCCTAGGAGTAATTAGGCCGGGAAAAAAAGAAGATATTTTTGGAAGGTAACTTATGGGAAATCCTTAAACAATACAGTTTCAAGCTTACCTAATAGAATGTAATGCATGAAAATGCGATTTTTATTGAGATGTTGAGAGAAGCAGAGAATCGTGTCATTTTATGATCAGCTTTTCACGAGGAAAAATCATTCTATTGATAGTTTTTTCCATGGCAGGTTTTTTAGATATTGTATTACAAATATCAGTTTTGTTTCTCTTCTCATGCACGACTAGCAAAAAAAAAAATTCTGTCTGCTTTCAACAAAGAGGATCATATGGCTCCCCGTCAGTTTCAGATCTTTTCTCCTTGAATTGCTAACAAAAACCAATTAGTAAAAGACATCCACCCTATTCATGAATTTTTTTTTCCTCAACCCTCTTTCAAATACATAAGGCATGTTCTTGGGGGATTCATTCAATCATACTTTACACACATTTTCATTTACATATTCAAGATTAAAAAGAATTTTTGCAGCAGAAAATAAATTAGAAGCATTAAACAGCATATTAACTATGAAAAGAATGAAGTACCACATTTACCTATAGAGAAAGCACTTTCTACACCTAGATAAACACTCATTATTTCAGATATTTATTGACACCTACTATGTGGCAGAAACTGAGCAAGCTTGAAACACTACTTGCTTTCCTGAAGTTTATAATCTAAGCAAACTCAATAGAATGGATTTCCAAATATACATTCAAATTCAGGAATGGAATCTCTCATGGGTTCTGCCTCTGAAATCTTAATAATGAAATGTTGATAAATTCAGAGATCTGTACGTGTGTTAGGGTTAACCGTTAAATATGAAAACCTATTGAACAGTAAATCTTAAAAATGCAAAGGAGCACATAACATTTCACTATTTGTCCAAATCTACTTGTATAGCTGTTTTCTTCTTAAAATGTTTCATTTGTATATTGTCAAGTTTTTCCATACTTTCTGTTAGTCTTTTGATTTTTACAGCTTGCATTCAAAAGATTATCTTTACTAAGAAGCAATTTAACAATTATTCTATATTTTCTTCTAATATTTTTACCATTTTACTTTTTACCATATTTAAAAAATACTGAACCTCATGCAAGTTATTAATGCATGATTATGACAATATTATTTTTACTCTTTTAATGATCTATCCTTTTCTCCACAAAATTGTATGTCCATTTTATTACATGTTAAGTTCCCAGTGTACTCAGATCTATCTATGGAAATATTCATTCTTATTTACTGATCTTTTTGTCTATTTTGGAGCTCATGCTATATGCTTTTATAGAGCATTTTATAGTACATTTTAAATCCAATACACCCCCCCCCCAATTATTCTGTTGCAAATTATTGGCAAATTACATATTAATTTCTCTGGGAAGATGTTGAACAACTTACATAAATTTCAAAGTCTCATTCTGGATGGGGATCAACTGAGATATTTACCTTCTCCTAGAAATTTAGAACCAGGGGGCAATGATTGTGCTGACTTAACCCTAACGCCATACAAGGTATAACAAGGCAACAAGGTACCTTAAAGGGATATTACTAAGAAAAAAATAAAGTAAAATAGACAGGAAGGGAGGAAGGAAAAAAGGAAGAAAGGAAGGAAGGGAGGGAGGCAAGGAGGAAGGAACAAAGGGAGGAAGAAAAGATGAAAAGAAGAAAGGTAAGGAGGGAGAAAGGAGAGAAAGATAGAAAGGATGGGATGGAGCAAGACAGGGAAAGAGAGGGAGAAACATCGCATTCAGAATCATGTGTTGCATTTAGTTGTTTAATCTCCTTTGTCTCTCAGTCTGAAACAAATAGTCATTCCTTGACTTTCTCGACCTTGATATTTTTGAATATTATAAGCTTTAGCTTTTAGAATATCCCCCTGTTTGGGTGTGTCTCAGTTCTCCTGACTAAATTCAGATCATACACCTTTGGCAGGAGTATCACAGGAGTGATGCCGTGTTCTTTGCATCCAGCCTGTGGGGTGGCATTGGTGATGATCACTCTGAGCACTTGATTAGCGTGGGATCCGCCAGGCTTCTCCACCGTAGAGTTATCTTATTAATTAATAAGTATTTGATTGGAAGTATGTATTGCATTCTTCACCAAACTTTTCCCTGACATATTTAGTTATTTACATCTCCATGTAGTTATAGCTCCACATCCAGTGTTAGTCAACAAGTTACACTTTAGATCATTATTTATTTTTTACGTAGGTTATCTTGATATGGCCAGTGGGAACCCGTGAAGACTGTCTTCTATGTCCTTTTGACCTGTCCTCATTATTCTTTGAGCACTCCCTTGCTTTCTGGAACAATCACATGTCCTAGCCTTTGTTGGTACTTTTTCTACCTTAGTCCTGGAATTATGCACATTTCTATACTAAAAATAAACAAAAAAATTTAAACTCTAAGGTTGGCAAAGAAGAGTTTCAATGCAAAGGATGATGGAGAAGTGTAGATGGATTATGCTAATGTGACTTTGTTCTCAATAACAGGGTCTCTCCCTGATTAATCTTTCCACATTTGTGCTGATCTCAGGAGTCTGCTCTTGCAAAAAAAAGATACAACACTTTAAAAAAAAATCTCTTGCATTTGCTAAATTAAGGCAAAGCCATTTAAAAAGGCATATTACTTTGTTATAAAGCAGAAACTAACACACCATTGTAAAGCAATTATACCCCAATAAAGATGTTAAAAAAAAAAGGCATATTAAACAATTAGGGATAACAAAGAATATTTAACTCAGAGGATATCCCACTTCTAAAATAGTTCATATTATTTAGATATATCATTGTTCTAATTGCTGTCTCCCCTATACTCAGATGCCTCCACTCACTATTAATATTTATTATAGCTCTAGTATGTATTAATTACCACTCCTGTATTCTGACCTCTGTATTTTCTTAGCTGATATCACAATGCAAGATAATACTGTTTTTAATAAAAGTTTAATTCAATTAAGAAGTGTTCACTGAGAACTTATTATGAGTGAGTGCTATATTTGCATGTTGGAGAATAAAATGTAAACAAGATACTTTCCTTATTTTCCAATAAATTATAATATAATTAAAATATAAGGCAGATACGTGTATCATATGTCATGAATGCTAAAAGAAATGTTCATGCAACTCGATATGGTAGCATAGACTGGAGAACTTGAACTTGTTTCAACACGTAATCACAAAGGGCACTTAATTCCCCTATAATCACTGTTGTTAGAGGTTTTGCACTATCCTCTTTCCTCATTCCACGTCTTCTGAGGGAACCCCCTAAAAACCACCTAAAGAGGAAACTCCATATCAGGATCTGCTTCCAGGGAAGACGACCAACTCTCCACTGAATTTTGAATTTCTCAGGCCGCACCTGAAGCCTTCCCTTTTTTTCATTATAAAGCTTTCCTATTCTTTTATGGCTCTTGAATCTCTACCAAATACAAATAATGGGAGGGGCCTCCTCATCAGAGCAAGCTCTGAATTGGCAGTCTCTGCTTGCTCTCACGTGGGTGGTCTTTGTTTATTTCCACAATGGAAATGAAAGCTAGGTAGTCCTTGAAAGTTACGGCAATGTCAAAGTCATTGAGGAGAATTTACTCATTATTTAGACAACAGTTGTGAGAGAAAAGACAAGATAATCTGAAGACCATGAGTAACTGGAAGTTCTTATCATTCCTTTTAAATATGGATTTCCTCAGAAGGCATTTTTAAGGTAAAATGTTCTGCATGTTCATAACAACTAAGCCAAAATTTTATTTAGTCCCAAATATAACTCTTTGAACCTGAAGTTGATATTGTCCCTAATTCAAATAGTCTAATACTTATTATATTTTTTAATGTCTAAAACATTTATATTAACATATTTCCATACAAATAACCCAAAGAAAGTTTAGTATTAGTTGGTTTTTTGGCTTGTTTTTTTATACTGCAGGTTCTTATTAGTCATCAATTTTATACAAATCAGTGTATACATGTCAATCCCAATCGCCCAATTCAGCACACCACAATCCCCACCCCACCACGGTTTTCCCCCCTTGGTACCCATATGTTTGTTCTCTACATCTGTGTCTCAACTTCTGCCCTGAAAACCAGTTCATCTGTACAATTTTTCTAGGTTCCACATACATTCATTAATATACAATATTTGTTTTCCTCTTTCTGACTTACTTCACTCTGTATGACAGTCTCTAGATCCATCCAGGTCTCAACAAATGACCCAATTTCATTCCTTTTTATGGATGAGTAATATTCCATTGTATATATGTACCACTTCTTCTTTATCCATTCATCTGTCGATGGGCATTTAGGTTGCTTCCATGACCTGGCTATTGTAAACAGTGCTGCAATGAACATTGGGGTGCATGTGACTTTTTGAATTATAGTTTTCGCTGGGTATATGCCCAGTAGTGGGATTGCTGGGTCATATGGTAATTCTATTTTTGGTTTTCTAAGGAACCTCCATACTGTTCTCCATAGTGGCTGTATCAATTTACATTTCCACCAACAGTGCAAGAGGGTTCCCTTTTCTCCACACCCTCTCCAGCATTTGTTGTTTATAGATTTTCTAATGATGCCCATTCTAACTGGTGTGAGGTGATACCTCATTGTAGTTTTGATTTTTATTTCTCTAATAATTAGTGATGTTGAGCAGCTTTTCTTGTCCTTCTTGGCCATCTGTATGTCTTCTTTGGAGAAATGTCTCTTTAGGTCTTCTGCCCATTTTTGGATTGGGTTGTTTGTTTCTTTAATATTGAGATGCATGAGCTGTTTATATATTTTTGAGATTAATCCTTTGTCTGTTGATTCGTTTGCAAATATTTTCTCCCATTCTGAGGGTTGTCTTTTCGTCTTGTTTATGGTTTCCTTTGCTGTGCAAATTGAAGTTTCATTAGGTCCCATTTGTTTATTTTTGCTTTTATTTCCATTACTCTAGGAGGTGGATCAAAAAAGATCTTTCTGTGATTTATGTCAAAGAGTGTTCTTCCTATGTTTTCCTCTAAGACTTTTATCGCGTCTGGTCTTACATTTACGTCTCAAATCCATTTTGAGTTTATTTTTGTGTATGGTGTTAGGGAGTGTTCTAATTTCATTCTTTTACATGTAGCTGTCCAGTTTTCCCAGCACCACTTATTGAAGAGACTGTCTTTTCTCCATTGTATATCTATGCTTCCTTTCTCATAGATTAGTTGACCATAGGTGCGTGGGTTTATCTCTGGGCTCTCTATCTTGTTCCATTGATCTATGTTTCTGTTTTTGTGCCAGTAGCATACTGTCTTGATTACTGTAGATTTGTAGTATACTCTGAAGTCAGGGAGTCTGATTCCTCCAGCTCCGTTTTTTTCCCTCAAGACTGCTTTTGTTATTCGGGGTCTTTTGTGTCTCCATAAAAATTTTAAGATGATTTGTTCTAGTTCCATAAAAAATGCCCTTAGTAATTTTATAGGGATTGCATTGAATCTGTAGATTGCGTTGGGTAGTATAGTCATTTTCACAATATTGACTCTTCCAGATTGCTTTGGGTAGTATAGTCATTTTCACAATATTGATTCTTCCAATCCAAGAACATGGTATATCTCTCCATCTGGTGGTATCATCTTTAATTTCTATCATCAGTGTCTTATAGTTTTCTGCATACAGGTCTTTTGTCTACGTAGGTAGGTTTATTCCTAGGTATTTTATTCTTTTTGTTGCAATGGTAAATGAGAGTGTTTCCATAATTTCTCTTTCGGATTATTCATCACTAGTGTATAGGAATGCAAGAGATTTCTCTGCATTAATTTTGTGTCCTGCAACTTTACCAAATTCATTGATTAGCTCTAGCAGTTTTCTGGTGGTACTTTTAAGATTCTCTATGTATAGTATCATGTCATCTGCAAACAGTGACAGTTTTACTTCTTCTTTTCCAATTTGTATTCCTTTTATTTCTTTTTCTTCTCTGATTGCCATGGCTAGAACTTCCAAAATTATGTTGAATAACAGTGGTGAGAGTGGACATCCTTGTCTCGTTCCTAATCTTAGAGGAAATGCTTTCAGTTTTTCACCATTGAGAATGTTAGCTGTGGGTTTGTCATATATGGCCTTTATTATGTTGAGGTAGGCTCCCTCTATGCCCACATTCTGGAGACTTTTTATCATAAATGGGTGTTGAATTTTGTCAAAAGCTTTTTCTGCATCTATTGAGATGACCATATGGTTTTTATTCTTCAGTTTGTTAATATGGTTTATCACATTGATTGATTTGCGTATATTGAAGAATCTCTGCATCCCTGGGATAAATCCCACTTGATCATGGTGTATGATCCTTTTAATGTGTTGTTGGATTCTGTTTGCTAGTATTTTGTTGAGGATTTTTACATCTATAGTCTTCAGTGATAAGAGTATCAGTGATATTTTTTTTTTGTAGTATCTTTGTCTGGTTTTGGTATCAGGGTGATGGTTGCCTCATAGAATGAGTTTGGGAGTGTTCCTTCCTCTGCAATTTTTTGGAAGAGTTTGAGAAGGATAGGTGTTAGCTCTTCTCTAAATGTTTGATAGAATTCACCTGTGAAGCCATCTGGTCCTGGACTTTTGTTTGTTTCAAGATTTTTAATCACAGTTTCAATTTCATTACTTGGGATTGGTCTGTTCATATTTTCTGTTTCCTGGTTCAGTCTTGGAAGGTTATACCTTTCTAAGAATTTGTCCATCTCTTCCAGTTTGTCCATTTTATTGGCATAGAGTTGCTTGTAGTAGTCTCTTAGGATGCTTTGTATTTCTGTGGTGTCTGTTATAACTTTTCCTTTTTCATTTATTTTATTGATTTGAGTCCTCTCCCTCTTTTTCTTGATGAGTCTGGCTAATGGTTTATCAATTTTGTTTATCTTCTCAAAGAACCAGCTTTTAGTTTTATTGATCTCTTTGCTATTGTTTTCTTTGTTTCTATTTCATTTATCTCTGCTCTGATCTTTATGATTTCTTTCCTTCTGCTAACTTTGGGTTTTGTTTCTTCTTTTTTCTCGGGTTCCTTTAGGTGTAAGGTTAGATTGTTTACTTGAGATTTTTCTTGTTTCTTTAGAGAGGCTTGTATAGCTATAAACTTCCCTCTTAGAACTGCTTTTGCTGCATCCCATAGGTTTTGGATTGTCGTGTTTTCATTGTCATTTGTCTCTAGGTATTTTTTGATTTCTTCAGTGATCTCTTTATTATTTAGTAACGTACTGTTTAGCCTCCATGTGTCTGTGTTTCTTACGTTTTTTTCCCTGTAATTCATTTCTAATCTCATAGCATTGTGGTCAGAAAAGATGCTTGATATGATTTCAATTTTCTTAAATTGACTGAGGCTTGATTTGTGACCCAAGATGTGATCTATCCTGGAGAATGTTCTGTGCGCACTTGAGACGAAAGTCTAATCTGCTGTTTTTGGATGGAATGTCCTATAAATATCAATTAAATCTATCTGGTCTGTTGTGTCATTTAAAGCTTCTGTTTCCTTATTTATTTTCATTTTGGATGATCTGTCCACTGGTGTAAGTGAGGTGTTAAAGTCCCCAACTATTATGTGTTACTGTTGATTTCCTCTTTTATAGCTGTTAGCAGTTGCCTTATGTATTGAGGTGCCCCTATGTTGGGTGCATATGTATTTATATTTGTTATGTCTTCTTCTTGGATTGATCCCTTGATCATTATGTAGTGTCCTTCTTTGTCTCTAGTAACATTCTTTATTTTAAAGTCTATTTTATTTGACATGAGTATAGCTACTCCAGCTTTCTTTTGATTTCCATTTGCATGGACTATCTTTTTCCATCACCTCAGTTTCAGTCTGTTTGTGTCCCTAGGTCTGAAGTGGGTCTCTTGTAGAGAGCATATATATGGGTCTTGTTTTTGTATCCATTCAGCAAGCCTGTGTCTTTTGGTTGGAGCATTTAATCCATTCACGTTTAAGGTAATTATCGATATGTATGTTCCTATGACCATTTTCTTAATTGTTTTGGGTTTGTTTTTGTAGGTCCTTCTCTTCTCTTGTGTTTCCCACTTAGAGAAGTTCCTTTAGCGTTTGTTGTAGAGCTGGTTTGGTGGTGATGAATTCTCTTAGCTTTGGCTTGTCTGTAAAGCTTTTCATTTCTCCATTGAATGTGAATGAAATCCTTGCCGGGTAGAGTAATCTTGGTTGTAGTTTCTTCACTTTCATCACTTTAAGTATATCATGCTACTCGCTTCTGGCTTGTAGAGTTTCTGCTGAGAAATCAGCTGTTAACCTTATGGGAGTTCCCTTGTATGTTAGTTGTCATTTTTCCCTTGCTGCTTTCAATAATTTTTCTTTGTCTTTAATTTTTGCCAGTTTGATTATTATGTGTCTCAGCGTGTTTCTCCTTGGCTTTATCCTGTATGGGACTCGCTGCCCTTCCTGGACTTGGGTGGCTATTTCCTTTCCCATGTTAGGGAAGTTTTTGACTATAATCTCTTCAAATATTTTCTCTGGTCCTTTCTGTCTCTCTTCTCTTTCTGGGACCCCTATAATGCGAATGTTGTTGCATTTAATGTTGTTCCAGAGGTCTCTTAGGCTGTCTTCATTTGTTTTAATTCTTTTTTCTTTAGTCTGTTCGTCAGCAGTGAATTCCACCATTCTGTCTTCCAGGTCACTCATCCATTCTTCTGCCTCAGTTATTCTGCTATTGATTCCTTCTAGTGTAGTTTTCATTTCAGTTATTGTATTGTTCATCTCTGTTTGTTTGTTCTTTAATTTTCTAGGTCTTTGTTAAACATTTCTTGCATCTTCTTGATCTTTGCCTTCATTCTTTTTCCGAGGTCCTGGGTCATCTTCACTATCATTATTGTGAATTCTTTTTCTGCAAGGTTGCCTATCTCCACTTCATTTAGTTGTTTTTCTGGGGTTTTATCTTGTTCCTTCATCTGGTATATAGCCCTCTGCCTTTTCATCTTGTCTATCTTTCTGTGAATGTGGTTTTTGTTCCACAGGCTGCAGGACTGTTCTTCTTCTTTCTTCTGCTGTCTGCCCTCCAGTGGATGAGGCTATCTAAGAGGCTTGATGGGAGGGACTGGTCAACACAGTGAGAATCTTCAGATAGCCAATGATATGGTAACATCAGTTCTGGTGTTAGTTTTAAATTAAAAGTAAATTATGTTGGCTCAGTGAACTGATACCCTCTGTTCACATAATTCTTTTATAATATGCTACATAGAAGGCAGAGGAGGTAATTACCAATTCATGTTTACATGAATTTACATTACACAAGTCACGTCATTTACAGTGGCCCTGTGAGACAGATGTCATGACTAATACTTATTTTACAATGTACTCATTTGAGATATCATAGACTTTGCTCTTTTCTCTTCTAATTTTCACCCAATCTGAATGATTTTAGTGTGAACTAGTTCAATCATGCTCTGCTAAAGTTGTGCTACACACTCCTACTTTGGGATGCTGGGATATAAAAAGTATATTACATGTAGGCTCAGTAGCTATATTTAAAGATAGAGAAACATTATTAACAGACTTATGGTAGTGGACACAAACTCAAATACTAGAATTTTTGTTTTTACCTACCTGAATATTTTTTTCTAAAAAATGCTCACATCGCAACAAAAAATCAGTTTTGCCATTCAGAAGAAATTAATGATAATGAGAATACACAGCAGCTGGTATCACATGTAGAGATGACCCTGTTTGGGCACATTTCTGTTACCAAAGCTCTGTAAGTCTGCACAGGAATAAACAGTTTAGCAGATAGATGCTCAGAATTTCTAGCTGTGATACTGATCAAGAGTGATGTTGACTCCTGAGATTACATCCTCCTGACCAGGGAGAGGGACTACATGGAATTGCTGTATTGCTTTCCTGAGCCTGTCTGGACATAATTGCTTCTTGTGATTTTTTTCCACCTTAATCAGAAGGATTACCTACACTCTGCCACACATATAAAATCTCTGTGGTCTAAATCTCTGCTCACCTGAGTCCTTCTTTGTGCATTTGGCAATAATCCAAAAGCATTGAGAAATCTTTCTGAAAATATTTCTTCTCAATTGGGTCTCCTCTGAGATATATAAGGAAGTTATGAAACACCAAATATAATGATTACAATATTATGCATTTGAAGATAATTTATAAATCAGCATATTCTTCCTCAGTCTTTCTATCCAAAGATGATCAGTATATGCAGACACATCCTTCAGTGGAAATAGTAATATGGCTTTTGAAAAATGATTTGCATGCTTTAAAAAATGTTTAGGCAAATAAATTTATTTTTAAGGAAATGTTATTCAAAAGTTTCTTAATAATTTAATGGGCTTTAAAAAGGCAATTTTATAGGTATAGAACATTACTAATATATATCATATTGGGGAATTTATGTGTACTGCTTTTGGAATAAGCAAAATGCTTCCCTGAGTTTAATATACAGGACAACTAAGGAAAATGTGTAGTGTATTCAATGTCCTCAATTCTCATGTATTACTTGGGGAGTTTTACCAAGGATTATGAGATATGTAAATCCCTGGGTGGTTTTCCTGTCATTTAAAAACTGTTAAAATTACAGTTATTCAAATGTCATTTTAAAACTCATTCATTTAAATAGTTTTTTGTACCACAAATAAATTGTTCTGTTCAATGAAGCAGCACTTTCAAATGTAATTCATCTTTGCTCTATTGACTCAGAATCAAGTCGATATACTATATTCTCCTGGCAAAAATGTTGACTTGACATATTTCACTAAATATGTCCTACTTTGATTTCCAAGAAGCTTAAGAAGTATAGTCACTGAATAATAAACATGCGTGAATCTATAGTGAATCCATAGATCTCTTAGCAAATTTTATCTGAAGTAAATATATAATCTATTTGGGTAAAATCTCCATTTGAAATGAAATCTAGTTCCTTGACTCTGTGAATTCCAAACTAAATAGTTATTTTGTGAAAAATTTTTATTTTTTAAAACTGCTGCAAGCATACAGTTTCAGAATTTGTGATTTTTCAACTGACCATAATATGCCAAAAACATATGACAGAGGCTAAGTGACCTGTATCAGAAATCAGACTGCAGTATATTTTATCTATATCTATATATATATATACACATATATATATATTAGAGAAAGGGATACAGAACTTAAACTTTAATATTTACTTCTTAATTGCTAGGTTACTTAAGCCAGCTTTGATTTCAGTAAAGATTTTCATGGAAACATCTGACTTTGGTAATTCCATAACTCATATTTTTATTCTCCATTGCCTCTTTATTAGTTCAAGGGGGTTCTTTTTGTTTGTTTTGGGGGGGTTTTTTTGGTTTGTCTTTAACAGGTAAACATGTGACATCCAAGTCATATTCCTAGGACACTATGCTCAAAGAAATTTCCTCTTGAATTGTGATGGCAAACGTTTTTATTACCAAAAAATAGTGCCCTTACAAGCTGGGGAGTGAATTAAAGGTTATTTATCTTACCCTTATCCTTCTAATCACATTTCTTATGCATGTAAATAGGAGTTGCCTTGCTACCTTTTTCTTTTTTTAAAAGTACATTTTAAAATAATCAGAATATATGGTACATACCATTAATTATTATTATTAATAATGTAATTTGGAATTTTTCTGCATGGGATATTTTTCTATTCTCCATTTATTTATTGATTCAATTGTTTATATCACTGTGAACATATGAATATTGATTTTAGACTTAGGTTTAAAAAGCCAACAATGCTTTTTAAATTTGTTACTCTAGTTGTCCAGATTTGGCCATTGGAAACCCTTTCAGTTCACTCCTGTGCTCTTGTGACATTTCTGTTCGTGTCTGTGTGTCTGTGGGTGTGTTAAAAGTTCCTTACTTTCTGGCAGGACAAGATGCTCCAGGCTCATCTTATATGTTACCTCTCCAAGTCCTAGAATCATCATTTTCTCCAAAGAGTCTGGGTCCTTTTATTGGAAAATGGTATAAGAAAGCAAGACATGGGCTCTTTTGTGCTTATTGCTACCGGTCTGGAGAGCTGATGTGTGTAGGACCTCACCTGGCAGGGTAAGGAAAAGTGTGTATATACTAACCCATTTACACACATATCTATAAATCTTTTTATATATAACCATTGATATAGGTATTACACTAAACATGAATCTATCAAATTTGTGAGCATAGTGTTCATAGTTTTTGGTTTTGGTTTGGAGTTTTTCTTTCTTTTTTTTTTTTAATCACCTTTTAATTATGCGAGATCAGTAGCAATGACCCCTCTTTCATTTTTGAGATTAGTAATCTGTGCCTTTTCTCTTTTTTTCCTGGTGAGACCTGTCATAGATCTATCGGTTTTACTGATCTTTTCACAGCCAGCCTTTGGTTTGGATGCTTTGTCTATATTATGTTTTTCCAATTACACATATTTCAGCTGTGAATTTACTTTCTTTGTTATGCTTGCTTTAGGCTTAAATTGCATTTCAGTCTCTAGTTTGCTAAGGTAGACACATTTTTGATTTGAGATATCTTGTTTTCTAGTAAATGCACTTAATGGTATACATTTCCTTCCCCTGCAAGAACTATGGGAGGGTCAGTCTCGGCTTCATGGTGAGAATCTGGATGGGTTCAAGGAAGTAAAATGCAGAAAAGAGTTGAGGCCACCCTAAGACCAGCTAGGATACCTACCAGCAATTGCCAAAATTCCATAATGAAAACTGCTCACGTGCTTTGACCTTTGATACAAAATGCCATCAGTCCCACTCTTAATTCCTGCTGAGATTTCCCCAGGTCTCCCCTGATTTGATGAATCCATCTGTTCTACAGGTATGTGATCTTTCTCACTACTGTATGAGCCAAAATAGACACTGTCTCTTTTATAACAGAAAAATCAACCATCAGTAAAGAAATTCCAGTCACTGCTATTCTGTCTGCTGGATGATGACTAGACTTTCTTTTTTGTTCTCTTACTTTCCCCTTTCCTTATATCTCAGCTCTTTTTGAGTTAAAATAATCAATAGTGGCACTATTTTGTGCCTGTATGTGCTCTTGGAGAATATCTGAATTCTCATTTATCCTGTCAAGGGTTTTGCATTTGCCTAAGTGAATGAATCACTGGCAGCAATATTTCCTTCTCTTTGTTTTTCCTCTTTCTTTTTTATTGCCTGATGTATATGAAGCTCAGTGGTGTACTGTTCATTATTATGCCTACTGTATTAGCAACAATGATATGGATCAGGAGTATCTGTTCATTTTATGCTTCATTTAGTAGGTAATAGACTTGTTGGTAGATTTGTGCTGCTTAAAAAACCTCCCATGGTTTCTGAGCTTGTATGGTACAGCAAAGTATCATGAGAAATGCCTTGTTGGAAGAATGTAATTGAATTTTCATTTACTTGCTTTCCTTGGAAGTGGATACATTCAAAGCAAATATTCACACCTATTTTGAATGCTGAGACACAGTTTTGGGCTAAGTCTCGGAGGCTGAAAAGCAATTGAAGATAAAAGCAGAACTGTGGATTGTGCATGAAGGATCACTCTATCACACATGTGATTTGACTAAATCTCAGATGGTTTCTAGAATGAAATCCTTACTGGAAAAAATGCCAAAAAGTGTCTTCTTATTCCATAGGCTTACAGTCTTAAGTGTTTAGAAAGCATCACACAAATATACTACAAAGAAACATCAGTTGCATAGGGCATGACATATCAAATCAAAACACCAAACCGACTTAATCTTCTTTATTATCCTGAGAATGCCCTCAGAGGTGAGCAACACACATCACCAGGTGGGAAACATGCCTTTAACTTGTTTTATACCACTAGTTTGAACTTATGAGTTTGTAGGGGGACCTGTTGAATATACTTTTAACTTTTAAACACTATATAGATATATTATAAATATATAAATATAAATAATATATATATTATAATATATATTATAAATACTGAAAAATACAGCATTTTTAAAATGATGGCCATTTTTCTCTTTTTTTTTTTTTCCTTTTCTCAGCATCCAAGAAAATATTTTAAACAAAATGTTAACATTTCTGTCATTGTTACTTTGGTGTCTTTATTGATTGACTGTATTACTGTAGTAATCAGGATGGGCTACTTTATGCTACAAAACCAAATAGTGCCAGAATCTCAGTTAGCTTAACACAAAAACGTATGCTTCTTTTTTCTTTCTTTTATTTTCTGTTTTTGTTTGTTTTTTTGATTCTCAGAGAACTAAGCTGTGGAGGTTCCATCTTGACATATGCTTTTGTGTTTGGGGTAAAGGAAGAGTGGAGAGTACAGGATGAATCAGTTCTGGCTCTTAATGGCCTCCGTCTAAATGTGAAACCTGCCACTTTTGCTCATATTTCTTTGGCCAAAGGTAGTTGTGGCCTCAGCTGACTTCAGGGATGCAATGAGGGGGAGATTCAATCCTACCACATGTCTAAAGGAGGCAAGACGAAATATTGGTTAACAGCTCAGGGACTACTATGTTTGTGTAAGTTGAAGAGAAACAAATGAAAGCACCCTGATTATTTTGTCAGTTTTCATGACCTCTCTAGTGAAGGAGAAAATTGAAAAACAAGAATATAGTGTTACTACTGAAAAGACCTACCGCCATCCTTAAGGGCCACCGGAACCAAGTGGTTTTAGAGATTCAGAGCAGAGATTTTTATGCTTAATACACTTGTAAGGTTGCTCATGAGACAAAGTTCCGTGGAAGCTCTGCAATCCCAACAGGAACAGGCAGACCTACCCAGTTTTCCCACCTTCTCTGATGAGTGCAAAGGCTCCATCTCTACACCATCTCTCCTGAGGTCAAACCATCTTAACCCCATCTTTCCCCAGTATCTTAGCCCAGGCTCCTCATGATCTGTGTTTATTACCCTAATGTGCAAATATTCAGTTGTTTTGTTTTCTAAAGGCAATGCCGCTTTGAGCAATTATCTATTTTAAAATCTTTTACCCATAATTGAAATTTTCTTGATTTCTTTTGTGACCAACCCTTCATATATAACTTCCCTATTTATGGTAACTTACTGCTTTATTCAGCAAATCAACAAAATTTTAAATATTTAACTATTTGTGTGGTAATGGTTTAAATTTTGAAATTCCTCTGTGCCTAATAAGTGGTAAATATCTGAAAAAAAAGAGTGTTAAAATTCTGGTTTAATTATCTAATGATTGAGATGAATTAACTCCTACATCTGTTATTTTATTTAGTTTTATGGAAACTTAGAATTTATAGCACAATTTTAATTTTACTCATTAGAGACGATCAGAGGCAGGGTGCATATTTCATTAAACATAACATGAGTTCTAAAATTTTAGATTTAAATTCCCGATTGATAATAGTCTCCTGAACAAATTTACCCTCTGTGACCTTAAGCAAATCATAAAAATGTTCTGACCTCAATTTTCTTGTATGAAAAATAAAACGATGAGTTCTAACACACAGTGAGGGAGAACACAACGTGAAATTCAACATGGAAAGAACAAACGCCATGTCTGAACCATAGTAGACATAAATAAATGTTACTTTTATTTTCTTCATTTTCTTTCTGGTATTTTAACAAAAATAGCTTGATATAATAAGCAAAGAAAATTTGAGGTTGCCTCACTGAAGCATATTAAGAAAGGCACTTGTTCTCATGTCCCTCTCAGAAAACAAACCACCCACAGCAAAAACCTCCACAAGTTCATTCCTTTTGAAATCCTAAAGAAGGAAGAGGACGAGGGAGAGTGGAAGAGGGAGGGCAGGGGGAGGACAGCAAGGAGAAGAAAGAAGAGTCGAGGGCTTCCCTGGTGGCGCAGTGGTTGAGAGTCCGCCTGCCGATGCAGGGGTCACAGGTTTGTGCCCTGGTCCGGGAAGATCCCACATGCCGCGGAGCGGCTGGGCCCATGAGCCATGGCCGCTGAGCCTGCGCGTCCGGAGCCTGTGCCCCGCAACGGCAGAGGCCACAGCAGTGAGAGGCCCGCGTACCGCAAAAAATAAAACCAAAAACAAAAAAGAAAGAAGAGTCGTGACACGGAAAAAAAACACCGAAGGGGAAAGGTGGGGTGCAGTGATAAATTAGGAATTTGGGAAAAACATATACACACTACTATATATAAAATAGATAAACAACAAGGACCTACTGTATACAACAGGGAACTATACCGTACTCAGTAGTTTGAATAACCTATACGGGAAAAGAATCTGAGAAAGAATATATATACATATAACTGAATCACTTTGCTGTACACCTTTAACACAACATTGTAAATCAACTATACTTCAATTTAAAAAAAAATAATTAAACAAATGGACAGTACGTGTCTCGTAGCCATTTTTAAAGGGATTTAGAAATCACTAGATGGTCTGTGCTCTCTAAATATAGGATAACTATTGTTTTCTATAATTATATAGTCTTTAGCTTATCAGGCTCCCAAACTTTGGAGTAAACTTAAGTTCATTTCTCTGATTTATCCCTCCATGATGATGCTGAATTCTGAAGGTAAGAAACAGCAGCTGTAGTATTCATCAGTGCTTCAGGCAGAGTTGGAATCATGTGAAGTTGGAACAGCAGTGAGTGTAAATAAATCCAGTTGTCCTAGTGGGTTTTATGGTGACTTAAATTAAAATCAGCTCTATTCCAGATGGGCCATCCAAATGAACTTGATTTCCAAGTCTCATGCTGAAAATAAATCATTGTTCTAGAGAGATGATTGCTATTTACATATTGTGTTCTTCTTAGCACCTCCATCTAGGCAAAGCACTCAAGGACATGAGAAGCAACAGTTTGGATAGTTACCCAGGTGATTTAGGCTACTGTCCCAATTTTAGAGTTAGGTAGGTATTCATTATAGTTTTCCTGATACTTTCATCTAATAACTAAATTTACTTGACTCTACAAATTAACATATTTCAAGGTGCTGAGCACATTTTCAGGTGACATTAAATATTTTTAAAACATTTAAAACTGAAAGTCCCTTATAAAAAATCTCTCTGAAATATTAGCACAAAATTATTTACCCAGTTCACATTTTGCAAATTGAAATTCATTCTGTACTTAATTTACCTCCAAAACACACAATTTATAGAACTAGGTTTGAAAGCCATATTCTTTGTGTATTTTCACTGAGATTAAACTCTTTGTTAGTATAAGGTTTTAATTGTTGGCACTTTTAAAAAGCACCAACTTTGAAAGATGCCTTTGCCCCTGTTTTTCAATGATTTATTGTTATATAATTATATGGAGAACTCAGGGAAATAGGAACCCAGTGAATAATGAAACATGGAAAATGTATGTTGCAATGTTTACTGAGCAACTGTTTTATATTAGGCTCAGTGCTGGTGAGTTAGAAAGTGACAAGACTATAATAAAATATGATGAGTGATTTTTTTCACTAATAATATAGAAATCTCTTGCTATATTAACATATAAAACAGTTGAAACAATGAGAAATTGTTAGTGATGTCTTTGTGATATTTTTCTGTGATAAAGATATCAAATACTAGGTAGGTCAAATGGGTTTTCTCCCCATTCATCTCTATTCGATGTTAAAAACTGCAAAAATTATATATAAAACATGACAAAATAAATGCAAAACCAATATTTTGTTATGTTTCTATATACAGAAGTAACATATTTATACTAGTTTCATCCTTAGTGTGATTCTTATTTAAGATACAAATCATTTATGAATCTCTTTTCTAAAAGGGCAAAGTGATAAATAATAATATAGCATTTTCAAAACATTTAACATAATTCATATTTTTTTCATTTAATGATAAGAACTATTCTAAACCTACCTCTTTATTTCTATTATAGCTTTGTTAAATAAAGGAAACATTTACTCTGGCATTCTTTGTTCAATATATCATGTAACTATAAAACTGAGTAAGAAAAAATTGTAGCAATTTAATTTATTATAGCTTATTACTTTTCAAAGACTTAAATAGTTGCATATTAGTCTTTTATAATCTCAAAGCAAATTTTTAAATACTAATGTTTTTTCAAATTTTATTTGTATCAACTCCTAGCTAATAGTCAATAGAATTATTAAGGCATTATTTCTTCTATTTCCTATAACCCACCTGAGTCCCAAAATGTAAAGATATACTATTTTTAATAAATAAACTAAATGTCATTCACTATGATTGGATAAAAATATTTCTTATTTACATATTAATATTTTACCTTTTTTTGTAGCTTTACTTTTTTTTTTTTATTTTTTTTTTATTTTTGCGGGCCTCTCACTGCTGTGGGCCTCTCCCATTGCGGAGCACAGGCTCTGGACACGCAGGCTCAGCGGCCATGGCTCACAGGCCTAGCTGCTCCGCAGAATGTGGGATCTTCCCGGACCAGGGCACGAACATGTGTCCCCTGCATCGGCAGGCAGACTCTCAACCATTGCACCACTAGGGAAGCCCAGCTCTACTTATTTTTATATTCTTTCTCATGGTTATAGCTAACCCTTGTCCTGAAGTTGTTACAACTGACTGAAGACTTAGAAAGTAAAACTACAGAATTAATTATTTTTCATTTTGCCAATGAGACCACCATAAAAAAAAACACACACAAAAAAAGTGTCACTAAATATCTTAGTCTGTGTACCCCAGAAACAGAATCTGGGACAAAGGCTTAAGCCTGACAATCTAATTATAGAATTCAATTCTAAGAAAATGAAAGTGAGTAAAAAGACGAATTAGGAAAGCAAAGGAGGGAGAATCAATAACATACTTTATTGTTCATGCTATTCCTTCTACTGACCTTCTGAACTGACTGCAGCATGCATATTACCTTCTTCCTATAACTACTCTCACATTTGTTTCCCTGTCAAAATTTTCCAATCCTGTCAATTTATCTTCTGCAATGTTACCTAAAAAATCATCTGAAAATAAAATTTAAAAAATAAAGCTTTATTTTAACTCCTGACCAGTAACACAGACCAAAAATTATCCTCCTACTGACACTGCTAAAAAAGAAGGAAAAAAAATACTAACAAAATATTTTTTAAAATTGATGCAGACTTTGGATCTCAGCAGTGTAGGAAAGCAATTTCTGAGAAATAGTTACAAAACATGTGAGTCCTAAAATTGCCCAAATTACTGCCCCAAACAGGTATCCAGGCCACTGGACAGGCACAAAGAACCCTAGGAGGATCTTGCATTGGCTTGCAGTCAAGGAGTGAAAGCTGTTGGTCTAAGGAGCCAAGGTGGCTGGAGTTTGGAGGGACAAGAACCAGAGAGGTGAGACCTGCAGAGACAAAGAGAGATAGACAAACAGACAGACAGAATGAGAGGCAGAGAACACTCTGGAGTTCTGCTGAGGTCCTTCTTGGGTCTTCAGCCACGAACTGACCAGATCATGCATGTGAAGGAACTACCCAGGGTCTGAAAAGTAACCACGGAAAGGAATTAAAGGTAATAATCTCTAAAGCTCCAAAAGGACCAGGAAGAGTTTGTATCCCCCCTGGTCAGAGTGGAGAACGTCATACCCTTCAGAGTGTAGGGTAGAGTGCTAAGAAGGATACTGATTCCTGGGGATTCTAAAAGCCAGGGAAAGACAAGCCACGAGAAGAACAAAACCATCAATAGAGAAAGAACTATATGTGACAGAGGTGATAGAATTAGTAGACAGGGGCTTAAAAACTTCTATTTTAAGTACATTCCTTATGTTCAAAAAGGTAGAGAAGGGCTTCCCTGGCGGCACAGTGGTTGAGAGTCCACCTGCCGATGCGGGGGACATGGGTTTATGCCCCGGTCCGGGAAGATCCCACATGCTGCGGAGCGGCTAGGCCCGTGAGTCATGGCTGCTGAGCCTGCGTGTCCGGAGCCTGTGCTCCACAACGGGAGAGGCCACAGCAGTGAGAGGCCCATGTACTACAAAAAAAAAAAAAATCAGTAGAGAAAAGAATTTAAAGATATAACAAATACAAAATGTAACTTCTAGAGATGACTGTAGCAATGGCTGAGTTAAAAAAAAAATGCACCATGTGGGATCAGCAACAAATTAAATACTGCAGAAGGAACTTGAAGAGACAAAAATATAAGTAGAGAAAGAAAATGACATAAAAAACAAACTAGAAACAAACAAAAAGTTTACGAGGAGAAGAGATTAGGAGAGCATGAAAAAGCTACGGGACAGTTTGAAGTGGTCAAATATCTGTGAGAGTGCTGTGCACATGAGGGAGAAGGAGAGAACAGAGGGAGAGGAAATACTTGAAGAAATCATGGCTGCAATTTTACAACTTTGATAGGAACTCTGAACAAAGGAACTCAGTGAAACAACATAAAACATAAAGAAAACAATAGTAAAGCATATATGATCATCAACTGCATTAAAGTCATGATAAAATCAGATTAAAATGGCCAGAGATACAACATTATATACAGAAAAACAAAGATGAGATGGAGAGGTCAGATTTCTATTCTGACACAATGCAACCTAGACAACAGTGGATTATTATCTTGAAAACACTGCCAAACAGCTCTAGCAACAAAAATAACAACAAAACCTTCAAATTCGAAATCTATATAAACAAAAGCAACACGCAAAAGCTAAAACAATTCATCACAAGACTTGTGCTACAGTCGCTGTGAAAGGACCTCCTCCAAGAAGAAGGAAATGATACTTGGAATTTGACACCTTAAATTATAAATATAAATGCATATATAAGTTTTCCTCTTTTTATTATCTTTAAATATATTTAGCCACTTCGATCAAACTCAGTAAGAATAATAATCGCATTAAATGTACATGGTACCATATAAAAGATTGTCAGATTGGATAGAAAAACAAGAACCAAATATATACTGCCTGAAGAAAACTACTTTAATGTAAATACACAACATAATGTAAATACACAGAATGTTTAGAAGTAAATGAATGGGATAAATGCCATGTCATGACTACGCCCAGGAACATTTAGTGGTTATATTAATATCAGATGAAGTAAATTCCATATCAAATGCTATTACCGGGAATAAAGAGGGCATTTTCACAATGATCAAGGGTTAATTCATCAAAATGATATAATAGGGCTTCCCTGGTGGTGCAATGGTTGAGAGTTCGCCTGCCGATGCAGGGGACGCGGGTTCGTGCCCCGGTCCGGGAGGATCCCACATGCCGCGGAGCGGCTGGGCCCGTGAGCCATGGCCACTGAGCCTGCGCGTCCGGAGCCTGTGCTCCGCAGCGGGGGAGGCCACAACAGTGAGAGGCCCGCGTACCACAAAAAAAAAAAAACAAAAAAAAAACGATATAATAATCCCAAACATTTATACACCTAATAAAAGAGCTTCAAAATAAATGAAGGAAAATCTTATAGAACCGTAAGGAGACACAGGCAAATCTACAATTATAGTCAGAGTAATTGGTAGAAGCAAGCTGGTGGGCAATCAGCAAGGACATAGGTGACTTGGACAACACAGTCAATTTGAACTAATTGACATTTACAGAAAACTTCCCCCACAAGAGCAGAATAGAGCTTCTTTGCTACATCTACCTCTAACTGGATTACCATTTTACCAAATTTCCAGGAAACACCAATAAAGTGCTTGGCAAAGACTGATTTCAGTCAGTGTTGAGTAAATGAATATTTAATGAATGAGTATATCTGTATATTTCCATTCTATCAGATGACATTTAATATAAAATTTAATGTGGCTAGTAATAGGAAATATGGTAATATATTTTCTGAATGCAGAGTATATGCACAAGAATTAAAATATATATATATTGTATTTAGATAGAATTCGAGTTTAGGTATGTAGTCTAACATTTAACAAGAGAGGACTGCATTTGATAAAACACCCTCAGTGTTTGCCTGTAATCATTGTAACAGGGACAGCTGAGGTCTTCAGCTCCAGAACGAAGCAGGCTCTCACAAAGGACAATAGCTGCTCCCTTCTGTTTTGTGGAAAAATAATATTTCCAACACCTTTTGTGTAAAATGTTACTTTCGAAGTACAACCGACACTCTTAAAATATTGTTTGGGAACTGAGATGATACCTAGGCCTATAAATTGTTCTCCTTACTTGTCATTCCTTACCACAACTTGTAAAATCAGAATAAAACAGATTGTTTTAAAATATAATTATTATAACTCCTATCTCCTATATACGAACAGAATTAAAAAACAAACACACATGGAGTTTGATGTCCGGTAGAACCAATTTTCATATTCCTCAGTATATTAGTTGTGTGAACATGCTTACGGTACTTTTCACCTCAAGGGCACAAAGAACACTATTCTATCCTGCACCATCCGGTTATGATGTGGGCGCCACCTCTCCCCATTAGTCAGGGGATAATGCAGGAAATAGAAAACACTCTAGGTATTTTAATCAGTAAGAGATTTAGTACAGGGTATAAGAGCTTGTAAAATCATTGGAACTGTTGGGAAAAAAGAGCTGGTTGAGTAGCCCTCAAGGTGAATCACTGTGCAACACTGGTCCAATTTTTCTATTGAAATATTTCTGTGGGATTTGCTGCAGGAAATCATGATGATGCAAGACAGCAGGAACAGCGAGAACTGCAGAAAGATCGTCCCTGCCTAACTCCTGGTGGCAGAAACCTGCACAAAATCACCTAGAAACCAGGCCAGTTATTCATCTAGCAACCGACTTAAAAGGGAATATGTCATATATCTAGCTATAGCTCTGATACTGCAGGAGACAAAAAAAATTCGGGGCGGGCATCAACAGGAACTCCTTCACAGTATTTTTGTTTTTTCACAAAATAACCATGAAGCTTTTACAGTTCACCTTAGTTTAATTCAGTTTACTTTTTTTAGTCAAACCGAATCAGGCTTTCACTCAGCATGACCTTTAAATTGATGTAGTCAATGCCTTTAATAATGACGAGATACACACAACCCTTAGCGTTTTTTCTAATTAACATATAATATTGTATTAGTTTCAGCTGCACAACATAGTGATTCTGTTTCTATACATTATGAAATGATCACAGGAAGACCAGTTACTGCCATCATTGTAAGAAGTTGTTCCAATGTTAAAAACTATATTCCCTCTGTGTACATTGCATCCAAGTTTAAGCCCCCACAGTGGTCCTCAGTTTTTAATTCCAGACTGAGTTATCCCAACTGCCCAACTTTTGACATTTAAAAGACCTTAACAGAACCAAGAAACAAGTAATTGAACTGTACTACCAGCATTTTCTGATTGGCAAACTTAAGAACATATTCCATAACCTCTAGAAACATACATTTTTCTCATAGCACAATTTCTCTTTAATGCGGTATAACATGCATGCTTAATGAGCCCAAACATCTTCTAAAGTTTTCTTAATTAAGTCGAGGCTGGAGTCTCAGGCAAAGTGGGTTGTGTTTGTATTTCAAGGACATGATAAAAGTTAACCTCAAGCTTTCTTCTACGTATGTTTTGTTCTCATGTAGAGAACATGTATTTGTTCATGTATTTGTTCTCTCCTACATATAGTTTTCGGTCAGAATTCTGAAAACAGTATTTTATCAAGTTTCTCTAAATGTATATGCAAAAAGAACCAGTTTTGGCATTTCATAAAGAGTTTGATCTTAACCAATTTTTTCCAGAGTCTAAAGAATACAGTTGCCATATGTTGTTTAAAACATTATCTTTCTTTTTACTTTAGTCATAATCTCATAGCTAAAAATTTTCTAATCGCACAGTGGAAAATACACTCACACACCAGAAGACAGAACCGTCACAGATCCTCCAAGAGGATGACCCATACAAGGTCCCAAACAAATACTTCCCTAACACAAAGGGCCCTCGACGTCAGACACACATCAGAACCAACTGGCAAAATGCCCAAGTAACACTTCATGCTCAAAAGAGGTTTGCCCAGATGCACGCCAGTGGACTTACTTGGGCTTGGATCTTCCAGATGCATGTTTCCATTCCACCAAGGAAAAGCATCCGTTGGCAGCCAGTGCAGAGCAGGGGAGAAACAGGGAGGGTCCCCAAAACAAATGGCTTTGGCAGCTGCTAAGACTGTCCCCCCAAATCCCCTCTGGGGGCCAGCAAGCCACAAGCACCGTGCGCCTTGCAGCAGTCCTAAGCGTGTCATCACGGCCGCGGCTCTGCTGGGGGAAAACCTGGGAGCCAGATGTCGCGAGAGTTCAGCCGCCCCGCCCCCACCCCCCACCCCCACCACCCATGGGGCAGGGCTGCTCCCTGCTCTGAGGCCCTCGAAGAGGCAAGGTTCATGGAAAGTAAAGTTTGCTTTATTTCGGAGGCCAGCAACCAGGAGGTTTTGCAGGAGGACGGGCAGACTTTTGTACAAAGGCCGACTCCCCGCAACTGACAATCAGGGGACAAGAGCTTTTATAGACGGAGAGAGGGGCTACATGCAGAGACAGCACAGGCAGCTCCGACAGTCACCTCGAGATTGTTCATGCGGTGGTCTGATCATTGTCGCTTGATTGTTTTAAGCACAGTTAATCTTCAGTTGCAGAGACAGTTTGTTCCCATTTCCTTGAGGCCAGGTCTCACAACTCTGGAGGCTTACGTCATGGCTACAGTCTGGTCATCATGTACTTAACTTCTTCCACCTGGTGGGGCTTTCCGTGTCTATAGGACAGCTCACAGGATATGGCTCAGAATATTATCTAGAGCCCTTGAGGAGGAACTAAAGGTCCTTGACTTTGCTTAATGACTAAACTATTATTATTTAGTCTTGTTGGACTGTTTTCTTTTGTTTCTGCATTTTTCTCACCTCTCGGATTAAATTTATTCTTTGGCTAAAGTTTTTCCACAGACAAAAGGCAGGCTGAGGACATGGGGGACAAGGACCGTACGGTCCTGCTCCGTTTCACTAACAGGTAACCAAATTCCATTGGAAGAATATGGCTTTTCATCTAAAACCAAATGCAAATTTAACTATCTGCTAAAAGAAAGGACAGTTTAGTTATTTGGCAAATACAGTTACAGTCAAATTCATGAACTTCGCATCCTTTCTCAAATATATTGTCAATAGGCAGGGCCACTTTCCTATAAACAGTGGGTAAAGGAAATGACACCAGTTGAAAGAAGCATTGGGCTGTATGTGTGGCCAGATGTGCTGTTGCATTAAATGGTGTTTGTACCAGTGGGGGCTGGACTGCCTAGGTGAACAATCATTTCACTTACTTACACTTTTCTTCTCTTTGATCCAAAAGGAAAGGACAAAGCTGAGAACCTCAGAGGAAGAACTAAATGGATACATTGACTAAATAAAAATGTATCTGAAGCCTCCTGCATGACTTTAGCCAGACAACGGGAATGTCCTATATATGACAGTTAGATAATGAAGAAGCCAGCTCTTACTAAAAAAGCTTACAATATTCCAGCAAAAACTCACATTGTGGTCAGCAGGATGCCTAGAAGATATCACCTTGACAGTCAGCAAACACAGGTGTTTGTGTAAAACCAAACCTCAGCAAAAAAATTTATCACTTAAAGTTCAAAATTACCAGTTTTGCTTAAAGAAATGCAGTTTGTTACAGATAGTTTAGGTTCCAGAAAACAGGTTTTGATCCCATTTGTATTTAATCCAAAGCAACACCGTACAAATGAGATGAATGTCATTTTTGGTGGTGGGCACAGATGATGTTTTGTTCTGTTGTATAGTTTTGCTTACATCAGTGAAATTTCATAAGAGAAGGAGTTCCTATATTTCTTACCCACTTAGGATACTGATAAAACTCATCAGGCTTTATGCTGAAAGAATCAAGAATTGAAGGTGGGTTTTAAAGTAAAAATTTGAGTCCTAGCTGTACTATTGTCTCTTCTGACTAGAAGTTCTGGTTGCCCGGAGTGCAGCAAGGTGCACCCTTGAATACTTAACACTGGACATCACAAGCTACCTGGTTATAGATGTTCTTAGTAACTATTTTTGCATTAAATTTTGACCTATCTGTATGAAAATGTTCTTAGGCTTCAAAATGTATTTTCTATTCACCTCCAGAGCAAAATGATAAAAACATTTGCCTTTGAAAACTTTACCATCTGAAATGGAGATAATTGTGCAGGGAATATGACAATGCCAGGGAATATGAGGCCACATCTGGTGATTCAGTGCTTTGCTTGCTTCTGATCGAGGAGGAGATAGAAAAGAAAAAAATTAAATAATATACTAACATTTTGAGCAGGCATGAAGGGAGATTTAGCAGTGATGAGAAGGTGCAGACGTTTCTCCTATGAACTCGGAATATTCAAGGGACTAAATTGCTGTCACATAGGGAAACATTATCAAAATATTCACTTTTAGCAGAAAGCAGTGAAGAGAATAGTAACAGAATTTACCACCAATAATAGATAAACTTCTCTCCACATCTATCCTGCCGTTAAAGTGAATGGGTATGCTCGTGGAAAGGATGCCTTTCTAAAATGTCAATATTTTAGTTGTACAATAATCTCTTTTTTGAAGATTTTGAAGGGTGTTTGGTACCAGTGGCATATAACATATATACTCTAAGCACTACAGATATACATGTTATTTGAAGAACAATGTTTTAAGCTTTTTATGTTTATTATTACCCAGTCATGTTCACATTTGATAGCTTCAGTAATTCTCTAACCATCATCATATCTTAGGCTACCAGGGAATTCCCAACACACTGGCAGTAATGGTACCACATCAATTCCCTTTCTCCCCCTGCTTCAATGTTTCAGTTCCACCCTATTTTTGAGCCTTACTGAGACTCCAGTCTGGGGAAAGCCAGGGGGATAGGTTGTCATGTATGTTGGTTTGAAGATCAAGGATGTTCTTTACATATATTACTGATACTATTAAGGAGGACTTTTATGAAGTACTCATTTTTTAAATTAATTTTATATTTAAGGGAGTTTCAGCTTTATAGAAAAACAATTGAGAAAATAGTACAGAGTTTTAACATATGCTGTACACTGTCTCCCCTATTGCTAATATCTTAAATCAGTACGGTACACTTGTTACAATGAATGGAACAATACTGATACATTATTATAAGCTAAACTTCATAGTTTATTCACTTTTCCATAGTTTTTACCTCGTGCTCTTTTTCTCTTCCCACCCAGGACCCCATCTGAGATACCACATTACACTGATTCATCTTGTCTCCTTAGGCTCTTCTTGGCTGTGACAGTTTCTAAGATTTTTCTTGTTTTAGATGACACTGACAGTTTTGAAGAGTACTGGTCAGGTGTGTTGTAGGATGTCCTTCTACTGAAATTTGTCTGATTTTTTTTTCCATGATTAGATTGGGTTATGGGCTTTGGGAAGGGAGATCATAAAGTGTCAGTTTTACCCCATTGTATCAAGGGTACATGCTGTCAACATGAGTTATTGCTGTTGATGTGGACCTTGGTCACCCGGCTGAGGTCTTATTTGCCAGTTCCCTGCACTCTACATTACTTTCCCCAACCTGCCCCTTTCTATATCATAATTTTGGAAGCTCTAGACTTAAGGAGTAGGAAGTGATGGTCTACCTTCATGAGGGCAGAATATCTACATAAATTATTTGGAATTTTGTCTGCATAGGAAGTTTGTTCTCCTTCCTTAATTAATGTATTCAATCAGTTATTTATATCCTTATATTCTTGTAGAAATATTTTGTGTGTTTGGGGTTATAACCCAAAGCTACTTTATTTATTTTGTGGTTAAAGTTGTTCTAGATTTGGCCATTGGGAGCTCTTTCAACTGGCTTTGGTGAAGTTTGACATATATCCATCAGCGTGTGCGTGTGCATGTGTGTGTGTTTTCACACTTACTTTCTGAAAGTGTAAGACGCTTTGGGTGAGTCACTTAACTTGCCTGCACCAGGCCTAGAATCAGGCATGACTCGAAGGAACTCTGGACATTTTATTGCTTTGCTGTTGATCTGTTCACCTACGAAGAGAATCTTGCGCTTCTGTTTGTTTGACATTATGAGTAAAGCTACTATAAACATTACTGTGCAGATACTTTTGTGGACACAAGTTTTCAGATCCTTTGGGTACACATCCACAAGCACGTTTGCTGGATCATAGGATAAGGCTATGATTAGTCTGGTAAGAAACCGCCGAGCTGTGCCCCCTCCCCGGTGAGTGTATCGTTTTGCCTTCCCATCAGTAATGAAGGAGACTTTGTGCTCTTCTGTATACTCACCAGCAATTGATATTATCATTTTCTTGGATTTAGCCATCCTAACAGGTGTGTAGCAGTATCTTATCATGATTTTGATAAATTATTTGAAGATAGCATTTGTTCTCTTTTATTATTTGAATTTAGAAAAGCAAACCAATTGTTTCGATATCAGCTCCTTTGTATCAACAGGCAAGCAAAAATGTGAAGAATTTGGATTTTTACCTGTGAAAGTGTTTCTGTTTGTAACATATACCACATATTGAACTTGACCAAGTCTTAGAAATTAAAGAAGAGAGAACACAAATGGTGGGAGATGTGTCTAGGTACGCTCTATAAGCTGGTTGCAAGATCTCACTTTTCTGTGGTAACAGCTTTTGTTGCAGAGTAAGTTGAAACACAACTTAGGTAATAAAAATAACACAGGTGGGCATATTTTTAATCTCAAGTATATGATCATTCCTTACTCTTATAGCCATCTGTACAATTCACTCTTTTTCTTCTGGTATCTTATTTAAATAGGGATTTATGAATTCAACATATTTAAAGTTTTTTTTTTTTCAGCAACAGAGACATCAATGGTTTAATGAATGGGGGAGTTTACATGTCTGAGTGAGGCCTGGAGTGACACCCCACTGTGTCTAAAGTATTTTTATTTAGGTGACATAATTTAGATGACAGATTAATGGAGGACAATTTCTCTAAACAATATTTCCTTAGAATACCAGGTAAATCCCAAGCAGATCATTATTTAATTCAGTGGAATATGAAATGGAATGTACTTTACTTGATTTGCTCTTAATGTCAGAGTTAGTAAACCTTTGCTCTCTCATTGCTTCCTCATAAATGTTTCAAAACATGTGTAGTATCAACCTGCTTCTGATTCTTTACAGGCTAAAATGATGACGATATTGTATACATTTTGCCTGTAGCACCTTTTGTTCTTTGGAAAGGAATTAAATAATTTAAGACAGAGGACAATTATTTTGCTAAATACCAATACAACCTTTTTCTAATAGATTCAATTATATAAGAAGTCCATTGACTATATTCTATCTCTCTGTCTACTGGCCTGGAGAGAGACATATAAAATGGAATGAAAATACTAAATATAGTATCCAACAACAAATTTGTTCTTTTGGTCCAGTAGGTTTTAGGTGAAAGTAAAATAGCTATGTGAGATAAAAATAAGAATGACTTTTGCATGAATACTTTCAGCTGAACCAAAAGAAAAGAACTTTAAATTGTAGGCTTTGACAGGATGAGGAATACAGTGACAGTGTGTGTACTGATATCATGGCTATACCATAATCAAACATTTTAAAAGTTCTCAATAATAACACAGTGTTCCTCCCTGTTTTAATCTCTTTGTCCATCTGTTTTCACCTTAATATAGTATAATACTTATCCTATAGTATATTTACTGTTAAATTTATTCCTTCCCAACTAGATGTGAGAAAGAGTTCTGTCATATTAATCTTTTTATTTCTAGCATTCAGCATAAAGATTAGCATAAATTATACACTCAGTACATGTTTGTTGGACTTGGGTTTAAACTGAATTTAAAAGGAAGTATACTGTGGAAGTCAGATTTATATGAAATTGAAAGTGTTGTTATTGAACAAACTGAGTATATACTAGCCATATTTATCTTTGACATTTAGTAGCATCATACAACCATATCACTCCAGAAGGGAGTTTTATGACATAAGAAGTATGACTCACCACAAAGCCTTAATGGAGAGATCAAACAGAGGAAATTCCAAATCCCCAGAATAAGTTGCTTTCTAGGATCTGACAGAGAACTGTTCATTTCTGTATTTACTCTATCATAAAACACCTTAGTTTCAATTTCAATTGTTTAATTAATTGAAAGATTTCATAGAAAAGTTTCCTAAGTCTCCACAAACTTTCAGTTCTTTCCTACAAATGAAGACAGCAGGATTTTGCAAAATGTCAAGTGAAGAAAATATAACAGAACTAACAGTTCTTAGAGAACAGTGTTACAGAATATCTACTTATTATTCTCAGAATTCTCTTCCTGGAGAATGTCAGTTAAAGGCTATATTTGACTGCAGCAGCAATGAAGAAGACCTAGGGGCCTGATGATAAAATATATATATTTTTAATATATATTTATATATATATTTAAAAATTTTTTAATCATTTAACAAAAATAAGGAATTTCAAAACTTGTCTTCTGTGATCTTTCTGTATTACACAATTAAGGCTAATGAAAATAAAAACTTTCAGTTGGACTATATCTGGATTTCAACTATAGGATGAACAGTATGGGACTGTGGATAGACCTAGGGACAAAATTGCCATGTTTATTCATTTTATTATAATATTTGTTTACTTCTGTTTTTTAGAGCAGGGTTTAAATTTGATTATATTTATCAAAATCTGTTTAATAAATATGTATAAATTAATATGGGGAAGTTAGACAAAAGAAATAATGTTTCATTACATTATTTATCATGGCTCTATAATATCAAGTTGTCTGAAAATGCAATGATAGAGAGGATTTCATGATTAAGATGTAACATGTAGGTTGAAAAACCTTTCATTTGAGCACAATTTTTAATACTCTGGTCAACATTTTTATATTGTCTATTTAATTGAATAGAGACTAAGATATATTGCCAGACTAAAATCTTTCTTTTAATAGGACAACTATTTGCAAAGAAATCGATTACCATAAGGGTTTGGTCCATATCTTATTTTTTTACATATTTTTCCTAGGTATGATGTCATATTTAATATATACATTGTTCAGAATGTGGTAAATTCATAAGTTAATTAAAAAACTTAAAAGATAAATGTGATTATTTGCTAATGCAAAGGATCCCAGGCAGTTCTGACATATGCTCTATTTTGGTCAGACCCGAAAGTTTGGGTTCACTGAATGTGGATTTCAGCATAACCAGGAACATTTTGATCTCAGTATTTGAGGTACAAATTTATACTTTTGACTAATGTTTGTGGACAATATTTTAATGGAAATATATTTTTTTAGTATCTTATACAAATAGGATAAAAAAGGAAGTAAAATCCTACGTCCATTTATAAAAATAAACATCTATTTTGTTCATACTTTTTTAAAAATGTAAAGCCTTGAAGGTAAAATTTTAAAGTTCACATATTTTAAGTATAGCTGTTGAAAACTACATTAATAAATATATGTTTTCTCACTGGTAAATAGGTCAAGGAGATCCAGCTTTTCATTTGGGAGCTGAAAAGTGTAAATTTAGGGACCATTGGGTGTATACTTACACCTCAGGCTAAATTCTAAAGCCAAGTTCTCATTTCACTGTGTAAAGAACTAATGGGTAAAGTTTTATAAATAGGTCAAAAATAAGTTTTAACTTCATAACTATCAATATAAAACAAATGGAAGTTACAAAGTACAAATTGCAATGGGGAAGTACTACTTCCAAATTTTTTCACCAGGAAGCATTAAGAGTTCTTAAAATCAAAATGTATTATTTTAAAAATAATGTTTCTTTGTTAAGGTTTGTTAATGCAAGTATATCAAGAATATCCCTATGCATATTGAAATTATCTTTCTTCTAACATAAAACAAGATTCCCTTAAAAGTGATGAAACAAAAATATTTACCTAGGTTCCAAATCTTTAACACAGTATTTAACCATTAAGTATATTTGGTAACATCTTTGGTATCTTTAAGTTTGAATACTACAATTAGCGTCTGATGGTAAATATGCCTGCAGGTTCTGAACTTACTGAACTATATAAATTCAACATATCAATACATTAGAACATAAATATGTGAAGGTAAACTTAACTTTTTCCTTACCATAAAAGAAGTAAACTTTTATTTATATTTTGCAAAATATTTTCCTGAGGACTTTCAATAGTGATATATAATTAAAATAAGATTATTCATAATCTTTTCTCATAACTTAATCAAATAAGTTTATTTTAATCAGCCATACTTACAAATGAGCCATTGTGGTTGTAACAGCCATTCTTATTCCACTTTCTAGTCAGACCTTATAAGAATTCAGAAAGTAAAGAATTGAATATGCTTAAGGATGTTAGCCCAGGATATAAGCACAGAAAGCATTTATATCTCCAAACAGAATTAATTCCAAGAAAACATTACATGATTTGACTTTATATTCACATTGCCATTTTAATGAATTACCTGTTAGTCAGCTAATACTTACGAACCCTTACAATGTGATCAAAATGCATCTAGTCCCTTGGTATGCAAAGTGGGATGGTGTTCCCTCCTCTAAGAGTCAGGTGGAGAGATGTGAGAAATTATTAAATATTTTTATAATAAACAGAATACAGTTGGTGGATAATTTCAATGAACATATCTACAAAGTGAAGAAAAGGCATGGTGTAAGAAATTTCTTTGGGAAAACAGGACAGGCTTCCGCATTCATCTGGAATAACCTCAGTGAAGTGATTTTGTTTTCAGTACCTAAATATTATTAGGTACCCTGACGATGAAGGAGTCTCAGAAATCTCATTTTCCCAGACCTTACTCTTTGTAACGGGGAAAATCAATCTAAGGTTTATAAGGGGTGCCACATGCTCATGAGGACACCCTCCAACTAAGGATACATCTCACCAACCACCCAAAGAGTTAGCCGCAGTCTTGGTGGCTTCACTTCTTATTTCTTGAATCCTTCCAACCCTGCAGAGTAAATATTGAGTTTGAAGATGAACTAGCTTAGAGACTTAACTGAGGACACTTGGCTCAGTCCAGCTTTAGAATATAATCTATTCACCACATGATGCTTCTCCCTGTATGTGGATATGGACAACTTATATGCATTTGGCGTTTCAGCTCCTAACACTGAATTGATGAAATTTTTCTGTCACATTTTCATTCTAGCATTCACACACATCCTGAGATTTACAATTTCTTTATAACTTATGAGGAAAATTGTTGTAATCATCAGCAATTGTACTGATATTTTGAATGTTTCAAAATTAGAAATATGTTTTAAATCCAGCTACTAAGTGTGAGGGACATTTTATCCACTTTTACTAATACTTATTAATGTCTTAAATTTACTCCAATAATTCATGCATAAAAATTAAACTAAGAATTACTCTTTTAAATGTAAACTATTCTATATAATTATGTTTGTGAGTTTGTTTCCACTTATTTGCTGTTTTTGTACATGAGAGTGGTAAAGGGATTGTGCTATTGATAAATGTAGACAACTGACAATCATACAAAACCAAAAATTAAATTTTCGCTCAGACAACAGAACCATCATGCCTATTGTTAACTTGTTTTAAGGAGAGTAAGCCAATTATAATAAACACTAAAAGTCCAGTACAAAATAAGCTTGTTGATGCTACCTGTACTCCAAAATTTATTTTAAATATAGGAATTGCTGAGGATGCTTTATAAGTAGATTCCCTCTGAGTTTTCTCAATGCAGACAAATGTGCAGTACGATATTGGGAACACATCCTCTGTCATTTTCCCAGCTGCCTACACAATAGAGGACGTGTTCAAAGTCCCTGTGGATCATGAGTGATGTCACAGGTGGCTATAGAGGATTTAGTTCACATTATAAACACTACCACCTTCATATAGAAAATTCAGATATCAGCTAAGGTCATTTAAAAAAGTTTTCTTGTTAGTAAAACTTATTTTTTAATATTAAATGTGGATGGTCTTATTTATGGATTATTTTAGTAAATTTATTTATGGTGTTTTATTATCATTCCCATTGGTTTTAGGCAACTTTACTTTTTGCATGCTCTAATGAAAGTACCTGCAGCATATTCCTATCTATGATTTGTACTGGGTTGAATAATTTCCTCCCAAATTGTAGTCCACCTGGAACTTCAGTATGTGACCTAATTTGGAAATGTCGTTAGTCTTTGCATATGCAATTAGTTAAAATGAAATCACTTTCAATTAGGGTGGACCTTAACTGCTATAGACTGAATGTTTGTGTCCCCCCGCAAAATTCATATGTTGAAATCCTAAACCCCAATGTTACTGTATTCGGAGCTGGGGCCTTTGGGGAGGTGATTAGGTCATGAGCAGGGGCCCTCATGAATGACAATAGTTCCCTTATAAAAGAGACCCCAGAGAGCTCCCTCTTCCTTTCTGCAAGGACACAACAAGGTTGATTTTGGACTTCTGGCCTCCAGAACTGTGAGAGAATACATTTTGTTGTTTTAAGCCACCCATTTTGTGGTAATTCCTTAAGGCAGACCTTGGAGTTTAATTCATAACCCTACTCTCTTTTCACACCATTCTTTCCATTTCAAAGATCTCAATTATATTTAATTTTGGAATTTATGCCTTTATTTTTTTTCTAAAATTATACAGGTTTTCAAGGTTAGAGTGACTGTTCTTTTATCTTTTTACTTTACAGATTTCATTTATAAATTTGAGGTCAGAAATGAACTTTTAAAACACAACAAAAAGCATGATTCATGAAAGAAAAAAATGATTAATTTGACTTCATTAAAATTAATAACCTCTGCTCTGTAAGAAACACTGTAAGGAAAATAAAAAGACAAGTCACAGACTAGTGGAAAATATTTACAAAACATTATCTGTTAAAGGACTTATATACAAAATGTACAAACAACTCTTAAAACCCAACAATAAGGGAAAAACCAACCCAATTTAAAATGTGTAAAATATCTGAACACACATCTCACCAAAGAAGATATACAGGTGACAATTAAACATAAAAAGATCCCCAACATTACCCATCACTAGGTAATTGCAAACGAATTCAACAATGTGATATCACTTCGCATCTATTAGAAGGGTTACAATAAAAAGGAAACAAAATATCAAGTGCTGGTGATGATTTAGAGCAACAGGAACTCCCATTCATTTTGGTGGGATTGCAAATTGTACAGTCACGTTGGAGAACAATTTGGCAGTTTTTTTGCTTGTTTGTTTTATTTGTTTGTTTTTACAAAGCCTAATATAGTCTTAACTTAGGTCCAACAAGAATCCATACATGAATATTTATAGCAACTTTATTTATAGTTGCCCAAAACTGGATGCAACCAAGATGTTCTTCAAAAGATGAATGGATAAACAAACTGGTACCTCTAAGTGATGGGATATTATTCAGTAATAAAAAGAAATGAACTATGGGGGGTGGGAGGGAGGTTCAAGAGGGAGGGGATATATGTATACACATAGATGATTCACTTTGTTGTATAGCAGAAACTAACACAACATTATAAAGCAATTATACTCCAAAAAAAAAGAAAAGAAAAGAAAAGAAATGAGCTATAAAGCCACAAAAATACACAAAGAAAACTTAAATGCATATTGCTTAGGGAAAGAAAATTGTATGAAAAGGTACGAACTATAAGATTCCAAATATATGACATTCTGGTAAAAACAAAACTATAGAGATACAAAAAAGATTAATGGATGTCAGGTGGGCTTGGGGACAGGTGGAAAGGATGAATAGTTGAAGCACAGGAAGATTTTAGGGCTTGAAATGATAATGTTATGCATCTCTCAAAACCCATAGAACTGTATAATACAAAGAGTGAATCCTGATGTAAACTATAGACTATAAGTAGGCTTTAGTTAATAATAATGCATCAATATTGGTTCATCAATTTTAACAAATGTACCACACTAATGCAAGGTTTTAAGAATAGAGGAAACAGTGACCAGGAGGGAGAGGGGGGTATATGTCAGCATCCTCTTCTATCTTCTCAATTCTCAGTAAACATAAAACTGCTCTAAAAATCAAGTCTATTAATTTAACAAATATTATACTATAGAGAACTAGATTACCTGCAATAATCATATTAAGTCAATTTAATATTGATTTCAACTCTAAAATTCTATGTTCTGTTACTGGACATTATGTCATGGGATAACATATATTATTTCACTGCATTAATGCCCTTAAAAAACCTCCTGATTTAACACAGACTCTCCTTTCCCTTGGCTCTATGTTTCCACGAAAAGGATGCTCCACTGGAGTGATTCCCCTCATTTCTTCACTTATTCCTCCTCAACAAAGTCACTCGGTGTGTTTAAAGAACAATACGGTGAGAAGGCATAGTGGAGCACAATGACTAATGGAATGAGTGGTTGTCAGGGTCAGACTGTGTAAGATATCAGAGCTTATATTAAGGTGGCCCGATCTACTTTTATCACACAGGGAACTTAGATTAAGGCCGGGGTAGGGTAGTGATGTTACCTTATTTATGTTGTAAAAGGATCATACTCTTAAATGATAATGTAAGAGTCAAGAGCAGAGACAGAAAGTGTAGTTAGAAGTTGATTCCAACTGTCTATGAAACAGGTGATGATGACGTAAGTTAGAATGGTACACCAGTGGAAATCTCGAGAGGTACGAAGATGTAGAAAACAAAATTTGCTGAAGGAAGCGGGAAAAAAGATATGAATTAAAGTTCTTTTAAAGATTGAAGTCCTGAGAAAATAGTAGTGTTATTTATTGATTTGGGCAATACTTGGTCAGAGCAGAGATAAGATTTGAATTAAAAGAGCAGACCAAAGATGGATGACCAGGGCTTCCCTGGTGGCGCAGTGGTTGAGAGTCTGCCTGCCGATGCAGGGCACACGGGTTCGTGCCCCGGTCCAGGAAGATCCCACATGCCGCGGAGCAGCTGGGCCCCTGAGCCAGGGCCACTGGGCCTGCGTGTCCCGAGCCTGTGCTCCGCAGCGCGAGAAGCCACAGTGGTGAGAGGCCCACGTACCGCAAAAAAAAAAAAAAAAAAGATGGATGACCTAAATTAATAAGCTAATCTTATGGAAAATTATACTTTTGCAGTATGAATAAGCAAATAGAAAAAGAAAGAAAGGAAGACTAAAAGATATGTTGTTTCTGTTTTATATTTTCCCTAAAGCAATCATTGCTTTCATTGGGTTAAAAAATAAAAACAAGAATCAATACTCAGTGATTTTCCCTCTAAATATATGTATAAGTAAGAAATGTGTTTAACTTCAAGTAATAGAAAACCTGACTAGAAGCAGAATAAACACGTGGGTGTTTCCTTTCCCCCTGGATATCAGTACCCAAGGGCTATGCAGCTTCAGCACTGGTTCAGCTACTCAATACAACCATCAGAAGACCAGGCTCTTTTTCATTCTGCTTTATCAAACTCACTGCGTTGGCTCTTTTCCTCATGTTTATTGCATTAGGGTTGCAAGGAAGTTGATGCCTCTCCAGGCTTATGTGAACACTCTTGGCAGGATGAAGAGGAAACGTGAAGACACAAATCTCTCTTTTTACATCAGAAAAGTAAAAAGTTTCATAGAAACCTTCACGGCACACTAACGTCACGTCTCATTGACAAAAAGTGTGCCCTGTTGCCTCCTTTGATGAAAATAAGACTCACCCACCTGAAACTTAGATTCATATACTCTGTAGTGGATGGAGGCAGGGAGAAAAGCATTACCCACCTTTGTTATTTAAGCTAACATACTGTTTTGGTTAACTGTGCTCATGTGCCTATGACTCTCTCTGTCTCTGTCTCTCTCTCACACACAATCATTTGTATATTTCCATTCATTTTAATTATTGTATTAACTCATTTAGTATATCCTGTCTTCCCATTACTGTCAAGATTAGCTAAAATATAGGAAGACATTCTTTGAATCTTTTTATTACCTTGAGGAGTACGTTAAAACCACAATGTGACAAGTATATGAAAAAACATGCACATGTTACTTAGAATTTTAAAATAATTACCTACACTTTTCATGTTGTATTTATTTTAATCAGTGAACCAAAGCAAAGGGCTGACAACTTGTACTTCTTAGGAACCTATTGCATGCTCTTAGTATTAGAAATAGCCAAGGTGTGGAAGAGGCTCTTGTTGTTCCAGAAAGATCTGAACAAAACACTAAGTTATCTTCCTCCAGACACCAGGGACAGGGAGGGAAACATGGCCAACATTGTCTTTCAAAATGATGACTTCGAGGCATGTACCAGTCACTCACCATAGCAATTTTGATATCTATGCACCTGTTTCCAGAACTCTTTATCCTGCGGGGAGACAGCATTCCTTTTGAAGAGCTTGATTCTTCTCCCTGGGAATAAATCCAGCCCGATGTTCATTGTTGCTGCATAGATGTGGCTTCCAAGGTCAAGGTTGGACAAATATTTTCTGTAAGAGTCCCGATCATAAATATTTTAGGCTTTGCGAGCTACATACAGTTCCTACTGCATATTTTTATAACTTTTTTAAAATACGAAAATTTTTTTCTTGTACAAAGAAGAAAACTCACCTCCTCAGATTTTAATCTGCTCTCTGAGATCTTAAAGCATAGATCCCAGAGGGCACAGAACTCTGACCCATCCGTCTTCGTACGTCATAAAATAAAATTCCCATCAAAGCTAGCATCTAGGTAAATAATTCAGCTTGTTCATTGCCAGAAATGTATCAGGGGCCAAGAGAACATTTTTTGAAGTGCTTCAGTCTCTTTTAGTCCAACCTGATGGTCTATTTGCCAGAACAATAAGCCTAAAATCTTCCTCAGCTTTGTATGAATCTGAGTTGGATTCATTCTCCACATCCACAGTTCTTTGCAAGATAGGTGGCCTGTAACTGCTACTCTCATCATGCCTGGTCTGTGTAGATAAGACCCTGAAGAATTTGAGCCATCCTTTTACCTAGCTGAGAAGGTCAATCAGGTTCTGCTTAAATCTTTCAAGAATCTTAGAAAATAATCTTTGAGCCACATACGACATATTTTATTTGATCTATGTGTCCAGGTTCTACTTTACTTTGAGGATCCTTTGCTGGTAGAGAGATTGAAGATGAGAAAAAGATTTTTTTTCATCACCTAACTGAACAAGTCATTATTTTCATATTTCCTTTACATTTGCTATGCAGATGGTCTCTCTCTCCCTTTGCCTTATGATATAGAGCCCCAATAAACGCATAACACTTTCAACATTTTGCCAGGAGAGATATCCACAGATAATCAGCAAGTTCATTAGTCACTCTTCCCAAATTGCTGGTGGTAACAAATGGTCCATCATAATGCTGTTAGATAATAAGATGACCTTTTATTACAGCCCACCAAGGTAAAGGTCTTACTATTTTTCTAGGCTTTGGGGACAGTTTATTCATTCCTTCGCCAGCCTCTGCTGTGACCTGGCCCCAGAGCCAATGTCACGTATCTGTCTTTTGTCATGTCAGTGCATTCATGTGGATCAGTTTTCATACCATAAAAGAGAGCACTTGTTTAGCAGGTCAGTTTGGAGTTCTTCTGATCTGGTCATATCTTCACCATCCACAGCTGAGATCAGTGACAAAATGTCCAAACATTAGATCTGTGAGGTCACGTACTCCTACCCCTCTAACGGGTGGAATGTTCTGAGGAGGATCAGATGACTACAGCCTATTTTCTGGATGTCCTAAGGAGAGAAGACATGATGAGCCCAAGGACTCCAGAAGCATAACGAAGCACCACTGTTGACCTCACTTGAAGGGCTGGATTGTCTGTTGTCATCTGGCCTCACCATCACAACCCAAACCAAGGCTGAAGATCATTCTTCCCAGAATGCAAGTCTTGCCCTGTTTCCAGGGCAGACTTTATCAGTGAGAGGAACTTGCATTTGGAATGTCACAAGGAATGGAGGCTACTACTCTTCGGAGGTCGTGGGGTCCACTAGGCCCTTCTGCAGGCGTGGTGTCTTCAGGTCCAACCTGATGCACAGAACTTCCTGCCTCTGTGCCATGCTTGGATGTTGTGCATCCATTCCTCCATTCCTCTCACATTTGAAGGGGCCCTTTGTCTTTGAAAGTTGCTGTTTCACCACCATGTGTTTTTGATGGTTCCTTTTTTTAAAGTATTCCTTTATTTTAAATACTAAAAATCTTGGTATTTATAGGCATCTTGATCTGTTGGTGGGATCAGACCCCCACCAGAGCCACACCCACAGCCCTTCAGCACTTAAATTCCTGAGGCTACTGCAAACTCTCGCCCTGAGGGTGTGGTTGTGGTTGTTTTCCTGAGCCCATCCCCGGGACAGGGTGTGACAGCTGGGGAATTAACCACCTGGGGAGCAATCGACCCTCTGCCGGTACAACGCTAAGGATGCTCTACACTGGGAGTCAGCATCCAGCCTGCTGCTTGTTCTGCAAGTCAAATTTTACTAAGACAAAGCCATGGGCATCCTTTACATCCAGTCTTTGGCTGCTTTTGCACTACAACAGATCACACAAGGGAGGCAGTGTGATTCACAAAGTTGAACATATTTACCGTCCGACTCTACAGAAAAGTCTGCCAAGCCCTGATCTCAGCCATCCCCCCAAAGTCCCCAGCAGGATGGAGCCAGTGTACCTGCAGAGTAAACTCGCCCTTCAAGGCACACCGCACCAGCCCCCTTTGCTTTCCTATCTTGCATCCCCAATTTTCTTGGGTTAAACTCAAAATAGGACCAAAAAGGAGCCAGTTCACTGACTTGTGATCTCCATCTCAGGAACCCAATCTGAGATTTTTTAAAATCAGTTCTAAAAATCGTTTTAGACATCTATTCTTCAAATACCGTCTTTTCCCCATTTTCTGTCTTCTTTCTTTCTGGAACTCAAAACTTCTCAAATCCACTACATGTATCTTTCTTAATCTCTGCGTTTATTGTAACTATTCATGCTTTGCCACTCTTGGCCTCTCAGAACTGCATTGTGTTTATTCCTATTATTTGTTTTATCTTCCAACTAACAATTCTACTTTCAGGTGCATCTGAATTTCTAAATTTGATGATTGATTTTTTTAAAACCTCAAAATATTTTATCTTTAGCTCTAAATATTTTATTTTTAGATAACTCATTATTTGACTGTATTTACTCACTTAGTTTACTTATGGAAACAAATCAATCATAGTCAGTGTCTCTCTTGTGTCCAATAATGCTCATCTAGGAAGCTTTGTGAGCATGATTCTGTTTTCTGTTGTTTCTACTAGTATTTACATATGGTGGCTTCTTGTGTATTTTGTCAGTTTTTCAACAGTGAGTTTCTCACTTTTCTTTGAGGTGTGAGAATTCTTTGAATTAAAATGGATTTCTCCAGAGAGAAACTGGAATTGATTTTTCTCAGCTGCCTGGGTTCACTAGGAAGTCAGAAATGTTTTAAATTAAATTACTGATCTGAGTTTTAAAAATCCACTTAAGGGTTTTCCTGTTGGCACAGTGGTTGAGAGTCCGCCTGCCGATGCAAGGGACGCGGGTTCGTGCCCCGGTCCGGGAAGATCCCACATGCCGCGGAGCGGCTAGGCCCGTGAACCATGGCCGCTGAGCCTGCGCGTCTGGAGCCTGTGCTCCGCAACGGGAGAGGCCACAACAGTGAGAGGCCCGCGTACCGCAAAGAAAAAAAAAAAAAACCTAAAAAGAAGAAATCCACTTAAGAGAACTCCATTCATTTGTCGAACACCTAAGAGAATTGGCAGGCTTTCCTTTACAGTTTCTCAGGTGCACATGATTTTCCCCCCGGCCCTCATCCCTGTCTCCTCCCCTCCCCCACCTCCTTCTCCTCATTTTATTATTATTATTCCTCTTCCGCTCATCACCATGTTTTGATGATGGTCATTTTCTTAATGCTCTTCTGAGTGGGGTGTTTATTTCAAGTTCCCTATTACACAAGGTCTTACATTTACGGGGTTTTCCTATTACGCTTATTACTTAGGATGGGCCTAAGCTTTTCTCCACAATTCAGAACTTTCAGGATTTAACAAACCAAAGCTTAAAATCCCACAGCATGGCAAACACCCTCTAGAAAAAGCATGCTTCAATAACCCACTTATCTCTCTGTATCTGGTGTCACTTTATTTTTGGCAGAATATTCTTTATTTTCTTGCCAGATTTTGAACACCTTCAAGAAGGCTTAAAATGTCTTGGCAAGCGTGGCTTCTTGTTTTCAGGGAAAGCCTAGACCGGGTCTGCAAATAGCCAAATTACAAAGAACGGAAAACGTTTTTCCCTGTGCACAACGTATGTACAAGTCAGATTCAGACTAATTTGGTCCATCATTGCACTTTCTTTTAACAACTTTCAGAGCAGTTCCTAGATTTACAGACAATTTAACTATATACTTATATTAGCACCACTATTATACTATGCATTATACTTTAGATTAAGAGCAATTAAATTGGTTTATGTCTATGTAGTTTTAATCAGAAAATTATAATTGGTAAATGGGTAGATACCCCTGTATCTGCCCTTTTAAATGGTATATTGTGTATATATGGAGCAGAGATAGACATATTGATAGAAAGTTAGTTTGCTTAAAAGAAGTATATAATCTGTCTCAGAGATTACAGGTTACTTCTGTCAGTTCGAACTATATAGCCTCTTAAAATGATAGTCCAAAATTTAAATTTCTACCAAGATTTTTCTGGGACAATAACAATAAAGTAAGTGTCCCTTCACTACAGTTTTATAACCTTTATAGACTGCTCTATAGGATCTATTACATACTTTGCTTTATATTCTTACCCTGTTGTTTTTAATATGTACAACCTACCCTCAACATCAAGCACATGCTAATTGAGAGCCAACTGAATAACTTCTGTTCTAACAATAAATAAATAGACATGAGTTGATTGCTTTAAAAATGTTTATTTGAGGGCTCCCCTGGTGGCGCAGTGGTTGAGAGTCCGCCTGCCGATGCAGGGGACACGGGTTCGTGCCTCGGTCCGGGAAGATCCCACATGCCGCGGAGCGGCTAGGCCCGTGAGCCATGGCCGCTGAGCCTGCGCGTCCGGAGCCTGTGCTCCACAACAGGAGAGGCCACAACAGTGAGAGGCCCGCGTACCGCATTAAAAAAAAATAAAAAAATAAAAAATGCTTATTTGATTGCACTGACTTGTATGGAGTTGAATAAAATTGAATTGCCAGCGATAAAGATGTATCTTTTCTACAAAGCTAGGGATAGTCATTGTCAGTCAGAGACTCACTCACAGTTCGCTAGATTAATGATGAGAACAATGTTATCTCTTGCTGGATAAGCAAGTTCTATTTTTAACGTGTATTACACATTAATCGTGGCTCACTTCTAAATACAAAGCTAAAGAGAAATGCTTACTTTTGAAGAGATCTTCTAAGACACGTTGGATTCCATCGGGTAACAAAGGGAGGGGGGCCAGCACCCACGCCCATCGCCTGCTTGACCCGCCCCTGCTTCACTCACTTGACTATCCGAGCCTCTTAATTATAAGGCTTAATTAGCTTCTGGTAACTAATGCGCCCACCTGATGTATATTCCCGTGTAAATGGCAGCCTCCTCCCCTGAGTAGCGAAGAATACTGCCACGTCCTGTCCACTGTCTGATGCACACGGTGTGTGGCGTTGCTCCAGGACCCTTTGTGTAAGATCCCCCTGTCCAATAAACCATTGATGTCTCTGTAAAAAAAAAAAAAAAAAAAAAAAGACTTTAACACTTCGTTAGTATTAAGGTTATCTTCCAGAATGGGTCACAATAATTATGTGGCAGTGAAGGGAAAAAGCAACACTCCAGACACCTGATGAGGAAAAGCCTTAGACCCCATGAAGTACAGGGAAAGGAGAGTCACAAATCAACTTTATTTTTCAGAACAAAAGTGCCTGTAGCCTTCTTCTCAAAGAAAACATCCTGGATGGCTCTCCCAAACTGTTACAAGCACCTTGAATTTAACTGGCTGCTGAGTCGACCATCCCCTGAAAGACTCAACCCACAATTTGATCATCATTCTTCTTAACATAAAGATGAATGTATCAGAAACAGCCAGGGATGGTCCCAGCTCCTGCATCTCCCATGCAAATGTCCATCAATATGTAGATATTTTCCACACTCCCTTTCTCAGTCATTTTGTGGGGAAGAAGAATGGCTAGTGACTTGAACTAATAAGACAAGTAGGACGAACTACCCTAAGCCATTCCTTCAGAAACAAAGATTCAGTTCTTCAAACTGAACTGGGGACCCTAAGCTGTACCAGCCAGCCAGGAGGTCATTTTGGAACCGATGTCAACCTATGCTCCTGAACTGATGCACTTTCTGCTTAAAAAGCCCCAGGAGTTGTAAACATCTTCTTTCTAGGGGCACCATATTATGCCCCTGCAATTCTACTTCTTGTGTGAAAACTAAGCATGAACTTGCTTCCCTGCTGGAAACACTGACTGACAGCTTAGTTTAGTCATTAGAGACCTTCAAGTATTTAAGGAAACACCAGATCATGTAGCCCTCAGATGACTTAGAGGTTTTTCCAAAATGAGTTTGTCCCTGATTCCTCTGGGGAGCTTCCTGGAGAGATAACGAAATGCACATGTGATCCCTCCTTCTGGCAGCCTTGCTATTCCCCTCCGCTCCCCAGGCAACTACTGGTCTGCTCTGACACTGTAGAGCAGCTTGCATTTTCCAGCCTTTTCTATAAATGAAATGATAGAATATGTCCTCATTTGTGTCTGTTTTCCTTCAGTCAACATACTTATTTTGGGTTTCACCCCTGTTTTTACATGTACCAATAGTTCATTGCTTTTTATTAACAGTAATCTATCCTAGGGATATACTACATTTGTTTACCCATTCACCTGTTGATGGACACTTTGGTTTTCTTCAGTTTTTGGCTATTACAAATAAAGTTTTTATGAGCATTTACATTAACAACTAGTTTTAATAGCAACAAGGTTAACTGGTATAGTGCAGTATTTCTGAAAGATATGAAGTAAAAAATGAAACGATGCAAAGTCAACTTTGGATCGATGCAATAAATAATGGTGTGTACCATACAAGAAGAATGTAATGCATTTTATATTGATATTATGTCTTTCGAATATATCCACATTAGCTTTCACCTACAGATATAACAGTAGACAGGTACGCTGCTTTGGCTTATATAAAATTTACCTTTACTTCTAGACTGAGTCAACAGTTTCTTAAATGAGAATTATTTAGTTATTTTTCATAACATTTGCATACAGCTGTGCATTTACTTTCCTCTATTTATGGTACATAGAAGCTGTTGGTTTAAATTATTTCTATTGTTTAATAATTTGTTGGTTTTTAATGTGTTCTAAGCAATCCAAAACAATAAGTCAAATAGTTGATTTATTCTGCACATGGAATTGTATTGAACCACGTAATTTGAGAAAACAAAACTTTTTACAATAATTTGGTAGGCAGGCTTTGACACAGTAAAATTTTTTCATAATTTAAATGATACACTATAAAATTAGTACATAGGAGACATATTTATATAACAATTTCATTAGGAATCCTTTACTGCTTTATTATAACTATAACTTTTATTGATAACATATGACACAGACTTAATATGAGGGTGATGTGTGTCATCTGGGTATCTGTCATTATGATTACGCATTTTTAGAAACTAGGCTGTGATGCCTCAGTGCCAAAATTAAACCTTCTATAGATATTCAAGAAAGTTTCACATACATATTCAAAGTATATATATGATTATAATTTCTTGTTAAAGGGCAGTATTAGAGAATATATCTTTTATTCAGCCTTGCTTTTTAAAATAGCTGTTTATTATCCATTTTTAATTCCAATAAATTGGTTAGCATTGTCTTAATTTCCTAGGACTGCTGTAACAGAGTACCACACACTAGTTGGCTGAAACAACAGAAATTTATTGTTTTGCAGTTCTGGAGGCTAAAAGTTTGAAATCAGTGTGGCACCTGGGCCGTGCTCTCTCTGAAGTCTCTAGAGGAGAATCTGTTCCGTGCCCTTCCCTTAGCTCCCGGTGCTGCCGGCATCCTTAGCGTTTCTTGGCTAGTAAACGCGTCACTCAATCTCTGCCTCCCGGTGTGTCTTCTTATGAGGACAGCAGTCCGCCCTACTCCAGCACAGCCTCACCTGAACCAATTACATCTGCAAAACACTATTTCCAAATAAGGTCGTATTCTGGGGCTCCAGGGGCGAGAATTACAACATATCTTTGGGTGGGGGCCAGGGGCAGGTGTCACAGTTCAATCCACAACAAGCATATATTTTGGAATCCAGCAGATTAACTGCATCCACTGGATTTGGATCTCGGAACATCAATGGTGGCCTTTATAATAATGGTTTGGGTGTGACTGGGAGAAAACAATTCTCTGGACTTAGAAAAAAAAATCTACAAGCAGAAGTTTTTTGTCTATAAGCATAGACAAAAAAATTCAAAAGATTTGGACATGAAGGAGAAAAGGAGAAATAGATTAGTTATGATAGCTGGCTGGGTCGAGGAGAATTTGTTTGGAGTCATGCAAACTTGAATATGTTGGTAGGCTGAGTTAACCCTTGTGGAAGTGACTTGGTATCAGGATTCTAGATTGTGTGTTTACTTGGAAATTGTTGGAGTGGAATTTTCTGAGGCCAATCGAAGCAGTTTGGGATGTGTGATAATGCAGTTATGTTAGAAATAGAGCTGACACAAGTGAACGTCTTCTGGATGCTTCCAGCGCCTTGGTGGAGTAGAGGATCTGACACCCTCTTGATGGTGGGAGCACAAAGGAAGGACTGGGGTTTGAGGAGAGGGGTACCTCTCATGTATGTCACTGTGGGAACTGGGGATATCTGCTGACTCTTACAAAATAATGAGCACACGTAGAAATTCAGGTGAGTGGAGGGGTGATGTGCAGTGGGAAATGAAGCAGTTTTATGGAGCAGACAGGACTAAAAAAATAATAGGAGAACAGATACGATTTAGGAGGGAGAAAGGAAAGACACATGTAGGGCGGGGGAAGGCAGGTGTTGCATGTTTACAAAACAGGGTGAATTAAATGATAGGGATACATTGACAAGGATGTATGGCCGATGTATGGACAGGCAGACAGAGAAAATATTTAGGGAGATTTTTTAAAGACTGCCTTTTTTTATTATCAAATACTTAGTACTGAAAAATAAAGCTAACAGAAATAAATCTTGTGTTGAAGCCAACTTTAACTTCATCTTATTTTAGCAAAAGGAGTATCTGAAAAGAAAAACTTCCCACTTGTCACATTAATAAATTGGTAGATTTAAATGTTGTTTTGAACTTCAAATAAGTACCTCAGGTTTTGTTATAGAAGAACAACATGTACTCTCTGTATCTCTCTAGGAGAATTATTAAAAGTTGTTCATACTGTTCTATTTTATCATGGTTTGGAATCAAGCCATGCCAGTAAGTAAACTACCTGTGAGATGATTCAGTAAGGTATCTGAAAGTTTTCTCCTCAGATGATATTTCTACGAGAAGATTTTCCTTCACCAGGAAAGACCATCTGACTCTGTCTTTGCTGTTGCTACTCACCATTTATCCCATGTCTATCAATCTCCTACATCCACAGATGTTACGATACTCAGGCTTCCCTCCTATTGATTGGGGGCTCATAAGCCACTCTGCATGGTCTAGCTTCACAAACAGACTTTATTTCTTCATGTACGTTAATAATTCATCTGCAGAACTTTTAAAATTTTATTTCCAGGAGGAGTGCTAACCAGAATAAAATAATATATGTGAACTACTCACTGTGTTTTTTAAAAAATTATTCTGAGGCTATACATATAAATAAATATATATATGACCATTATGGGAAGAAGTTATTCTTTATTATGAGCTACCTGAATTATATATAAAATTATTTAAAAAATACTGCCGTGAATATAGAAAAATTAGAACAAAGCCAAGATTTGGGTGAAACAGCTATTTTTTCCATTGTGATAAATATATTGTTTTAAAATTATACAATATCTTCATTTCCATGAGTTCAAACATTTTATAGTTAGAATTTCTCTGAGCTAAGAGGTGGCAAGGAGCATTATTTACCGTTTGGTTCCAACACTGGGAAATAAATCAATTATTAGAAGTAACTACAACCAGGAGAGCAATTGAGTGACTAAGCCTTTTTACCTAACATACCACATTCATTTCATCCCCTTTTCACAAAATCCAAACCTTGCCTTGACAGAAAAGCCACTAGATTCTGTCAGGGTTCATTCAGTGCACACTAGGATTAGGCTTATTTACATATGACCCATATTCAAGTTAATAACATTTATAAGCCCTACTAATGTCACTAAGACGTCCCTAACCAATGGACAATGCTGTTGAGATTTTTCTTTTGCTTTCTTTAAAATAGTTTGCTAATAGGCAAAATCAGATGGAAACGTGCTAACAGTGCGCTGCTGTGGGAGAATATCAAACGTGTAGAAATTTAGAAATACATTCTTACTCACTGAACGTTTACAGTGAAGGTGAAGCAACCAAAGATATATCGAATATCACTTTCATAATAACTTCAAAAGAGCAAATTGGGTGATTCCAGGAAAAGTGGCCAAGTAAGCGCCTCTGAAAGCTTACCCCTCCATGAAAGCAACAATAAATGGCAAACAAATTCACCTGAATCAACTTTTTCAGAACTCTGGAAATTAACTAAAAGTACGGAACAACCTGAGAACACTTATGCAAGCAAGGAGCTGAGTCTCTTTAAGAACAGGGAGCTTTGGGGCATTTTAACTTCCCTTAATCTCAACCTCCATCTCCAGCTCAGCAGGAGTCTTAAAAATTAGCCTAACTTTCCTGGTATCTAGGGGGCAATGTGGAGCTGGTGCAGTTAGAAAGCCTCATTTCCAAAGAATTATTATGATTTTACCTTTCTACTGCTTCCCTGGAAGACCCAACTTGAAAACCCCATCTTTATTTGACCTTATTCAAAGATCTCCCTGAGTTAATATTTTCTTACTGAGAGGGTGTTTGCTAAAGACGCACAATGTGTTTAAAGTTGTTACAGCCGAAAGTAATGGATAAAAGTTGGAACAAACACTAGCCTAACCAAAAAGTTTAAAAGATAGGATAAGAAATGAGATAACCACAAAGGTGCTAAAATATTCAAATGTAGATGTTTTCCTGGACTGGGTACCTGCTGAGAAAAGACTTAGGAAGGTCCTAAATCCTCTTTTCTGGCTGTTTTTTCTTTTGTTTTTCTACTGACATTTCTCTTATATTTCCAAGGAGTCCACTTGCTGGAAAAAATGCTAGATGGTAAAATTGGAGACACTGGAGTTAGTGCTTTCCTTTGGAGAAGGACCAAGGGATGAGGAAAATTGATTCTGTGCCCAGAAAGAAGTTGAGTTGAAGAGCTGAAAGTTAACAGGAAGACTTAGCTACCTTCTAATTTTTTTTTTCAGAGATAGCAAAAATATAGGAGTTGTACAGATATAATAATAAGAGGGAAAAAACTGTTCTCTCCTTTTAAATTTGGGACCTTTTGCCTTGCATCGGGAGTGATTGGCAGGCTGATTGAAGAGAGGGTAGGGGATGGGAAGGGGGGCAGATAAGAGGGGAGGGAAGAAGAAGGGGGAGGGGAAGGAAGAAGAAGGGGAGGGGAGAGGGAGGGGAAAGAAACTGAGCTGCAGCAGAAGGGGAAAGGGGGTGTCTTCCCAGGCAGTTCCATAATTAGAGGCACTGTAGAAATGTCCAGAGGAGATATTTCAAATAATGTCGCTGGTTTTAAGATAAAATTCTCTCTTAATTTCATCTTGATATAGAATCTACAGTTTCTTGCTAGTGCTTTGATGGAGGTGGGTGTGCATATGTGAGGAGGACTGGGGGTGGGGTGAAGACTGAAAAGAGAGCTGGGGGCTTCCCTGGTGGCGCAGTGGTTGGGAGTCCGCCTGCTGATGCAGGGGACACGGGTTCGTGCCCCGGTCCGGGAAGATCCCACGTGCCGCGGAGCGGCTGGGCCCGTGAGCCATGGCCGCTGGGCCTGCGCGTCCGGAACCTGTGCTCCGCAACTGGAGAGGCCGCAGCAGTGAGAGGCCCGCGTACGGCAAAAAAAGAAAGAAAAGAGAGGTGTGGGTGGAAGAGGATTAGGGAACAGCTGACACCAGTTGAAGTTACAGAGATTTTAAAAGATTGTCTTTCCCATTTAAGAGGCTAGGAAAGTGAGCTAATTTCCTATTTAATATTCTCTGTCTTCCTGATGACTTCTGTCTCTTCAGCTCCTCTGGGTTGTTTTGAGGCTCTGGGCACCGGAAAAAAAGGCTGAGGGGGAGGGAGCTGGGCCCTGCCTGTCTCAGCCTTGACTGTGCAGCCCAGACACGCACAGAGGCCCTCAGCTTACCCTGCAAGATTTACCGTTTCTAAGCATTTAAGGGAAACTTCAATTATTATCTGACCATGAAGTTAACTGATCAGAGCCTTCGGTCACCGTGGGTGAAAACGACCACAGACTTTACAGAATTACTTTTAGAAGCAAAATAAACATCAGAAAAACAACTGCTGTGAGAAGCAGCAACAGCTACAGACATTTTGTGTGTTGTTGGTGCTGGATTTCCTTGTATGCCTTTGAGTATTAGGGGCTTTGCTTTGGCTCACACTTAGGTTACACGAGATCCGTTTTTATCCTTTCAAATTTCACTTTATGCTTTATTAGGGCATTCAGAACTTTATTCAAATGACAGGTTAGCTCTGCTCCTAAGATGATATACTTGGAGGACCCTACCTGAGGTTCCAACCATTGCATGCTTTTTAAATTTTTCTTTTTTCCATTTTGAATGGTTTGAATAGGAACTAATCCTAGCTATGTGTGAATTCCAAAAATAATTCAGTCGGCTGAATTCCGATTGTTATTTCCTGAGCCTCGGTATTTTTCTGTCACTCATATGCAAGAAGTATTTGTTCAACAATGGAGGTGCCCCTTTGCAGAACTCTGTCTCTTTCTGTCTCTGTCTCTCTCTCCATAGCTCGCTTCTACCTGACATTCTGTCCCACAAATTCTAATCAATTTGACCTCTTCCAACTCCAAATGTTCTTTCCTAGACTCAACATTACTGCCAGGATATGTTTGCGTATCCACTCCCAGGCTGATTTTTGACTACTTCCCAACAAAAGCTGGGGCAATCATGATTCATCTTACGTGTTTCTCCTGTCAGGGGTCACAGGTCTGCGTAGTCTGTGGTCCAATGTCTGAAAAGAGTTGTTTTATAATTTTTGTCACGTGTTCTATCTGCTTAAGCCAAGATGATAAAATTTGCTGGCTCGATCTACGTTAAAAACCAAAATAATTGTTTTTTTAATTCAGTTTTAAATCACTGTAATTGAGGCAGGAGATAGATGGGCCCCAGTCCAAGCAGCTAGACTCGTCCCCTGTGGACAAAAACTCCAAAACAGCAGAAGTGAGAGAAGAGCTGAGCCCTGGCCAGATAAGAGACAAAAGACCACATATTCCTTGTTCTAGAGGTCAGGGAGATCTTCCTGACTACACACATGCGGAAAGGCTCCTTGAAGGTCAAAGAGGAGGGGGCATCACCTCGTAGGAAGTGATGGCGACCTACTCATAGGCCTCTTTGCTAGAATCCATCTTGGCTAAGAGATGCGCACACACTCGGGAGGACCCGAGATAAACCAAAAACGGACTCAGAATCAGGCAAAGCAAGGTGATTGGCCAAAGGAAACCCAGAAGAAATGCGCCATGTAAGTGATTCAAACTCCCAAGAGCGTGCATCTCTCTCTCTCTCTCTGAGCCCGCCCTTGTGTCTATCCACATGTATCCGTATGCTTTTCCTACTAATAAACACTTGTTTCACTACTTTCCGTCTCTATGTGGAAATTCACTTCTACACAGCTGACGGGCCAGGGTCTTGTCACTGGCCACTTCTCCCTGGTAGTCTGGTGGCCAGGATTCAGCCCTTTCACTGCCGCAGCCTGACTTCAATCTCTGGCCAGGGAACCAAAACCCTGCATCTAGCCGCTGCAGGCAGAGGCCACCCGAGATCATAATGATCTTGCGTTATTTTCACATCATCTTTCACATTTTTCTGGTTAGTGTAGCCTTATGTTGGCTGTGCTGTGGATAATTAAAGGAAACAACTTGCATCACACTCGGGAAAAGTATCTGGGGATAGATCTACAGCTACTGTTTTGAGACAGAAATAGTGTGCAGAATGCACAGGAAAACTATTTTCAATGAAAGGTGACAGGACAATTAGGATAGATTTGCAGAAACACTCTGGCATGTTCAGAAATTCTCAGGATGGAGAATGATTCAACAAGGAAGATGAATTTCCTATGGTCAGGCAGGTAAGGCTTTGGACTCTATTAGCTGTATCTTTTTTCTATAAAACTTTTAGGGATAGAACAGTTGGGAATTTCAGGTTATATATGTATTTTTTAATTTTAAATAAAATGTTAAGACTAAGATAAAGCTTCAATTTAACACTGTTAATCATTTTGTCATTGTTAACTATTTTCTCATAAAACATGTTTTAAATTTGTTTCTTTTTAGTTTTTTTTTCCAGATTACTTTCTGCATATTTGATCAAAAGAACAGGAATTTGACATGCAGTTTGACCAAATTGTGATTTATTCAATTTGATTGATTTTAAATAAAGTTATACCAGGATTGGGTCTACGTGTACGTATTACTTCTTTACGTGTGGATCCTTCCATAAGAGAACTGCTCATTTATCTGAAGAAAGAATTAGCCTTTACAGCAATAATCCACAAATGTGAGCCCAGTGTCAAGCTCTAATTGTAGTGTCCAGTGATGTGTTCAGTATACGTAATTATTAGGCAACTAGGCTTAATCCATCGATTTTATGCTTATAATAACTGGTGCTTTTAATTTTGTTGGATTAGATATTGATTAAAAAATAAAGAACTCCAGAACTTCAAAACTAACCTGAGCTTATATGTCATTGCAAAGTAATAAAAGAAAGATCCTTGGTTTTCTTCTGCATAAGCATTGGTTGATTTCAGATACAGAGCCTCTTTTTCTCAAAAAAACATCGCTCCATAAATGTGGGAAGGTTTTAATCCTCAGTACTTTTGCATATATTCTGCCGTTGGCCAGCTAATATATTTTCTACATATATGACAAAGATATTGATTTCCAGATTGTTTTTTGTTTTATTTTGCGGTACGCGGGCCTCTCACTGCTGTGGCCTCTCCCGTTGCGGAGCACAGACTCCAGACGCGCAGGCTCAGTGGCTACGGTTCACGGGCCCAGCCGCTCCGCGGCACGTGGGATCTTCCCGGACCGGGGCACGAACCCGTGTCCCCTGTATCGGCAGGCGGACTCTCAACCACTGCGCCACCAGGGAAGGCCCTTGCAGATTGCTTTTGGTAACTCTAGCATTTGCCTTCTTGAGCAGTTTTAGCATTAGCAGTTACCAGGTGACTACTAGAATTAATTAATCATTGTGCTCTCAAAAAAAAAAAAAAGAAAGAAAAAACTAAGCAGAAAATAGTAAACTCTTCTCTGTATAATTACTTTTTGATTTTTTCTTTCCTTTCCTGTCCTTTCTTCTTTCATTTCTTCCTTCCTTCTTTCTTTCCTTCCTTCCTTTCTTCCTCTTTCTTATTTTATTTAGGGAGAGCACAGAAATATTGCACTTCCAATGACCAGAAGAATGATAAAGGTGTTTAATTTCCTAATTTGTAGAATAAATCTAGCACCAACCACAAAATAGTCTTCCAGTACATTTACATATCTGATCAGTAAATAGCAAGTGGGTAAAACTGTACTTGCCCCAAAAGGTGGGACAATTTGCTTGGAAAACTATTTAGGTTCTTTCTGTACAGGAAAAGCTACAAAGTTCCTCAAACCTAAGAATTAAAATGAAACAAAAAAAAAGAAGAAAAAAGGGGAAAAATATTTTAGACTTTTTTTAAATTGATTTTCTAAAAATACATTAGCATTTAAAAATAGTTTGGCTGTGCATACAGATATACACAGAATACGGCTGGCTAAATTAAAAACATTAAAATTACAGATTGGTTCAATTTTTCAGTTTGATAATCTCCATTTCCCCCTTTTAAGTGAATTTATCAATCTAACTGACTCATAACCAACAAAAATGCGTTTCTTGTGTCTTCCTCTGTATTGGGACAGCATGGACTTGTAACAGGAAAACCAAAATCTGACCTTTGGAGGAAGATGTAGCTGATGTCCACATTTAAATATGGAGTTAGTCATAGCTTCTTCCCAGAACTTAAGGATTCAATATATAGAGGCTGATCTATAACGGATGTGAAATGCCTAGGCATAGCTTTCTTCTCCCAACCACACTAGCTCCTTTAGGCTCTGCCAAAGCGTCCCACTCTAATGAAAAGAATAGAAGTCCTACTCTTTCACAGGGTTCTTTTGCAGATTAAATGGGTCGACATATGACAAGCCTTTAGCACTTGGCTCAGTAAATCAGTTATTTCCATACATGACGTCTAAGGAAACATTAATTTGAAAAACAGTAAAAATAAATAACATTTTCCCTACACACTCCCACTGTTGCAGGGGCAAGGATATTCCTTAACTTGTCCTCCTTACACTGCCAAAGGGTCTCAGAGAAGAAAGCAATCTACTGCTTAAAGATTTTTATATTCCTGGACCTTCACAATTGTATACTGATGAAGATATTCAAAGTTGTACTTTGTATCTATTTAAGTTGGATACTATAGAGAATGCGATGAATAAACTCAGCCTAGTGGGATCTAACCATTCATCCAGCTGTGTGATCTGCAATTATTCCTAGCACTGCCGTTCCAGTATTCTCACACCCAATTTGCCATAAGAATACAAGTAAAAAACAAATTACTCTATTTTCCCTTGTACTGTAAGTTTTCTTTCAAGTAACTTTGTAATATATTTTCTCTGTTTTTCCTTCACATCATTGTACTTCAGGATTGGAATAACTGTCTCTAAGACAATCATTCTATGCCATAGTTCTATATGTATTTATTTTTTCATAATGTAGTTTGGAGACTTGTATTTGTACCTCTTTCTTCAAAACTAAATATTTCTCATGCTATTCTGTGATCTTTTTTTTTTTCTTTTAGGCTGAAGAAATCATTAAAAAATCAGAATCCATAAAAATTGGTGGTTTCCTTCATGGGTGATTTTATTATATCATAATAGAAAATGTGTCTGAAACCATACTAAACTATGACTTATGTTTTCATTTATACTTAGATAAAATATTTGATGGGTTGTATATTATAAATTCTTTGCAGTCAGTACAAATTATTCTGTAAACTCATTGAAGGAATAGCTATAAAATATGCATGTCAATTAGGTGATCTCAACTGCAAGTTTGTTGTGCTCAAATAATTAAGTTAAAGTAGCATATAAATATACTGGATTTTCAGAGGCATAAATGATTACCAAAGTGTCTTATAAATTGTTTAATTTAGACCTTGGATGGTTTTCAAAGAATCCTATTCTAGACATAAACATTCATAATATTAAAAGACAAGGCTTGGGCTTCCCTGGTGGCGCAGTGGTTGGGAGTCCGCCTGACAATGTGGGGGGCGCGGGTTCATTCCCCGGTCTGGGAGGATCCCACGTGCCGTGGGGCGGCTGGGCCCATAAGCCATGGCTGCTGGGCCTGCGCGTCCCGGAGCCTGTGCTCCGCAACGGGAGAGGCCACAACAGTGAGAAGTCCGCGTACCGCAAAAAGGGAAAAGGAAAAAGGAAAAAAAAAAAAAGACAAGGCTTGGCTTGGATGCCATTCCTCCCCAGAGGAAATTTTATAATTTCCAGAAAGGGTCCCCCACTCTGTTTTTTTTTTTAATTACACCTATTTTTTAAAATTACAGCAAATTACATTTGCATTTATCTTTATACTTCTGTTCATGTGTTTTTTGCCACTTCCTCACATTAGAAAGTAAGCTCAATGAAGGCCTATACATTTTTTTCTGGCATAAGTTTTAAAAAGTGACTTAATGAATATATGTATTTAACCTCAAATGATGCACCAGGTTTAAGGGTTGTTTAAGCTCATCACAGTACTAGAAAGTAGAACAGAGTTTGAAGATGTTGCATTCACGGTGGTGGGAAGGGTGGTGGGAGAGTCCTACTGAAAGTAAAAGAACCCTTAAAAATGTTGGTGTATTACTGTGTTCAGCAGATTGATTGCTTCCAATATGGCACCTTAGCTAACCTGAAGGTTTTAGTTTAGCATTGTTGTTGATAAGAAAAATAATTAAACTCCTTGAATGTCTCAAGGAGAATAAAGACTACCACTTAACCCTGAAATTTATACTGATAAATCTTAAGGAAGTAGAGGAAAGAGAAAATAAAAGGTAAAGAGAAAGAAAGGAAAGAAAGGAAAAGGAGTCAAATTAAGAGAAGCCAGGAATCAAACTTGAGATATAAGTGCATGTAAATAATGGAAGAAATGGCCAAAGAGAAAATGTACCTTCAGTAAAACATCTCCTAAGAATGATTTCCATCAAGAGACCTCAACTAGCAGTTGCCAGGTGTGGAAGACTTTTCTGCAAAGTGCTCTGTCCTTTACCCTCAAGGGTGATAAGAAATAGGGCATTCATGGTAAAGGTCCTACAAATCAACGCATGCAACTGTTCTAAAATTCCCCGTGACTATTTATGTATGTTATTATTTTGTTAACTCATAAGATCTCTAGTTAATGTGGATTATCTCTTTATGTCAAAATGGTTTTTTTTTTTGTCAAAAGAAGATTGTTGTTGTTCCAGCTGTCACATCCTAACTGCTCCCTGGAATATCCATGCTAAAGCCCTTTAGCCCTGCAACGTGTGAATCATTGGCAATGACATTTAAAAATCTGTTGGAAAAAAAATATTTTGACTGTTCATCAAGTATTCCAATGAACTAAGATTATGTCTTGTCTTTGTGAATTGAATTATTAACTGATCAATCACTGTGCTCTAAAGCAACTGATGGTTTAGGATTTTCTGTTCCTGCAAGGAAATTAAATGCAAATCTATGTCAGTCATCTGTTCACAAAGGCTCCTTTAAGGAATCCACTGGAATACAAATGGAACGTCCCGCAGCAGTTTTGATCTACTGTTACTCACTCTCTTTATTTTATTTTTTCTTAATAACCCCTTCTTTAAGGTGCCTATTTGATTTTTCTCTGACTTTTCTCCCTTAAAAAGGAAATGTGATTTGAAGGTAATATATCAAAGTACTTAACATTGATACAAATTAGAGTTCTGTCTTTTTTCTTTTTTTACACAAGTTTCTAGTGGATATGGGCTTTGAGAAGCCTGAGGACAGAATGAACTTTGAAGTCTCAGCTATTTGGGACTTCAAGGAAAGAAGTGTTTCTCCCGATGAGATTTTTTTTTTTTTTTGTAATCATAGCCAGAGAGACATAGGCATCCTCTGAAAATCTTGAATGACAAGTTTTGTTTTTTTATTCTCCCAGTACCCTGTGGTAATGAAAATTCATCTAGAATAAATATTTTGGCCACAAGACCTAAAATACAAAATATTTTAATTTTTGATATAACTTATATCCTATTGAATGAAGCTATTTCCATACTAACCTTATATCCTATATCATCCAATTAGTTTTGGTACGGCATTGCCCCTTCTCTTAGTCATTGCTAAAATGAGGAGGGCATGATGAACAAACTTCCCATTCATTCATTCATTCAAAATATTTACTTCACTCTCCTCTGGTCAAGCAAAGTGCAGGTTTTATTATTTTTAAAAAATGAGAACACTCAAATCTCTGCTATTTATGAACTAGCAGTCGATTGGGGAAGACAATAATTGTTCAGCTCTGTGTTCCTGTGACTACAGTGACGGCACCTCAGCCAGGTAATTTCTGACTCAGAGAAGAAATGTTCAACCCAATGGTGACAGCAGCACATTTGCTAATAATATATTGGTGAATCCTTTCCCAATGTCCAAATGAAAAAAAACAAAAGAGCCCAAATAGTTTGACAAGGTCACCTTTCTTTTTTTTTTTTAACATCTTTATTGGAGTATAATTGCTTTACAATAGTGTGTTAGTTTCTGCTTTATAACAAAGTGAATCAGCTATACATAAACCTATATCCCTGAGCCATCTTGGACTCTTTCTTTCCTAATACATCACGTAACATTACTGAATTTTATACATTCTACTCTAAACACTGCTCATATCTTGTGAGTCTTTTTTCTCTGTGGATCCACTAAAAGTTAATGAACTCACAAACCCCATTGTCTGCACCCCTTTGTCACTTTATTTAAACCTATTATCTACTTACTCCAATTTAATGTCATTTCTCAAAGTTGAGGTCTCTTTCCGTCACTCACTGATAGATACTGTTAATACCAATGTCTCCATTTTTCTCACTATCCAGTTATTTTTCATTTCAGGAGATTTAACATTCATGCCCATGACACTTTCAGAGGTGTAGCCTCTCAATTTCTTGGCATCCTCTTCTCCTGTGACCTGTCCCTGAACTGAAATGTATCCACACATTATCATGGTCACACTTTGGAACTTGTAGACCTAGTAACCTAGACCTAGAAGTGTTTCCAACTATCTCTTCTCTGTGGGCACCTTTATTTTCAAAGTCCCTTAGGAGTATTAGTCCCAGGATACCCGTTCCATAAACAAACTGGCACTTCTAGTCCAATTACACTTTAATTTCTTACCATATTAGCCACTTTTTTCTTTCACGTTCCTGGCCATCCAATTTCAGTTTTCAATCCAACATTGAATCAGATTCTGTCTAATTACCTCTGTTTTCCTTCCACCATGGTGCTTGGGTCAAAAGCTCATATCTATACTGAGTCCAGGTGTCTACCCTTTCCATGTTTACAAGGTTTCAACAAAGTGCTGCTAAAGAGAAATCATAAAACTGGGCTGAATATATCAACTATTAATCCATGGTTTCCAGCATATCCCCACTCTTAGCAGATGCTTAAAAAACTATACCACAAGGACTTCCCTGGTGGCGCAGTGGTTAAGAATCCACTTGCCAATGCAGGGGACACAGGTTCGAGCCCTGGTCTGGCATGATCCCACGTGTCCACATGCTGCGGAGCAACTAAGCCCGTGCGCCTAGAGCCTGTGTTCTGCAACAAGAGAAGCCACTGCAATGAAAATCCTGCGCACCGCAACAAAGAATAGCTCCTGCTTGCCGCAACTAGAGAACGCCCATGCGCGGCAACCAAGACCTAATGCAGACAGACAAAAAAAAAAAAACACCTCTACATCACAGATAAAACAGAAGCATTGGCAGGTCAATATCGGAATTTACTATTACCGGACATAAGGCTTACCAACATGATACCTATTTTTCCTACAGTCCTCCTATCCCTATTGATGAAGTGTGTCTGTTGAGAATCTCTCCACCTACATTTTTTTTTTTTTTTTTTTTTTTTCGGTACGCGGGCCTCTCACTGCGGTGGCCTCTCCCGTTGCGGAGCACAGGCTCCGGACGCGCAGGCTCAGCGGCCATGGCTCACGGGCCCAGCTGCTCCGCGGCATGTGGGATCTTCCCGGACCGGGGCACGAACTCATGCCCCCTGCATCGGCAGGCGGACTCCCAATCACTGCGCCACCAGGGAAGCCCTCCTTCTACTTTTTGAATACAGTATTGCTTAAAAGCGGTGGAGGTAGCATGGGTTTGAATCTTCACTCTGCTATTTAATATCTGTCTGATTTTAAAGAATGATATCTGTTCAGTGTCTCTGCTTTCTCACCTTTAATTAAAGATAAGTGATAAATACCATTGTTATTACCACTGTCACTGCTCCTGAAGGTCGTTGACTATTCCTCTTGGTGAAAACAAATACATTTCAAGTATCTTTCTTTTTCCTAATTCTCCCTGTCTTCCCCAGATTAGTTTGCCTGCTATGATTGCTTTCCAGAGAGGTTGATCTCTTTCCTAGACAACCTTCGAGCCAATTTCTGGACTACTGATTAGTGCTTTTGGCTACATTGACTTGTGTGGTTTTTTGAGACAGTTTTAAAACACACTCTCCCTCGAGCGCCGAAGAGCATTCTCTCTGCCTTAACATAGCTTATAAACCAAGTTCCCACTTGGGACAGTTTCAAATAGGTATTTATTCAAACAAAATATAAGTGAACAAAATCCTCTTTCAGAAAATTAGATTTGAGAAAGGCAACTGGCAAAATCACTTTCATCTCATCAGATAAGATTATATAGGGAATTTCATTTCTCATAATGAAACGGAGCAGGACCCTGCGGTCCTTGTCCCCCATGTCCTCAGCCTGCCTTTTGTCTGTGGAAAAACCTTAGCCAAAGACTAAATTTAATCCAAGAAGGGAGAAAATGCAGAAACAAAGGAAAACAGTCCAACAAGACTAAATAATAATAGTGTAGTCATTAAGCAAAGTCAAGGACATTTAGTTCCTCCTCAAGGGCTCTAGGTAATATTCTGAGCCATATCCTGTGAGCTGTCCTATAGATATGAAAGCCCCACCAGGTGGAAGAAGTTAACTACATGATGACCAGACTGTGGCCATGACATAAGCCTCCAGAATTCTGAGACCTGGCCTCAAAAACATGGGAACAAACTGTCTCTGCAACTGAAGATTAACTGTGCTTAAAACAATCAAGCGACAATGATCAGACCACCGCATGAACAATCTCGAGGTGACTGTCGGAGTTGCCTGTGCTGTCTCCGCATGTAGCCTCCTCCCTCTGTCTACAAAAGCTCTTGCCCCCTGATCGTCAAGGTGGAGAGCTGGCCTTTGGACAGAAGTCTGCCCTCCCCTCCCCCCACCGCGCCCCCCCCTCCACTTGCTGGCTTCTGAAATGAAGCAAACTTTCCTTTCCACCATCCTTACCTCTTTATTGGCTGCAGAGCGGCGAGCAGCCGGACGCCACTTCCGGTTACAGGTTTTGGCGCCGAAAGTGCAGCTGCGCTCTCGCGATATCTGGCTCCCGGGTTTTCCGAGCAGAGCTGCGGCCATGACGATGCGCTGGGATGGCTGCTGGGAGCCGGCTGCTCGCGGCTCGCGGCCTCTGGAGTGGGATTTGCGCGGACGTTCCTAGCGGCTGCCGAAACCATTTGTTTCGAGGATCCTCCCTGCTCGGCACTGGCTGCCAACTGACACTTTTTCTTGGTGGAACGGAAACACGCGTGTGGAGAAGCTGAGGAGCTCCAGGACTGAGTAAGTGCACCGGCGTGCGCCCGTGCTAACTTCTCTTTTGAGCACTAGACGTTCTGATGCGTGTCTGACCATGAGGACCCTTTGTGAGCTCTGAGTGTCCTATGGGCATTTTTCCAGTTGGTTCTGGCGTGTGTCTACTGTTGAGGACCATTTGTGAGCACGGAGTGTCATTTGGGCATGTTGCCAGTTGGTTCTGGCGTGTGTCTACTGTTGAGGACCATTTGTGAGCACGGAGTGTCATTTGGGCATGTTGCCAGTTGGTTCTGGCGTGTGTCTACTGTTGAGGACCATTTGTGAGCACGGAGTGTCATTTGGGCATGTTGCCAGTTGGTTCTGACGTGTGTCTACTGTTGAGGACCATTTGTGAGCACGGAGTGTCATTTGGGCATGTTGCCAGTTGGTTCTAACATGTGTCTGACGTCGAGGACCCTTTGCATTGGCGAAGCGTTTGTGTGGGACCTTGTATGGGGCATCTTCTTGGAGGATCTGTGACAGTTTTGTCTTCTGGTGTGTGAGTGCATATTCCATTTGTGATTGGTATCTTTGTTGTCTTTGGTAAAATGGGAAATTCCGGTTCAATTCATTAGAAAAATTTTAGCTATGAGGTGAAGACTAAAGAAAAAGAAACATCATTTTTTAAACAATATATGACAACAGTATTTCTACACCATTAACTTATTAGATACAGGGCTTGACTGACAACTATGCTCTTTTTAAAATAATACTTTAATCCCTCTCCTCTCTCATTCCATTTCTGTATAATCTTTTAATTTAAAGCTGTTTACGGGAATAGTCTTGGATATCCATTTCAAGATTTCTCAAACTATAGCTTGATCTACCTTCGAAAATTGACTCAATGACTATGAAGTAGAAGTGTTCTAGGGAGGTGAGGGAGGGAAAATAAAAATTAGTAACATTGGGAAGTGCAGACCCTTCCTGTACTTTGTCTGACACAGGTGTAAATAATCCCCCAACACAGGTGGAAATAATCCCCCAATACAGGTGTAAGTAATCCCTCAATACTTGCTCATTTACTTCCCAGGCCGATTTCCCTTGCGATGTGTTAAACGCAGCTGTTCAGAGGATCTGGTGACCTCTGGCAAGGACACCAGCCCTCTCTTCTGATGGGTGCGCCGTGGTTTATAAATATCTTCGTAATATTTTGCTTCTGAAAAAGATACATCTTTCACATACTATTTAGTGTAACATATAGTACTTAGTAGTCGGAGTAGTTCTAAGGACTGTATAAATATTAACTAATTTAAGCCTCAGAATCAGCCTAGATGGTAAGAACTATTAACTTGTTTTCTTTTCATGCATAAGAAATTGGAACCCAGAAATGTTACTTTCCTCAGGAGCCACACATCACTGGTACTGTCTTCAGAACTGATAGCTAGTGATCTTTTATGCAGCTCTACCCAGGAATCACTAGAGTCACCTTAGAAGACCTGATATACCACATATGAATGATGCTTTGTCATGTGGTATTTCAAGTATAGACTTTAATTTAAATGTCATTGTCTCAGCCTAAACAGATTGTCAAGTGTGGTTCAATCTATATTGACCTCCAGAATGTCATGTTTATAATTAATGATCACCAGAGATACATGCGGCTTTAATTGTGGGTCTCTGCAATCTATAGGTAGACTCCTGTCACCCATTCCTAGTTTTCAGTGAGCTCAGTGTTTACTTGAGGATGACATCGCCCTATAACACTTGGTAAAAATGAAGTACGAGAAACATAATTGTTTTGTCACCCTATCACATACCATCCTATTTTATCAAGTTTAAAACCAAATGAATTGTAGCAGTGAGTGACACCATATGGCAAACATAAATACTATAACAACTAACATAAATACATGTACTACATAATAAATAAAGAATATGTAGAAAGTGTCTTGAGCTGTCTATTGTGTCTTCGTACATACTATAGATGTGTATCACTTTGATTTCACAAAATGAATTAAAATTAAGTACTTAAAGATAAGTCATACTTTTGTATTTTTTAATATGTTGAATTATTGGATTCAACAAATACTTAACAAGAAATCTTAGGCACTATGCTTAGAACTGAATACATAGGGCTCTCATGGAATTTATATGGGTAGGTGAAACAGATATTAAACAAAAATGTAAGAGCTAATGCTTATTTACAATAAAGAACAATACAGGGAAGAATTTGTCTCTATTGGTGCTATGGGCAAGTTTGTCAGAAATCTTCCCCGAGTTGAAACATGAATGAGGAGAAGTAATTACCAGGTAGAAGTTTTTGCTGGAGAAAGTGTTCCAAGCATAGAAAACATAGTGTAGGAAGGCCCTGAGCCAAGACAACAAATACAAAATGGAAATAAGCGTATGGATTTTAAAATGCATTAAATTTAATAATAAGTACAGTGTTAAATTTCTTGACATCAAAATCTTCACAGTTTAGGAATAATTATTCTTTTAAACAAATACAAAAATCTTCACACGTTTTAAGGAAAATTAACAGAAATGTTTAAATTTTCAATATGTAGTCAGCATATGAGATGAGCTCCTCATTATTAATCAGACTGTGAATGCAAACAATTTCTTGACTGTTAAAAGTAGTTACACTTCCATTGCCAGTGTGGTGAAAAAGGAACTCATTTTTCTAGCAGCAAACATTTTTGCTCGCCTCTCCATAAGACTTAGCATGAATTACTTGATACTACAAATGAAAGTGTTCTCACAAACTCCGTGAACACCTATGCCAAAAGAGATTACCAGTGTTTCATCTTAATTCTCAGCTCTGGCCCTCATTAAGAGGAAGGTGTTTCCACCAAGATGGGAAACCGAAATAATATTTTTCAACCTAACCCAGCAGGCAGTGTGAAGTAAAGGAGAATTTGGAAGACTGTTCAGGATAGACTAGAGGTCTAGTTTATTACCAGTATAAGCTTTTATCCCTGGCATTGCAGACAGATTTAAGAGCAGGGATCAGACAACTTGGATTCCATTTTAATTTAGCCTAGATGCCAACCTGACCCAACCTCTACTGAATCCGAAATCTCTTGGGCCCACTTCACATCCTTTTGATGAGCCCCGTGACTCTACTGTTGCCACGGCAGCAAGCTGTGGGTGGAGGGAAACTGACAGAACCTCAGCTTAGCCTCAGTGACACACTCAGCTCACTTCCTGCCAGGGTTCCTCTCTCTCCAGCTGGAATTTTGCCTGCAGGAGTCTGCTCATCCATTCTATCATGGGCAAATCTGAGAAGGCAAGGTAGTTGAAAGGTGACATGAGAACCCACAAGTAAGTACCTGCTCTTTCATACCTGGAGTGTGTTCCATACTGCATCTCAGAAGGCCTCCAGGGAGTCTGAGTGCTAGTTGTCTACAGGGGTTCCCATATTGACAATGAATCCTTGGATTTATCTCTTTCCTTCCATGGCATTCTTCCCTGGCCCCCAGAACTTCTTCCTGATGTCATCTCTCAAAATGAAGTCCCTGCAAACATGCTTGATATATTACACGAAGTTAGTTAAGGATTAAATAAATCATCATTGGTAATATTATTAATATATCTTAGGGAAATTGTAAATTCTCTGTATATGAGAAATCTGAACTCGATACGGTCTTAAATAGAGAAATGAATAGATATTAGTAAAAGGTTCTGACTAATGGCAGTCCATTTACTATCATGCACTGTCACAATTTTTCAATAATTTCAGAAACTTTAAGATCACATCAGCATTACATGTTAGAAATGTAATTTATGATTCGAAATTCCATTTGTCGTTTTGGAATGTATGCTAATGTATGTCAATGATGAATGATAGCTTTACAAGACACTGGGAGTCAGAACTATTAAATGTATTAACAGACAGAAACGTAGAACATGGTGGAGATTTCTCTGACTCCAATCCTTTGCTTTTTCAACTGTGCAATTTAGCCTGCATGAACCTTTGTTCTGGATCAGGGTTTTAATCCAAGATCCAAAAGTGAGTAGTTCTAAAACTAAAAATATAAACCATGTTTCAAGGAACTCTCTGATAGGAATGAGGGAGAAAGTACCATGAATAATAAAGCAGGATACTAGCAGAAAAGTGAACAACAAAAATTAAAATAAAGACAAACAAAAACAAATGTCTGGCTAACGCTTATTATCATCTCTCATATCAAGCCTTACAAGAATTCAAAATTGATAGCATGACCTCCTTGGATTTTAGTTACAATATGGTATATATCATAACATATAAATTCTATATATAGTAAAAATGTATGATTCTCATTCCAGAGTGTGTGTCTAAGAGCATGCAAATGCTATAATAATTATGTAGTAATTTTTGTAATCATAAGTTTAATGTCTGTCTCTTCAACTAGGTTGTGTTTTGTGAGGTGAACTGTTGTATTGATTTTGCTCACCAGTAAATCTTCAGAATATGTATATCATATAGTAGATATTCAGTAAATGTATGTTTACAGAGGTGATGGGTGTTGCCCTCGTAAGTAAATCTTAATAGTTTTATAAATTTTTGATACAGCAATAATAACCATTGACTATCATTTTTCTAAATTGATATCCACAAATTAAGGTTCTGGTACTAAGAGTAGGCAAACCAGGTAAAAACAAGCTCTACTGGATATTGTTTTAAACAGACATTTTTGTTTGTATGTGGTATGTCCTATTAATATTAATATATGGTGTTAATATCAGTATTTTAGAGGAAATTTTAAACTTGTTTTCCTCAATTAAATTTTTAAACTACACACACACACTTTGGATTTTCAGTTTGGGGGTTGTGACGTATAGCTGTATCAAAAATGAGTTTATATCACAAAAGTAAATTAAATTTGAAAAAATTATCAAAGAAATTCTTCTCACATGTAAACTCACATTAATTAGACAAGACTAAGGATATCATTTGTAGATGCCTAGTTATTTGCTTGATTTTTCTACCCAGCTATTATATATATATATATATATTACACATATATAAGAACAAGAAGAATACACATGGAAGAAAACTTAGAGATCATAGATATCCACATCTTTTCCAATGCAATTCTCATAGTTATCTATAGATAATTATTATTTGAATAAATGGCATTGGGTAAAATTGTGACGTACAGGGAAAAAAGGATTCTGCATGCAGATTGATCTGACTTTGAATCCTATTTTTTCTTCTAACTAAAACTTACCTTAGACAAATGACTTTTACCTCTTTAAGCATCAATTGGCTATATTAAATGAAAATATTTTCCAAACTATCGAAAATCTAATGAGGACACCATATGAGTAGGTCATAGCGTATTCTGGCATATAGCCAGTACTCATTACCATTCCTTTAGTGTATAGTGTAGCAGCGGTTCTCAGTGTATCAGGTGGGGGTGCCTCGCGGTGCTTGACATCATTTTAGAGAATAGTGCAAAACTACTTTCATACTAAGTTGCCTTTTGAATTCTCACCGTTTCTGTCACATATGTACAGAGGAGTTTCTCAGATGCTACGTGAGGTGTGAAGACCTCACTGAACTGACTGATAATATAATCTGTATTTGTGTTTTGTGTTTTTTGGGTTTTTTAGTTTTAAATATGGGAAATATGGTGTAATGTGTTTTTGTGCTTTTAAAATATTTTGGTTTTAATTTGAAAGATAGGAAATATGAAGAGGTATATACATCTATACAAACATAAGCTCTTTGAGGTTCTCAATAATTTTTAACGTTGTAAAGGAGCTGTGAGGCCAACACTTTGATATCAGCTGTGCTACAGTCTGTAGCATTGTGTCCTGCACATACAGCAGTGCAGCTACCAGGAGTAAACACTAAGCATGTGAGTTGGTGTTTCAGGATAGAAAACGGCCTTGTGACCTGATTGTCTGAACTCTACCTTTATTACTTGACTTACTTGCTCTAAAGTAGCCTTACTGTCACTCACTCAATATTTCTTATTTAGAGAACTATCTGAATTCTTTCAGAAGACCAGTGCCTTGATAATCTGATAATCTAGTAGTATTCCTGTTTCCAACATGTCCAATTATGATATCTTGCATTATAGTAAACAGAATTTTATAAAAGCACATGAACTATATTTCAAGACCTGATGGGTAAATCACTTGTCATTTACTGTTTGATAAATCATAGAGGGAAATATATCACAAGTCTGGCAGCCGTCGTTCACACTTCTTTTCTCCCTTAACCTGCATAACCAGTGGATCATCGAGTCCTGTTGATTCTGTCTCCTAAATAGCTCTCAAACCTCTCCTTTCCTCTGCATCTCCACTGACACCATTTAGGTTAAGCAACCATTACTCTTCCCTCGATTATCAGAATAGCATCCCACCTGTCTCTCTCAATCCACTGGGGGTAGATTCAGGGAAACTCATGTCAGGATTTCATTGTAGCAACTGTTTTCTTTGAAATATTGTTTTAAATGCTGTTATCTTATGCTTTGCCCCATTCACATGGGCCAAACTCTCAGTGAATCATGGCATTGAAGACCGCTCAGGATAACTTCTTCAGGGGTATCTAGAAGTTTCCTGATGGCTGAGTGCATCAGCCCAGATCCTTCCAGTCAGTGCATTTCACCAAATTTGCATAGATCTAGGGAAAATGGATCTGTCAGTCTACCCAGCAAAGAAATGATAGGAATATGAAAAGCTGAATTAAGTCTATGACCAGGTGAATTTTAAGGGGCGTCAGGGAAGAGAACAGCTGTCATAGAGATAGAAAATCTCAGAGTATTCCAACTCTGAATCCTAATAAATGCAGCTAAAGAAAGATCAGATAAAAACTGTTTATTTGCCAGGTATGTCTTGGAACTAAAGTATTTGCATCTTAAATATGACATGCTAAATAAAAGGAGGTCTTAAAAATATTTATCAATATTTCCTATCAGTGAGAACTATACTTATAAATATTTATTGTATTTCATATAATAAATGAATATGAATAAAAAGCAATATAAGGACTCTACTTCTATATACTAAATTAATAATGTGTAAGTTATAAGCAGTCATTTAAAATTTGTCACATATTTTCAATGGATACATAATGGAAATGGTTTCAAAGGTGAATTAGTTAGTTATGCAAACAATTATAGTAATGGGTTTATGCACTCAGAAAAATATTGCTTCTGAAGCTTTTATGAATTTCTGAAATACATGGGTAAATCAGGAAAGTGAAGGTTGTGTATTCAATCATGAAATATTAATAAGGCACCCGTTATGCACCATTCATTGTTAACGTCAGTGATAAAACAATCAATTAGACACAACCTTGCTCTTGCAGGAACTCACTGTTCCTTAACGGAGCACCAGACAATAATAATCATTTCTGGAAAGAGTCACATTAACACAAAATAAAATTCTGACATAAAAAGCTATCCTAACTTCTGGGATATGCACTCTCCAGGTTTAGTGGCATTGCTGGTAAGATCTCAGTCATGTGGAGACCTGTACAGAGTAAAATCTCATTTTGAACCCAAGGGAATTTCCAATATGGATGACTTTTTAAACCAAATATTTCTGAAAATAAAACTTCAAATCTAAAGGAGGATAATTGGGTCATATTTTTTGGCAAAATGAGAACAAAGTGGTTAGTTCAAGGTTTGAGTCTAGGTATTTCCTCCTAGGACTGATTCTCAGTAAATATGCATAATTTAGGCCTATATGTAACACTCCAAAATACAAACAGGTACGGCAACACATCTAAATTAAATAAAATATATAGTATATTAATTGATAAAAAAGGCTCCTGTTTAAATTTTAGGTTGCTTATAAAAGCAGGAAACTTTTTTTTTTAATCTGTAATTCTTCAATTGCAAGGAGTCCTAAGCTCTCTTAATGAAACTCTATACTTATAATGTTCTTAAAATTCTTTACTCCTTAGTAACTGGGCAGAAAATATCCTATTTGATTCTATTTGAACAGAAGTGAGTATAACAAATGAGAGGCAACAAAATCATAAAAATATCTAACGATGCTGAATTATTGTTATGTAGCACAAAGGTTATCTAGTTCTTTAATGATATCTCTTCTATTTTAATCAAATCATCAGTCATGTATCTAAGTAGATCATCCATGTGAACTGACAAAATAAAATAGAATTAAAGCTTTACCTTGAACATATCAGATAATGCCATAGTGATTTGCAGCGATACGTAATATAATAAAATTCCTATAGAAAAACACACCAAAATATTATATGTTGATGTCTTGATGTTAACCAAAAATGCTTTTGTTCTGTAAAATCATAGCGGATTACTTTTTCCATCATAAGCATTTTTATCCTACTTCTTAAAATACAGATCACATCTTCAGGGAATAAACAATGAAGAGGTTATTGGTAGTAAAACTGCTCATGTTAGTGTTGATTAAAGCCCCAAGAAAACTTGAAGGAAGAGAGATGGGTACACACTGCAGTTACCATTTTATTAAATCACGGATCCCGTATTTTTTTTATTGTATTTTGTTTTTGCATAATTAGCTCTCATCCTGCAACAAATGCAGACAGAGTTAACAAACAGACCCTAAAGAACAAGCAGACCAATGGAGGGGGATTTTCATGCTGTTCCCATCACACTGATGCTCTTCTTTCCAAAATTCTATTTTATTGCATTTCTTCTTTCAGTCCCTGTCATTCTGTCTGCCACGCTGTGTCGAGAAAATAACCATAACTGATACTGAAAAATTTGAAGAAATTTCTTCAGCCTTAGTAAAGAATGAAGAATCATACATCTCATAAAACAAGTCATAAACAAATAAACAAAAATTTGGCATGTTGGTCCCTTAATTGCTGCTCCCAAGTTCTCATGAATAGGGTCACAGTTTATCTGCTGCACCTGAAATGTCAACAATTAATGTTTCCTTTCAGGTCAATAACGTAAATATAGACAATAATTATTAAAATACATAAAATCCAGATGGGGAAACTACATTAACGTAGCATTTATTATTAACTTAATTGAGGTTTTGTTTTAAATTGTATTTGCTGTCACTGAAGGATAAACAGGTAGACAGGAGAATGATGACACTGGGCTTTCAGGCAGGTGTGGATAAAGCTGTTAGATATCATTTAGCTAAGAATGGGATCCTAGGAAGGCAAGGGGATCATGGGGGAGGGGACACTTAGAGAACCCAGAAGATGAAAACAGTGTCTAGACAGATTTTATCTACACAGTCATTTTGCCAAGAGCTAACTCTACAACCTCAGAAAGGCCCAACAGTCTAACTAAAGAGCAACATTATACATAATTTAAAAGCTCCTAACTGCCCAGGAAGGCTCTACATTTGATCTCTTAGCATTTGTATATTGAAAGCTATACAAATCAGATATAGTATTAGCTACCATTGCTAAGATTATTCATAATTTTATAATCTTTTCAGTATAATATTACAACATGTTATCTATAAAGATCTTCCAAAAATCCTAATTGATTCTGTTATTGTATACTTTAAAATCATCAACATATTCTCATTAAATACAGCAAAAAATCTAAATGCTTACTATGACATCTGATACTTTCCAAGATCTGGCCTTTGCCCATATGTTTAATGTTTGCACAGTGCTTTCCACGTAGCTTTCACTCTAATCATCTATACCCGTGATCATCAAATTCCTTATCCAACATATGGCAGTTTGTTTCACTGCGTAAAAATTATGTCAAGGTGTTATTTCTTCCTCTAATCTCTCCCTGATTTTGCTGCCTGGAAAATTACCTTATGTTCTTTAGTGTTAGCAGGTCGTTTTTGCTGTAAATCCTCTCATGACCCTGATCCATAGAGACTGATCATTGCCTTTAAATAATGCTCTCCCCACCCTGAACGTCTATCATGATGCCTACCATATTCATTTTCATTTAATTGCTTAAATGTTTGTTTCTTCTTCCTACACTGCAATTAAGGCAGGGATAATATCAAGTTCTGCTGTATGAGCCCACTCTATGACACTGTGTTCGGTAGAAATGAAGTCCTCAAAAGCCATTGGATGAACTGAAGATTATAAGTAAACCAGTAAGCAGGTTGCCAATAGAACTGTGAGTGGTCGAGAGCTGCAGCTTTGGGTTCAGAGATACGAGTTCAGGCACGTGTGCCCTGGAAAGTTGTATACTCTTTCAGGCACGTGTCAGGGAGGTCATGACATAATGTCTGCAAAATGGTTGGCCGGGAAATTAGTATAGAGTGAGCGTTGAGTAATATTATGGATCATCATAACATTTCAGGAATTAACAGTGTTAATTATCTGCAGTAAATAAAGTAGATTTGACAAAATCGTAACCAAGGATTGGAAATGTATGAGCTTTTTAAGATTCTTCATGCACATTGCAAAGAGCAATTGTCTGACAGCTGCACTGGATATTGCTGCCACAGCTACTGCTAAGAGGCAGGGATGAATTGCCCTAACCTTAAGCCACTTACTCAAAACTCAGAGCCCTGGGAGACAGCGTGTATAGGGCAGAACTGTGGTCCCATGCTCAGCACTTACTTTACTAGAAATCTTGGAGAGGAAGAATGGTGTTCCTGTGATTCCATACAGGAAGGCAAGCAAGTGAGATTAATGTTCCCCAAATACCACCCAAAATCAGAGAGAAAAATTTCCTCCAAATGAAACTTGATACTTTTGTGAGCTGTGAATGCATGCTAGACAACACCCAAAGGCAATACCTACTATATTGACTACACAGTGAAATTAATCTAGTGGAGAATTTTTCATCCTGTGATTTCAAAATACAATAAACTATTATATCAGATTTTTAATCAGTTTTGTTCATATCCATTTTTGATGACACTCATTTATTGACAATGTAAGAAATTTTAATAGTAATATTCTGCACTTATTCACAAAATTCTTTAGTAGAATGTATGCATGACATTTTTAAAATTAAAAAAAAATCAAGGAAGCAAATAAGGATTTTTAGAGATAAAATTCTGTGGATGATTGGTAATCAATCTGAATTTCTTAATGTGGCCCATCAAAACAAATAAATAGCTAAAGATTATAGTTATAGTTTTATATGACTAATGTAACTATGTATTTTAATTGAAATAAGGAACTGTATATTTCAAAGAATAAACTCAATCTGACATTCAAGGAACCATTAACTTAAAGCCTCAGGCTTTTCCTGAAATGATAGGCCTTTCCACTGGTAAGAGAATGTTAATCAAGGGAATGGAAATGGCAAAAGAAATGACATTTCATGTACTAGAAAGTTTCCTCTGGACCCTATCGAATAAATGAAAGTAGAAAAGGATGATGTGATTCCAGTCATTCAACTAATCTCAGATATCAGATGGTGTCTTAACAACATATTTATTTTACCATCAAACATTTCCTAAAATTTCTTTTCCTTTTATTATTTTTTATTGGAGTATAATTGTTTCCCAATGTTGTGTTAGTTTCTGCTGTACAATGAAGTGAATCAGCTATATGTATACATATATCCCCATATTCCCTCCCTGTTGGACCTCCCTCCCCCAATCCCACCCATCTAGGTCGTCACAAAGCACCAAGCTGAGCTCCCAGTGCTATACTGCAGGTTCCCACTAACAATCTATTTTACACGTGGTAGTGTATTTATGTCAAACCTGATCTCCCAATTCATCCCACTCTCCTTTTCCCCCACCGTGTCCACATGTTCATTCTCTACCTCTGCATCTCGATTCCTGCCCTGGAAATAGGTTCATCTGTACTATTTTTCTAGATTTCTCATATAAGTGTTAATATATGATATTTGTTTTTCTTTTTCTAACTTACTTCACTCTGTATGACAGACTCTAGGTCCATCCACATCTCTACAAATGACCCAATTTCATTCTTTTTTATGGCTGAGTAGTATTCCATTGTGTATAAAATTTATTTTTCTTAGGATAGAGCTATGTCTTAGATTTTTCCCCCAACATCATCAAATATCCAACAAGAGGAGATTTGCTAATAATTTATTCAAAAACTGAAAATCATTCAGAAACTGAAATATCATTGATATATGTTTATAAACTATTGAATTACATGGGCATATGCTAATATTTAAAATAAATATTACACAATAATATCAATAGTATAATCCAAGTGTGTGTGAGTACTGTATATTTAGGTGTATATTTAGGATTTACAGGTGTTTAAGTGTTCACAGTAACCTGAAACATCATGAATTGTATCATGGCAAAAGAATAAAACTGAACTTTATTTAAAAAGGCAAATTCCATAACTCAGTTAACACATATTATTAAATTTTATAGTATGATTTTCCATGCTTGTTTAAACCATGAAAAATATACACAAGTTTGTATTAGATAGCCTTTTGTAACATTGGACCTCTTGAAAGCACTGCTAGGAATGAAGTGTTTTGACTAGAAATTGTTCTCATGCTGCTTAAACAAAACATTTTAGGCACATTCTTTTGAACGATTTCCTTAGGCAAATCCCTTGAGGGGTTATTAGCCAAAACTTTGTATATAGGTTTATTTTTCTCTGTCAAAACAATCACTAACACCTTAGAGAATTAAAGTAAGACAATTTAAATAGAATTATCTTACTGAATTCCATCTCGAATTTTAAAGAAATTTCAGATTTAAGAATGCTAAACCTAAATTAAAAGTACTGCAGGTTTGCAGAATATTGTAAAATGATACCATTAATGTAAACCCCTTTCTTCAGTTATTATTTTCCATTCAGCACTTTTTAAAAAAAGTTAGCTTAGATATAATTTACAACGCCCAAAACACAACAGCTGCAAAGGCACATATTCTTCAAGACGAGTAGATTTTGTTATTTAAATAAGTTCTGTATTTTTCATCCTCTCTATTTCACTGAATTAGTTTAAATATCTGAAATGTGAGTTTACATCTCAGCTTGTTCATGTGACATCTAAAAGAATTATTTAGTACATCATCAGTTTTCTCTTTCTAAAATGGGGATTAATAATGGAACCTCTCCTCAAAAGGTTTTGAGGGACTAAGTTAGTTAAATACAGGCAAAACAGTTTATCACACAGGCCTGATCACTACTGGGATCCAGTAAAGAAACAGGCTGTTATTATTGATGTCATCATCACAATCATCATTATTATTTAGGTCATTCTCTGTGATTACTTAATGATGCTATGACTCATCTGTTAATGTTGAGCTTTAAATAAAGTATATTTGGCTTCTTTTTCTATAGTAAACTGTCAAAAATATTATTGAATGTTAATTACATTTCTTGCACTAGAGAACATTTTCTAGCTATTAAAGGAAAAGTATACATATTTACACCCATAACAGTAAAATGTGAGCTGCTGTTCTCAAAAAGCTGGAGAGTCTTTATTCTCTGCAACTAAAAGAGGGGGAAAAAATGCTCTTTACTTTGGAAACACATATTTCTCTAGTCCTTCACAAAGGAAGGTACAGTTATTTAAAAGTTAATTTTCATGAGGAAAAAAGTAGAATTAGAGATGTCCACATCATTATTGTTGACAAGAGAAAGCTCGTAAACATAACGTTTAATTCAGTGTAATGAAATTGGAAGGGGTCATTTCTTTAGAACTGAAAAAAGTCACTGAGATGTACACAAAAGATAGAGCACTTCCCTTAAGTCTGTTTGTTTCAATAAGAAGAGATTATACGGTGACCTTTTCTTTAGTTGCCTTGATTTCTCCATTTTTAATCATTCTGCAAGATTTGATAGGAATCCTTGCTGACACTTTGCTCTTCAGGGGGCAATTAAGTGAGTAGTGAATTCACTGGAAATGGAAAATCATTTTACTTTACTACCAAAAATGACAGGAGAAAAACCAACATACGGGGACTGCTAAAGCATTCTCCCGATGTTAGTAACACAAGAATCCATACAGTGGTGCTTAAGGGAAATAACATATCCAAAAGAAAATTATAAAATACACATCACAGATAGATCAGTTACAATTAATGCTGTCTTACACATCACTTAGAGCTATAGCCCTACACTTATTTTGCACATTTTTACAAATAAATTTGTTCTTAGCAAATCTCCTATTTTGGTTTTTGTCTATCTTGCTCTTTATATTTTATATTTCCAAATTATATTACTTTGCTGAGAATTTTACTTTTTAGTGCCAAAAGAGAAAAGGGAACATCAGCATTATTTTTTTCCCAAAGTGAATGAATTTAAACTAAACGATTATATTATTTGAGAAATATCTGTATATACTTTAGGAAAAGATACTCAGAGTAAAATGTAATATGAAAGGTGTATTATTCAGTGCATGCACCACAAGCTGCTGTAACAAACACCCCCCACAGTTTAGCAGCTTCAAACAGCAAAGGTTTATTTTTCCTCTCTTATCAGTATCAGTGAAGGATAAATGGGCTTCTCTTCTACCCTGTGGTTTCATTGCTCCTTAGAGCCCCTGATTTTTCCACTAGAAACTCTGAATGAGAGAGAGAGAGAGAAAGAGAGGATGATTTCACAATGAGAAATTTTAGAGGTCAGACCTGGTTGATGCGCATGGCCTTTCTCCTTCTATTTCACTATCCAGAAATCAAACCTATAGTTCCACGTGATTATCACATGGTCTTGACATTGTCCCCGGGAAAGAGATTATCAGTGGCCATTAGCATTCTCTGTAAGAAAGTTTCCTTTGAAAAATGTTTTAATAGGTTTCAGCTTGAGTTATGCATCTTCTTTGAAGAAAATATTTATTATTTAAAAGCACAGTCACTGTAGCAACATCTTTCTTAACTAAGATATTAAGGACAAAAATGAAATAAAATTCTGTTTATAAATATATATATATGTGAAATTTCCATCACAGGTGTAGACCTTCTCTTTGCATTGACTTGTGTATCCAAGTGCCTCTTGGCATAGTCACTTGCATGTCCACTCTCATCAATGGACAGTCCATTCTGGCGGATGTTTGACTCTACTCCTTCCTTAGAACTCTACTTCTACCACAATAACTTGCCAGCATTAACTTCAGAATATAACCACAAGCTGGCCATTGTCACTGATACCTTTCTGGCCCAATCCACTGTTACCTCTTTACTAGCTGGCGACTGTTCTCTTCTACGCTTGGCTATTGCATTTTATTCACAAAGCAGCCAGAGAGGTGAAGTAAAGAAAAAACAAAAACTAAAACAGAACAAACTTATATCCCTTAATTGGGTCTATACAACCCCGTTGATCTGCCTCACACACTTTTGTGCTGAGTTCTGACTTTATCTCCTATTCTTCTCTCTGAATCTCACTGTACTCCATGCACTGGCCTCCAGGCTGTGCCTCTGCTCTTTCTGTAGATTGTCCGTCCGTCCGTTCACTCCCTCATCCCGTCAGGCCTTTGCTCAGGTGCTGCTCGCTGCGGCCTTCTTGGACTCATCTACTTAATATTCAAAATCACCACCTGCAGCTCCTGGCATGACTCAGCCTCATTCTCTTTTCCTTTTTCTGTAGAGCTCTTACCACTAAGTTACCACCACTACTCCTTTGAAGTACAGCAAGTCCCCTACGTACGAGCAAGTTCTGTTCTGAGAGCGCGTTCATAAGTCCAATTTGTTCATAAGTCCAACAAAGTTAGCCTAGGTACCCAACTAACACAATCGGTTAGTAATAGGTTTGTAATACTTTTCACACAAATAATACATAAAAAAACAAACAAACACAAAACACAAAAATAAAACATTTTTAATCTTACAATACAGTACCTTGAAAAGCACCGTAGTACAGTACTTTTATGAAATTTCATAGTACATAGTACAGTACAACAGCTGGCATCCAGGGGCTGGCATCGAGTGAACCAGGCAAGAAGAGTTACTGACTGTAGGAGGGAGGGGAGGTGGGGGTTGGTAGAGCTGAAGGATCGTCAGCAGTAGGAGACGGAGGGCGAGCTGCCATTTCACTCACGCCTCACGGTGATGGCACAGGTTCTGGATTCAATTGCTGGATTCAGTTCTGTCTACCCACTTGAAAAAAGAATCCAGTGATGTCTGAGTAGTAGCTCTTTTTTTCTCCTCATAGATGACACGGTAGCACTGGATACATTCTGAACAGCTGCTGCAACCTTGGTGTACTGTTCTACTCTGGGGTTCTGTACCTCAAAAACTAACAGTACCTCCTCAAATAAAATGCCCTTGCCATTTCCTGTGTCGTGAATCTCTTCGGTTCTTCAGTTACTTCTTCTTACTCTTGTCTCTCTTCGTCCGTTCTCTCGGCCTCCAGTTCCATCAGGTCTTCGTTAGTAAGCTACACAAAAGCACAACCACTTGTAGAGGATGCACCCATGTGACAACGTACGCCAGTCACGTGAACTAACTTATGTGATTGGACATGGGAATGCACATTTGCATCTTTGAAAGTTCGCAACTTGAAGGTTTGTATGTAGGGGGCTTACTGTACTATTTGCAGTGACTTTCAAGATGATATATCCCTGCTTATTCCCTGGTACTTCACTAAGTCTCTGTAAGATATGAGTACACTTCCCTGCCTCCAGTTTGGCTTCATGCTTTCTCTCCCTAGTCCAGTGTGGTTAAAGAAAAGGACTTACACACCATATACAGTACAAGTAGAAGCTATAAGAGCAATCTTATAGTTCAACCATTACCATTTTTCTCTGCTGTGACAACGCTCTGTTTCAAAGAGGGAAAGCCTCTTAACCTCACATGTCAGCAAGGAAATATAATTTTGTTAATATCAGCCACTGAGATTTCTTCTCCTTTTTTTCTTTTCTGTTTTTGATTTTTTTGCTCATTTGTTTGTTATTGTTCTTCCTTAAACATAATCTGCCAAAGCAAAGCAGGCTAATATATTTTAAACAACTTCTGTTTTAATTACGTTTTAAATTGCCTGTCTCTCTGCACTAGAATATATTTCTCATGATAGCTGTAATTGTGTATATCTTATACTCTGATTTATCCCTACTGCCTAGAGAGTGGCTATTATAAAATGGGCTGTACCTCGATAAATACCTGTTTAAGGAATAAATATTGAGGGTAGAGGAGGAACCTACAGCAGGTTACAAACTGGCTTAAAATTAATCTGAGTCCAAGTTTACTAAACAATACAGTTAAAATTGTATGTACTGTTTGTTTTTAAAGAGTAGGATACTTTACCCCCTGCCTCAAATTATTAGTAAAACAGCAATTACGTAGAATAGAGAGAAGGAGATGGAGTCTTTCCCACTTATTAGCCTGCAGTTCTGTTGAGAGGAGACATCCTTTAGGATATCTCTAGATACTCAACAACCTAGTAAAATCCCTTTGGATTATGATCTTCTATGATTCCATAATATTCTGCCGTTACAGAAAACGGTTATATTTTATTGCCAAGCAATGTTGTAGAAATCCAGTTATTATTTCTAAATTGCTCAGGTGAAGAAGAATTCTTTCAGGAATCTTGCTGTCTGATGAGAAGAATTATCTCCTTACAATTGTATGAAAGTTACTGATATACCCAAATATTCTCTACAGAATTCAAGAATATGGTAATTCATCCTCTGAACTCTTCATCTTATAATGTAATTTCAGTGTTGTAGGAGATGAGAAAGCAGCATCCTATGAATGCTGCTATAAATATTGCTTAAAGGTGTGATCTATTTTAATATATGTTTTAAATACATGAAGGGGAGAATTCGCTCTCTATGGACTCTAGGATGTGGTAATCACACTAAACCACCCTCTCTGAGTACATTTCTTTCTGAGGATATACATAATTTTGACCTTCTGAGGTTGTTTGTGATTCAAAAGATTAGAACATAGATGTCTCATAGAAATACATTTAAATAAATACTAATGGTCAATATAAAAAAAAAAAATCACCAGTAATGCATCTAGCATTGGAAGCTACATCAGAAAACCCAATACCCCTGAGGAACTTGTGAGATCAGAAAGGGATATGGGTTTGAATGCTACCTGGAAGATCCTTCAGATAAACAGTCTCAGCACAGCCTAAGTCGTTCTTCCCTCAAGCAGGTGGTAGGAACAGGTCAGAGGGAACTGAGACTCAGCAGAAGGAACAGAGGAGTCATTCAACTCTCACTTTCTGTAATTAAATCGGTGGTAAATTAATTTAGTGATTTATTTTCTGCTCCTCGCACATGAATTTGAGCTAATTAAGACTCTGGGACTTCCCTGGTGGCACAGTGGTTAAGAATCTGCCTGCCAATGTAGGGGATGTGGGTTCGATCCCTGGTCTGGGAAGATTCCACATACCGCAGAGCAACTAAGCCTGTGTGCCACAACTACTGAACCCATGTGCCACAACTACTGAAGCCTAGAGGCCATGCTGTGCAACAAGAGAAGCTGCTGCAATGGAGAAGCCCGCACACTGCAATGAAGAGTAGCCCCCCGCTCGCCGCAACTAGAAAAAGCCTGTGCACAGTAACGAAGACCCAACGCAGACAAAAATAAACAAATAAGTAAAAAATAAATAAATAAAAAATAAATGGCATCCCCCCGAAAAAGGTTATTCTTTAAAAAACAAAAAGACTATGTACCATCCTGTTGAGTACTGTATCCTCAATTCCTAAAACAAAATTTATAGTATAGTAGTTTTTCAATAAATTCTTATTGAGGAGATGCATGAATTGAATTGATTAGTTGAAGAGCCTCATGGAAGGTTGAATTAGCAGTGAATAAGTCTACTTATGAATAGTCTCAGAAATACACTGCACACTCAAATTTTTGGAAAAATACTATAAAATTACAGGGATATGGTTAAATTTCTTTCTTAACAGTTTCAGAATTGTTTTGTAAAGACAGTATCTTCTTTTTCTTCTAAAAGAGAACTAAAGGAATATTAGTATATATGTATATATAATGTACATAATGTACATTATATAAAATGCACATTATACATGTATATGTATATAAAGTGGCTCAGTTTGGAGGCATATTTGGGAAACCACCTTAAAAGTAATATATGTGATTAAAGAGTTAAAGTAAATTATTTGATAGTTAAAAGGAGAAGCTAAAAGATAGTTAACCCACTGAAGGTTAAAAAAGTGCCGAAGTTTGGATTTCCCTGGTGGTGCAGTGGTTGAGAATCCACCTGCCAGTGCGGGGGACACGGGTTCAATCCCTGGTCCAGGAAGATCCCACATGCCGCGGAGCAACTAAGCCCGTGCGCCACAACTAGTGAGCCTGCGCTCTAGAACCCACGAGTCCCAACTACTGAGCCTACATGCCACAACTACTGAGGCCCGCATGCCTACAGCCTGTGCTCCACAATGGGAGAGGCCACCGTGGTGAGAAGCCTGTGCACCATGGTGAGGAGTAGCCCCCGTTCACCACAGCTGGAGGAAGCCTGCTCGCAGCAGCGAAGACCCAATGCAGCCCCCCAAAAATAAATAAATAAACAAATTTATTAAAAAAATGCCAGTGGGGCTTCCCTGGTGGCGCAGTGGTTGAGAGTCCGCCTGCTGATGTAGGGGACACGGGTTCGTGCCCTGGTCCGGGAGGATCCCACGTGCTGTGGAGCGGCTGGGCCTGTGAGCCATGGCCGCTGAGCCTGCGTGTCCGGAGCCTGTGCTCCACAATGGGAGAGGCCGCAACAGTGAGAGGCCTGCGTACCGTAAAAAAAAAAAAAAAAAAAAAAAAAGCCAATGTTTATACAAGGGTATACATGTGCAAAATTAAAAATTCAATTGTAAAAATAGATTAAATACAGAAGCACATTTTTTATAACTATGGAATTTATTAGGCAGTAGACTGAGCTCTTGAGGGAATGGATATAGATTTTGTACACTGAACCATTTAAAAACTGAGCAAATTGAACACTTAAGGATACCCTAAAGGGAATAGTCCTTTATTAGGAATAGGATTGAAGAGATGAACTAATATAGTTTCCATTCATAATGTTACTTTTCAATCCTTGACTAAAAAAGTATACAAAGCTAATAGTCTCTTGATAGCTACCTGAGTAGTTAGAATATATTAAATAACAAAATTGATGTTGCTAACTTTCGCCAACTCAGAAGACAGGAGCAGTATAATTAAAGACAGAAAAAAAAAAGTCTTAAAAGCAAGCTGAGAGAAAAAGAGACAATACATATAGAGAAATAAAGGTATGAATTAGAGTAAGTATCACATCAAAAACAAGACAACGGAGTGACATGATGAAAACACTGAAAGTAACAAAACAAAACAAATCAAAACAAAACAAATGTCAGCCCAGAATTCTATACTAAGCAACAGATATTTCAAAAATAGAGAATAAGTTTAAATGATTATTTATGATTTTCATTATGCACGTGTTACATCATTTGTAGTGTCCCAGAGTCCTTGGATATTCTGTTATCTTTTGTTTAGTCTTTGTCATCTTTCCTCTTCGATTTCCAAGGATTCTAGTGATACATCTTCTAGTGCAGAGACTTTTTCCTCAGGTGTGTCCAGTCTACTAATAAGCCCATCAAAGGCGTTCTTCATTTCTGTTACAGTGCTTTTTTCCTCTAGATTCTTTTTGGTTCTTGTTGGTTCTAGGATTTCCATCTCTGCTTACCTTGCCCATCTGTTCTTGCATGCTGTCTACTTTATCCATTAGGGTCATGAGCATATGAATTGTTAAGTGTTTTAAATTCCCAGCTTGATAATTCCAACATTCCTGCTGTGTCTGGTTTTGATGCTTTGCTCTCTCTTTAAACTGTGTTTTTTGCCTTTTGGTATGCCTTCTAATTTTTTTTTTTTTTTTTGATAGCCAAATATGACACACTGAGTAAAAGGAATTGCTGTAAATCGGCCTTTAATAACTAGTAATGTGGTGGTTAGGTGGTGGGAGAGGTGTTCTATTGACCTGTGATTAGGTCTTGGTCTTTACTGAGCACGTGCCTCTGGAACTGGACTTCACAAGTGTTTTGTAGTACTTCTTTCTGTCCCCTTGGGTGGGACAGCACGGCTAGAGCTGCTGGAGTTGGGTTTCCCTTCTGCCAGGTCAGTTAGGCTCTGACAATACCCCAGCAGGTGAGGCTCCGGCTAACTAGTTCCCCCTGAGGGCAAGTCTGGTTAAGAACAGAGAGATCTGGGGTATTTTAAGATGTTTCTTTTTTCCCCCTCCCTGTGGAAGCACAAGGGGATTTTTCTCAGACGTTCACTGTAGCAACCTGGTGGAACTGCTAGAGGTAAATCTCACTACATTGTGCAGACCCTCTTCGCCCACTGTTTAGGAAAACCCTGGAGTTTTTTGACTCTCAGACTTGTCCACACTGAGCCTCCAGCAATTCATCAGTTACAAGGCTGGTTTCCCACCCAGCACTGGATCCCAAATTGGATTTAGCTCCAGAGACTCTGCGCAGCTCCCTGCATTTGCCTGTCTGTCTCTCTCATCTCAGGGGCAGCAGAGGTTTCCCCCGTGTTCTCCCCTTTCATATGCATTCAAAAGTGTTGTTCATTTTTCAGTCTGTTCAGCTTTTACCTTGTTGTTTGGATGAAGTGGCGACTTTCCGTGTTCTTTCTTTTACAGAACCGGAAACCAGCAGTCTCCTATTGGTGTTTCTCCATGAGTAACTTTCCTTTCCTCTCCCCAAATCAGTCACAGCTAGCTCCCCTTCTTTGCCAGAAAACTAAACTACAGTATCTTCCTCACGTCAACAAGAATTAGAGAGGAGAGGCACTTCCCTCAAATATCATTTTCCTTAGTCAAATTAAAGCCTTTTTGGTTTTTTTTACTAGAATGTATTTCAATGTACTTTTTTACTAGAATGTACTTTTTTTTACTAGAATGTATTTTTTTACTAGAATGTATTTCGTATTTCTTGAGGAAATACGAAAAGTTAAAAACATTCAATAACAAAGCTGCAACTACGCTACAAACAAACAAAAAAATAGTTGGTATCTGTAAGCATGTATAATTTTATAAATAAGCTCCAGTAATGCTTCTTAAATTTATAATCAGTACAAGAAGTTGAGGATCTTAGTAAGGTTTGTGTTGAACTTTACTGATAAAAGTTTTGCATGTGTTAACTTTTTTGACCTTCATAATAATCCTGTAATGTTTTTCTTATTATTATTCCTGCATTACAGGTCATGCAACTGGGACTCAGAAATAATATGTGCTTTGTCTTTGAGTCCTTAGACAATTCATGTTTAAAATGAATTTTGAACCCAGTTTTTATACTATTTTTTAAACTTCAGTTCACAATCACTCCACGCAGAACTCTTCTAAGTTGGTGAAAAATAACTGAGGCTTATTTCTGTAAGTGTATGAAATTCCTCACTTTGCAGAAACATTGTCCTTGACCTAACAGCTGAGAGGTTGAATAATCAATAACAAATCCTTGACCTTAACAGTAAATATAATCTGAGTGCAGTGCAAATTTCAATTTGCTGTTTATAGAAAGCCTGATGTATGATATAAAACTTCTTCCAAAGAGCCTTGTTAACTGAGTTTTGTGATAAAATATGATATTCATCACTGACTTCCGACATGTCATGCTTTTAATTTCCCAGTGATCTGTACTCTTCAACACTTGTCCTCAATTAATAAGAGTTTCTTTAATACGAGTTTCTTTCCAGTGACAGCCAGTAACTCCACCTGCAGGCATTAAGGTGTTTGCCTCTCTTTGACAACTATTGATCTAATGTTTCAATTCTGCCAACAACTTTTGCCTTATGGCTACCCTAAAAATAAAGCAATCCTGACTGGACACTAACTTGCCATTCTGTTTTCAGTGAGTGTCTTTGTATTGTTTTGTTGATTGATTTAACTGAGTACAAAATGTAAGCCTATTTATACTTTGAAGAGATGGAGAGGGGGGTTTCACAAACCCACAGAGGGACCACCCTGGGGTCCTTGGAAAGATATACAGAGAGGAAAAGAAGTTTCCTTTTTTCAACTGTGTATCAATATAGAGGTGTTTGCCCTTAAAAACTGCTGCTGTTCAAATTCAGCATGGCCCTGTGGCGGATAGCTCCTTGCCAACTGTAAGACCACACAAGTATGAAAGAGGAAAAGGGGTTTTCTGTTTGTTTTCACTGTGAAAAAATTTCCAGCATAGTTCTGAGAATATACAGTAGAGAATATTTTTTCTTGTTTTTCATTAAGAGTCATATAGGCTACTACTTCCTCAATTTGAACAAAAGAATTAAATAGATATATGCTTGTTATTCAATGTTCCTCTCATCAGGTTGGCCTTATAGCTATTTATCATTAAAAAAAGAGTATAAAATGGACTTGATGACATGAACATGGAATCACAATGTTATTCAATGATAACTCCTTTCCCCCCAACCATTGTCCACACTCAGGATACAGAGGAAAAAAACGCAATTCTTCTCATTATCTCAGACTATCAGTTTGGCTGTGGACTAGTCCAGTTAGAGTATGGGCCCTCACCCCACAGTCCAAGATAATTAGGAAATTATTCCTACCAGGTGAACATATTGTTCTACCTTAAAGGATGTCTAGTGGATAAAGATCTCTTTAAGTTGCCCATCATGTGGAAATCACTGGAAAAATTATCTTAAACATATATTTCTGTTAATAAACACAACTTCTATAGTGTGTGATTTGGTGTCTGGTTTTGAATCTATTACAAATTCAATGTAGTTTTCGTCCAATTGAAAGAAAATGATGCGCCTCTAGTGTGTGTAAATATTCCAAGAAATTGAAAAAAAAATTAGCAAACGTGCATATGTTTTAATCAGACTCTGTGGTGGAAATGGTTAAGTACAATTGTTCTAAGGTGTTTAGAGATGAATAATCCTATTAACTCCTCAGTGAGATTTTAATCATTATTTTTTTTTGTAAATTGAATATACAGTTGAAAGAGATGATATGAAGCCATGCACGATTTTAAAAGTAAATCAAATGCATGATTCCTGGAAACCAGAGTAATATATAGTTGTTCTACAGAGTGGAACTCATGGGATTTACCTTTTAAGGGCTTCAAATCTGGATGGATACAGACAAATGTACTATTCTGATACCTAGTGAAGTGTGTTATGAAGAGTGAACAAGAAATAAATCTAACTAGTTTTCATAGAAGAGGGTGCTATTTATCTGGTGATATGAATTCATGGAGTCTGGGTAAGAGGTAAACAGGAAGAAAGTTATTCCAGATTGATAGAATGTTTGGGCAAGCCATGGAGACTAAAGCATAAGGCATATCTCTAGCAGTGGGACTGATTTCCAGTTAAAAGCATGGCATGGGGATCATTACAAAGGATATGAAAATGAAGATAAAGAATGAAGTCAAATAAGAGAGGTCAGAAGATTTAAATCATGTATTTTATAAGTAGGGTTTTTTTTTTTCCCCACTCAAACCAGACCCTTGAGATATGAGAGCAGACCAGAGTTGCTTGTAAGACATTTCAGAAGTACAAACACATGATTTTCAAGCTTAAAGTAGAAACTGTAATAAACGTCGAAGTGCATACATCCATGTATTGATATTTTTAAAGTTTGCACCCAACAGATAAGTGAATAAAAAGTAACTTCAGCATCTCCAGAATACCTTCGGCTGAAAAGGGCACCATTTTTCCTTTTTTCTTCTGCCAGTAATGACCTTGGATGTCATCCAAGGTTTTGAGTGAACAATATCTATTCCAACGACTGTGCTATTCCCTACAATGAGCAGAGAACTGCGTCCCCAACCTTTAGCTTGGATGGTTGACTCTTCTTCGGGTCTTGGCTCTTGACCAACCAACCACTGGTTTTATTTTCTCTCTATAATCTTCTCTCTATAATCACTATATGGTAATATTATTATGATGATGTCCTAGCTATTAATGAAGAACATTTTCTGTGGTTATATGGTACAGTGACAAAATCATGAGCTACAGATTCTCTAAGAACTAGATCTGAATGATGGTTCTGTCATTAACAAGACAGAACTTTCTTTATTTATAAAGTGATCATAATAAAAGCAAACTACTAAGTTTTTTTTTTTTTTTGGCCATGGCTCACGGGCCCAGCCGCTCCGCGGCATGTGGGATCTTCCCGGACCTGGGCACGAACCTGTGTCCCCTGCATCGGCAGGCGGACTCCCAACCACTGCGCCACCAGGGAAGCCCCTAAACTACTAAGTTTTGTGATGAGTACAGAATATACTGGACACTTTGCAGTAAAGTTTCCACTTTAACTGTACAAATACAATTAATCCAAATGCAACCTTGCTTTTACCTGAATAATCCATATGCTTCAGCCCATCCACATCACCTGTGCCTCCCTTTTCAGCTTTCATGGTCCTTCCTCATCTCATGGGAAAACTTGACCTCATCTACAGTTCTGAAATTAATATCAGTTTCATTAATTTCAAAAATCTTCTTGTTGCATGTTATATAAAAATAAATTAACTTTCAGAGATAAATGAAAAGTTGGGGGATACTTGAGGAATATGATCCGAGACCACCATGATAAATGCTTCTCTTCCATATATTGACATAAAGCATTAAATATATAATGCAGCATATGTAGAAGATCCGTCCTACACTTTAAATGATTTTGAACATGTCAGTTCCTCCACATTTTAGTAGAAGCTGTCCACGATCCCTTGATTGATAGCCACGTGATCTCTGTCCCACCCAACTTTCCAAGTGCTGTTACCTCCAGTGTCCAAGGTCCGTTACTGCTGATCTACCTCCTACACAGGGCCATTCATCAGTACACTCCCTTTCAATAATTCCTCTGGGGATTTTTGCTTAGTTTTGGCAGAAGAAATTCAGCCTTTGTATCACGCTCACAGCTTCTAGGACCACTTACAGAAATGGTTTGGCAAGATTATGTTCACACCACCACCCTCTCTTCTCCCTGGTATAGTCGTATAAACCACAATAAATGGACAGCCTTAGGAAGTACATCTTTTCCATGGAAAGACTGTCTCAATTTCACTTTAACCTTGTTTTCTGTCAACAGAGTTAACTCCTGGAGAGAGGCCAGTCCCCCAGTCATGACAGAAGAGCCACTTTATAACATGTGACCCTAGGAACACAGCTCCATCTCTTGTAGTGGAGCATGTTAATACATTCGTTTTTGTGGTAATTTTTGCAGTAATTTTTTCAGCCATGAATAAAAATAACAAGAACAATACACATGGGCATTGCAAGGAAAAGCACACAGGTAGTATTATAGTGTCTGAAAATAGATGTTAACTATCATCATTATTACCACCACCATCATAGTGTCACAACAGGTAGAAGAGCAATTGCTAATGCTGTTTTCTATAAAAAATTGTTTCTCCTTTCTTTTTCTTTCTTTTTTTTTTTTGGTAAGCATTTTCCCAGTAAAACACTGATATTAAAGAGAGTGTAATACTACTAGTATTCTACTTTCACTTTATCAAGAATAAACTGTCTTCGGAGATCTGTTCACTAACCCGTTTTTGAACTTGTCTGTGGAACTGTCCTCAGAGGTCTACAACTTCCTCACTTAACCAATTTGGGGCATAAGCAAGTTGTAAATTGGAGTTGTCTGTATCCCTGTGAGAAAGGTAAACACCATAGTTACTTTCTTCATTTTAGAGTAAATGATTGTCATATACAAGGTTATCACTTTTTTTAATCCGTATAGCTTATGCATTATTTTGAGATAACGCTTTGAATTTTCTGCCCCAGAGAAAAACTTTAATACTTGCTATCAGTATATGGAAGGGAAATATTTACCAAGCTATGCATTTTTGTTTTATGTATCCCTCAGCACAAAGGAAGACTTCTATGAAGTTTTTCCATTAATGTGTTTAAGGAAAGTTGGAGTTCAGCAACCATTTTTCTTGCCTCTTTGATGCATAGATTCTCTAAGGCCCTTGCTTCTTAATGCAAAGTGTATTGATATACTGATTTAATATACTAACAGCGCTATTGAGATATACCTCTCCAATGCCATCAGGAGCAATGAACCAGATAAAAAACTTGGGATATTAAAATCAATTAAAATATTAAAAAATGTTAAATTGCATTGTTAGGGTGCAATCAGTTTCTAGAGTTGGTTCCTGAGCAATTAAGGGAGAAAATTAGGCTGGGATTTCTCGTTTCTCTTGCTCTTTTAGCCAAAGGTGTGGTTTTGATAATTTAAGTACTACCAATGTCTTCTATCGAAGGCATCTGTAAAATTTTCTGTAAAAATGATGGCTTTAACTTTCACATCTGGTTTAATCCTACTTAAGATTCTCAGGTTTTAACTTGTCTAAATCAGTCCCTATTGCTAATTCAGGATCTTAAAAAGGCACATTGACATTTCAGGGCACTGGATACAGTGTCACGTATTCGTACAAGAAGAAAAGAGAAATGCTATCTTCTAAATTATTGATAAATATTTTACAGGTGAAAGAGCTGTGGCATAGTGGGAACAGTTCCCTTTCACTTCTCTGTGCCTTGAAAAATATTTTAAAATATTAAGATTTCTCTGTATTATCTTTAAGATATTACTTATTAGTATAATAGCATTCTGCAAATCATATAATGGAGTAATAAATAAATCCTTTAGGGGTGCTTAACATTAGGTGGGCAGTGAAGGGAGATGAAATATGAAAAAAAATGCTACTTAAGGACAAACTCCATAAAAATGTTTACAAAACCGAAGAGGACCTGAAATTATGTACAAGTATGAAAATGTATGAAGGCATAAGAACTATAAAAGGGCAATTGTGTGTTTCTGTGGTCTGGAGCTGTTAGAAGAGGCTTCATAAGGAGTTTAGACCTCACTCAGGATTTCAGGGCTGTGTATGATCTAAAAGCGACGAGGACATGTATGCAGAACATTACGTGTTGCCATTATTAACAGCAATGAATATATTACAAATAACTAGTTCACGTTGCGTGCAGGATGTGCCACCTATAGGAACAGTTCCTGGATAGTAAATTCCAGACATGGTGGTGAGGATCCTTGGCCATGGCCATCAGAGTTGATGCCTTTACATTCTCACTGTTGAAGTGATCAGCTGAAGTTGAGTTCCTCCTCTTGAGGGAAGGGCTAAAAGTCTAGATGGCTTTTGACCTTAAAATCCTCAGGCCACTCCCTATAAAAACACATAGAGAAGACATAGAGTGTTATTTAGTCTACATCTTGTACTGAACCAAGAAAGAATCGTTAGCGTCGTTGCATATCGAAGATAGGAATTGACACTGCGGTAATTTACCAGCAGTTGATAAAGTCTTGGCTAAAAAGCTAGGGAGGTGGGAATATGGAAAACCTGTAAAATAAGGACCTTTTAGGAAAAAATAGATTCTGTTTAATTATTGACAGATCCATTGAGAGGCGAGAAAAGACTGATAGAGGATTTAGGAATTTCACATATGAGAGGAGGAAGGATACTGTCACTGATGAGCATAGGTAGGGTAATTGTCAATGGGTATTGTCATGATGTAGAGATTTAGGAGTTTATATTAAGGAGTAAAGGGACTGGTGAGATAAATATTACAGTGTCCTAAAAGGAACTTACAATACGGAAGTATATCTTAAAATAGCATGAAGGAGAGAAAGTAGTATAATCACTACTATAAAGGTTATAGTCAGAAAGTCAGAACTGTCTAATGGATTTTTTATAAATAAATAGGGACATAGTAAGGACTGTTTTTGGAGAATTAAAAAGAATTAGATATTTGGAAAGTGTAGAAATGTTAGAAAAGAATGATTAATATGGATTATTCCAGAACAATAGGAAGTGAGGAAGGAATTGTGAGAGGAAGAATTTTCAGAAGGCACATTGTTGTATGCGGGCAATAAATTAGGTCAAAAACACCACTATATTTGAAAACTTACGTCGTGGAAATACTCATTAGTTTATAAAGAAAATGGAAATTGGGTATGCTTTCCAAGATTATAAAAAAATATTTAAATGTCAACTAAGTACTTGAATACTTTAGATGTCAAGAGCACTGGCTCTTTTTTCTGTTTGTCTCCTATTTCTAACTGCCCACAACACACACACACACACACACACACACACACACACACACACATACACATATACACACACACACACGCATATACCCACACATACATACACATACACACATACACCCACACATACATACACGCACACACGCATATGCACACATACACACGCATACACCCTCACATACATACACATGCACACACATACACACACACACAATATACCTCTAAATAGATACAATTCAAAGGCTCAGGAAAACAATGAACTACTATCAGATTATGTAAAAGCAGAATTAAAATTTAATGTGTACAGATTTACAGTGGCATTCAAAAATTGACCTATTTTATAGGGATGTAGATTAAGACATTAATATCTTTCACTTTTTCAGATAAGCTATTCTAACTCTTCATCTTTAGGCTAATTATTTTTAATGTAATTTTCTTACAGTTTTCTTCATATGCCTTTCCAGAATTATTTCAGCCTGTCCCTTTGCAAAGTAAATTCACTTATATAGAAAGAGGTAAATTATAATGGGGCCTTGTATTTTTAAATAATCTCAGATAATGGAAGCACTTTTCTTGTTTTCATTTTGAACTTATATCAGTCTTGTACTCATACCCTGTCTTGTATCAACTCTGACGTGCTTTTCATATATTCTAGGATTTTCCAAGGGCAACAAAACTGATTTAAAATATTTGAAGCATTACAGACAATAAATAAAATTTTTAAGTACTTTTGTTGAGCCAATTCTTGGAAAATTAAATGATATTTCTCCAGAAAGTCTTAAATTAGAAATGTTTTCAGTTATTAATCATCCTTATACTAGTCTAATGTTTGAAATAAATTTTGAGATGTATCTCTATAACAATAAAATGAAAGCAATATTGAAATCACTTTGCATGAAGAAAACTAATTGAGTCAATATTAAAAAATGTTTGTTTCCATATGGGAAGCAAATTTACCAACCTGAGGAAAAAAATCCACTGTTTCTTTCTCATCTCATAAAAAAATTTGCTCTTTAATTGCCTTCTATAAAATTCTCTATCTTCATCTACAGATGCATCTCTCTCTCTCAGTCTACATATATATATGGTTATGAATATATATATATATAATATACACGTGTCTATACATGTGATATATATGTGTATATATATATACATATATACCTTTATTTCTCAAAAATTAGATGAATTTATTAAATAATTTTACTTTAGAAAACTAGTAAATAGAGGCAAATATGTTAATTTCTGTTTCTTTTTTCAAACATGAAAAGACATGTCTGTAATTCAACATTCTGTAAAAGGCATTCTTATGGAAATATAAAAATATAGAAAATGTTAATTATAAAAGGAAAAGCAGTCTATGATATGGGCTGAAACAATATTGTCCATATAATAGGGGAGATTCTAATTCATTTAGTGACTTATGATGTTTAATAATGATCAGGTAAAAAATTTAAAAAATGAATACTTTGCTATATTTCACAGCAAACAGAGGTCAAAATAGGTATATTATAGAAAACCTAATGCATTCTATATAAAGAACTATATTTTGTACTTACAGTGATGTCTAACACACAAATAGAAAGGTTTCCTGAAACTCTCTTTCATAAGGTAGTCTCACAACAAACAACAAGAATAAAAAACAGTAAACAGCTTTCTCTTATACCTTAAGATAACTTTTATTGTGTGATATTCTATTTTATTTTTATTTTTAAGTTTCTTTGATTTGGTGTCTACTTTTGAAGTAAATACACACTTCTCAGTTTATCACATATTATAATTTATTTTAAAATCTCATGTCATGTTTTAAATGATATTGTAAGTTATTTGCAAATTATGTTCAAATGTTAAAATATAATTTATTTTCAAATAGTTTTTCTTTGTTCTCTGTACAATTTTTTCAATATATTCTTAACAATTATCAATTGTTCACTTTTCAGGTTAAATTTAAAGCCACTGTATTGAAATTTAGGTCAGGATTGAAAGATTTTTATAAATTGTTTTGGAGAAAATTTGTTTCTTTAAATACTGAGTCTTTCAGTGCATAAACTTCATTAAGAGCTTCTGTTTTTTAGTTTTATTCCTTTTTTTCTATTCCTCAGTAAATTTTTAGAGATTACTTCACTAATACTTGTGTATCTGTTACAAAGATGTAAGTAGTTACACTTTACTATTCAGATATGCAAAGAAAACATAGCTTATTTATTTTCTAGTGACAGTTTTATCCTTGCTCATAAGCTCCTACACCCTAACCTGACAGAGGTCTTAAATTGTCCATCGTATTTTCTCTTTAAAATTGTCACTTTTCATGATGAATATATAATATTGTCACATATGCTTCATTTATATGAAATATCTATATGTATCCATATCTACTTTACATGCTTTAGGATAACTCCATCTTTCTAGTGTAAAAAATTTAGTCTTTTATATTATTTCTTTCTCCTCTTTTTTTGATCTGCTATGGCTTCAGATTACGGGTGTCGTAGTAGGACACCAATGGGACAATGATGTAGCCCGGAGTGAGAGACACAGATCTGCTTGGTGTCTTCTGGGCTCTGGTTTCCACTAAGTGGGTTCTGATCTAGTTTTTGGACTCTCATTGTGGGTCCACTGTTTCCTTTAGGCCTTTTCAGCCACCATGTATTGAATACTTCTTGAACCCGTGGACAGTCGTTGCCTCCAATTACAAATACCTGCTACTGGCGCTCTTAAGCAGACCCTAGAATCTGTCCTGCCCATCAGGCCTTTCAGCAGCTCTGAGTCCTCTCACAGGACTCAGAGGTTCCCACATTTGATCAAATACGTTGACCTATGTACCTAAGTAACTCAGCCAACTCCAAGTAGAATAAAGATTCACATCTAGATACCTCAAAGTAAAAATGTTCCCAGCCAGAGACAAAGAGAAACTATCGAAAGCAACAAAAGAAAAAATTACATGCCATGTAAAAGGGAACCTTCACTTTCGAAGGCAAAATAAAGACATTCCAAGATAAACGAAACTGAGAAAAATCATTGCTGGCAGACCCTCCTTATGAAAAATAGTAAAAGAAGATCTTCAGGCTGAAAGCAAGGGAACCAGACAGTAATTTGCCTACACGTGAAAAAGCAAGGATCATCAGTAAAGGTAATTGTGTCCACATCACTAGGGTGGGAAAGGCCACACCATATTTTCATTTATCTTTATCCACATGCTCTCTATATTAATCTGTAAGACCTATTTGTGCAGGTGCAATGTCTTGTTCATCTTTCTCATGTTCCCCCATTAGAGATATGACTTAGTATGAATATTTAAATTCTTCTTTAAGGGACAAAGGAGGAGAGGGAAGGGAAGGTGTAGAAAAGTGGCTGAGATATGCATACCCCAGCTTCTTCATTATCCTGCCCTGGTTCTTGAAAGTAAAGTAGCGTCTATCTTGCATAAATTTCATTACTTACAACCTTGTGGCTTAACGTAAAAGTCAATTTACTCCCCGTATTTATCATTTATATTTCATACTGTGCAATTATTCTAAAACTCTTTAGCGAAGCCCATTTATATAAAACTATAAATAAATAAATAAATAAATAAATAAATAAATAAAACTTACTAAATCCCCTCGTTGACAGCATATTGCTCATTGATGCCAAAAAATATCTGTTACTTAGTCATTGAAATTGTCAGGAAACAATGACTAATTTTCTTCTTCTCACTTAAAGTAAATACACTCTCATACAATATTGCTATGTTTATGAAAATGAAAATAGCAAGTAACTGCTCAAAAACTAAGGTTTTATAACAAGTGATCAGCAGATTTAATTTTTTTGTAAAGCAGTAAACGATCTATTACAAAATCACTAATTTATATCTAGTTTATATATATGTATAGTTTATGAAATAAAACTTTCATAATCACTAATTTATATATAATTTATATATGAAATAAAACTTTCAAAATCACTAATTTATATATAATTTATACATATAGTTTACATAGTAAAGTTTTCAAAATGCCTATGACAGTAGTTTATTAAGAAAATTTAGAGTTTAATTTAAACCTTCATAATTCCTTAGGCTTTTCATTAATTATTTAACCATTATACTCTAGTGGCTTAATAAAATTAATGCAGTTTCCAAATGTCTAACTTACTCTAGGATTTTTAGCCCTTTTCTCATAAATATTGACTTCAAAATTACTGTATGTGGAGATATTTGCAAAGAACTTTACATTTTAAATCAATTTAAGGAGACTTCTATTGCAAGGTGGCAGTGTTAAGCTAGGTCCCAGATTTTTCGCCCCTCACATTTAATGATGTAACCAGATAAAAAAGGTATCAAAAATATAGTATACCAATTCATCAAATGAAGACAAAGCACAATGCCACAGTCAAAACTTTAAGATATAATGTGGAATCAACAGGAGAAATCAGTATAGTTTAGTTTGGGGAATTATCAAATATTATTGGTGAAACGAGTGAGGTATACTGAAAAAGAAAAAGTTAAGCTCATAGTGGGTTCTCATTCCCATACCAATGGAAGACCAAGGCTCAGAAGCCTACTTAAGGCAAGATGTTGATTCTATAATTAAGTCACAACACAGGGAAATTCCACAAAATTCAATATTTTGTTCTTGTTTTATTTTTCCCAGCTGGAAGGAAAGCATGAAAGGGAAGAGCAGATGAACATAATCATCAAGAATTAATTATCTTTAGACTTAGAGATTAACTAGATGGCAGATAGATAATAAATAAGATAAAACACTCTGCAGGAGCTGAGTGTTTAAGAAACACTGTGTTTTCTTAAACACAGTGTTTAAGAAAAAGTTAGGTATTGTCATGAATGCATAAAATATATGTAGATATACATATGACATACCAAATATGTGTTAATTGGCTATTTATGTTATTGGTGAGGCTGCTAGTCCACAGTAGGCTCTTGGTAGTTAAGTTTTGGGCGAATCAAAATTTACATGCAGTTTTTTGATTGCATGGGGGTTGGCACCCCTAAACTTCGTGTTGTTTAAAGGTCAACTGTAATGTAATGGTAGAAATTTGGTGGGAAACATGTTCATGTTAAATATGTAACCAATGAATAGGAAAAGATGGCACACCTGTAAAAGTTCAACTACAAATATGAGAGCAAAACGGGTATAGTGTACAGAAGATATCTCTCATTACAAAATAAAATAAAATTTCTCATATTGAATGATTTGCTCAATATAATAAATTAATAACAACACAATGTCAGTGAAAGAAGCATCAAAGACCAGGTGATAGACAACATATAATAAGGGGTATGATAAGGGAAACTTCTGATGATAATTCATTTTAAGAATAAAGAAATAAGACTACATATCAAATCAAGATTTTAGAAATATCAAGGAACCTAATAGACCAACTAAAAGATAAACTTTGGTATTTATTATCAGATCATAACAAGGGATAGAAATATGAAAATTTAAAAGCTGACCGAAAGAAATTAATAGTTATTGTATTGTATAATACAATAAAAATATGATGAAATAGAGAATTCCACCAAATTAAAGACAGTAGAATTGTTTTGTTGTAAAGTCCTGAATCAGCATATTGATACTGTTACAGAAAAATTTCAAGCAAATGGTTAAAACCTAGATAGTAGTTAACTTTATAGGTAATAAACTACAAAGATAAGGAGAACACAATTTCAAACATTATATGTATCTTAAAGATTCACTTAAAAGATATATTTTATCAGCTGTTTCTCTTATTATATTCCTTATTTCTCTATTTTCAAAAAAGATAAAAGAAGAGGAAAGAGAAAAAAAGCAAAAAGAAAATGACGGCAGTGTGGGAATACCAATCAGCGTGCTAGTCAGTGTACAAAGAGCAATATTCTGTCTTCAAAGAATGAAGCAATAAGTATCAAAATCCTAAGAAAAAGAAAGCATAAGTCCACTTGTAATACTTAGCCTGTTTCCTTTGTAAAAACTAGTTCAAGTTTCTCCAAAAAATATTAGCAAATCAAATTCAACAGTATATAAAAAGAATAATATACTGTAACCAAGTGGGATTTATCCTAGCTATGCAAGACCAGTTCAACATTTGAAAATCAGTTAATGTAATATATCAACAGGGTGAAAAAGAAAAATCACATGATCATACCTTTAGGTGCAGAAAACTCATTTGGTAAAACCCAACACCCATTCACACACAAAAAATAAATAAATTTGACAACATTCCAACCCACATTCAAAATCACACTTCCTTAACTCAGTAAAAAACAACAGCTAATATCATACTTAATTGTGAAAAATTCTACTAAGATCAGGAACAAGGCAAGGGTATCCCCTTTCACCCTTGCTTTCAGCATTGTACTAGAAGTCCTAGCTATTGCACTAAGAAAAGAAAAAGCAATAAAAGGCATAAAGATTGAGAAGGAAGAAATAAAATTGTCTCTGATAACATGACTGTCATGATGCTGTAACATGTAAATTTAAAAAAGAATTGGAAAAAAACCTCCAAGGACAAATAAGTGATCATAGCAAGGTCAGGGGATGCTACGTATGGCAGGATAATTACTAACTAGAATGTACCTTCCGTAACATAGATGATCAAGTGCTCTTTGAAAGCACTGAGGTGAAAATAAAGAGCATTAGATCATCTACGTTATAGGTGGTACATTCTAATTAGTTCTGTTCTGCCATAAGCAGATTCTTCTTTCTGGGACGCTATCCTTACCTTTAAAAGGGGAAGTGTGTCCCAGATCTTTTGTCATTAATTGTTGCCCCTCAGAGCCCCATTTTTGTGGCATTTGTTTTATATTGTTGGTTTCTTAAAAAATTAATAATAATAATTTATATTACCTTTATAAATATGATCTGGCCTGTCTGAACATTCCTAAACTAATTTTGTACCCTTTCCCCAAACCCACACAGCACACTCCATCCACACTGAACTTATTCCCAGCACCACTTCAAACTTGTTTTCACCTTAGAGCACCTGTCCTGGCTTTTCTTTCTAATCAGAAAGAATCTTTCCTCAATGTCAACTTTTTGGTGGAGGCTTTTCCTCATCCTTCCATACTTAAAATTCACTTTCCCCCACATTCCTATATTCTGATATTTGGCATATCATTTCACTGTTATTTTCTACTTGTATGTTTAATGTCTGTAGCTCTACACTCAAAACCAAACTCCTTGAAAGAGCAAGGAAGCTGTGTCTGCTTCTTTCAGTCACCTCTCTGACCCCAGAACAGAGAATGTGTGCCCTTCATCTGACTCAGCAAAAATTCACTCAGAGAATGGAAAAATGGATGGACACAGGAATGGACGAATAAATAAATGTTATCCCGGGTGACCCTATAATTTAACTTCCAAACAAGGACACTGTAGAGAATGAAACAGAGGCATTATTTAATAATTTCACCATGTCAAGAGATGTGAAAATGGGACTTTTATGGGCTAACCCAAGGGTTCTGGGAAAAGTAGTAAATATGGTCATGCTATTTGTCAGTCCTACAATCCTTGAACTCTGGATACAAAGATCACACGTTTTCATACAGTTTATAAGCCCTTAAATTCAATGTTAGGCATTTGATACAAATGAATACTTTTTAAAGGTCTGGGTCATATATATTCTGAGATAGTTTTTTAGTTTTCCTGATTTAATGCAAAAGCCCATTTCAAGACATCAGGGCTATCAGTTCAGGCATGACACATAGAAATTTCACAAACCAGGTGCCATGTTAGGTGTCCTACAAGCACACTGACTATTTGGGGGTTAAAACTTTGTACTTATTCTGAAGCCTTTCTGTCAGATAATTTCATAGCTCAGACAGTATCACAGAGTTCTAATTCTAATTTCATACTTTTAAAAGGAGTCCAGAGTTAATTTTGCTGCTATCATGACCTGAGTGGAAGATTGGGGACAAGTAATGAACACTCTCTTTGGAAGTTCTTCAACACCAAATTCAATACATAGCCTCAACTGCAATTGAGATTTAGTTAAAAAAAAAAAAAGAAAAAGAAATGATAGCAGGCAATTTATCTACAGGGAAACTCAGACATCAAAAAGAAAAAGAGGGGGAAAAAAAAAGTAAAGTAAAGTGACCTACAGACATTTGTATCTATAGAAGCTGCATTGACAGCATGTCCTTTGGGTAGTTGCTCATCACTGACAGACACACAGGCCAAAATTGGAAACACAATTGATATTGATAGATACTGGTCGTTGAAGGGAATCATGCTGTTTGCAATAAATGATGAAGAAATTAAGGGCACAGCCCTAAAAGTATTACCGCATCACCCTCTCTATTGCCATATCACATTTTACGGAGGAGTTATTCTCTAACTTCACATAGATCAGGACCTTTCACATGGGACTGAATGGAAATAGCAGATGATATTTTCCATTTAAAAGTCTCATAATGTGCGTAAATTTCAGAGGAGAAATATCACTCTGCAGATAGGGTGTTTATAAGCTAAAATGAAATTATAATGATGATAATAAGAAAATGCAGCCGGGGCTTCCCTGGTGGCGCAGTGGTTGAGAGTCCGCCTGCCGATGCAGGGGACGCGGATTCGTGCCCCGGTCCGGGAAGATCCCACATGCCGCGGAACGGCTGGGCCCGTGAGCCATGGCCGCTGGGCCTGCGCGTCTGGAGCCTGTGCTCCGCAACGGGAGAGGCCACTACAGTGAGAGGCCCATGTACCACAAAAAAAAAAAAAAAAAAAAATGCAGCCATATTGAGTGATATGGGAGTTGATTTCAAGATATCCATACTTGGCCAGAGAGATGAACTTGTTCACAAAAGCAGAGCAAAGGCAAGTTTCAGAGTCCATTCTCAAAAACAAGCAGTCTCTCCCCAGAGTCTGAGCTAGAGACCCTGAGAAGTTTACTAAAAATCAAGAGCCAGAAGCTGTTTGAGCCATGAGAAGAGATAAAGTGATGAACAAACAAAACACACAAACAGAAATACAAAATTCCTGTACTCAAATAGAGGAAGGAGAAAATAAGCAACTCATTAAAATAGAGTGTGGCCTGTATTGTAAGTGCCGTGGAGGGAAAATAAAACAAAGACTGTGAACAAGATGGGAATAAGGTGTCATGTTCAGGGGACAAATGTAGGGTGAAGCGGTAGATATTTTAAAAAGAGTGATCAAGAATAATTGCACTAAAAAGAGACTATGAGGGACTTCCCTGGTGGCACAGTGGTTAAGAATCCGCCTGCCAATGCAGGGGAAACGGGTTCAATCCCTGGTCCAGGAAGATCCCACATGCTGCGGAGCAACTAAGCCCGTGTACCACAACTACTTAGCCTGCACTGTATAGTCCGTGAACCACAACTACTGAGCCCGCATGCTGCAACAACTGAAGCCCGTGCACCTAGAGCCCGTGCTCTGCAACAAGAGAAGCCACTGCAATGAGAAGCCCGCGCACTGCAATGAAGAGTAGCCCCTGCTCGCGTCAACTAGAGGAAGCCCATGCGCAGCAATGAAGACCCAATGCAGCCAAAAATAAATAAATATATTAAAAAAAAGAGAGACTATGAAACCAAAATGCTCACCTAAGGAAGTGCAGAAATCAGCCAGACAGGGAGGGGAGAGCTTTCCAGGCATAGGAAACAAGTGGAAAAATCCATGTGGTAGGTAGGATGTGATGGGTATGAGCAACATGTTTTTCTACAACTGGAGAGGAAGGAAAGAATACTCAGTTAAGTTTCCTACCAGAATTGATGTGTATTTTTCTTCAAATTTCATGGGCCAAAGCAAATTGCATGACCTTAGCTGATACTGGGCAGCTAAGAAGTACAATTTCTGATTAAAGAGGAATAAATGGGTAAAAACACCACATATAAAATATGTGAAAAGGATACAATGTCTAATAGACTTTACAAACTTGATATGCTTTTTAAAAAATATTTATTGAGATATAATTGACAGACAACAAAATGCACATATTTACATTGTACAGCTTGATAAGCTCTGAAACATGTACAAAACCAGTAAAGCCATCAGCACAGTCAAGGGCGAACACATCCATCATCCCCCAGATATTCCTAGTCCCTCTTATAAAGTCATCCGTGCCTCCACCCACCATCCCTCCTGCTACAACCCAGGAACCACTGGTCTGCTTTTATTTTATTTTATATTTTGTATTTTCTAGAGTTTTATATAAATAGAATGGTACAGTGTACACTCTTTCTTGTGAGGTTTTGACCTCTTCATTTTACACAATACAATTATTTGGGAGTTCACTCATATTATTATTTATCAGTTATTGATTCTTACCGCGGAGCCATATTACGTTGTATGGATACATCACGAATTGATTAGCCATTCATCTGCATGGACATATGGGTTGTTTCGAGTTTTTTGGCCATTACAAATAAATCTGCAGTAAACATTTATGTCTAAGTCTTTATATAGACATATGGTATCTTTTCTCTTTGATAAATATCTAGAAGGTGAATGGCTGGATGACATGTGAGATGTTCGCTTAACTTTTTACACAATTGCAAACTGTTTTCCAAAGTGGATGAGAAATCTTACTTTCTGTGAGCAGAGTAATAGAGTTTCGGTATCTTTATTTCTTTACCAATACTTCATATGATCAGTATTTTTACTTTTAGCCATTTCAGTAAGTTTGTATTCGCATTATATTGTTTTAATTTGATTTCTCTTATGACTAATGAGGTGAAACCTCAACTCATGTTCTTATCTGCCACATGACTGCTTATCTTCTTCATTAAAGCATCTATCTGAATCTTTCGTCTATATTTAATTGGATTTTTCTCTTCTGTGTTGATTTTTGAGGGATATACATTTTCCTCCAAGGTACAACATCTCTTTATATCTTTTTATACTCATAGAGTCTTTCAAGGAAGAGAAATTTTCAATTTTGGTAGAATTCAATGTATCATTTTGTTATTTATCATCATATCAATCTCTACCAAAGAAAAAGCTTACTGGATTTTTAATGCATTGAGAGTATAGATCAATGTGGTAAACATTTTATATTTTTATGGTGGTGAGTCTTCCAAAACTTATTAGTTCTTCAGTTTCTCTCAGCAGTCACAAAGTTTTCTTGAATAATTTGTGAGACTTATCTCTATTTTCATATTTTTGATGCTATGGTGAATGATAATTTTATTTCAACATTTGGTTGATTGTTGCTAATGTACAGAAATACAAACTGTCCTATATTCACTGCAATCTTAATAGACTCACTTACTAGTTACAGTAGTTTTATTGAAAATTCCATCATATTTTTGATCTATATGAACAGGTTGTCAGTGAACAAAAATTTTCTTGTTAATCTAGATGTCTTTTTATTCTTATTTCTTTGCTTTTTGTTTGTCAATACAATGTAGAATAGCAGTGACAATTGTGGACATCCCAATCTTAGTTTTAAGTGAACAACATTCTGTCTTTAACCATTAGGTATTATTTACCTGTAGGATTGTTGAAGATGCCCTTTCTCAGTTTGAGGAAGAGTCCTTCTATTCCTAATTTTCTTAAAGTTTTTAATAAGAATTCATATTAAATTCATTCCATTTATCGCAACGATTTTGACATTGAAATGGCATGCATGCCTATTTTAAACCACTGAGATTTTGGAATTGTCAATTATATTAGACTAATCCAGTCTATTTTGACTAATATATCAAGTGTTTTTCATATTTACGGTTTCAGAAATATTGCTCATAAATATTTTGCTGTAACAAGTCCAGTAAATATTCCCTTTCTGGGCCTATGGATTAAAAATCAGTTAGTACAGGTCTGTGTATGACGTTAATTTAGAGTCTCTTTGACCAAATTGTTTCCGTTTTTGTATGGTTCTTCTGCTATGCCTGTCCATTATCATTACTCGTGAAGCCATTCTGTTAACAGAGGCTGTTTGTTCTCCTTGACTTTCCTAAACTGGCAACTTTCAGTTTTGTGGAAGCTGCGGAAAAATATGAAAATAATAATAATAATGTTAGTACTGTAATAATTATAATAACAGCCATTATAACTAACCTGAAATGTGCTCACATAAAATGTCTGGTCTGTCTACTTGGGTTAAATCTGCCAATAAATAATTTCTACAGGATATTCATAAACAGAGTTAAGTTTTTCTCTGCAAGTAAGAAGTATTAATCATTAAAATATCATTCTATGGACTTTAAAACTATAAAAGTCAAATTTAAATGCACAAAAGTTATCAAATCTATCGATGACATAAGGTAGTAAAAATGAATTGTATTGATCCTACCAGTTTTCAAGGTTATGGATTATGCATCTTTAGAAAGAAAGAAGCACCAACTTTTTAAAAGGTACTCTTGATTCTATTAAAAAAGAAACAGCATTTTTGTGATGCTTTATTGGTGCCAGCTTATCATTCCCTAAGGCTCCTGGTTCTCCGGGGGAAAAAAATGATATGAAAAGATTGTTAGTTTTAGACCTTCTGAAAATTGCAGGTAAGGGTTAAAGAGTTCACTGTGCTATCAAATCAGATCCATCTTATGTATGTGCAGATCAGGTGGCCAGACAGTGTGCTTTTCCCCTATTTCTTGCCTTTTATCACAAGCAAACAGACCTGAAGAAAGGCACCTACCACCTATTAGATATCTGTGAACAACCAGTCACATCTTGTTAACATAATGTAAAATATTTGGCCTTTTATTCAGAAGTGACACTATTTTAATAGCATCAAAATTTGCTCCAGACATGCTGCTCTTGCTGTAATAAGACGCTGTAAAAGACAACAGTGAGTTAACTCTCTGTCTTTGGGAAATTGAGTGAAAAGCAGTTCACAGCTGCACTTCTCTACATAAAAAGAGCTCACATATAACCTCATTAAATAAGACAGCAAGTCTATGTGGCATCCAAAGCTATTAAGCAAACTAGATTGGTCCATAATAATAAGAAACATATTTCATATCTGTTGCACAGTACAGGGCTTTTAACAAGTAAGAGGCATAGCATGCTGGAAAAGGGTTGCTATTCCCCATCAGTATATCATTATCAATGCTAGTGCTGTCTCAGAAGAAGCACTTATCTCATACACTTTATTGCTTGATAGCTTGCTGATTGCTTTTACAAAACAATAAATTGATGGCCTGATTCAGTACTGACATTAGGTTATGTTCATTTTCAGTGATTGATGTCTTGAATTAGAACTCTTGTATCCGTCTCTGTTTAGGAATATGAAATTCTAAACAGACTTGTCTGATGTCACAAATAAAGCAGTATAACTGATGCCAAATGAGCTATATTTATTCATTTAAATAAGTAAATGGCTTTTCCCTTTAATAAAATTTTCATAATTTATATCTAAATGTCTCCATTTCCAATTAAATTGTCTAGCCAGATTAAAAATAAAACTTGTAAGAAAAGGTGTTAAATATTTAAAATTTGCAATTTCAAAGCAGATTAAGGTAAGACTACAAAATCAGAATAAATTTTTAATAGATAAATATAATTTTACTAATTTTAAAATTTAAAAGGCAGAATATATTTATTATTTTCCATTAACTGGGGTTATTGTTTGATTTTGTAATTTTAAAATAATACTGAAACTAGAAAGGTAAAAATGAATAAAACAATAGGAGGGCAGAGCTATTGTTTTTGTTTCCACTCTTTTTCAGAAAATTTACTTTGGCAGACTTGATAAAAATAACATTAGTATTAACCACATTCCCACAGAAGGCAGCAAGTTCAGTGCTAAGATTTTTAGTAGTTTAAGAAAATCAAATAACGAACGTGTTCTCAGGCCAGTATATCAAATGAGGAGCAATCTAATGTATAATTAAATAATCTCTCTAGACCAGTGGTTCTCAACTGGGCATGATTTTACCCCCAGGGAGCATTTAGAAAATGGAGACATATCTGATTGTAACAAATGGGGCATTGACATTTAGTGGGTGGCAGCTGGGGATGATGCGAAACATCTTAAGAGTGCAGAGGACATCCCCATACAACAAAGAATTCTCAGACCCAGTGTGCCCCGTGTGCTGGGGCTGAGAAAACTTGCTATAGGTGCTTCAAGGGAGCAAGGCCAGATTGTGGGCCTCCCTGCTTACCAGTCCCCTTGTCCTGTTAAATTCAAACAACTTAGCATTTCTCTAACGATTAGTGATGTTGAGCATCCTTACATGTGTTTGTTGGCAATCTGTATATCTTCTTTGGAGAAATGTCTATTTAGGTCTTCTGCCCATTTTTGGATTGGGTTGTTTGTTTTTTTGATATTGAGCTGCATGAGCTGTTTGTAAACTTTGGGGATTAATCCTTTGTCAGTTGCTTGATTTGCAAATATTTTCTCCCATTCCGAGGGTTGTCTTTTTGTCTTGTTTATGTTTTCTTTTGCTGTGCAAAAGCTTTTAAGTTTCATTAGGTCCCATTTGTTTATTTTTGTTTTTATTTCCATTTCTCTAGGAGGTGGGTCAAAAAGGATCTTGCTATGATTTATGTCATAGAGTGTTCTGCCTGTGTTTTCCTCTAAGAGTTTGATAGTGTGTGGCCCTACATTTAGGTCTTTAATCCATTTTGAGTTTATTTTTGTGTATGGTGTTAGGGAGTGTTCTAATTTCATTCTTTTACATGTAGCTGACCATTTTTCCCAGCACCACTTATTGAAGAGTCTGTCTTTTCTCCATTGTATATTCTTGCCTCCTTTATCAAAGATAAGGTGACTATATGTGTGTGGGTTTATCTCTGGGCTTTCTATCCTGTTCCATTGATTTATGTTTCTGTTTTTGTGCCAGTACCATACTGTCTTGATTACTGTAGCTTTGTAGTACAGTCTGAAGTCCTGGAGCCTGATTCCTCCAGCCCCGTTTTTCTTTCTCAAGATTGCTTTGGCTATTGGGGGTCTTTTGTGTTTCCATACAAATTGTGAAATTTTTTGTTCTAGTTCTGTGAAAAATCCCATTGGTAGTTTGATAGGGATTGCACTGAATCTGTAGATTGCTTTGGGTAGTATAATCATTTTCACAGTGTTGATTCTTCCAATCCAAGAACATGGTATATCTCTCCATCTGTTTGTATCATCTTTAATTTCTTTCATCAGTATCATATAGTTTTCTGCATACAGGTCTTTAGTCTCCTTAGGTAAGTTTATTCCTAGGCATTTTATTCTTTTTGTTGCAATGGTAAATGGGAGTGTTTCCTTAATTTTCTTTCAGATTTTTCATCATTAGTGTATAGGAATGCAAGAGATTTCTGTGCATTAATATCACCTCACACCAGTCAGAATGGTCATCATCAAAAACTCTACAAACAATAAATGCTGGAGAGGGTGTGGAGAAAAGGGAACCCTCTTGTACTGTTGGTAGGAATGTAAATTGATACAGCCACTGTAGAGAACAGTATGGAGGTTCCTTAAAAAACAAAAAATAGAACTACCATATGACCCAGCAGTCCCACTACTGGGCATATATCCTGAGAAAACCATAATTCAAAAAGAGTCATGCACCACAATGTTCATTGCAGCTCTATTTACAATAGCCAGGACATGGAAACAAACTAAGTGTCCATCAACAGATGAATGGATAAAGAAGATGTGGCACATATACACAATGGAATATTACTCAGCCATAAAAGAAACGAAATCGAGTTATTTGTAGTGAGGTAGATGGACCTAGACTCTGTCATACAGAGTGAAGTAAGTCAGAAAGAGAAAAATGAATACCATATGCTAACACATATATATGGAATCTAAAAAAAAAAAAATGGTCATGAAGAACCTAGGGTCAAGATGGGAATAAAGACACAGACATAGAGAATGGACTTGAGGACACGGGGAGGGGGAAGGGTAAGCTGATACAACGTGAGAGAGTGGCATGGACATATATACACTACCAAATGTAAAACAGATAGCTAGTGGGAAGCAGCCACATAGCACAGGGAGATCAGTTCAGTGCTTTGTGACCACCTAGAGGAGTGAGATAGGGAGGGTGGGAGGGAAACTCAAGAGATACGGGGATATATGTATATGTATAGCTGGTTCACTTTGTTATAAAGCAGAAACTAACACACCATTGTAAAGCAATTATACTCCAATAAAGATGTCAAAAAAAAAAAAAAAGCTTAGCAAATAGATACACGTTGTCTGTTTAACTGTGCCCTGTGCCTTTATATCTCATCCCTCTGCCCCCATTTGTGGAATAAGAATGTGGCCCATGACCATGGACATGGAACAGGCAGGAGGAACAGGGACAGGATGGTCTCAGTCACGTTAGGTGTAGCCAACTGAGTATTCTGAGCGGCAAAATGGAATCAGATAAATAAAAAATGGGTGGTTACTGGGAATAAATGAAGAGTTATGTTATGACAATGCTAATTTGATGATTGGGGTTGGGCTTTGAGAACAAGAGAAAATAACATGCTTTGAGAAAAGCACTTAAACCCATATTCATTATATGTGTTAACCTGCAACTAACTGGGAGAGCACTAATTTATAGTGACATCTTCCTTTACATTTTTGATTGTGTCATATATTTCTTTACATTAGGATGGGTATACCAATCCTGTGTGTGTGTGTCTGTTAAAGAGACAGAACGAGAGAGAATGGGACCAATCATATAAAGTTCTGTGTGCCATATTTGACTTTTATTATTTATGGAGGTATAAGTGGTAGAATATGAAGGTAGAACAAAACTAAAAATTGAACAAACAATGTTTGTAATACAGCAGAGTAAAATAACATTTTATTTCAAATGAAGACTAAAAGTAGCAACTGTGATGACATGGGATTGAGATGAGGTCTTCATTGTATATACATGGCTGGGGATTTGGATTACATAATAAGACAAACAGTAAAATGGTGAAAAAAGTGCTCACCCAAGGCAAATTTGACAGAGCCAAAGCCACCTTTGAAATACCTAGTATTTTCTATTGGAGGTTCTGCTTATTTGTATGATTCCTAATTTCTAGTTTCATACGTATTTCATGTGCACACGCACACATTTCTGAAGAATAAATTCTGAAGAATAGAATTTCTGAGAAAAAGTAGGGCAATTAAATTGTTGATATAAAGCCACTAAAATACCTTAAAAGCACGGCAATATTCATTCTTACTCACAAGGTTGCGGTTACATTTAATACGGACACCATTTCAGGTTGTTGATGAGTTGATCCATTAATCAAAATTCATTGATTATGTGACTGTTTTTTATTTTTTTTTAATTTGCCAATTTATGTAGCTTTGAATATTAAGATGTTCTAGAAGTTTTCCATTTCTGTTCTAAATACTTGGGATTAAAAGATGAAAATACTTGACCAGTCTTCAAACAGCTTGTATTCGTCAGAGTTCTCCAGAGACACAGAACCAATAGGATATGTAGAAATACGTACAAGAGGAGATATTATCAGAATTGGTTCATGGTTTTTTTTTTGTTTTTTTTTTTTGCGGTACGCGGGCCTCTCACTGTTGTGGCCTCTCCCGTTGCGGAGCACAGGCTCCGGACGCGCAGGCCCAGCGGCCATGGCTCACGGGCCCAGCCAATCTGTGGCATGTGGGATCTTCCCAGACCGGGGCACGGACCCGTGTCCCCTGCATCGGCAGGCGGACTCTCAACCACTGCGCTACCAGGGAAGCCCTGGTTCATGTTTTATGGAGGCTGAGAAATCCTACCCTCTGCCACCTGCAGTCTGGTGACCTTGGGGTGTGGAGGTATAATTCAGTCCAAATCAGAGTCTTTAGAACCAGGAGCTCCTAGTTCCAGGGCAGGAAATAATGCACATACCATCGAGAGAGAGAGAGAGATCCGCCCCCTTCTGCTCCCTTTTTGTTACATCTGGGTCTCCAACAGATGGATGAGGGCTGTGCTCATTGGTGAGAGTGAATCTTCTTTACTCAGTTACTGATTCAAATGCTAACCTCTTCCAGAAACACCCTTACAGACATCCAGAAATAGGATTTTACCAGCTATCTGGTCATTCTATATATATATATAATTATATGTATATTATGTACAGATAGTTATATATATAATTATCCATCATACAACTAAATTGTAAAAAATGGTAATTATAATATATAACTTAATTGTCATTTAATGATAAATCATGTTTGTCCTCGCTGTATAATTTGCTTACCAATAATGCAATGCTTGCAAAACTCCTATCGAGACACTTTATTAAGACACATGTGAATGTGTATGTATATACATAAAACCACTGAAGCTTATATAATGCTAAAATGCATTAAAATACGTTCTTGAAAAAAAATATACGCCTGAAATACCTCTTCATTGGCTAGAAATGAATATTTACAGAGTCAAGAAAAAATTAATTATGGATGCTTGATTAAATTGACAGACAATATATTCTGGTGGCTAAAACTGGATTCCGATTTGAGTTCTGCAACTTACCATTTTGGGGACACTCAACAATTTCTTAAAATACTGTTAAACTTCAACTGTCTAATTTATGCAATGAAGCGAATATTAGCGCATAAATTAAATGATGGGTGTGAGGGCTTACCTGAGATATGATGTATTAAATAAATTAGCAAAATTTTAGCTATATTGTTAGGTGCTTAACAAATATGTAAATTTTATGTTCATAAATAGAATTCTGTGGCAAAGGATATCCTTAGATATCACACCACTTTGGAGAAAATGTTTTAATAAATGTCTCAAGTATTGTTATAATGTTTGCAAGGCTTCTGAAGATTGAGACGGCTTTAAAAATGTTGCACGTTGTATTCAGCAAATTTATATCTGTTTTGCTTTACTTACTGGTCAGAAGCTTCCTCCAACATTTGGAGGAAATTGTTTTGGACCAAGAACTAGTGGAGACTTTTTAGTTCTTGATGATGAAGGTAACAGAAATTTCCCTCTGAGATGCTGCATGCTGTCGTGTTACCTGTGATGCAGGCGGGACTGATTGGGCACTCCACAGGAGTTGATGGCCATTGAGATTACAGTAGTTTTCAGGAAAGAGTTCTTTAAGCTTTGCTACAAGTAATAAACACTACCAAGTATGACCATGTCAGTGATCCCAGAGGCAGAGGAGTATGAGGACACTGTGAGGGCTTTTATTTTTTTTCTTCTGCCCCTTGGAGTTTGCCTTTATTCTGAATGGTTGACAGGACTTGTCAAGGGGAGGGAGCAGCTATCTTGCTTATCTAATTCCTCTAACATCTGGAAAAAAGTGTGTTTTTCATGAAATCTATTGTAGAGAAGAGCCAAGGAAGACGTATCTCAATGTGAATACATTGCGATCACGTGAAATACCTAAACATAAAATGTTTCCTAAAGAAAATAGCAGCAGAAGGGGATTATTAAATGTTTGACATTTCTAGTTTGTACAGAAAATGTTATTTTCATTTTCTAAGGCAAAGTACGTAAATGTTAAGCCTAAAGCCTTGTATAGAGAGAAATGTAAAATTTTGATTGTATGTTTTTTTGAGTCAAGTTTATCTTAAATTAGACTACTACATGGTGATTGATCATAAAACTCATAAATACGTTTCCTTTGAACCTAGTAATTAAAATTAAATGGATATTTGGCAAAGTGTATTTTAAAATCGGTGCTTAGGTAACTTGTGATCATTAGTAGCAAAATCACTTCATTGACATTGTCTGTTATATGCACAGTAAAACAGATGCAATATTAATATAAATTATACAAATAAATGAGAAAAATATAAACTAAGTGGGTATAAAAATAGGGAGTGGAGTTATAGGCATACCAATATTAACAGAGAAGAAAATCAGAGGAAGGCAAGACACAGATGGAAGAGAAACAGCCTCACAGCCTCCACTCACACCATCTCCCAGGCTAAGATGAGCCTGCCCCACACAGTGGATCAGTACTGCACACAGATCTAAGCATCTTCTCTAAGACAGCATTCCTCCAAGAATGCACAAGACAGGAATGACTGTTCACGTCTCTGAATTCCATTGCTTTCTACCTTCCTTGCGTCACATATCACAGTCTATCCTATAGTTACTTTTGTACATTTTTCTATCATCTCCCCTAGATTGCTGTCTTTAGGAGGGGTAGCCTTTGAATTTTTCATCATTTTATTCCCTTGGTCCTTAGCAAAGCACTTTAACCACAGTGTATTCTTAAGCAGCACTGGTTGAATAAGTGGATGAAAGAATTGAATAGATGGGAGGATTTACACTTGAAATATGTTAAATGTTTGAAGAAGCTGGAAAGCTTCAAGTCTTTGAAATTAAAATGGTTTGAAACGTCTTTCCCATTCTTTATTCCTCACAGAGATCCAATACTTAATTCCATATGTCGTGGAACCTATGAATCAGGTTTCTGAACATTAACAAAAATTAATGTTAATAAACAGGGAAGTAATATGTCTCAACTTGTGTTCAGGGTATATGTTTAAATCCAGTATTTTATAAACAGATAAGACAATACATAGTAAGTTGAAGGAAGTTTAAAATAGACAAGTAGTCTTTGAATCTATCTGTTTAGTGAGATCCATGAGACTATTACCATTATCTTAATGCATTTTTATTTTATTTATTTATTTATTATTTTTTTGCGGTATGTGGGCCTCTCACCGCTGTGGCCCCTCCCGCTGCGGAGCACAGGCTCCAGACACGCAGCCCCAGCAGCCATGGCCCACGGGCCCAGCCGCTCCGCGGCACGTGGGATCTTCCCCGACTGGGGCAGGACCCCATGTCCCCTGCATCGGCAGGCGGACTCCCAACCACTGCGCCACCGGGGAAGCCCTCGTAATGCATTTTTTAAAGATTTAATCGCTGTTCTATTTTAATAAATAAGCATAACACACGTGTACATAGGCTTTAAACAAGCATCTCTAACAGTCAAGAAAAAATACTATCACATAATTGCATTGTATTATTATGTATAACATATGGAGCACACCAGCTCATGGAAGTTTGTGCTACAAATGTATTGAGAACAGGTACAAACATTTTGGTCTTAAAAAGCCAGTTTCAAATATGCATGAGAGTGAAAAGTTAACCTGCTGGAACTGATTCTAGAAAGAGGGTTGAGTTGTCTCATAAAATACAAAGGTTTGTCCTTTTATGGACCTTTCTATCAGGTATCTTTAAATTTTAACCTTATCTTTCTGAGCATATATTTAGAAAACATTACAAGCTGTTCCTTCCAATTACAGTTGTCAAACTGTTAGCAAAGAAAATACAATATAAGGCAATGGCCTTCCACTTTTCTCTTAGGGAATGACAATTATTTACTCAATTGGTGAGTAAATAATTTGAAAATTCATCCATTTTGAAATTCATCCATTTGAAAATTCATCCATTTTGAAATTCATGAATGGGTCTTTCATGAAATTAAGATCTGGTTAGAATAGCTCAAAACTAATATGAATAGAAAATTTCATTTTGTCTTACACAATACAGAATGTTGTAATCAGAGAAAGGGCATTTTGTTTGTCTGATGTCACTCCTCCAATATGTGCAAATATTATGTTAATAGTATAAGCTTTAGTCTTAAAGGTAATTAATAAGTAAAATTTAAATATCAAAATTGTCATGAGAATAAATGCAAAGAGGCGCAAGATTTTCAACATACAAATTGTTAGAACATGCTTACCTAAAATGAAAAATAGATAGGATTTAGATATGCCTCTAATGAGGTTCATATTTTAATGTCCTCAATGGAAAAAAAATTTAAAGGAAAGAGAAATCAGAGAAAATGTGACAAAAATAGAAATAACCAAAGAATGTGACCAAAAACATGGAAATCACCATATATTTTATAAGACTGATAGTGTTTCTCACTATGGTACCCCAAATGAGAACATGTTAATATCAGTAAGTGCACTAGGAATTCCATAAGCATTTGAACACCTGCAATTTTATTATGTTTAAATGTTTTTCCAATTGTCTGTTAACTTTCTACACACAGTCTTCCCACAACCTCATGTTCAATCTCTTGAGTTTTAACCTGTTAGCACGCATCTGACCATTCAAGTATTCTGTTAAGGTTAAAAGACAAGTTACTTTTGGGTTTACTATTTCATTTTCCATATTCAGGAGCTTTTCCTTCAGGTTAGCTTCCAACTACATGCATCTGAGTTAAGGCTTTCCATGCTCTAACTCATTGTGGAGCAGGGTAGTTGCCAAAGGTGGACATGGCAATTTTGGATTGATGGTTTTTTATTTGGTGAAAACTACTCTAGATTCATTTAGTCTCTGTATTTTGGATTGTTTAATACAATGAGTGGATGATAATTGAAACATATTTTGAGTACTTTTCTTCCAAAGTTAGGAAGAATGCTAAGCTTATTTCACAAGCCCCTTTATCTCCCTTGTCATAACCTGCCTTCTACCCAACACACACACTACATCAGAGGTAAATACATTGTTAACTATCTACCTACGGGACTTCTTTATCTTTTCTCATTTCCCTTTTACTTTTGCGTACTTTGCAAAATGTATCAACAGAAATGAAATAAAAAGTGGTTTGAGGTTATTTATAACATTGCAATTAGAAAAAAAAATGAGGTTCAAAAGTCCCAAGCTCATCTAGGGATAAGAAATGATTTCAATAAATTCCCTACAAAGTGAAAAGTTCTCCAGTCAGTATAATGTGTCCCACTTCTCCCAAACCCATTCTTCTCCCTCTGATCAGCATATAAAACAATTAGTTACTCATGTCACATGGAACAGAAATGCCCTGTTTCTATTTCACCATGCTGAAATACCAGACAAAATGAGATTCTGGAGTGAAACAGGAACAACTAAGCAAATTCGATTCAGTTATGCCTCTGCTCTCCATCCCCTAACTAACCACAAGTAACTAAATAAATAAAGCAGCCACCTCTGACCTCTAAGAATGGATAAGGAAACAATATGCTATCAGTCTCCTTGAAAGCATTACCACTATAAAACCTATGTATCGACCCATTCTCAGCCTTCCCTTTGGCATAACGATCTCTTCATAAAAATCTGCGTAAATATTCCCTTCCATACATATTTTTAAAAATCCTGTCTCCCTTTACCCCATCTGTATACATACTCACAAACATTAAATGAGCCTGAGTCCCAACAGGCATACAAGAAATGAAAATTTTAATATAACAAGATGCCTTCATGCAAATGTTAAAAGAAAGCAGTTTCTGTTACAAATGTTTTGCATTTCCTCAAAATGCATTTATCAAAATGCATGCATCTATTAAAAGACGACTGATGAATTGTTTTGCAGTTGCATAGCTCAAAGCATTTTCTTTTATCCAAGAAAGACATTACCCAAAGGGCACTAGGTTTAGCTATATAAAAAACAGTGCTTTGAGTCTCTTGCCAGGTAGCGGCAAATACTGCCTTCCTAGCTTATGAGCTTTAGTGCACCAGCTATGGTAACTGTCATTCACCCATAGATTCTTTCTTCAACCCCTGCCTCCACACACTTACCTCAAGGCTTATGATGAAAGGCTGTACTAAGTAAACCTGAAAAATCCCCCCTAAGCTGGCAAGAAACTCAAAGCAACTAAAAGATGATTCATTACTCAGAGTATCATTTTTATTTGCAAGAGACTGGAGAGTCATGGCTGAAACTAAAGGCTGTGGGAGTGAAAGTAAAAGAAGAAAGGAAGAGGAGGAAGAAGCAGGTTATTTGAGTTAGTAACTTAATTATTTTTTTCTCTCTTTTACAGTCTTCTTAAGGGTAAATTGTTTATTGTGTCTCAGTGTGGTAAAAGGTCTCACTTTATTGTTTGCAGTTTGATGCATGAAAGATTTTTAAGCCTCACGCCTCCCTCTTCCTTTTGTGCCCTGCGTCTGGACAAGCACAAGAGATCCTGAATGCTGGGTCCTCTGGCTTCAGTGACAGATTCAAACTGCAAACCTCTTTCCCTGGGAGGGACCTCTTATCCCAGCCCCATCTTCTCATCACAGTAAAAATCCCAAACTTGTTCTCCTCCTCTTCTCTTCCAAGCTATTTTCAGACAAGCTTGGGGGACCTGCCCTGTTTTCCCCAGAAGCCTCACTATGTGAGTAACGAAAGTTTTTATACTCTTGGTCTATGTGTGGCTTCATCCTGGGCATCTTAACCAAATTTTGAGTGGGAGCCCTGCTTCCTCAGGTTGTCCGTAAGATTTAGTCAGATCATTTAAAATTCACGATATTACTTTTATCTAAATTGTATAGAATACAAATTTAAGGATGACATTCGAATTCTAAATCAATAAATTCTTTTCTGGTACATTCTCTGGAGTCTAAAAACTAATTACAAAATGTTGCAGAGAATGCTATGTTAATTTTGTACATAAACTGAAGCCACACTATTCCAAGAGAATAGATGTGGCCTTATCAGATGGAAGCTACTCACCATTACATACGAGCAGCGATTTTGAACTAGAAAGTCAGAAATAGACCAGACTTAACAAAGTTTGCAAAGCAGCCTTAAATCACCCCAATCCATGATTGGATTAAGGTGATCCATAACTAGCCTAATCCCTGACAGAAACAAACAAAAAATCTGGTTTGCAGGAGAACATTTTTCATAGCCTAAACTATGCCTATATTCTTTCATACACGCAGTCTAATATAGAATCAAAGAAAACTACCAGTAACATTGTATGACAAGATGAGATGACTAAAGATTAAATTATTTTAAAAAAGCAGTCCATAGACACAGTCACTGGAGATTCCAGCTACTAGTTATTAGATATAGATTTAAAATAAAACATGGTAAATATGTTCAGGAAACTAGAGAATGGTGTCTAATATTTCAGGTAGATTTAGGAATAAAAGTCCAATGGAAGTGCTCAAACTGAAAAATACAGTACGTGAAATTAAAAACTCAATAAATAGGTTTAACAGAATCTTAGACATAGCTGAAGAGAAGGTTAGTGGACTTGAAAACATATCTATAGAAATTTTCCAGAAAAAAGACAAGAGAGGCGGCGAGAAATATAGAACATGCAGCAAGAATCAACGTGTAACAAACACATAGTTATACTCTTAGAAGAATAAGAGAGAATGGAGAAGAAACAGTATTTGAAGGGTTAGTTCCTGGAATTTTCTTGAGCAAATGAAAGACTTTAATCCATGGATTCAAAAGTGTTATAGGCTTCCTCAGGATAAATATAAATAAAAATTACACATAGGCACAGGATAAATATAAATAAAAATTACACATATTCCTCAGGATAAATATAAATGAAAATTACACTAGTCTTCTCAAAATTAGTGACCAAGAAAAAACTGTAAAGAACCAGGGGAAAAAGAAACACATTATCTTCAAATGAGAGACAGTAAGGATGAAAGATAAAACTATACCTAGAACTGTAGAAGCTATCATACAGTGTGATGACATTTTCAAGATGTTGAAAGTAAATCAGTGTCAAACTAAAATTCAGCAAATCTATCTTTCAAAAATGAAAGCATAATAAGTTAATATTCAGAGAAACAAACACAAAGTGTATTTCTCACAAACAAGCCATAGTAAGAGGAATGTAAAATGGGCTTGTTAAGGCACAATGAAAATCATCTGTATGACTGTAAGGAAATGCATATAGTAAAGAGACACATCAAAAAGGATAAAAATATGAGGAACTTTAAATAAATGTCATGTGTAAATAATAAGAATGCACTGCAAAACTTTGCATAGCAATAGGATGAAAATAAATGAAAACAGTAGAAAAAAATTGGAGGGTGACAAATAGCACTGACATGCCTTAAGATCCCTGCCTTGTTGATGAAGTAGTAAAAAAATACTAAGTTGTAACAATTTTTAATATGTTAAAATAACATTCATTATGGGCAAAGTGGAGCAAACTTACTTCATTCTATTCTCTTCTGTGAATTACACCTCAAAACCCAAGACAAAACACATAAGACATCTATCAAAAGATTCTGAAAGGTAAAAGAAAAATGCCAGACCAGTTAAAAACCTCAGTATTCGAGATGTAAACCAGTGGTGAATTCCCTGTTTTGTTTTGTTTTACCTCTTATATGATATATTCTCTCCTGAGTATAGAGCTTTCCACAGCTCTTTTAGAAATCACAGTATCCATTCAGTGTTAAAATGGCCTAGACAACTAGGTATTTTAGTCATTTAGAGCCCGACTGCTTTGCATACCCCACAAGACCTCACCCGGCATCCACTGGCCACTGATAAGACAGAGCCTTGGGGGTGTAAGACCATAAGCTGCTATGGCCCCCTAAACACAGACACCCCACCATGCTACTGAGCAACATCTCCCTGACATGTAAGCCCCCTCTTTGACCCCCTCTTCTCCAAGGAGGTCCCTTGCTCCCCTCTACTTCTGGAGGTGGCCCCTGGGCCATTTTGTCTCATACTGAAGAGACTCAGACTGTGAGAGCTTCTCTTGTGCAACAGTATCCAGGCGCAGCCCAGTAAAACCCTTTGTGTGTTGCTGCCTCTTGTGGTCATAACTTTTTCACTGATCAGCTCCAGAATTCCTTGAACCCTGCACAAGTGGTTTTACTGCTTTGAATGTTCACTGTAGCCATAAATTCTAGAAGCTTCACATTCATTCAGAATCCTTGCTTTTGTCTTTTCTTTTGACTTTGGGCTCTTCTAAATGATCTATTGAACAACTGTTGATGGGGAGGTAAGGTGTGGAACTATGGGATCATTCTATAATTTCCTAAATAGCCTTTTAGGAGGCCTGCATCTTAGGAGTGTGACCTTTACCTGCATTTCTCTGTCATGTAGTGTTTTATCTCTGGCCCTGTTTCCCTCCCTGTCTGTTGCATTCCCAACCTATAGCCACTCGAATTTCTTACCCTTGTTGATGATCCCTCCCCCACTTAGGTGAAAAAGGGAAATTAAAAGGGGCTGGAGTCATACTCTGGTAATGCCTTTTCCTTGTGAAATAGCCTTTTTTTGTGGAGGAGGCTCTGTGCGAATTTCACAATGATGATTCCTCCACTCTGCCAGTCGTGGCGTGAGGGGTCTTTCTTGGATCTTGACTGAGAATGTGTTGGAGCTGCTGAAGGCCAAGCCCGTGAACGTGCGAGGGCCCCTCCAGACTGTGGTCTCAGGAGTTCCTCCCTCTCACGCCAGTCCACACAGCCTCTAGCAGTTCATCAGAATCGCCACCAGAGAGTCCCTTCCATTTGTCTCCAGCAGCTTCTGCTCCAGGGAGCACATTTTGGCTGTGACTCGACAGATTTGGGCAGTTTGCCCTGCAAACTCAGTTCTCCTGATGGGTCCAAGAAAAGTCATTGATTTTCAGTGCATCTGGCTTTTTCTTACGGTGATTACAGGAATGATGACTCTGAACCCTTTTACGCGTGGAGCTCCGGGAATCTGACTTTTAAAGCTGCTTTTCAGCTTAAAACCAGCGTTTCAATCTCTGTTTTCCCCGCATTCTTTTGTCTTCTCTTTTCTCAGGGGCAGTGATCCTCAAATTTAAGGTTTATGTATAATGGAGTAAAGTGTACGTAAGTTGATGAATAAAAAGATAATGAAAAATTACAAAAAGAGACCATATGATACATTGAAATAATTTAATTCTGCTGTCTAATGGTATCACTCTCAGGAACTGTCTGATTAATAGGAGGTATATAGGAATAAATACTGTTGTGCAATACTGTTTGATGAGTACTTTGCTGTTAATGATATGGTGATAGAGGAGCTTCAGGCCTTAGTCTGAAGAGAAGACAGGAAAGACTGTCTGGAAAAGATAATACTATAATACAGTCTGGGATTGCCATGGAAAGACAGAAGGAAATGTTTGCAGACAGAGATTGCAAAGTAAACCAATGGTCAAAGACTTGAGGTATATAATATAAGCTTAAGGAATATATATATATATATATATATATATATATATATATTCCCTAATATTGAAAAAAGTGTCAGCAGAGGGGTGATCATTTTAAGTCCTGGGTACACATAAAATTATTCCATGGGTATAGAATCCTTTTGTTCAAATAATAGATTTTGGTATAAGAGGATGAGAACACAGCTCATCAATATACACTGTTTAGCAAAGTTGTTCAGTAGAGCTTGCACTCTGTTTTTTGAAACTCTGTTTTTTGAAACTGCCCCAAAAATGGGCAGAAGACCTAAATAGACATTGCTCCAAAGAAGATATACAGATGGCCAAGAATCACATGAAAAGCTGCTCAACATCACTAATTATTAGAGAAATGCAAATCAAAACTACAGTGAGTTATCACCTCACACCAGTTAGAATGGGCATCATCAGAAAATCTACAAACAACAAATGCTGGAGAGGGTGTGGAGAAAACGGAACCCTCTTTCACTCTTGGTGGGAATGTAAATTGATACAGCCACTATGGAGAATAGTATGGAGGTTCCTTAAAAAACTAAAAATAGAATAATACGACCCAGCAATCCCACTACTGGGCATATACACAGAGAAAACCTGTAATTCAAAAAGACACATGCACCCCAATGTTCATTGCAGCACTGTTTACAATAGCCAGGTCATGGAAGCAACCTAAATGCCCATCGACAGACGAATGGATAAAGAAGAAGTGGTACATATATACAATGGAATATTACTCAGCTATAAAAAGGAACGAAATTGGGTCATCTGTTGAGACGTGGATGGATCTAGAGACTGTCATACAGAGTGAAGTAAATCAGAAAGAGAAAAACAAATATTGTATATTAACGCATATATGTGGAACCTAGAAAAATGGTACAGATGAACCAGTTTGCAGGGCAGAAATTGAGCCGCAGATGTAGATGTAAATGTAAATACTTTTGGAAATTTTTAAGATATAATAACTAATTTTGAGCAATAGAATGTAAGTGTCAAATGAAATGAATTTGGGTCACAACTTATGGCACATATATAAGATAACATAACATGTATCAATTTCAAATTATTATAAAATAATATTCAGTTGATAATATGCATGATATATTTTTAGGTGTAAAGCACACTTCAAAACTATGGTGGTTTAAACTAAATAATAGATGTATAGATATGTTCTTTGTCAGACTTAGGTATTTTCTTTATTTTTCACATTGTCTCTAAATACCAGATCTATTAATTTAAAAGAGACTACGCAAAGATATGAATCAACTATACTCTGTTAAATACCTTATATGTGAGGACATTTTCAGAAGAGAAACCAAACAAGCTATTTAATTTTACTCTCAAGTATTTAAAGAGCTTTGTAAGATGAAGATGCTTTCACATTTACATATTTTAGTTCCTATTTATTGCAATTCATCACTTTACCTGCCAGAATACACAGATGTCCTTACATTACATTGTGCTACTTTACATTTTATTTTTTCCAAGTTGTATTGAATCACAAATCAAAAAGTTTGCAACATAGTTTTGATTCGTTTAAGACTTAGTAGAATCTGTTTCCTGTTTTATGTTTGACGATAATTTAGCATAATATAAACTGGTGTGACATTAAACAACATTCCTGAACAGAATTCAATTCCATTAACAAGCTCCATTAGGGAAATATAACTGCCTACAAATCAACGATTTTGTGTCAGTTTCATTAAATACTGCTTGGGCATAATTGGTGTGATACCGTACCTTACATGACAGTGCTTGAATTGTTTGGCTAGAAAAGGCAACGCATAATGTTGGATAAAGCATAACCTAAATGTAATTTTAAATTGCTCGTATCAGAGTCTGCCACCCTAAGAAGAAAAAAAAGTCATTTGCTTTATGAAATTCATGACTGACATTTTAATTTTCAATGAAAAATCTATTAATGGATAATTCAAGGAAAATTTGTAATTTCAAAAATACAAAGATTTATTGTTTATTATATACTATTAGCATTGATGATAGAATGCTTGCTATACTTACCCAATATTATGATTGTGTGGATTAAGTAAACATAATTCATGATGTGAGCTCAAGTCACTGGATGTCCTGCGGCATCCACCAATGTTTTTCAAAAGAAGATATTGATCTTTGGAAGAGAGCATAGATTTGCTCCAGAACCCTCAAGATGTACGCAGGGTTCCTCTATGATGCTCTATGGGCAAATCCTAACATGACAGGAGCAGCAAAGCAGCAGTGTGGTTTAAAGAGCCCCAGCTTGAACATCACAAGGTTTAGGGCTGAGAGACAGCAACTTAATAATTGCCACATATCATGTCATCCATTGTAAGCTCACACTCATTTCAGATGCATCAAATGTGAAACAAAATAAAGGTATTGATTTACTTATTTACAAATGTGCTTGCTTATTTATTCAAATACTTATTTTAACGTTTTAAAGTACAATTAGCGTACAATAAACAGCATAAATTTAAAGTGCAAACCTTCAAAAGTTTGACATTTGTATACACCTGCAGCACCATCACAAAATCAAAACAATGAGTATATCCATCATTCTCAAAAGTATTTCACCTTCCCTAGACCCCCAATCCCCAGGTCACCATTGTTCAGCTTCTTGTCTGATACAATACACTGTATTTCCTAGTATTTTATAAAAACGGCATCATGCAGTATGGAATCTATTTGCCTGTCTTCTTTCTCTAACTACATTTACTTTCATTCATATTGTAGTCTATATAAATACTTCATTCTTTTCATTGCTATGTAGTATTGGATGTATGGATGCAATACAGCATATGACCCATTCACATACTGATGACTTTTGAGTGGCATTAGGTTTGACTGGTGCATGAATTGCTTTTATCCTTTTGGGAAAATAGCTAGACATGTAACCCCTCAGTGTTATACTTCATTTGCTTTCAGGCAAATATTTTAATAACTTTGCTGTAAACTTCCTCTTTGACCTATGGGTTATTTAAAAGTGTGTAATGTAATTTCCATATATTTGGAACTTTTCCAGTTATCTTACCATTTTTGATTTTAAGTTAAATTCTATTATGCTCTGAGAACAGAACTTGCATGCTTTCTATTCTTTTAAATTTGTCTCTTTTTTTTCCTGATGGTGAAAGATATGTTCTATCTTGGTGCATGTTCTAAGGGTACTTGAAAAGAATGAGTGTTCCCTGTTGTTGGGTGGCTCATTACAAGTGACAAACATAGCAAGTTCCCTGATAGTGTTTTCAGGTCCTTACACACGTATACATTTGAGGCCTAATTGCTCTATCAGCTGTTGAGACTAGCATATTGTGATCTGTGACTATAATTGTGGATTTGTCTCTTTTTCCTTTCAGTTCTACTAGTATTTCTTTTATGAGCTTCAAATCTCTGTTGTCAGATGCTTAGTTGGGATTGTGTGTCTTCTTTGAGAATGTCCAGCTCTCTCATTATGAAATATCTGTTTTCATCACTAATAATATTGCTCGTTCTAAAGTCTATTGTGTCACATATTCATGTGGCTACTCCAGCTTTCTTGCGGTTGGTGTTTGTGTGTTAGTCCTTTATCTCTCCGTTTACTTTCATCTATCTCTATATTTGAAGCATGTTTCTTATAGATATCATTTTTTTTTTTTTTGGCTGTGTTGGGTCTTCATTGCTGTGCGGGGGCTTTCTCTAGTTGCGGTGAGAGGGGGCTACTCTTCGTTTCAGTGTGTGGGCTTGTCATTGCGGTGGCTTCTCTTGTGGAGCACGGTCTCTAGGTGCGCAGGCTTCAGTAGCTGCAGCACGCAGGCTCGGTTGTTGTGGCTCATGGGCTTAGTTGCTCCACGGCATGTGGGATCTTCCTGGACCAGGGACTGAACCTGTGTCCCCTGCATTGGCAGGCGGATTCTTAACTACTGCACCACCAGGGAAGTCCCTGGATATCATATTAAAATCTACCAATTCGATAGCTGTTTTATTCTTTTCCATTTGTTCTCTTTCTGATTTCTCTTGGTTAACTCTACAACTTGTTCTTGTTTGTTGTTAAGCGAATATCTTTCCTGTGTCTCTTGCATTTCTGCCAATTTTCTGAACAAAGACTGACAGCTTTTGTTCCATGCCATTCTTTCAAACGTGTTCTGTATGGCAAATATAGACATGGAAGATGGATATAAAGGTCCCTCTCTCTAGGACACTATATCCAGGAAAATAAAACATATCATCTCCCTCTATTAGCAAGTGTTGACAGTTTTGATGGCAGCCCTCCTCTAACAGATTGGGGTTCCTTATACTCTGGGTTCTTGTCCTTAACACACGTGAGCACGTGTTAAATGACAATTGACACATTGCGGGAATTGAGGCTTGAAGGATGTGTGCTGTGGACCGAATGTTTGTGTCCCCCCAAACTCCACATATTGAAACCTTAATCCTCAGTGTGCTGGTATTTGGAGATGGGGCCTTTGGGAGGTAATTAGGTCCTGAGAGTGGAACACTTATAATAGGATTAATGTCCTTATAAAAAGAGATACCAGAGGGCTAGTGCCCTGCCCCCTCCTCTCCTCTCCTCCCCTTTCCTTCCCTCCCCGTCTCCTTCCTTCCCTCCCTCCCTCTTTCCTTTCTTTCTTTCTTTCTTCCTTCCTTCCTTCCTTCTCTTCCTCTTTCTCTCTCCTCCCTGTCTCTCTCTCTCCAACTTTCTCTCTCTCTCTTTGCCATGTGAAGGTAACGTGTTTGTCTGTGAGCCAGGAAGATGGTCCTCACCAGACACCCGATATGCCAGTGCTTTCATCTTTTTTTATTATTCCCTCCCTTGCAGCGAACTTTAAATCTTGCTTGGTTGATTATAATCAGGATTAAACTGAATTTTCTGCCTTTGTTGTTTTGCACTTGTACAATTGAACTCCGCTGAAAAAATATGACAACTGTGTTGACTAACTGCACTTAATTGTCATGAATCTAAAATATGCCTTAAGGGTAACATGGATCTCTTAAGGACCAACTTAACTGACCACCTCTAAGACAATCTAGCGAAACACTGAAATGATAAAATTAATGTCTAAAACCAGAAAAAGGTATGCGTAGGAGAATGACAAGTATTTCAAGTGGCAGCACTTCTCACTGTCATGTGTAGCTTTAGGAGATGACATGAGTGAAATTGGAAACTGTGCTGGTTCCTCAGGAGGTGGCTGCAGGGACTCCGGAAGGTGGTTAGGACCCTAGATGTCCTGAAGGTATGTCCAGTCATGGGTCAGATCGAGTCAGAAAATGAACACGGTAAATTCACATATTGCCCAAGGGTTGAATTCTCCTTCCAAACTTACTGTAAAATGTGAACTCTAGACTCCTTTTCTACTTGGAAAACAAAATCCCTCATACACAGACATTCAGTGCTATACAGACGGGTTAATAGTTAGCCAAGCAAAGATTTGAATATCTCAATATTGGTAGCAAGATCATGTTTGGATCATAATCTTTAGGTAAAGAATTAATCACTATTCATTCATTCACTCAATCATTCACCATATAGTTATTGAACCTCTACCATCCTTTTATATATTAAGGGTGGGGAGAGATTCCTACCTTATTCCTAAACGAGAAAGAAGCCTACAAGCATAAATTCTGTTTCTTATTTAAAACTTTGTGACAATACAGCCGTCTACTTCTTTGTTAAAAGCTAATTTTGCATAAGAGTGACACAAAAATGGGTTTTGGTATACGTGCCATTTATCAACCTATGAACAGCCTTTAACAGCAAATGAAAGCCCTTTATTTGGGTGCACACATCGCCAAAAATCTTACAGACTATTATAAGATTTATGACGGCTTTCACAGCATTCTTTTTTCTGGCATCCACTTCAGTGCATTAACTTTGAAAAGAAACCGTTTGGCTTGAATTGTGAATATGACTTCAAACAATAAAAGCAAAGGAATCCATATTGCAGCTCCTCTCTTATATATGAATACACAAATATTTGCATATTGAACCCTACTTGGTGCTTTTAGGAAGCTGCAGGTACACTTGAAGTTCAAGTAAAACGCAGAGGTCTGCCTGGCGAATTTAGGTGTTAGTAAATTGTGAAGTGTTGGTTAACACAGTGTCAGAAAATGGAAACAAAGAACCTGCTTTTGTATCTTTATTACCCTAAAAAAAACCCACATGACTTCTAAATCTGGTAAGAACGATTTTGCAGAGTTCAGACTTAATTACGTAGGTAGCCATGACTAGAAGCTCAATGTATAATTTCAAGGAGTTGATTAACACAGATATTCCAAAAATGGTTAAAACATTATATGAATGTGAGTGCAGCATAAAGAAATACCTGTGGAATAGAGCTAAACACCCTGAAATGTAGTTCAGATCCTGTAACATTGCACCAGGCATATATTTTAAGCTCTCTGGCTCAAGCATAAGCATCTGAAAATAGAAAATTATCCACTTTTCTTTGACTATTTCACAGTGTTGTTCTATCATTAATTCAAAAATTGTGTAAAGAGGATAAAAGGAAAACGGACTTCTTGGTCTACTACTTGTAATATATGAGTCCTTGTCAGAGCCTGTTTTGAAATTATGAAATTGTTAGCATGTTTAGAATAAATTATTTGTACTAATTACCATTCAATATTATAGTGATCATTTACAACACTAAAATATCACTATTAACCTTTATAATAATTCTGTGAGGTAGGTACTCTTTCTCCCCATTTTACAGATGAGGAAACCAAGTCTAGGGTGAAATAAATTAATCAGGGTCACAATAGCTTATTAATTCTTATAAATTCTGGCATTGGGAATAAAATGCTGATCTGATGTCCAAAACCACGGGTTTAAACACCATGATATGCTGTAACTCCTAAATTAAACTTTTAAGATGATAAACATCTTGAGTTGAATTGGAGGAAAGGAAAGTTTTCACCTTGTTCAGGCAAATCATTAAGATAGATTGAGGGTATTTTAAATGGAGAGCATGAATCAAGTACTTTGGAGGGTGATTTAAAAGTCGCATAGGCCCTGTTTGCACATTACTAGTATCTAGTTAATCTTATTTAGAAAATTAAGTCACTTAAGCCTGATTCAACAGAATATGCTTCTATCTGAGTTTTTGCCACCATTGAACTTATCATTTGATAGAACAAGTGTAGGCTTGCCTTCTATCATTATAAACTCCATGGAGAGGTTAGCATCTCACATTATCTCCTTTGTCATGGTCTTGTACTATTTCTGCAACATAGAAATTGTTGTCCAACAATCATTAAAATAAACTAAATTGCTACCATGCCTGAAAAATGTTTCTGTACATAAAGATGTAAACTAATGAAATCATGGTTTACCTCATATTTGGTTGTAATTTTAAGAACATATTATTTCTTTAAGATATAAATCACTGAAATATAGTCATATATAACTATACTCTAGATTTTATCTACCACTGTCACATTAAATGGGTACATGGTTGATAATGAACATCAATTTTATTTTGAGTTTTCCTATCAAATGTATTCTACTACATTGGAGCTAGTACTTTAGCAAGTAAGAAGTTAAAATTAAATTGGAATTACGATAATGCTCTGAAATCATATATAAATATTGTATGAAAATTCTGGGATTTTCAGACTAAATTCAGTTAAGAAGGAAAGTCTAGAAAATGACTTTTTATAATCCCAAACCTAACTTTTGTAATTCAGTTCAATTCAGTTGTATGAAATTGGGAGTTTTAAATACAAATGGATCACTAACATGAGAAAAAATTGGGGGGGGGGTGCTCTGATTTGACGTTGAACAGTAATTCATCTCCCCAAATCTGTACTAATATAAAGGTATAAGCATGGTGATATAGTCTTTTAACTTCGGTGTTGTCATATTGTCAGCACAAACTTATTTTGACCTGTAGCTCTGGACTGAATACAAGGACATCAGTAATGAAGTTCATCTGTATATCACGTTCCTGCAGGACGGGCATGGAGGTTTTCACACACTGTACACAATACAGAAATCAAATGTACCCATGGAAGATGGAAAACCTAACATTCCTCATGAAATCTATGAAGCATGAGCCATTTCCTTGGAAGTGCCTAAAATCAGTAGTTTAAAATCTGAGATTAAAAGAAGCAGAGTATATAATTTCAGTAGATATAATGTATTTTTCTAATGTGTTTTTCTACTATAACATTCTCCCTGCCTCCTTCCTCATTGCTGAGGCCCACTGAGCAATAACTTTTATGCTGCATTTTGAAATGAAATAATGAGTGGTGTTTTACTAATTAAAAACACTAATCAATTTATAATAACATGATTTAATAAAAGAAACCAGGACCCAGAATCCCTGGAGAAAGAGCCAGTTATACGAGTAGAGTAGCAAATATGCGAGATGAACCTAGAGACTTTTGTAGTGGCGGAATGAAGGGAATGCTCAGAACAGGAAAATGAATCATATCAAACGTACAAAAACAATGAGGGGATATGTCAAAGGGACACAGGACCTAATTGAAAGGGCTCCCAATGATCAAAGCTAGAACAATTTGAGAAACAAAATAAATAAAGTAGTTTTGGATTGTAACTTAAAGTATGACACAAATATACATGAGTGCCGCTGACATAAAAGAATGATCGAATGAATAAATAAATCAGTGGGGGAGAGAGAGAAATCTGTATAGAAGGATCCCAAATAATTCATGCAGATACTCCACCGTCAAGGAGATGGAGCATAACTCAAAATATCACCCTCTCTAAGTTTGAGCCGTGCATGGTGACTTCCTTAAAAAGAGCAGCGTACGTAAAAGGGAGAAAAGAGCAACTTTCGACTTTCGAGTAGAGAACCCTGATGAAGAGCATGCCAGCCAGCTAAAGAAGGGTAATGGCAGTCACGATAATTCATGTTGATAGGACACATTTTGATAAGAAGAGATGAATAATGGCACTTTACCTCTGTGCTCTTTCTCCCCCAATCCTATATCTACCATCAAATAATGAGAAAATCATCAGGCAAATCCCAGTTGAGGGTCATGCCACAGACTACTTCACCAGTTCTCCTCAAAACTGTCAATGAAGTTCATCAAAAACAAGGAAACTTTGTAAAGCTGTTGAAACAAGAGGGGCCTAAGGAGACATGACAACTAAACATAACGTGGTGTCCTGGATGAGATCCTGGAGTAGAAAAAGAATAATAGGGTAAAAAAAAAGAATTCAGGAAATCTGAATACAGCATGGACCTTAGGTGATAATAATGAATCAATATCAGTTTATTAGCTGTGACAGATGTACTTCACTACTGTAAAATGTTAATAATAAGGGAAATTGGGTGTGGGGTGTATGGGAACTCTCTGTATTAGCTTTACAGTTTTTCTGTAAATCTAAATGTTCTAAAACAAAAGTTTGTTAAAAAACTTAGTCATCCCAGGAAAATTTTTTATAATGATATATGAGATTATTCTAAAATTTATATGTGTTTGCAAAGTAGTACAGATAAAACAATGTCAAATAAAAAAAGAATTAAGTGGGAGGAATTAGTCTACCTGATTTCAAGATTTATTACATAGCCAGAGTAATCAAAGAATTTCCAGAAGGGATACACACATACATCAATGTAGCAGAACAGAGAGCTCAGAAATAGAACCACAAAAATATGTTCAATTGATATTTGACAAAGTTGCAAAAGCAATTTAATCGAAGAAAGATAGCCTTTTCAACAAATGGTACTGGAAAATTGGATATCCAAAGCCAAAATAATAAACTTCAACCTAAGTCGTACAACTTGTACAAAGATGAACACAAATGGATCATGGATTGAAATATAAAATATAAAACTAGAAAACTTTTAGAAAAAAAGAAAATCTTGGAAACTAGGGCTAGGCAAAAATTTTTAGATTTGACGTGGAACCATGGTTCATAAAAGAAACAATTGATATCTTGGACGTCATTACAATTTTTTAAAAAATTGCTCAACAAGACCTTAAGAAGATGAAAATACAAGCTACAGGAGAAGATGTTTGAATCCACATAGCCAACAAAGAACTAGTGTCTAGAAAATATAAAGAACTCTCAAATTCAACGGTAGAAAAAGCAAACAAATTAAAAAATGAGGAAAAGACATAACACATTTCACCAGATAGAATACACAAATGGCAAATAAACACATGAAAAGATGTTGAGTATCGTTAGCCGCTATTCCTGTTTTCTCGCCACATCGATTTGTTGTGAAAGAAGACACACTTAATGCAAGTGATGGAGGTATATATTTCTAAAATGATGACAAGTGACATCCTGTCATGTACTCATCAAGCTGAAATCTTTAAGATGTTTAATAATGTTAGCAATATTTTAATGTATTGATTTACCTTTTCAGAACAAGGTATAACAATATCATGTATGAATTAATGTTAATATTCTGATGAGCAGGAAACCAAGAAGATAAATATGTTTCTGAATGAACATATATAATCAGATTGTCCAATGTGATACAAATCTGGGTATTCAGTGTTAAGCTCAATGACATAAGCAATTATAGACTGTCCTTCCAAAGTCCAAAGCCTAAGGCAGGAAATTAATAAAACTATAGGTGTATTTATCTTTACACCTTAGCTTTATATTGGCATATCTTGTCTCTTCTGTGCATCCTTTCTATTAACTTCCTCTTTATCTGAACGACATAGATTTTCGCTTTTCCTTGCCTTGACTTTTTTATTTAGCATGAGAAACGTATTAAGAACAATGCACTTATTTCTAGAGAATTGGCTCTCAGAACACAGCTTCATTAAGTAGTACTTAAAATTTTAAAAATAAGACTCTAAATATATTCACTTTGTGATATATTGATAATAGACTAGATAATGTTTGTTCATGTCCACCAGAGACTATCTTGAAATTTATAACTTGGACCTCATTATGTCCCCCTATTCCCTGTGTGTAGCATCATAATTGATTATCTGTGGGTCAGTAACCCACGATGGAACATTTGTTTCCTACCTATCTCAATTGTGGTTCTATAGTGGAGATGAAAATAGTTATTCATCTTAGAATTAAAATGCAATTATAATCCTAATGATGAACATATTTGCTTAACTATGGACATTTTTCTTAGTTCAAGATTGCTAAAAATTTTTACTAAGTACCACAACTCCAATCCCATCAGGTGAAAGAACCAATGAATTGTCTCAGATTGGAGGGTGTGACTTTTAACTAAAACCTTAAAGGTTGCTATGTTTCTTTGGAATGAAGCACTCAGAGATGATAGCAGTTTTATTTTAATGTTTTCTAATTTGCATAACCATAATCTTGACCTGCATTTGTGCAATATACATGGGGTGAAGGTTGCAGTTATAAAAGGGAAAAAAGGAGAAAAGAGAGTAGAGGAAATGAAAGGTTTTCAGATTGATCATATTTAAGACAAAAATAACTGCTATTAAATCACTGAGAATCTTGGGAGAAGGACCGATAAAATTACTTAATATCATGAAATCACTCTTGCCTGTGCTAACAAAATGCTGGATTAAAGAGGAGCATCACATTAAAAGGAAGATGTTCCTAAACAAAAAGGCTAGTGATTGAGTGTGAAAGAGGCATAGGGGAAATCACATACAATGGGCATTTATTTGGGTTAGCAGGTGTAAAAGATACTCCAGGGAACAGAGTGCCAACGTGCAGAAATGTCTCAGACTCTGAGCACTTGTAATTATGCAGTCTTTCCCTTAGGGCTTACGTGTTTATTTGTCTGTTGGTGGTTGCCTGAACATTTTAAATTAAAAGTTTGATGAAAAGAAAGTTCCTGCCTTAAAACCACACTTTGCAATCCTAAAAAGGACTCCAGAGAACAATGTTAAGGTTTTATAAAGGTATTTTTAAAAATCGGTTTTATTTTTATTGTGCATTTCACTTTGCTCTTTACTGTGCTCTGGTTAGGAGAAAATTAATTTAGAAAATAAAAGTAAGTGGCCCCCAAAGTCTTCCAAATTGTTTTCGTTGTACTTTCTACAAATTAAATCTGCTAAGCTTGACTGTGGTGGAGATTTAATGGTGTTTAAAGATTAGTTAGGAGTGGAAGGATGCATTAACTTTTTCTCTCTGTAAAAAAGTAGTGTATCAATTGTTTTAAGAATATTTTCTATTCATTAAGAGATTTTCTTCATATAAATAGTTTTTATGAACAGAGAAAAGCAGGATTAAAGAGAATATAAAGTTCTTTGCTAAAAAAAGCTAAAGAGCAAGATGCATTATTCCTTTCTTTTGTACACATTTTAATAAATGTGTAAAAATGGTATAGGTGGTATAGAAATGGTCTATAATGGTATAGAAGAATATATGGAAAAGAAAAATGCAACTTACATAAAAAAACATGAAAAGAAATTCCATAAAAATGGGGGATACCGATGTTTGTAAAAAAGCATTGGTAATCTGGCATTTTCATTTTCAGCCTTGTCTGACATTTATTCCATCTCTCTGGCTGCAAATACCCAAATATTTCTAAATATCCACTTATTGTTTTTTATGTACATCACTGAATAGATAGCTGTAATTTTAACATCAGAATAATAGAGATAATTATACATTTTAATTCACCACCTTGAAACAAATGAAAGAAGAAGGAATTTTCCATAATTCCTTTAAGCTCTAGAACAATACGGATTCAATAAATTGAGAGAGAAAAAATATATATATTATTTAAGAATAGAGGATGACATAAAAGGAAGATTACAAATTTAAAGAAAGCAAGTTCAGAAACAACTTTATTACATTAAAAATTTTTAATAGGAAACGTAAAAAGAGAGGAAGTCTTAAATTAGCCACAGAGAATGCAGAGCAGTAAAACAAAGCAGGTAAAGCAATCTGGGAGAAGTTATCATAATCCAGATAAAACTTACTTGAGATAAGGATAAATATTCCATTTTAACATGTCAGCAATATAGAGAGGGAACTTCCTCAATCTGATTTTAAAAAAATCCAGAGAAGGAAGAACCTGCAGCTAATATTATATTTAATGGTAATAGTTTGAATATTTTCCTCCTAGTAAGAGTAACAAGTTAAAGATATCAGCTCTCATCACTTCTGTCAGCACTATACTGGAAGAAATTAACCATCAAACATGGCAGGGAAATTTAAAAATTAAACAAAAGGCCTACCTATTGAAAAAGAAGAAATTAAACACCATCCTTGATTGCAAATGACATGTTGGTCTAGGTAGAAAATGGCCAATAATCAATAATGAAGTTGGCTGATACACAAATTTAATAACATTTCAGGATATAACATCCACATAAAAAAATTATATTTCCATGTAGCAGTCATGAACCACTGGCAATTGAAATATACAAAAGAGACTATCATTTACAATTAGATCAAAAACATGAGATACATAGGAATAATTCTTCAAAATATGTCAAATATATGTACCTTAATTTTTAAAAAGTATAAAATAAAGAAGACCTAAATTAATGGAGACATATACCTCGGACAAGAATTGAAAATTGTTGGTTCCCACCCTCCTAGGGAGCTTCCCTGGGTGAAATCTGAAACCAGCCCTTGAACAGGGAGGACAGGGAAGGATGGAAGAAAGAGGCAGACCACTCCAGATGGCAGGTGGTAGGTTTAACAAGCAAGGGAACTTACAAACCAGAATCTGAAAAGTTTATGCGGAGGCCTTAACTGGGCTCAATCATATACACAGTCTAGATGATCTCAACACATCACTCTCAGTGCAGCATCCTTGGGGCTGCTTCTGGGACCAGGGGAGACAAGCAGAGCACACATTCCAAGGACGAGGAGGAGGTGGGAAGTCTCTAATTGCCAGGGTCACATCTTCTCGATGACCTCCTCCAAAACTCCACCCCGGTGACAGGCTCTTACAATTTTACACCCCCTCTCCCTTCTACAGTGTGCCGAGTGGTCCACGAGGAGTTTCAGCAGCATGAAGTGGCTCATTGCGTGGCCCTCTGGCTCTCACTGGGGGCAGATGCCTCAGCAACAGAATAGGCACATGCAAAAGAAAACACACGTCTAGACAATGAGTCTTAAAATTAGTGACCACATTTTCCATCAACAGCCTCATGTTCTAAACCATTGATTTATTAAGTCCCCAAGGCTGGGGGCCAGATCACTCAGGGCCTTCACCTGTGGTGATACATTAGCAGACACATCAGGTGGGAACACACAATATTCTGTTTGGATAATGGCACAGGTGCCTCCTTTTGAGGCAGTAATGATGTCCAAGGCTATTCTATTTGGAGGACTGCACTTCTCATTAGAGACGTTTTGTGTTCAGTAAGGACAGGCTTTTTTGGTTATCATTCAGGGCTTGCTGGGTGAAGTTAGTACAGGCTGTAGGGTCCTTCAGTCCAAGGGAGGGAACAAAGAAGGCAGACAAAAGATCATACCAGTGGGAAACAAACAGAACATGTCCACCTGGCCTTTGGGAGAGGGAGGTTGGCAGCTTTAGGAGCTTGACCTGGTTGTTCATGCCATACCTGTTGGCTGGGGACAGCAGCACCATCAGTTGTGAGGACACAGACTGGGGGTGAGATATGCCAGACCAGGACCCCCTACCTTCTCGCCTCTTTCCAGGTGTGTGTTCCATTCCAGGTATAATGCGTTTTGGCAGGTCCGTCTTGCAGCAGGACAGTGTTACCCCAGTGGAGACTGAGTAGTCCCGTCACCCAGGGGTAGGAACTAGTTCACCCATCCTCGTGGGACATCCCATTACAAATTCCCAAGCATGACGGGGCTTGGTGTTCTCAGCAGCACGGCATCTTGATCCAGGGTAAGGGTGACTTTCCTACCCTCATGGTGTTGGGTATCTTAGCAGGGGTTCCAGGCTGGCATATGGAAAACAGGCCCTCCTGGTCAGTCATTCAACTGTATTAAAGCCTGAAATAGTACTTTAGTCCACGTGGCCAAGGTGGTTTTACCTGTTAGTAATTTAATTGGCTGTTTAATATTCCATTTTTCCATTCTACCAAACCTGCTGCTTGTGGATTAAAAGGGAGATGGACCCTCCACTCAATGTCATGGTTTCTTGCCAAGTCTTACACATGATGAGCTTTGAGACGTGACCCCCAATCACTGTCTATCCAAATAGGGTATCTGTACATGGTTCTCAGTCTCTCTAATCCCCTAACGGGAGCAACCTGGTTTGCATGGCAACAGGAGAAAGCTTGGGTTAAGCCAGATACGATGTCCACACAAACCAAGTATATTTAGAACCCTCACTCAGAGGGAGGGGTCCAGTATCATGAATTTGCCAATCCCTCATCCTTTGGGAACTCCAGTGGATGGTCTGGACTACTTTGGCAGTTGCCTTGGGCTTTTAGAACACACAGGACATGCTGTTACTGCCTTAACTGAGCCACTGTATTCTGAGGACAATCTGGCATCCTTGGCAATATACCACCCCACCTGGGTTCTGTGGTGGCTGCTCTTTCTGTTCATTCCATCTGCTCTATCTGCTGAAGGGTCAGTTTCTTGGGCTTGTATACAAGCTAGGGCATCAGTTTCCTGATTGCCAGGGGGTGTTGGTTCCTTAGGAATTGGGGCATGGGAACAGTGAGGACTACCTCAGGCTACTGTAGGTGAACCCAAGTGTCCCTCCACACATTCTGACCCCATAAGGGCCCACTCATGACTCATCCACTCCTCAGCCCTTTTCTAAGCCCAATTGTCAGAGCACAGTGTTGACAGCTCCGGTTCCTGCGTGATCGCCAGCCAAACCTCTCTGTGTTCTGCCCATTGGCTGTTGCAGATTATCCTTCCTGAGATACTCCATCTGGAGGAGCGCTGTGTACACTGCGGGAGCTGTTGCTCTGTGGGGGTACATCAGGTTCCCTTCTAGCTGGGACCAGCATCCTAGGGACACTGTCCTCTTCTGTTGTCTCTGCCACAGTGTCTGGCCCATACATCCCAGAGTCACAGACAAATCTAGCACAAATGGCAGCCCTGCTTGGGACACACCCAGAGCTTTGATCTACTTCCCTGGTATCTTTGCCTTTTCCACAGCGCTCCCTTCTCTGATCCTCAGGCCCACATGTTCCTTTTCCTTACCAGGCAAAATGAGGGATAGAAGCTCTGTTCCAAGAGGAGGAAAAAGTCCCCCAAAACCCTACACAGGCTTGCATCTTCTTTACATTGTTAGGAGTTGGTTAGGCTTCCACTTTAGCAAACACAGCTTCTGGGACAAAATGTGTCTTATTCAACCAAGTGACTCCCAGAAGCCTAGGGTCATCTCTGGGCCTTGAATTTTCAGTGGGTTCACTGCCTGTCTTCTCCCTCACAGATGTTCCAGCCAAGCCTGCAGAGCGTCCTGCAGCAGAGGCAAGTCTTCACTTGTTAGCAATAGATCATCAATGTGATGGGCCCATTTTACTGATGTGGGAAGGAGGGTGTAGATGGGTCTCGGTCGGGCCACCATCCTCATGACATATTGAAGGGCCATGCAGGTGGCCTTGGGGGAGCACTTGGAAGGTCTGTCGTTGCCTCTCTGATGTGAAGGCAAATTGATCTTGTGACTCAGAGGCAGTGGTGGGCTGAGAAAGGCATCTGCTAAGTGCGGTCCAGCACGGCACACTCCTAGGATCGTGGCCAAGGTATCCGAGATGGTGGTGATGCTGGGCACAGTCGTGTGGACGGGGGCACCACCTGGCTCAGTTCTCAGTGGTTCATGGTCATCATCCTCCAGGAGCATCTGGCTTTTTTACCAGCCATACAAGCTGTAGAAAGCACTACTGGCAGGGTGTACAATACCAACTAAGGATAGTTCTTAGATGGTTACTCCTATTTCCTTATGCTCCCCAGGAAGTTTTTGTTATTTGGTAGTTACCACTCATTTCGAGGGTGACAGGCTTACTGGTTCCCAGATGGCATTCAGTACTGGTTCTTCAGCACTGGTTTAATTACTGTAACCTGGAGGAAGTTAGAGATTGACCTTGCAGAATATCAATACCCAATATGTTCTCTGGTATTGGAGAGATAAAAGCCTCATCATCTTGGCAGAGATAACAGCCAATCTTCAGTGTTCTCCATGACCTCCCCTAACAAAGACTTAAACTTCTTAAAAGAAAAAAGAAAAAACAAAACCCAAAGTTAGCAGAAGGAAAGAAATCATAAAGATCAGAGCAGAGATAAATGAAATAAAACAAAGAAAACAATAGCAAAGATCAAGAAAACTAAAAGCTGGTTCTTTGAGAAGATAAACAAAATTGGTAAACCATTAGCCAGACTCATGAAGAAAAAGAGGGAGAGGACACAAATCAATAAAATTAGAAATGAAAGAGGAGAAGTTACAAAAGACACAGCAGAAATACAAAGCATCCTAAGAGACTACTACAGCAACTCTATGCCAATAATGGACAACCTGGAGGAAATAGACAAATTCTTAGAAGGGTATAAACTTCGAAGACTGAACCAGGAAGGAATAGAAAATATGAACAGACCAATCACAAGTAATGAAATTGAAACCATGATTAAAACTCTTCCAACAAACAAAAGTCCTGGACCAGATGGCTCCACAGGTGAATTCTATCAAACATTTAGAGAAGGGCTAACACCCATCCTTCTCAAACTCTTGCAAAAAATTGCAGAGGAAGGAACACTCCCAAACTCATTCTATGAAGCCACCATCACACTGATACCAAAACCAAAGATACTACAAAAAAAAAAAATTACAGACCAATATCTCTGATGACTATGTATGCAAAAATCCTTAACAAAATACAAACACACAGAATCCAACAATATATTAAAAGGATCATACACCATGATAAAGTGGTATTTATCCCAGGGAGGCAAGGATTCTTCAATATATGCAAATCAATCAATGTGATACACCATATTAACAAATTGAAGTATAAAAACCATATGCTCATCTCAGTAGATGCAGAAAAAGCTTTTGACAAAAATCAATACCCATTTATGATAAAAACTCTCCAGAAAGTGGGCATAGAGGGAACCTACCTCAACATAATAAAGGCCATATATGACAAACCCACAGCAGACATCATTCTCAATGGTGAAAAACTGAAAGCATTTCCTCTAAGATCAGGAACAAGACAAGGATGTCCACTCTCACCACTATTATTCAACATCGTTTTGGAAGTTTTAGCCACAGCAATCAGAGAAGAAAAAGAAATAAAATGAATCCAAATCGGAAAAGAAGAAGTAAAACTGTCACTGTTTGCAGATGACATGATACTATACATAGAGAATCCTAAAAATGCCACCAGAAAACTACTAGAGCTAATCAATGAATTTGGTAAAGTTGCAGGATACAAAATTAATGCACAGAAATCTCTTGCATTCCGATACACTAATGATGAAAAATCTGAAAGAGAAATTAAGAAAACACTCCCATTTACCACTGCAACAAAAAGAATAAAATATCTAGGAATAAACCTACCTAGGGAGACAAAACACCTATATGCAGAAAACTATAAGACACCGATGAAAGAAATTAAAGATGATACCAACAGATAGAGAGATATACCATGCTCTTGGATTGGAAGAATCAATATTGTGAAAGTGACTATACTACCCAAAGGAATCTACAGATTCAATGCAATTCCTATCAAATTACCAATGGCATTTTTTACAGAACTAGAACAAAAAATCTTAAAATTTGTATGGAGACAGAAAAGACCCGAATAGCCAAAGCTGTCTTGAGGGAAAAAAACAGAGCTGGAGGAATCAGACTCCCTTACTTCAGACTATACTACAAAGCTACAGTAATCAAGACAATATGGTATTGGCACAAAAAGAGAAACATAGATCAATGGAACAAGATAGAAAGCCCGGAGATAAACCCAAGCACCTGTGGTCAACTAATATATGACAAAGGAGGCAAGGATATACAATGGAGGAAAGACAGTCTCTTCAATAAGTGGTGCTGGGAAAACTGGACAGCTACATGTAAAAGAATGAAATTAGAACACTCCCTAACACCATACTCAAAAATAAACACAAAATGGATTTGAGCCTAAATGTAAGACCAGATACTATAAAACTCTTAGAGGAAAACATAGGAAGAACACTCTTTGACATAAATCACAGCAAGATCTTTTTGATCCACCTCCTAGAGTAATGGTAATAAAAACAAAAATAAACAAATGGGACCTAGTGAAACTTCAAAGCTTTGCACAGCAAAGGAAACCATAAACAAGATGAAAAGACAACCCTCAGAATGGGAGAAAATATTTGCAAATGAGTCAACGGACAAAGGATTAATCTCCAAAATATATAAACAGCTCATGCAGCTCAATATTAAAGAAACAAACAACTGAATCCAAAAATGGACACAAAACCTAAATAGACATTTCTCCAAAGAAGAGATACAGATGGCCAAGAAGCACGTGAAAAGCTGCTCAACTCCACTAATTATTAGAGAAATGCAAATCAAAACTACAATGAGGTATCACCTCACACCAGTTAGAATGGGCATCATCAGAAAATGTACAAACAACAAATGCTAGAGAGGGTGTGGAGAAAAGGGAACCCTCTTGCCCTGTTGGTGGGAATGTAAATTGATACAGCTACTATGGAGGACAGTATGGAGATTCCTTAGAAAACTAAAAGTAGAATTACCGTATGATCCAGCAATCCCACTGCAGGGCATATATCCAGAGAAAACCGTAATTCAAAAAGACACATGCACCCCAATGTTCATTGCAGCACTATTTACAATATCCAGGTCATGGAAGCAACCTAAATGCCCATCGACAGACGAATGGATAAAGAAGTTGTGGTCCCTGTATACAATGGAATACTACTCAGCCATAAAAAGGAACGAAATTGGGTCATTTGTTGAGACGTGGATGCATCTAGAGACTGTCATACAGAGTGAAGTAAGTCAGAAAGAGAAAAATAAATATCGTATATTAACACATGTATGTGGAACCTAGAAAAATGGTACAGATGAACCGGTTTGCAGGGCAGAAATTGAGACACTGATGTAGAGAACAAACGTATGGACACCAAGGGGGGAAAGTGGCGGGGAGTGTGGGTGGTGGTGTGCTGAATTGGGAGATTGGAATTGACATGTATACACTGATGTGTATAAAATTGATGACTAATAAGAACCTGCTGTATTAAAAAATAAATAAAATTAAATTAAAAATTTAAAAAAAACATAGGAGAAAATTTTTGAGATCTTAGGTTAGGCGAAGATTTTATAGAACATATATAAAAAGCAGAACCCCTAAAAAATGAGTAATTGAATTTAACTCCCTGCTCGTTGAAAGACACTGAAAAGAAAATAAAAAGACAAACCACAGACCTGAAAGATAATGTTTGTAAACACGTATCTGATGGGAGAGTGTATCAATAATACAGAAAGAACTGAAACATACTCATTACAATATTTGAACAGATGCATTACCAAAAAGAAATGATTTGCAGAGCAAACACATAGAAAGGTGCTTTCCATCAGTATTCATCAGAAAAATTCACATTAAACTCACCGTGAGATACTACTACACAGCTACTAGGAGAGCTAAAATTAAGCAACAACAACAAGAAAAATTGGTAACACCAAATGCTTGACTGTGCAGAGCTGGATCCCTTCTACATTGTTGATGGGGTGCAATGTCACAGTCTCTTTGAATAGTCTCAGATATTTATCCAACAGAAATGTAAAAACTATGCACACAGATTTGAACATGAATGTTTATAACAGCTTCATTCATTATAGCCACATACTGGAAACAACCCAACTATCCCCCAATTTATAAAGAGATATACAAATTGGGACATATTGATCTAAAGAAATATGGGCTGAGCAATAAAATGGAGTGAACTACTGATGAATAACAGGATTAATTTCAGAAGTGTTTTGGTATGTGAAAAAAGCCAGGTTGTTTATAAAAGTTTCTAAAAAGGCAAGACTGTAAATACAGAGATCAGTAGCTGCCAGAGCCTGGGGGTGAGGGATTGACTGTAAAGAAACAGGAGTTAATTGTTTTTTTAAATTAATTCCTATTGGAGTGCAGTTGATTTACAATGTTGTGTTAGCTTCTGCTGTACAGCAGAGTGAATCAGCTATACATATACATAGATCCACTCTTTTTTGAAGTTAATTTTTGAAGTTATAGAAAGGTTTTCTATCTCACCTGGGGTGGTGATTATCCTTTATAACTGTCACAGCCCAGCAAGCTTCACACTAAAGATGGGCGAATTATACTGTTTGTGAATCGAATTTCATTAAAACTGACTTAAAATTTCATCATAGCAAAATGTATAACCATACTTTTAGAGACATTCAGGAAATTATCAAATGCATTTTCTTGAGCTAGGAAAAGTGTTTCAAATTGTTTCACTAATTTTCTTGTCTTTGTTCTTAGAAAATTTCCATTATCCTCTCCTTTTATATAACTTAGGTTTGGGTCTTTTCATTGACCAGAAAATAAAAATAATCTGCTCCGTGTTAGGCTTCTGTGGGTCTCCGTACCTGCAAGAACCCAGCCAGCGCCTTCAGTCTTCTCACCACTGGAGGCCACGTTTGATGCCTCTTTCCCACCTCAGCGGGTGTGAGCTGAGGGTCCACAGTGGAGGGCTGCCAAGTCCTAACAGCGACTTTCCGCAAAGGTAGCCTTTGAGGTCTGTAGTTGCCATGGCTACTGGCACGACCAAATTTGAATACACCACTGCTTTAAAACAGCCAAAGAATTTTAAAATAGGGTTGATCTATTAGATTGAGACATGGATAAGCCATCTTGACATAAGAGAAGGTGACATTTTCTCCATGATACAAATTTTAGAGATAGAATAAATAAGTTTAAACATACTACAGCTTTTTTTTTTTAGTAGTCTATCATGTACTTGAGGAGAAAATGAGAAAACCTGGACCAGTAATAAAGCACTGACATTGATTGGCTCATGGAAACCCAAAGGGTCAAAATGGTCACCCCATTAAAGTGGGGTCTGAAGGGGTCAGGGGCATCTTGACTCAACTGTGGCTCACAGTGATCATGTCTCCAGTACCCACATGTATATTTGGGGCTGATATATTTAGCAGTTGCAATAACCTCATTTTGGTTTCCAGTCCTGTGGGTAAGACCCATCAGTGTAAGGAAGCCCTGAAATTGCACCCAAGTCAAGGTAGTAAATGAAAACCAATGATTACATCCTAAGTGAGCGAGTGGAAAGTAGTGTCCCCGTTAAAATGGTGGGGTGCAGAAGTGGTGGTCACCATCACACCTCTGTGTAATTCACCAGTCTGATCTCTGCAAAAACCAGAGGAAGCCCAGAGAATGACTACAGAAGGTTGTACCTTCCAGAAGCCACTGGCCTCACTGAATATTGGATGGACTGTTAAAGGCAAACTTACATGGCACGGCAATACTCTGAATACATGTGGTTCTGCCCTTCAGGGCGCCATATTTGTAATATGTCAAAGATTTCTCTATGGTGATTTTTTTTTTTTTTTTTTTTTTTTTTTTTTTGCCGTACGCGGGCCTCTCACTGTTGTGGCCTCTCCCGTTGCGGAGCACAGGCTGTGGACGCGCAGGCTCAGCGGCCATGGCTCACGGGCCCAGCCACTCCCCGCGGCATGTGGGATCTTCCAGGACTGGGGCACGAACCCGTGCCCCTTGCATCGGCAGGCGGACTCTCAACCACTGCGCCACCAGGGAAGCCCCTTTATGGTGATTTTTGCTCAATACAAAAAACATGGGTTTGGGAATCAAGGAGTGGACACATAAGTGGCTTTGCTCTCCATGAATCTCAATGTCCCACGGAAGGATTTAGCGTTTCCCATCCCCACTTCTCTGGGCTCTAGGAAACTGAAGTTTCCATGCTCCAAGGAGACACGCTCTTGGTGGAGGACATAGCAAGAGCCCCATTGGTCCACAAGGTAAAGCCACTGCCAGGGAACTTCCGGTTTCGTGCGTACAGGGGCCATGAGGCAAGGAGGAGTGCCCCCATTGGCGGTAGTTATTGACGCGGGCAGAAGGAGCGATTGGGGCTGCCGTCTCGCCGTGCACTCAGGGCGGAACACATCCAGAGATGAGGCGGGCGCCTGGTGTTCCCGTCCCCTAACAGTAACAGGGCATGTGGAGTAATGGGCAGACATAGACTATTGAAAGTGCAGACAATTAGTTCCGCTAATAGCTGAGGGTAAGGGAAAATTCTGTATGAATAGTGGAGGAGGGAGAGGATGAAGACCCGTTGTGGCCTCAAGGTCAACTCCCATGATGGTGACTGTGATGTTTTCCTTGAACCACCCTGTTGTAAGTTCTCCCCCCACGTGGAGCGGCTGCCTGAACCCGTGTGTGGAAACACATCTGCTTGGTGCAGGGCGAGGGAGGCGGAGTGGTGGCCATGACAACGCAGCGCCCAGATCTCCTGCTTTAGGGAGCGTGATTGAGAGAGAACCCCAGGTACTGTGTTTGGAGCCCACCACGAGTTCGCATCACAGCTCTGCTCCCAGCGGGCTCCTCCAGCCAGTGCCTCGGGACAGCTGGGCTTCTCAGGCCTGCTCCCTCCCGCCGTCCAAGGGGCTCCTCTGAGGAGCAAGGTGGGCTCGAACACGCCGCCCTGGGACGGTCAGAACTCTCCTACATCTGCTCTGCTGCAGGTGTGAGAAAGCAGCTGCCCTTCTTCACAGGGCTCAGACGCCCCTGTGGCCTGAGGACTTTCCTTGGTATCTCTATCCTCTTCTCTTTTTCTGCTTTTTCCTCCCACATGTTCACCACAAAAATCTCTCTTGCGCATCTTATCATGTCTTGGTGTCTGCGTCTTGAAGAACCTGAAACAGGGCAATAATTACGAGCTTCAAGCTGGTTTCTGTTATTTTATTGTGTTACTTGTGAATGACCAGTGTTATTCCAATGTGGGAGCATATTTTCAGCCCCTAGTCAATGTAGAAACTGACTGATGCCTCCAAATTTCCTGTCACCAAGGAGCCTAAATGCTCAAGGGAACAAAGGCTCCACGGGCTTTCAGTTAGAGAAGAGCGATTACCAGCTGCAGCGCATATCTGCTGAACATGTTTTAGGGCACATTTTAATTCATTCCCCAATTTCATATAACCCTTTGCTCAGCGCCCCCGTGGAATTTGGAGAAGAGCAGATCAGCATATTCTCTCAGAAGCAAACTTTCGAGAAAGTCTGTATGAGAATATTTAATATTTCCTGAAGCTCAGAAAATTCTCGATGAGTTAGAATACTGTTTTGGGGACTTCCCTTGGAATTAAAATTTGAAAACTAACACAAACATCTATATTTCATGTTTTCCTTTGGGCCACTTTAATTATGTGCTGTTATATTTTTGGTAGAGCTTTTGAAAGGCTATGTTTAAAGGAGTCAATAATACAAATTAATGATCCTTCAGAAAACAGAGGATTATGTGGTATTTCTGGATACTTCGAGTGAGCATAATTTTGTTCATGATGCTTTTTAACTATATCACTTATATAGGAAATGTCTAGATCCTTTGAAATATTATATTCAAATCATGAGCATCCTCTCTCCTTTTTTCTCTTTTGAACCTCAAGTCATATAAATACACCAGAAAAAAAAAAACTAAACCAAATTTGTTGAGATAATAGTCATAACCTTTTATACCTTTTTGCTACAGCTTATCATTTTTGGGGGTGTATTGAGTCGATACAGAAATCAAAATGCATGGGTCTTATTCTCAGGAGCTTTGGTTATGCGCATCTAGGATCTTCCTGTCTGCACTTTTATGGCTTTAAGCCACTGACTTTAATGTGATACATAACATTCAGTTTTGTAGGCTGCTGAAGTCACACTCATCTACGAACCCCCAGCAGAGAAGAAACTTTATTATGTGCACAAAGTGATCATTACTGACAGACCAGAGAAGAGACTTATTACGATGTGTGTAACGTGGTTAGCCTGCACAGAAATTTTGCACGTTTGTAGATGAACTTTGGGGTAGAAAATACCCATTAGACCATCACCATCTACCCTATAACATTACTAGTTTTAAGTACTTTTGTTTAGAATTTTAGTCAGTCATTCTAGTTTTAAAGTAAATCTAGCATAAGTGACAAAAATATATAAGCACAATTTTTAGTAGCTCCTCTTTCCTCAGCCAGCTAGGTTAAATTGCACTTTTCAGCCTTGTCCATTGTCTTGAAAGATATGCTGGGTGATCATTAAAACCACACATACCATTAAACAAGATGGACTTAATTGATATTTATAGGACACTCCATCCAAAAACAACAGAATACACATTTTTCTCAAGTGCTCACGGAACATTCTCCAGGATAGATCATATCTTGGGTCACAAATCAAGCCTTGGCAAATTTAAGAAAATTGAAATTGTATCAAGTATCTTTTCTGACCACAACGCCATGAGACTAGATATCAATTACAGGAAAAGATCTGTAAAAAATACAAACACATGGAGGCTAAACAATACACTACTTAATAATGAAGTGATCACTGAAGAAATCAAAGAGGAAATCAAAAAATACCTAGAAACAAATGACAATGGAGACACAACGACCCAAAACCTGTGGGATGCAGCAAAAGCAGTTCTAAGGGGGAAGTTTATAGCAATACAAGCCCACCTTAAGAAGCAGGAAACATCTAGAATAAACAACCTAACCTGGCACCTCAAGCAATTAGAGAAAGAAGAACAAAAAAACACCAAAGCTAGCAGAAGGAAAGAAATCATAAAAATCAGATCAGAAATAAATGAAAAAGAAATGAAGGAAACAATAGCAAAGATCAATGAAACTAAAAGCTGGTTCTTTGAGAAGATAAACAAAATAGATAAACCACTAGCCAGACTTATCAAGAAAAAAAGGGAGAAGACTCAAATCAATAGAATTAGAAATGAAAAAGGAGAGGTAACAACTGACACTGCAGAAATAAAAGAGATCATGAGAGATTACTACAAGCAACTCTATGCCAATAAAATGGACAATCTGGAAGAAATGGACAAATTCTTAGAAATGCACAACCTGCCAAGACTGAATCAGGAAGAAATAGAAAATATGAACAGACCAATCACAAGCACTGAAATTGAAACTGTGATTAAAAATCTTCCAACAAAGAAAAGCCCAGGACCAGATGGCTTCACAGGCGAATTCTATCAAACATTTAGAGAAGAGCTAACACCTATCCTTCTCAAACTCTTCCAAAATATAGCAGAGGGAGGAACACTCCCAAACTCACTCTACGAGGCCACCATCACCTTGATACCAAAACCAGGCAAGGATGTCACAAAGAAAGAAAACTACAGACCAATATCACTGATGAACATAGATGCAAAAATCCTCAACAAAATACTAGCAAACAGAATCCAACAGCACATTAAAAGGATCATACACCATGATCAGGTGGGGTTTGTTCCAGGAATGCAAGGATTCTTCAATATACGCAAATCTATCAATGTGATAAACCATATTAACAAACTGAAGGAGAAAAACCATATGATCATCTCAATAGATGCAGAGAAAGCTTTTGACAAAATTCAACACCCATTTATGATAAAAACCCTGCAGAAAGTAGGCATAGAGGGAACTTTCCTCAACATAATAAAGGCCATATACGACAAGCCCACAGCAAACATCATCCTCAATGGTGAAAAACTGAAAGCATTTCCACTAAGATCAGGAACAAGACAAGGGTGCCCACTCTCACCACTCTTATTCAACATAGTTTTGGAAGTTTTAGCAACAGCAATCAGAGAAGAGAAGGAAATAAAAGGAATACAAATCGGAAAAGAAGAAGTAAAGCTGTCACTCTTTGCAGATGACATGATCCTATACATAGAGAATCCTAAAGATGCTACCAGAAAACTACTAGAGCTAATCAATGAATTTGGTAAAGTAGCAGGATACAAAATTAATGCACAGAAATCTCTGGCATTCCTATATACTAATGATGAAAAATCTGAAAGTGAAATCAAGAAAACACTCCCATTTACCATTGCAACAAAAAGAATAAAATATCTAGGAATAAACCTACCTAAGGAGACAAAAGACCTGTATGCAGAAAACTATAAGACACTGATGAAAGAAATTAAAGATGATACAAATAGATGGAGACATATACCATGTTCTTGGATTGGAAGAATCAACATTGTGAAAATGACTCTACTACCCAAAGCAATCTATAGATTCAATGCAATCCCTATCAAACTACCACTGGCATTTTTCACAGAACTAGAACAAAAAATTTCACAATTTGTATGGAAACACAAAAGACCCCGAATAGCCAAAGCAATCTTGAGAACAAAAAAAGGAACTGGAGGAATCAGGCTCCCTGACTTCAGACTATACTACAAAGCTACAGTTATCAAGACAGTATGGTACTGGCACAAAAACAGAAAGATAGATCAATGGAACAGGATAGAAAGCCCAGAGATAAACCCATGCACATATGGACACCTTATCTTTGATAAAGGTGGCAGGAATGTACAGTGGAAAAAGGACAGCCTCTTCAATAAATGGTGCTGGGAAAACTGGACAGGTACATGTAAAAGAATGAAATTAGAACACTCCCTAACACCATACACAAAAATAAGCTCAAAATGGATTAAAGACCTAAATATAAGGCCAGAAACTATCAAACTCTTAGAGGAAAACATAGGCAGAACACTCTATGACATAAATCACAGCAAGATTCTTGCTGACCCACCCCCTAGAGTAATGGAAATAAAAACAAAAATAAACAAATGGGACCTAATGAAACTTCAAAGCTTTTGCACAGCAAAGGAAACCATAAACAAGACCAAAAGACAACCCTCAGAATGGGAGAAAATATTTGCAAATGAAGCAACTGACAAAGGATTAATCTCCAAAATTTACAAGCAGCTCATGCAGCTCAACAACAAAAAAACAAACAACCCAATCCAAAAATGGGCAGAAGACCTAAATAGACATTTCTCCAAAGAAGATATACAGACTGCCAACAAACACATGAAAGAATGCTCAACATCATTAATCATTAGAGAAATGCAAATCAAAACTACAATGAGATATCATCTCACACCAGTCAGAATGGCCATCATCAATAAATCTAGAAACAATAAATGCTGGAGAGGGTGTGGAGAAAAGGGAACCCTCTTGCACTGCTGGTGGGAATGTGAATTGGTCCAGCCACTATGGAGAACAGTATGGAGGTTCCTTAAAAAACTACAAATAGAACTACCATATGACCCAGCAATCCCACTACTGGGTATATACCCTGAGAAAACCGAAATTCAAAAAGAGTCATGTACCAAAATGTTCATCGCAGCTCTATTTACAATAGCCCGGAGATGGAAACAACCTAAGTGCCCATCATCGGATGAATGGATAAAGAAGATGTGGCACATATATACAATGGAATATTACTCAGCCATAAAAAGAAACGAAATGGAGCTATTTGTAATGAGGTGGATAGACCTAGAGTCTGTCATACACAGTGAAGTAAGTCAGAACGAAAAAGACAAATACAGTATGCTAACACATATATATGGAATTTAAGAAAAAAAAAAAATGTCATGAAGAACCTAGGGGTAAGGCAGGAATAAAGACGCAGACCTCCTAGAGAACGGACTTGAGGATATGGGGAGGGGGAAGGGTGAGCTGTGACGGGGCGAGAGAGAGTCATGGACATATACACACTAACAAACGTAGTAAGGTAGATAGCTAGAGGGAAGCAGCCGCATGGCACGGGGATATTGGCTCGGTGCTCTGTGACAGCCTGGAGGGGTGGGATAGGGAGGGTGGGAGGGAGGGAGACGCAAGAGGGAAGAGATATGGGAACGTATGTGTATGTATAGCTGATTCACTTTGTTATAAAGCAGAAACTAACACACCATTGTAAAGTAATTATACCCCAATAAAGATGTTAAAAAAAAAAAAAAAAAACCACACATACCAAAGGATGGAAGAAAAGACTAGAGCAATTTAATAAGGGTAAAGTTGGGGAATTGCATTTCAGCTTAATGATATCACATACTCCACATCTCCTTTAAGGACTGTTTGATGTCCCTAATTAACTGGTCATTAGTGACATCAATCCCCCTCCTGGCTTTAATCAAGGTTCAAACTTAAAGCACAGGGAGCGCTAACTATTCTCCAAGGCACATAAATTAGCTCAGAACATCTCTCTTCAGGTAGAGTCTGTGAAAGCCACTTAACAGTCCATTTTCTTGCTACACCCAAGAGAACAAGTGAAGGAGTGTTCTGGTGTCAAGGTGTGCAGTTCAGCACCTAGTAATTACCAAGGGATTTTTATAGCAGCCAAATTAAGTCAATTAAATGTAATACAGACAATTCATTTTTACATATTGAGAAATTAAAGTATATCCGGGAGGGGGAAATACAGATGAAAAATCACTGATTAGATTTTGAAAGAAAATACTAGTCTACGTTACATTTCAACATCTCTTAATATGTGACAAGGAAAATAATAGTTGTATCATCAATGATTGGGGTGTTCAGGTGGATTAATTAGAACATAGATGGGCTCTATTACATGCTTCCCATCACAGTATCTTACATAGTTTTCACAGTTTTGAGCCTTTTACTGCTTCTTTATATTCTCCACTACAGAGTGTGCATTACAGGAAATGATTGAAATTATGTATCTGCAAATTCCAAAGCACTAACTATGTGTACCTCTAAAATTGTTAAATTTTCACACAGTCTCCAGACATGAGAGCTCCCACTCTCCCTGGTTTTCCAGGTTTAACCATTGGCAGATCCCCTGTACTTTTTACTCAACATTTCACTAACTGATCATTCCTGCAAAATTCACTGAAGTGATAGATACTGGTTTACATCCATTTCTAGCTGTCAAGAACTATGAAGGGTTTCAGATTTTACCTTACTGCATGCTAACAAGTAAGATTGCAGTGGTATTATGGATGTTGGGAAAAGACACAAGACCCCTGGGTTGCAGATCAAAGACTATATACTACTCAAGGCAAAAGCAGTTGTCAAAGGATAGGGTGGCCACATCCATTCCTGCATCCCAATTACCGCTGTGTAGTACAGGTGGCCTAAGATGGAGTCTGGTGTTGGGTTGCATTTTAGGAGAGTACCACCTGAGCCTTATTAGTGGCCTGTAATATATTCAAACATGCCCTTTTTCCGAGAGGAGCGGTCTCCTCAGCCCTCAAGTTTGCTCACTGGAAACACAGCTTAGAGAAGTGGTCTAAAAAGAGAGAAGTCACATCCTTGCAGTCTTGGCATCCCAGCAGGACACGGAGGAGTGCAAGGGACCCACAGAAGAATGTGTTCCAACACTAGCTTCCATGGCATCCTGGCACCAGCCTTGTCATTACCAAGTTCATCATTTGTTTCCTTTCCTCCAGGACCTCAAGATGCCATGTATCCTGTACAGTATAGCCATATTAATTGTCCAAAGGCTTTTATATAATTTTGTCACTCTCATTTAATACCCTTCAGTACTGCATACTTAGACTGCTGATTGTGGGTGTGTGTGTAAAATTCTAGCATGCAAAACTATTCTCCCCATTAAAACACAATAGCCACAAAATCATGTAAATTCAACAATCCCTTGCAAATTTCATTAATTCAGATGACAATTTAGATTTATTAGGGAGAGGTACATGGTTTTTGAGGCACTAAACACAGGTAATATATATTTACTATGTAACAGAATTACATATACATTTTAATATTTGAAATTTTCAAAATATAAGAGAAGTACCCCAAATCTAAATTTTCTTACTATGTCTGACATAATTCAAGGTATATAATTAAACTACAAATTTATATCTTGCATATTATCCTGAAAAGTGTTTAGAAGTTTAATAGTCCTTACTGGGAAATCTTATTTGAATATCTAATTTGTAGATTTATATCACCAGAACGCAATTTAAAAATGGAAAGGCCCATATCAGTCTCTCTCTAACCCAACATTTCCACTCTAATTTTCTTATGTTTCTTTATTTATCCAAGAATTTAATATATTTTGGGTATCTTATCAAAGACCAAAAGCTAAAACTGATTCTGTTCTAGATAGGCACAGGAATCTGTCTACATTTTCCACGTGGTTGCATACACTTTTTATTTTTAATAACTTTGTCTTTAAAAAGAAAGGGATGTTAAGAAGGGTGGTTTTTATTTATTGTCCTGCCTTTAAGTACTGTCCGTATTTCCAAAAACTACTTTGTGAGCATCTGCGGATAGAGTATTAGTGAATCAGGAAGCTTGATATTTATCAAAACGTTCTCTACTCTCTACGCTGCTCAACCTTATTCTCCATTCATTTAATTGCTTCTCTTTGGATACTCCTGGGTGCACATGATATGTTATTTATTCCACCTGAAAGAGTGCCATTTTTTTTTTTCAAAAATGATGAAGCTATATTAAAATCCCTCTTGACTCTTAATATACCTCAATCTGACATGCGACTGAACTTTTCCATCCTTGATACCTTGCTACGTTCCTAGTTTTAATAATACTACTCTTTGACTTCTAAATTATTTTTGAAGAACATTTTATATAACTTTTCAATTGTATTGTATATTACCTTAAACTTTGGAAGTGTAAATTAACCTCCCTGAGGGGGTAAACCTCACAACTGACCCTGTACCCTTCCTTTGTCTTTGCCCAGCACATCCACCCAAATGGGGAGCTTCCTCTCCAGAGTACTTTGAGAATCAGCCTTTGTGTGGTATAAAAGCCTAGGACTGCCTCCTAAAGAGAATTAGAAAATATGTATCTGTCTTGAGATCACAGAGAGGCATGTGAATTTTTGCTGCTGATTTTATATTAAATAGTTGAACAACACTTTCTCATCTTATTTAGGGTATATCAGCATTTCATTAATGTTGAATCTTTATATTCTGCACCTACAAGCTTAAAAGCAGTATTTTTCTGTAAAAATAAAATATTGCAGGTAACTTATAAAACTATTTATTTAAAGCGTATCTTCTGTATTTGTCAAGCAATACAGGGAAATGAAGATTTAGGACTTGATTTAAAGCAGAGTTATAAAGCCTGTGGGCCCCTTGGTAATACGAAAGCTAGTCAGCAGTCAGCCTGTGCAGCACGAATCAGCAACACCTCGGGGGACAGGGCTTGGGCAAGGTCGGGGTGCATACTGATCCAGGTGCCATGAAATGAATTTAACACCCGGGCAATCCTATGAGCTTGACTTTTGGGGGCGCCATTTCTGCGGCATGCACACTCACATACAACATGCAGTCACACTGGTGGGCATCGTGACACTCAGAGCTAGCTAATTGATATTCCAGTGTCCATTCTCACCTGTACTGTCGCAGATCTTATAGGACAACACTGATGCCCAGTTAGAGACCACAATTCCTAGCTTCCTTTAAGGTTAGATGTGACCATATCACTAGTTTTGTCCATTGGGATATGAGCGGAAAGATTGCCTTGGACTTGATCATTCCCACCTTCTGTTAATTGGGGGTGCACAGGACCAGAGCAGACCCCTTGAACCCAGAGAAGGGCATCAAATGGGTTAGTGTCAGAGCCCCCATCAACCTGGAATACAACGTCCTGTGGAATAAAGCACAGACGGTTACAGTGGTGGAAAAAAAGCTCTGTTTTGTTTGAGCCGCTGTATTTTGAGCTCATTTTGTTGCAACAACTAATTCTATATCATATGAATGGAAGCCAGATGCCATATTAGATTTGGGTGATATTGTCGTATTTTATTCTTGCCTGCCAAGTGCTGAGCTATCACACACATCATTGTCGGCACCGCGTGTCACAGTCTGTGTGTGGGAGGAGCTGAGCCAGTCCTATCTATCTATATTGCTTCCAATTTTACAGAAACTTGGTTATATCTACATCCCACCTGCTTTCATTGTAGTTTCCTTTTCCATTTGACCAGATTTTTTCTCCTTGACTTTTGTCCCTCTTGTCCAAAATTACATCCCAATTGACAAAGCCGCCTAGATTCTAAGTGTTCTTCCTTTCACATGTTTTTCTTACTATTGCTGCTATCACTCTACATATTCAATTTTATCATGCAATTTTATTATATTTTCAGTAAACATGCTTAATTTGTTACCTTTTTCCCAAAGTGTTTCTACTAACTTGTTTCATTTTTTAAAAATGGCATCCCTCTAATATCATATTGCTCCTTTGGAATCTCTTGAATTAAAAGTGTTACTTTGTCTAGTCATAAAATAATGGTTTGGGATTTTCTCTTCTGAAGGAGAGAATAAATTTAGAGGTGGAGGCAATTGAGAGAACAATCATTTATATTGGATTTGATTTTAGCCACAATTATGCCAATGGTGAAAATGCACGTACTGGGTTATGATGTGCATTAATAGAATAAGCTGGTACAAATTCCTTCTTGATTCAGAATACTTATTACTTACGAGACCCAACTCTTTGCATTGAAACAAATTTGTAATAAAAATAATATTATATTTAATCAAAATACCTAAACTGACTCAAGCAGACAGATAAGCCATTAGTCTCAAAGCCATTTTGAAACAAATGCAAACTTTTAGAAGACAGACCCATATCTTCGTTATAATCTTGCCCTGGAGCGTGCATCTACCTAGCACATAGAGTTCCACAATTTTTTAGAAAAGTTAATGGAATATCCTCTTCTTTCCTGATACGGCCTGGGGCCACCCATCATAGTCTTGAATTAGAACAGCACATAATCATCTCTCCATTTGTTATCTACCAACATCTATTGTTTTAAATGCTGTGACATATACATATAGATTGTCTAGGAATCAGTAGCAGATGGTAGCATGCCAGAAGCATAAATCAAGCCAAAGGAAGTAGGAGTAAATAAAAGAATAAAGGCTGGGTTTCAGGCAGTAAAGACAGCCATTTACTGGGATCGATGCCATATCCAATGGAGGGTAAAATGAGAGCATTTTCTTAATTATTGACAGAAACACAGAAGTGGTGGGAATTCAGGGAAGAGAGGAATATGACGGATTTCGAGAAAGTACACAGGTGGCAAAGAGCTTAGCTGATAAGGGTCTTTTCGGACTGCTACAGCTCTCCTGGTTTTGATTACATTGCCTACCTTACTCAATACCTTTCCAGTAGTCAATGATGTTAATACATGCCGTTGTCCTAGGGTAACGTGATGTTTGATTCCTTCTTGTAGCAGCATCTCCTCCAGCATTAAACTTCCCCTTGATTTTCAGGCATCCCCTCTCCCTCTCTTCACCACCCACCACCCCTGTGACACTCACACAACACACCACACACTGGCCCTACTATGAGAAGCGAGTGTATTCTACTGGGGTCATTGGAGAACCCTCAGTAAGGATGCATCGCTTGGCCTTTCTCCTTCAGGATTTTAGGAGTAAAATTGCACAGGGACCTTGTATTTTTGAGGTCTCTTGTCCTTGCAGAGTTCCTGCCAAACCTCCAGTGTCAATTTTCTCACTTAATAAAATTGATATTAGAATGTCCATTTGCTCACACTTTAATATATTTCTCACTGGGTCACAACTTACACGAGGAGGCAACATGATCTTTTTTGGATTAAGATCTGGGATACCTCAGAACTCTCCAGCTTCAAATTTACTTTTATCTTCTAATTTAAGAATCTTTATTCTCATTTGTCTTAAGTCAGTCACAGATAGAGCCCTAGGATTGTCGGTATTTATTTAGCAAATAAATACCGCCAGCATTTGTTCTGAGTGCTTTACATGTATTAACTCACAAAATCATATGATGTTGATTCTACTACTTCCATCCCTGGTTTACAAATGAGGATACCAAGGAGCAGAGATAATCTGTGATTTTCCAAAGATCCCACTGTTCACAAGTAACAAAGCTGGAAATAGAAGCTAGGCAGCCTGTGACAAAGGGTTCAGTACTGCATTAACCACTCTACCAACTCTGGATCCAAGTGTTGCCATATTAACATTTTGCTTTGGAAACTGCAGCTATTTTATTTATCATTTCCTCTTGCTACAGATACAATTATTCTTTTCTGATATCAAGATCTTTAATCCCTTTGCTCAGCTCTATTCTCTAAGGATATTAGTTGCAATTACAGAAGACCTTCCAAAACAAGACTGGACAATTCACCTTGTTATTTCCTCATGCCCACGTTTCCAGTTTCTGTCATAAGGGCTACTAAACATAAAATTCCAAGAAGAGAGAAAAGAGGAAAACACCGGTCATGGGAATTCTATTCTGCTTTCTTCTTGGGTGATGCATGTTGCCTGTGTGGAGAAAACACCACACAGAAAGAAGGCATTCTGCAGACAGACACCCTAGGGTCCCTGGGTTTTTGGAAGGCAGAAAGGATGAGATTATTTCACGAGGCAACTCAGCGTTGTAGACATATGGAAGAATGCAAACAAGTTCAAGAGTGGTTCAGCTGAAATCAGACTGTTGTTCCCATATGTGAATTCATGCGTGCTGTATATTTTTCTGAAAATGGTTGGAGATAGAGCACCGATGCATGGGCACCCTTAATCCCCATAGAAGTAAAAGTAACTTTGGAAATATCCGAAGGTAGTTTGTCACCTGTTATAAGTAAGGGTAGCTATATGATTCATTGTGCAAATTGAGACACTGCTGAGAATGAAAGGAGATGATATTACTATCACACCAGGACAGCAGTACGCCTGGTGCTGGCCCAGGCAAACCAGAACAAATGACCCATATTTATAAGATTTGGAATTTTTGTCTATTTCTAAGATTTATTTTTTCCTTTATATTTAATATTATAGACAGAACTAGGGTCTGAATTAACATTCTCCTTCTGTGGTCATTTTTTGTGGAACGTGATATAGTTCCAATTAGTGGGTTTAAACCTTATTTTATATCTGGATGGTTTCATTTGACTTTTTTAAGTTCTGTGTTTGTCCCTTTAATAATATATAAAGACATTATTACATTCAACATTTGTTCCTTTTCATTTTAATAAGCTTACTTTCACATTCTCATCTTGTTCCCTGTTTTAAAAAATTGGCCTTTGTGTCTTTCATTTTTAAAAACAAATCTCTTGTATTGATACAGACATACAGAAAGTAGCATAAATTCTGAATGTTTACCTCAGTGGATTTTCACAGTAAACACACCCATAAAATCACAAGGCAGATCAAGAAATAGACCCTTAACAGCATCTCACAGAGCCCCTGCATGCTTCCTTCTAGGGTTTTCCAGCACAGTTACCATTGTCTATCTTCTATCAATATTGAATACTCTGTCCATTTGTGAGCTGTACATAAGTAGAATCTTAATTCATTCCCAAGTTTTCTTTCATTCAACATTATGTTTGCATGACTTTTTCATGCTGAATTGTGTGGCCGTAATTGGTTTATTTTCATAACTGTACTGTATTTCTTAGTATAAAAACAAATCACCATTTATTTTATCACTCTTTTGATGACAATTTATAATGTTTCCACTGTTTTGCCGTACATATCTTCCAATTTTTCCAAGGATAGATTTGCAGTGTTTCTTAATCTGGTCATTTCAGGAGAAGACAATGTTTAATATTATAAAACAAGAGCATTTACAATCTTTTCACATCTTATTACATTTCTCAGTGGTGCACTGAGTGTACACTTCCATTTGTATAAGGTTCAAAATTAGCAAAACTAATCTTTACTGCATAAAATTAAGATAATGGTTACTTCTGAGGTATAGGGAAAGGGAGGAGAGCTTTTGGGATATTAGTAATTCTGTCTTGATATGAGTTTCAGTGGCAGAGGAGTTTACAGTTTGTGAAAATTTATTATGATTTGTGTAATTTTCTAAGTGTATACTATACTTAACATAAGATCTAAAAACTAATTATTGAGTGGGTCAGATTATAATCGCTATGTACAAATCATAGGGCAGTTACCTTTTTATTTCACTGGATGTTTTTCTTACTGGATGCATAAAAGTAGATCTTTTCAACACCTCTTTGGAAAATAATTTGGAAGGGAAGTTGGAAATAAGCGTGTCATATCAACTCAAGATTCTATGGAATCTTACACTTAACAGCTGTGAACAAATATTTGGTAATTCTCCAACCCATTCTCAGGTACTCTGATTTGTGGATTTAACTAATATAATTTTTCTTTTTCTCTAGTAAGAACAATGTTAATAATATTTTTAAGCAAATAAAATAATCCTATTAGAAGAAAAAGCAAAGATGAAAACTATTAGAATTGGGTTAGCTCTCAACTGTGATACATGAGTAGATAAGCAACTCTGACTTGTAAGCAGCTTCTGAGCTGCTTGAAAGTAGCAGAGAATTATAGGACTAAAGATAGCTAAGACATTTATCATGTTGCTTATAAACCATCGGCTAGAGCACTATTTGTGTTATCATTTAGAGACGGCAATTTGTATGCATCCATTGTTCATCAACATAAATATTTTATACATAACATTTTATTAGTTGGTTATGTATTTTAGTCCTTGATTCTCTTGAGGAGTGTAATGTTATATAACTTTGCTCATTAGCGTTTGCTCTGCCTGTGTCCTGAGGCCAGTCACAACAGCTGTTTGACTATTACAGCTACAAGTCAGTGCCCTGAGTCCTTTAGCCTGAATGTGTATAAACATATACGGGAAGGTATATGTTATGGACTGAATGTTTGTGTCACCCCCAAATTTATGTGTTGAAGACCTAAGCCCCCCAGTGTGATGGTATCAGGAGATGGGGCCTTTGGGAGGTGACTAGGTTGAGATGAGGTCCTGAGGGTGGGGCCCCGTGATGGGATTGCCGTCCTCCTACGAAGAGGAAGAGACCAGAGTTCTCTCTCTCTTTCCATGTGCACACAAAGAAAAGCACCTGTGAGGACAAAGAGATGGCGGCTATCTCTGAGACAGGAGGAGGACCTTCACCAAGAACCTAAACTTTGCACCTTGATCTTGGACTTCCCAACCTCCAAAACTGTTAGAAATAACTGTCTATTGTTTAAGCCATCCGGTCTAGGACATCTTATAACAAACTGGCTAAGACAACATCTGAATCTTTCAAAAGCCAAAAAGGAGCACCTTGATCAATGAGACTTTTAACATTTTTATTATTTAAAAAAAGTTTTAAAAACTTTTATTGAAGTATAGTTGATTTACAATGTGGTATTAATTTTTGCTGTACAGCAAAGTTATTCTTTTCCATTCTGGCTTATCACAGGATATTGAATATAGTTCCCTGTGCTGTACAGTAGGACCTTGTTGTTTATCCATCCTATATATAATGCATTAGTCACACTGGGTGACTAATAACCAGCTCTAGAGCATTGTTTTTCACGTAAACTTGAAAGCGTAAACATATTATAGTCATAGGCTTCTGTTTCTGCAAAGAACATCTCACTGGGTGGTTCCTTTATTGGTTTATTTTTTTCCCTCTTATTTAACTACTAAGAGAGAAAACATTTCTCATAAGGACACAGAATAAATAGTTGGAGGACCCAGCATTTTGGCTCCCTGAATTTTGTCCACCCGTTTTCAACCTGGCCTGCATGTGTTTATGTTGTTCTGGGAAGTTATAAGAAAGTATTGTCCACTAAACGGTGGAAATTGTAGGGGTATAGATATGTTTTTTATTCTCCACCTGATGCTCATGTTTTATTTCTCATTCCTGCCCCAAATGATTTAAGATTGTGTTTTCCTTATTCGATGAAAACAATGGAAAGGCTTGGCTCCCATGTAGGATTGCTTAATAGATGACATTGAATCCCTAGTCTAACTAAACAAAACTGTGTTTTAAACCTACTCTTCTCTTACTATTTGTAGTCATCTAACTGCACTCACTTTGCTTAGCCCTTTGATAATCTATCTTGAATTGTTTACCGTTTAAACATCATCATTATGTTAGTTAACAGGATTGAAGAAATGTCAGGAAAGTCTTAATATTTTCCAATAAAGTCTGAGTAGACATTTTGGGCTGAGTTAGTTTGGTCCTCATAAATTAGGCCTCTTGAAAGATAATATTTCAGCCAAAAAATGTATATTTTTCTGTCAGAGAAATAAGAAAAGAAAAGATGAGTGCCCCTAATGGCAGGTTTATTATGAATGCTCTAATATCTGTCAACTCTGAAGAATGAGGTAGCAGGAGTGTGTTTTAAACCCACAACTCTCTTGAGTCTAAAAGTATTCAATAACTTACTCAGCTTGAACAATTTATTATTTTGCAACCCGCTCTATAAGATGACAAGATTAAATTATTCAGTCAATATTGCAGTGCTGGCTTTTGTCACGAATATATTTAATTTAATAAAACGCACTGAATGACCCATTTATCATATAGTTACTGTTTTACACATTGAGTTTGTTGACTCCATCTCTCTTTCAGTGGCATTAAGAACATTAATTAATTCATGACTATGATATGTCATCCACAGTAAATGCCCCTAGAGTTCTGGCAGGTTAAAAACTGGCCAAATATACATCTCCTAATGACATTTATCTTTGTACTTAAGGGTATTACATGTGATGATATAGGGATTCTCCAATAGAAAGTGTCTATAGAACAATTATGTCATGATTTCTTTTTCAGTGTGGGTTACGAGTTGCTATGGGTTTATACCACATTTCAAGGTCTGTTACATGCACAACACTGAATCCAGGGAAAATTTCCTTCCAAATTTTAACTTACAGTATCCAATACAGAAATATATATGTTTAGAATATCAGAATGCATTAGAATTTGGAAATATATTAGATTTAGAGTATTTTTCAGGAGCTCTCTGCATTTTGGAAAAATAAAATTTGGCTTTCTGAATGTATCTTGTATTATTTAAATTAGTGTGTGATCCCTTCAGATTTTTTTTTTCTTGCATTCCAGGTATTGTTTAATCCCAGTGCTCTTAAAACTGATCCCTCTGTAATTTTCCAAATTCTTGTAAGTTTTATATGGAAATAACCATTTAATTTTCAGACAGTAGCTGACTAGCCAAGTATTCAGTTAGGGGCTAGGAAGAAAAAAATATTAATAGTTTGATGTTTTCTAAATCTATGTTCTCTAATATTTTGAGTATAGCTAATTATTTTAACTTTTCTACCAATCACAGCTTCTCACTGCACAAATATCTTGGCAGAAGTATCTTTCAGTTAAGTGCTGATAGCCAGTATTCTAATTAAATTTTGGTAAAAATATAAAATAATTGAAGTCATTTGGCTATTCCAAATTGCTTGTCACAAGATATGTAATTACTCTAAATGAGGTCAAAGTTTTGCATATCTAAGTGAATATTTTTAATATTCCATCTTTCAGAGAAGTTTTTATTTCACTTGTCTGTGAATAGTGAATAAGGCCTTTGTTGCTGTTTTATTAAATATTTCTCAAGCCTGACTTTTTAGCGTAAGAGGCTCAAGGCCCACACCCCAGTGGTCGTAGGCACGTGCAATTTTAAGATGAATCCTAGATGGTTCCCGCCCAGGTGGTTTGCAGACACTATGAGAAACAAGTTTCAAAACCAACATATCATCTCTGGAGTATTTGTATTTTCATCACTTTCTGAACCAGTTGTCCTCAAAAAATTTAGCTAGTCTATTTTCTTCACAAATAACTTGTTAGAGAACTAAGTATAAGGCTGAGTTTGTTGTATCCTACACACCCAGCTTCACCTCTTTGCATTGGCACACTAGACCCCTTGGAAATATATTCCCAAGTGCATCTTCTATGCTTGCAAAATATGAAAGGTAAAATATTTCCCTAAATATTTTTTCTCATATTCATTTGGTCAAGTTTAGTGCAGCTTCCTGAAGTTTGATGTAAAAATGTCATTAAAAGCATAATTAAAGAAAATATAAACATATGGAAAACAATAAGACACAGAAGTATAAACAAAAATAAGGGGAAATACTGTTTTGTTTTGAGAATGAGGGAAAGCAAAAAGCACAAAAATAAGTGTATGGTCTTTGTGAAGACATGGGGCAGTAGTAACACTAAGGCAAGGACAAATTATTAGGGGGCGAAGATTTTCTGCTCCGGGGTTCCAGTTATGTAATACTCCTGATGATAACAAATAATACCAACTGGGATTTGGAAGCAGCGCAATGACAGGCACTAATGGCTAACTGTCTTGAAGCCTAGAAAAAAGTCATTTTTGAACTCAGTTGATCGTATTTTATTTTGCTTTCATATTTTTCCATGTTAACTACAATCTTCTGGGTTAGGAAATTGTTTAGTGTAATAAAATGGGATGATTTGGGGACTATAAAGATTGGAAGTTATTTTTAAAGTGGGTTTTCTACTTTAAAGGCGCATTTCCATTATTTCTCATTGAATACACAAAAGCAAGAATAGTTTTCTCCTGTTATCAAATGGCATACAAACATCTTAGAATCCTCATTCTTTTTGGATTTTGTAGAAGGAAATCAATAAAAAGATAAAAAGTCAAAGAAGCCTGCCATCAAGATGAAGCATTTCCGTCTTTTAGTGAATATTTAAGTTGTGGCATGAAATGGATCATAAAAGTTTTGGTGTATTATTTATATGGAGACAGCTTTCCTGTCTCATAAACTCTTACTCTGCTTTGAGTGCCTTGGGAAACAAAGAAGCAGAGAGGGGGAGCTAAGAGGTATTGAGTGCTTATCGATTAAGACAAACTTTCTGAAGTCCATTCTCTGGCCACACTGCAGGGTTGCACCTCTCTGATCTGGTTGGTTTGGAGGGTGACTCCCATGGCCGTGACCTGGCCTCCCAATGTAGACTCATTGGCGAGTTTTATGTTACCTAACGAAGCTGCAGGTATTGATCCTGTACCTAGAAACATACTCCAGCATGTGTGATGAAGGAGCACTGAGGTTTAGCCATCCTATGCCTGCTCAGTGCATTAACCATTGGGTTCAATGCTTTTACAGCGAATACTAAATCATTGCAGAACTGGTTTTGTCATTCCAAGTCAGCGTGTCAGAAGCTAGGACCACTGTCTGTTAGTGAAGTGGGATGGTAATGTTGGCAAATGTCCTATTTTTATCTGTCATCTTATATTCTTTTTTTTTTTTTAAAGAAGATGTTGGGGGGGTAGGAGTTTATTAATTAATTTATTTTTGGCTGTATTGGGTCTTCATTTCTGTGCGAGGGCTTTCTCTAGTTGTGGCAAGTGGGGGCCACTCTTCATCGCGGTGCGCGGGCCTCTCACTATCGTGGCCTCTCTTGTTGCGGAGCACAGGCTCCAGACGCGCAGGCTCAGTAGTTGTGGCTCACAACTAGCCTAGTTGCTCTGCGGCATGTGGGATCCTCCCAGACCAGGGCTCGAACCCGTGTCCCCTGCATTAGCAGGCAGATTCTCAACCACTGCGCCACCAGGGAAGCCCTGTCATCTTATATTCTTGTGTATGTGTTACGTCAGCACTGGTAAACCACACTCATCCTTCTTTATGTGTCTTTCCTATCACAGAGCTTGTAAATTTAAAAACACAAAACCAAAACAAAATAGGTGCTTGATTGGAAAGTCTGAGCATCTTGGTCAAACAATAGTATTTTAGACATGAATAATTAGTCAAAATCTTCAATACCTTATGTGAAAGTTGCTGAAACTTCAGTTATTTTTTAATAGGATTAATTTAAATATTGATGATGCCTCTTAATGAAACATTAGCAAGTACCCTACTATATGTCTTGTAAAACCAATGAAATATCTAATTAAAAATTATTTTAGGATAGATAGAGTGGGATGTTATAAGATCCCCTAGAATTATACAAAGACAATTACTGTTACAAGTACATAGTTTGTTGGTTGATATTGCAAGTCACAACTTCTCTCTTTTAAAAAGAAAAAAACAAAGCCTGAAAAAGTAAACAAAACATTTTAATTTCTACTCATTTGAATCAAAGGCAGGTATGTTTGTCCTTTTAAGTGTATTTTCACATTCAGTCCAGTAAATTCACAGCTTTTATTCAATGATGAAACTAAACTCCAGAGCTGCAGTTAACTGTTAACTCCTGAGCAGTTTATTGTCAAATTACGTTCAGGGACTACTTACTGAATGCTAAGTGGTCAGTCTGACCTTGCCGGGGATAGAGGGAGAGGCCATGTGACATTCATGACACTTATTACTTCCTGTCTGCCACGTGCAGGAGTGGAGTCAGGGTGGGGAAAGGTGTGAGGAGAGAGCTGCTAGACTTTAGTCTTTCCTCTTTATACAATTCATATTTATGAATGAGTGTGTTAGAAAATTCAGAAAGTTGCACAATTTTTAAATAAGAATGCTTTAACATTGATACAAAGTTATACAGACAACTTGGAAAGAAATATCATCTTGCCCTCGAAAACTCAGGCTTCATTGAAATAAATTCACAGGTACAAAACATATGAAATCCAATTTCACTCATAATTTAAAAACTCATTTTGTGGGAGATAAAGGAGCTGATACATTTTTTTTAAATAAATTTATTTGTTTTGTTTATGTATTTTTGGCTGCGTTGGGTTTTCATTGCTGCACTTGGGCTTTCTCTAGTTGCGGTGAGTGGGGGCTACTCTTCGTTGCGGTGTGCGGGCTTCTCATTGCGGTGGCTTGTTGTGGAGCACGGGCTCTAGGCACGCAGGCTTGAGTAGTTTTAGCACGCAGGCTCAGTAGTTGTGGCACACGGGCTTAGTTGCTCCACGGCATGCGGGATCTTCCTGAACCAGGGATCGAAGCTGTGTCCCCTGCATTGGCAGGAGGATTCTTAACCACTGCGCTACCAGGGAAGCCCCCAGGAGCTGATACATATTTATAACATTTTCAAAAGTGTGTAGTAAATTCCCTGTTAAGCAAAAACTGAAAATTCAGTTAATGATATATTCCTGCCTCTCTCTTTTTCTTTTCCTCTTTAATTCTTTTTGTTCTCAGTTTTGGTTATTTTCTTATCTAAGAGAACAGTAGACATGTTTAAAAGATTTAAAAATAAAAGGAATTAATTTTGTTGCTGAAAAGGATCAATGACTAGGAGGTTTGGAAAAAAAGAATAATAACTATATATATAAAATTAGGGTTGGTGATTGATTTTGGGGAGTGTGTAGAAAGTAAAAATAAAGACTGGGGTCTTAAGGAAAAGAATTCCCTACTTTTGTCAATTACACATCTGTTTAGACATTCAATCAACAGTTTTGGCTGCTACTCACTCTATGGCCTACTTTGAGGTATCTGCTGAACATATGGGAATTAACAGGTTGAGACATTATTCAATGAAGGTGACAAAACAGTTAATGGTTACCTAGTATTAGTGATTAAAGGTTTATACAGAAGATAATTGGAAAACAAAGGATCAATCAGTTTTATATGATCATTGCTATAAATACCTTAATATATTTAGAAAATATTTCTTCAAGATGTTTTATGGAAATTTGCTTTTTGTCCAAATGAAATACATCTAAACTGCAATATGAGTTGTTGAAAATTATCTCCCTGTTCTGTATTTTATAAATATCATTATTTGAATCACACTTGAAGGAAGTAAAAAATTGGACCACAGTTTTTAATTTCAAAAGATTTTCTTGTACCCTCTTTTTTTTAATCAATTACTCCAAAAGGGTGTTACAATTAAAGAAGCTTCTCTGAGTTATGAAACATGGGCATTGGAGGTTAGCTTTTGGATATTTTGACAAGACAGTGATTAAATTTTTAAAGCCATATTTTCTTGAAAAAATAATGTCCAGTATTGGGAAAATGTGAGAATATAGATAATAATTTAAAATGTCACTTATGAGTGAATGGGCAAACTCATTTATATAGCAAAAGTTAGAGGAAGTCTAAATGTCTAAACAGAAAATTGATTATATACATTTTAGTATATCTATCCAAAGGAATCTAATGCAAATTTCATGAAAGTTAGCTTATGCTAACATAGAGTATTTTGAAAAAAATTCTTATCAAACTATTAGAAAAAATGTTTACAAAAATGTATATATATATATATTTTGCATTTTTGTTAAAGTATATTATGTATATGGCATCATCATTAGATGTCTGAGAGACTTACTATACAATATATAGGTGAACTACTTTGTTCATGGAACAGGGAAACCTATACAAAAGATTCCATTTACTTGGGTTCAACCTTTGCAGAAAAGGAAAAAAAAAAGTTTCAAGGAGAAATTACAATTTTGCCAAAACACAGTCCATTATTTTGGTCCCGTCCTTCCTAACAAGGGGAATATATTCTCTCCTAACAGACTAAAGATTATCCAGATGTATCCTAGACACCTTACAAAATGATAATTGAGAGGATTTTTTGGTTTAACTGGATCTAGCAGTCAGTTGGCATCAAAGTATTCTGAGATTGCCATGCCTTTTCATGAAGTGACCAAGTCCTCGGTAAGAGACCCTTTGCTGCGTGACCCTGAACATAAAGGCTTTCTGTGACCCACAGTGGCATCTCCCACAGCCTTCTCTAGGCGTCCCTAACTACAAAAACCCATTTTGTCTATTTGTGCGGCAGCAACCCGGACAAAAAAGCCCTTATGGTTTTGATTCATCTTTATGGGAAATTTCAAAAAAACCCCAAATTGCTTGCTCTCGCCTGCTCCTTAACCAGTTACAAAGGCTTATACCCCATGCCTCAGGGTCATAGCTGCTGCTGTAAAACCCGGTGGTGCCTCTGCTGAATGAATTCTAGGCTCCTTCTTGATCTCATGGTTCCTGACCCAGTGCAGACTTTACTCCTCACTGAGAACACAGGGCATGTTCCAGTCCGACAATTAATGGCTTTTGAGATTCAGTTCCTCTCCCCCTCTCACAGTTCTCTTCTTCTCTGCAGAACCCTGAATCCTGCTTCTCTTCTGCCTCTGCTAGAAGGAGAAAACCAAAATTGTTTTACCTCGCTTACGGAACTTTTCTATGCCTCTCTCCTATTTATTGGCGAGTATCTATCACATTAAATAAATCACTGAGAACCCAACCTCATACTATGTGGGGGATGGATCTTACTCCAAAACTAAAACTGAAGGTTTTTAAGCAAGATATACTATCACTCATGTAAGCTTTTCTTTAGACTACTGACCTTTACCTAAGGTAAAAAATCACACAAATACAAAAGATTGTAAGGAAATTATCACATTATTAACAACACCATGTCCTTTATGATTAATGATAGGTATATTATTAATGATGGTCATATGAATGATGTCATTAATGAACTCTGCCCTGCGTGGAAAACAGATCCGTCTCAAGCCAGCATGATTAGTGATGGACAGTGCACTGCTCTGCATTTCTTATTGACTAATCTTGGAGACATCTGTGCCATGGCTAATATTTCTTGCTGTTCTTGGATCAATAAAGCAGCCAAGGTAAAAGAGGCCATATGTTCCACTACGGAAAGAAGCTACTTGTCTCTCTAGGATTGATCCTCATATTCTGTGGGATTTGTCTCTTGGTCTAAGTTGGGCAATTGGGGTTCCCAATTCTGAAGCTTCTTACTTGGATTATTATTTATTCTTGTTTCCACATAGTGGTCATATGTCCACTGTATTCTGTATAGAGCCTTAATGCTTCTCTGCAGCTACTTTCTCTTCATTTGATACATGATGATATAACAACAAAAAGGTAAATAAGATCCCATACTGTGACTGGTCTTGGAGATAATTGAACAAACCCTGAGAGGTGAAGATCTGGCTCTGTAGCCTCTGAAAGGTGTCAGTCCTTATAGCTGAGAAACTGACCAATGGGAGGACTGAGAGACATATACAAAGGGACGATGACTAGACCCCACAGGGCAATAGAATTCTGACTCAGGATCTGTGCAGTAACCAGCCTGGGAAGCCAAAGCACATCCTGTGCGTCAATAAGCCTAAGACTGCCTGGACTTGATCAGTGACCACCAGCTTCCCTAGGTTTTGCCCCCACCTTCACCTCAGGACCAACCAGAGAAAGTCAGAGATTCACCCCAAACCAGTCGCATGAAAAGCCCTACTTCTAGTTATAGTGTCCTCATCTCAAATGACCTTTTCTAACTTCGCAGCTTTCCAATTCCCTACCTGTCTTCCAGTCCCTGGCAAATTCAAGTGAGGCTATCGTCTTAGTCATTTTGGGTTGCTGTCACAAAGTACCGTAGACTGGGTGGCTTCAAACAACAAACATTTATTTCTCACAGTTCTGGAGGCTGGAAGTCCAACTGAGGTGAGGAGCATGGTCAGGTTGTAGTGAGGGGCCTCATCTGGGTTGCAAACTGCTGACTTCTGGTTCTGTCCTGACATGGTGAAAAGAAAGGCAGATAGTTCTCTGAACCTCTCATAGAAGGGCACTGATCCCATTCAGGAAGGCTCCACCCTCGTGACCTAATCACCTCCAAAGACTCCACCTTCAAATACCATCACATTGGAATTAGGTTTCAACATATGAGTGCTGAGGGAACAGAAACATTCAGCCCGTAACAGGTGGCCATAGAAAGCTCTGAATAAACAGCCTCTGTTCTCATTTGGGTGCTCTCTGTTTGTTTCAACAAAACTAAATATTCAATATTACATACTAAAATATAGCTGAGAACTGTTGCATTTTGTTTTTCTGTATTTTAAAATTTTGTACATAAAATACACCTGCGTATTAAAAAAAATGAAATTGTTTTAAATGAAGAACATACACAATATACATTTTTTTGAAGTTTTGATTTCCATGAGAACAAACCAAGATTAAGTTCATCATGCCCCTGCAGCTGCCATCAGTGAGAAAAGCTTTGCTATGAGTCAGTCCAGTGTTAGTGTTTGAGGGACATTTCAAGCAGAACAAGGAAACTGCACTACACAGGAATCAAGAGACGGGTTGCCAGAAACAGTGTCCAATCAAAAGCCAAATTTAGAGAAAATAGAAACGAGATTTAGTTCAGAGGCACAATGATGTGAAATTATGAAAATCAGAAGAGTACCTTAAAAGTGTTCCCATCTACATTCAGTTATCCAAAGATTATCCTTAATAAGTTAGAATATGATCTGATCTGTTTTTCTGACTGGATTATTGAAACATGGTTTTAGTGAGTAAAGCCTACGTTAACAATTCAACCAGATTCCAGTAAACCGCCTCACCTAATACAATTTCTATCATTGCCTTATGCTATTTGATTGCAGGGTACCTTTCTTTCAAAGCAAGTAGTATATTTACATTGTTTACATAAAACCCATATTGTGGAGTCACTTAATGTCCATTTTATTCATCTATTCTAATATATACTCAATATAGTCACATATGTTCATTTATATATCTTTATTTATACTTAATATATTTTCTTTCTAAATATATAAAATTGTAGCTTTTTTTTATTCCACGCTAATAGACTTTAAAAACATCTTTCCCACAAATTGTATGTCTTATAAATGATTTTATTTATCTCTGACCCTGATTAATAAAGCTATGAAAAGTATGTAAAATTACATTAGCATCTAGAAGTCAAATGGGTATAGCAATAGAAATGACTTAATTTTAGGTAAGAACTAGGTGTATTATACGGCAGAATAATTGAAAAAAAAATCCATGTTTATTAAAAACTACTACTCTCTAAATCACAAAAGAAACAAAAAGAATGAGGGAAATAGATTAATAATACTGTAAAAATTTCTGTCAGATAATAGTTTGCTATGTCTAATTTCATTTCAGAGCACATGACGTAAGATGTTCTGTTTCCAAGCAACAGGTGAGAATTATCTGAGAGGAAAATTTCCTTTCCCACCCTTACTGTTAAGTGATAATTAATATTTTAAATCCAGATGGATACCTAAAAATATGACCTCCAATATCACTTTTCTCAAATCATGGAGATATAAATCTTTATCATGAAAAAAATAGTGATATTTATTACTAATACTGGTGACTTGCTTTTGAAAAACAGAAGTACTCTCTCTGATCTTTATATATAAGCCACATACCTACTTGTCTAGTTAATATATATAAATGAAGTAGAAACTGGCATTAAGTGGAATTTAAGAGCATCTGTATTTAGTAGGGGATAAAAATTAATTTATACTTTACTCTTTTGCTTCTCAGCTGAGAACCCCCTGTAATAAAAGACCAATTAACAGGAGAAAAACAAACAATAATTTAATATGAAATAACAGATTTGATGATAGGTCTCAACTCTGGTGTGTAAGTCTGACTATAGTAATAACATACTCTATGGCAGTATTCCTCAGATAAGATCATCATACAAATGAGAATAGGTAATATGCCATTGCACTTACAAGATCAATAGGGTCATACTTTTATGCTGTCAAGGTGGAAGACATTTCCCTCTACCCTTCTAAGTTCTTCTGGCTGGTCCAAGAATTAAATTGATATGAGACAGATTAGCAGGAGACAATCAAACAAAAGTTTAATAACATGTATACCTGGGGGAGACCCAGGAAAACTGAGTAACAGGCCTAAATGGCCAAAGCTCTCAACTTAAATACCATCTTCAACTAGAGACAAAAGAGGACGTTGAGGGTAGAAGCTTGGGATTTTACAGAGGAGGAAGGGAATTCACGTGGAGCACAAAAGCAAATTTTGGTAACACATGCTTGCTGGGCCAGGCAGAGACAATGGGAGACAGTGGACTCTGGTCTCTAGGCATTTCCCCCACCACATCTAGGCCATATTCTTTGCAGACATTTGGTGATAGCTCTATTCCAGGGACAGGTCCTCTATCTAAATTCTTTTGGGCAGCTAAGGAGGAAGGTCAGAGAATCTTCCTGAGTCCTTTGGGCTTTGAGTTTTTTTTTAAAACTCAAAAATTCGAAATCATTCACATACCAGAGAGACACATTTGGAGTGGCGAATTTTGCTCCGCTTCCAAAAACAAGCATTTATTTTCCCAGGCAATGTAACCTTAAGAGTCTGTTTAGTATGAGAGGCTGTTATTTCTTAGGCGATTCTCAAGAATTACCGCCTTCCCTGGAATGTCACTTGACTTAGATATCGGGTCGCTTTTATAGCACCCCAGTGGCTGGCTCTTCATTTATTTGAATGTAAAGCAATGTTCATGTAGCCCCAGGGATGCATAGAGAATAGTGCAATATTTCTCCCGTTTCCATGTGCATACAAATCAACTGGCGATCTTGTTAAAATGCAGATGCTGATTAGGGGACCTGAAATTCCAAATATTTCAACAAACTCCTCAGTGATCTCTGTCTTGCTGGTCGTTGGACCTCCCTTCCAGCAGCAAAATCATCAAACTCCTAAGAAGCAATGCTTTGTTTTCATCACCAGTTAACTGCACATTGTTATCCGCTCTGCATCCCTGTGTCCTATCCTTTCTTCTGGGGTCCTTCTGGCTGCCTCAGTGCCTCTTGCTGAGATGTTGTTGCCTTTCACCCCACTGTGAGGAATCGTTCCTGCTTCTTTCCTTCTTCTCCAGGTAGAGATCCAAGGACGGAGAGAGATTGTCTAATAAGGATCCTTTTCCTTTCCATTCTTGCTCCCTCTCTACTTCCATCTTCCCACCAGCTGTCTTTGACCCATCCTTGTCCACCTTCTCCCGCTCTTCTTGCTGCTTCTATTTTCTCTCTTTTCTTCTCATTTCTTCCCTTTTGTTCTCCTTTTTTGTACCCCCTCCAGTCATAGGTTTTGAGAAATGGAATGTTCCCTGCCCGTATCAGTAAACAAAGGATGTCACAGTCATCAGCCATTGCAGCCACCTCCGTTGGTGAGCCGGTGAGCCCTGAGGGCACTCAGGAAGGAAACTAAGAATACCTGCCATCTAGCAGCCCTCAGACTGCAGCCACTCCCTACACTGAGCCCTGGGGAAACTCAGGATGTGAAAACACCGCATACTGGCCCCAGAGAGCTGAGGTGCATATCAAAGGAATGATTTCATTGAGCCCAGACTATAGCATCTTTCCATACATAGAAAAGCA